>NC_046224.1:55662708-56327083 GCF_009819885.2 Catharus ustulatus | reverse complement strand
ACTTCAACTTATGTCTGAATGATTTAAAATTCAGCAACATCCCTTTGCTCTATTGTAGTCAGACATTCAAGATCCCAGCAAAATATTTATTTTGGATAGTCTCTATATCCAATTCCTCTTTTTATCAATAGAACAATATTTACAGAGGTCAGGCTGCCAACTTTGCCAGACAGACGCCTTTGCATTCAAGAGAAAACATGATTCATCATAGGATCAGGATTTCAGCTGCAAATTAAAACTTTTTTGATAGACTGAAAGAGACAAGTCAATAAAGGAAAATTCTTGATAGCTGGAAAGGAATGTCTTCTTTGAGACTGCCAATATTCAGTTCTGATCACTAATATCTATCTTAATTGATGGATGAGATTTTTTTTTCTTTATCTAATTATATCCCATAGGCAATGTTTAAAAGAAATGGAAAGATAGCTATAAACAACTGTGCTGTATGAAGATACCAGCTTCTTTTTGTTATCTCTTTGAGACTATGAATAACTTACAATGTATTTGTGCAACACACAGGACAAAAGTGCTCTGACCCAAACCTATGATTCTCTAGATATTGCATATTATTAGTATTAAGCACAGTAAGGAAAATAACAACAATGAAAAAATCCGACATAAACTTACAGACTTTTGGCTTGTTAGTTTTCAGTGCACCATTGTATCACACGTATGAAAGTAGACTTACTCTAGCAGCCACAGTGTGTGACAGTAGGAAAAATAACCTCTGTGCTGGATGAAAAAAACATGCTTATTGAACCTTGTTTTTCAGAGCTGTTACTCATGGTTTTTACTGCAGATATCCCACAAAGTTATTTCTTGACTCTTATTGAAAATATGCAATATATTTTTCATCATGTATCCTTTTAATGATGATTAAATATCACAACCCTGCTTTTCAACTAATTGTAATGGCCTTGTTATTCTTGGTTTTGCCTGACTATGATTTCAAACTAATGATCATTAGTAACAATAACAGTCCTGTACCCTTTTATCAAGCCTTACATCTGTGGGACTCTGTGTTAAGCATTACTACGTGCATTACACCAATGCTTACGCTGAGTCACTGAGGTTAATTAACTTAATAAAGATCTTAAGGCACGTCAGAGGCAAACCCAGGAGTAAGGGCAGTCATCCCTGAGCTCTGATCTCTCTGGCCTTGACAACGTGACAGTTGCTACTAAAGGGTTAGACAGACCATAAAATGCTATGGATGCCCAAGGCATCACTATTAATCTCTAAAATCTGGACTTCTTTAGGGACAGATAATTTGTGTGGGAAGGAAAGGAGGGAATCACTTTGTTGCTAAAATAAAGCTGAAAGTGGAACTCATGGAAAGAAAAGCTCCTACTTGTCTGAATCACACTGCTTGAAGGCACTGGGTATTGCAGACAGTCGATACTATTTGTTAAGGAACCCAGAATGTCATGTTCTCAAAACCAGCCTGAAGACTGATGTACTGAAATTCAGTTCCCAAACAGTACAAAATCAGATTTCAATGCCATTTTGCTAAGGTCACTGAAGGTCCTCAATTAAGAGCCTGGGAATAGGGTTGCTCTTCATATGCAGGCTGCCAAAAGATCATGTTCATCTAACTTTTGCCTCAGAGAAGACTGACACTTTTGGACTCTGTCCTAGTCAGCAGTGAATCACTGCTTGCTCAAACACAAAGTAGGATAAATTCTGATGTTGTACAGAGCAAGAAACTTGGAAACTTTAAAACAGAAAAAAGGTATTTTCTGTGTCTCTCCTCTTCCCAATCACCATGCTGCTTTAATGTGAGAATGCTTTACAGATGATGTTAAGGCTGCTTCAGATTCTCATGGGATGGAGACTGGAAACAGTGAATTTAAAATGGCATTTTGTGCTGATGGCATATTAATATGTATGATCTAGGAAGGACTTCAGCTTTACAACAGTTTGAATTACTACTAATTTTTGAAAAATTTCTGGCCTTAAAATGAGATGTAATAAATTTCAAACCCTGCCTCTACATATACTAGATAATACACTTGCCATCTAAGTTTTAAGGTGAAATGCTTAGTTATCCCAAACCTCAGCTTATGTACCACCTGTTTCTATTTAAAAGAGAAAGTCATAATAACAAAATATAAAATTAATGTAGAACATCTTGCTATGTCTTGATCCATTTTAAAAAATAACCAAGGACCAAACCCAACTTCTCTCACTTAGCAAAGGAGCCTCTTACAAATTAATATCAGACTCTTATACTAAATTATGTGTTATTGATCTGAATCTTTGGTGATACAAGCAGAAACTGATGCATCCATAATACAGCTCAAACATGAAGAATGGAAACACCCTAAAATAAATCTGAGTGGGCTGAACAGGACAGCATTAATAGGTATGAAGAAAAAGCCTGTTCATTCTTTCCAAACGTGCTCTTGATTTTGGGCCTGTTTATTTCCTGTTGATGTCACTGAAGCATCTTGCTGCTCAACATTTCTAAAACTCAGACTTCTTTTTTGAAAACCTTTATTGGTTAAAAAAACAGTGATGTGGTAATCCTACTGCTGGTAGGAGCTGTATTAGCACTTTGACAAAGCACCCCATAACAAGACTATCAGGCTGTACATGTCAATCCTCAGTTCAGCAGTAGGTAGTCATTAGAAAGTTGCATCAGTACTCTGGAATTAACATTCATGAATCCATGATGATAGGCAGTTTAGGAAAAATGCAGACTTAATTTGTCCAACTATGCTTTAATGCTGTCATCTCTGGTTTTTTAGGTCTGAGTCTCCCAAAAAGAGGAGCAGATATTATTGGTCAAACTCAAAATATTTTTAAAAGGTTTTCAAGCATCAGGCAGCTATTTCTCTCTTTCTTTTCCATTTTTGGGCTCATTAGGATAAAAACTATTAAACCATGAAGTTGAAAATTTCTAATTCAGTGCTGTTGACATTTCCAGAAACAGAATACATGCACTTCATTTGAGAGCATTCTTCCAGGTGATGTTCAGCTAAAATGAGCTACCTCAACTATTAAGATAAACAGCCACAACATCTTTACTCTGTCTTTACCTGTACAGACTGTTTCTTAGTTTGGTCTCTTAAGAAAATATATGGCATTGGCCTTATTGGTGTATGTATGCCCGTTTGGGTACCCTCTTTAATTATGTTTAAACTCCTCACTTCTTTCAACCACATCTTGCAAATGTGTAGGAGACAAAAAGATCCTGGAAGTTAAATAAAACCTGGCAAACTACTAGAGGAGAAAGCCCTTACCCTGGGTCTTCCCACCAAAGGACACAACAACATGAACCCCTCTGCTACTGAACATCAGAAAAACCAGACACCATGTCTTGGGAAAACCACGTTCATCTTTTCTGCCAAATCTGCCAATCTTCTGTCAGCCTGGGGATGCCCTCCACCCACAAGAACACTGGGAGGCCACGTCTGTACTCTGACAGCTCCCAGGCAACAGTGACCCTCTGCCTGCCTTGGGAATGAGAGAGGGAAGGGAACAGAAATCACGGAGGCATCAATAATGGAGGCTGATCCGAGCCCCCTGCAGTCCCTTCAGTGCTGTCCCTTGCAGGTGTTACCCAAAATACTGTAAAAAGTCACCATGTCTCAGAGGAGGTCATGGTTTCCAGCCTTGCTGAGGGCAAGGGAGGACCTGTGTGAAATAACAGCAGATCTCACACACCTACAAGGAAAAAAATTACAAACAGGAGCAAGTTCTTTCTACTTTTAGTGAGGGTGGTAAACAAGAAATTCTGATAGGAAGAACAATGCTTGAGCTGTGTTTTCAGAATAACTAGTCAAGGTGGTCTTCCACATAAGAAAAGTACAATAACTTAAATAAAATACAAGCAATTGAGATTACTTAAGTCTATGTGGAATAAGAAACTTTATATATTTGAATTCATATTCATTAATAGGTAATTTCTGAAAGCATAACTTTAGGAAAAAAAGGACTCAGAAGAAAAACAAGGCTAAAGAGATCAAGAACTGGAAAAACTACAAAATCCAAACTCATACTTTCTCCTTGCTCACAATACTTGCTTCTATATTACACTGACATTTCTAAAGATTAGCTACTATAAATCATTACTCCACATTATTTCTACTGTCAAATGCAAACATGAAACATCAATGTTTTAAGTGTCTCCTGGAGAAAGTAAAATATATCTAGGAATCATGTTTGCTAGTGCACTAAAATAGTTAATTATATGAGAAAATCTTTCTTTTTCAGCACTGCATTATTTGTCTTAACATAAGCTGAGTCTCAAAGGGACTGGCCTTGGGGTCAATTAAATATTTGGATTATCACAGCTTTCATATTTGAGGAACACCAACGGAGTAAAGTGCTCCTTGGCTATTTCTGTTTAACTTGTTTTGTACAGGGAGGCAACAGGCATGGGATTTAAGAAGGTATTCTAAACTGTTACACTATTTGTAACAAACAAATAGAAAATATAGAGGAATCAGAAGCACATTCTTCTATGCTTTTCTTATGGTCCATATGAACAACAAGATATTAATTTTTCATTTCCCTTTTTGTCTATTGCTTCCATATTTCTAATCTACTTTTTTTTCCCTGTATCATGTAAGAGTTTAACACTGAAACTGTGCATGGATTCCCATATTCCCATGCACTGATTACCATTGGCTTCTTTAATTTTCGACTCGTTTTCTTTGACTTGCTAATAGCTTTTTCCAATCCATGTCATTTTCAAATGCATAAAGTAATCAAAATTCTCTGCACACATTTCCTAGGCTGTTCACCTGGTTTAGACTAATACCAGCCCCATACTGGTGGCAATGATATTTAACTTTAATTTCAAAGGCTTAAATTCAGGTATTTAAATAAAAGTTCTGAAAATCCTACCACAAAATTCCCACGTTTATTTGTTTTTATAAATAAACATTTGTTATATTTCACTCTGAACTTTCCATACATATTTTTAAATGTTTTACTTCTCTCCCTTACCAGTTGATGTGAAAGTTAATACTACAAAAATTCATAAGTAAAGGCAGTTTTCTAAAGGCTGTGCAATGTGACACCGGAAAGAGACCTGCAAAAGGGTAGAAACACCCTGAACAATTTCTCTTACTCTGAACAGCTGTCAAAGCCTTCACTGAGACATGCTGAGTTGGAAACTGAGGTTCTACTTCTATCCCAGTTTGTGGCACCCTATTTTACTAATACTAGGGTGACTGTTTTTCCATCTTAGGTGTCATTTTGCTTCGTGAAAAGGAAGCCCTAGGGACAGCCACTAGGTGTTTGCTGGTTGATCAAGTACTGCAAGGACAAGAGAACTTAACCCTTCTCAGGAGGGACTGTCATCAGCAATGAGGTGATCCCTTTCCAATCCAGTTTGGGCTCTGTCATCTCGTAAGAGCCTGGCAACAGCGAGTGGCTCTTCTCAGTGACAGCTACTGATGTGACTTCATAATGTGAAAAATTATCCCTAGATTTTTTTTCCTTGACTTAATGGGTGCTAAAATAGAAAGCTTTTTGTATCTGCATACCCTTAGGGAGCAGCTCTGTGCAGAAAGGAGGTGTCTGCAGCAAGGAAGTGCTTTGTGGACTGGCTCTGCAGGGACAAATTTAAAACCTGTGACGTCTGGAGGTTGCAACAGTTGGATTGGGAAAGGGAAATGAGGTAGAAATGCCCAAGGCAAGGCAAAGCTCTGATGTCGCTTTACATTTACATCCACTGCCAGCACCTTCTGCTGGCGCTGCAGCCAGCCCCGGGTGCGCAGGGCAGCGCAGGAGTGCTGGGCAGGGGTGGGCACCAGCACAGCCTGCCTGTGGGCTGTGGTACAGACCTGACAAGTGCGAGGGCTTAACACACACACAGACCTGCTTTCTCCCAGCCCGGGTCTCACCTCTCCTTGCTCCTTCTCTCTTGCCATCCTAAATGCTAGCAGGTAGATTATGCTTAACACTGAACCAAAGAGGTGAGGAAAAAAGGTAGAGAGGAAAAAAGAAAAAGCACAGCTTCAACCCTCAAATAAGTGTATTGATACAAGTCAAGCACACAGTATTCTCTAGGGACATGGTTTTGCCTTGCTCATAGTCTCCTAAAGAGAAAGAGAAGAGCAGTACCAGTTCCCTGTTCCGACACATACTTCCAGTTTATGTGAATAATTTTGATCCAGAATCTAAAGAATTTAATTATCTACCTCCTCATCCACAAAACAAGGGTAGGAAACAATTCATCCTTCAAATCCATTTGTTATTAAAATGTTCTGTTAAAAAGGTGTATGGAAAAACCACCTTTAAGTGCTCCTATCTACCCTTGACTTTGTACCAAGGACTTCAGTAGAAATGTAATACAGAAAAAAATTCCATTCAGCTGCCAGAAGTGTCCAAAGCTGATAGCATAGTTAATTTCTATCAGGCAAGTTCCTAAAAGGCTAAAAGCCCAGTCATGCTTAGGAGCATTTGGCTTTTATAGCACTGGGGAGATTGCCTCCTAGATCACACACGATCTCACTGCTCCTTGAATTCCTCTCTGCAAGGCTCAGAACACAGGGTGTGACTGCAGAGCACACCTCCCAGGTCAGGCACGTCCAGGAAGGAGCTTTTATCCACCTGTTGCGTTGGAAGGTGCACATTTCAATCCTTAATGCCCTAAGGTGCCCTGGTGAGGCATCTTCGTTAGCTACAGGCATTGAATAGGGTCTGTAGTTGACTGCTGTGAATTCTGCAGGGTAGAATTAGCCACAAGTGAAGTGAAAAGTGAAAAGCTGTTTTAGGACTTGCTTAGCTGTTTTAGGACTTGCTTATGGCCATTTAGTGGACAAAAAAGGTGGGTCAAAAATCTAGACCTTCCACTTACTGGTTTTTAAGATTAGTTCTTATTTCTTCCAGTGGCCAGAGCTGATTGTTGATTCATTTGATGTCAAACATATTTACAAAAACATAGAGATCATAAAGTGTCTTTGTGCTAGTGAACAACATAGATAACAATTTTGTTCTGGATGTAATCTTCACTGAATGTGTGCAGATTAATTGAATTTTCTTTCCTTAATTGATGAATGCAAACACTTGCTCAGGTTTCAGCAAAAATTTATACACTTTGAGACTTGGACACTTCCTCAAACACTTTTACTGTGCTCTGTGATAAAATGTGGTACAGAAAAATTTCTTGCTGACTTAAAAGTTGTAAACATTCTTGAGGTGATTCTCTTCAATAAAACATGAGTAATATGGTCTAACTTTATGCTTATAATATTTTTATTTTTTGCCAAAGTGCTTTGACAAAAATTCTTTGCAGACTTCTGATGATAAAAGATTTTAATATCAAACACTGATATCTAAGTTCTTGGAGTGAAGTTACTGTATCTTTCTAGCTCTAGATTAGTTACAGCATTTTACTAGTGTGACTGGAAAAAGAACTTTCCTGTGAAATCCCATGGATGAATAATAGGCAAAAATTTTTATGAAAATTAGGGGGGAAGTGCAAAAATACATATTTAATTCCAAATTATGTGAGTTGAAAATTTACAGGATTTTCCCCTTTGACTTCAGTGGAGCCTGGAGCCTTTCAGTTACCTTCTGTATTTCAGAGCAGTAATTCTTACTTTCTTCTGTAATGTCAGAGCAGTTATTCTTGTACTCCTTCAGTGTAGTTACGCCCCCCAAAATCCTCCCTTGAAGTGTGTTTGTGCATTTGTGTGTTTGTGTGTTTGTGTGTGTATGTGCATGTGTGTGTATGTGTATGTGTGTGTGTGTAGGTAACTGTAACTAAGGAAGAAAATGCTTTCTTACCTCAAATTTCTGCCTCTACCAAGCAGAGCAAAAATGAATGTGTTAGAAGCCATTGAAGACATGAACTGATCCAGAGACAAGGCACTGCACATTTATTTGATCCATGACCAGGTTCAGTCCCAGTGTGGTGCTATCTCAGCTGCCCCCAGTGTGCATGAGAGCACTGCTGGTCCTATGCTCCTCAGCCTCTCTCCATCTCCATAAATCTGCTTTTCCCTCTTTGACTCTTTGACCGCCTCAGTGAACCCATGACTGGAGTGGCTGTATGAAACCTGGAGCTGTAGATGCTGAGGCCTTGGAGGAGCAAACCAAATTATAATTATGTTGTCTCTTTAAGAATATTTTAGGACAGTATGAGGATTGTGTTTTTCATTTCCTGATTGCATCAGAACTAATAGGACTAATTGTAGGAATCATCGTAAGCATCATTTGTAAGCACAGTGGTAACATTCGCATGTATTTATCCAGGTGTAACCATTTCCATGGAGCAGACAGCTGTTATCTTTAGATGACTTTAGTATATTTGTCTTATTACAGGTTCCTGCACTGGAAAATTGTTTCTGCTGTAAACCCAGTTGCCTGTGCTTCCATCTGTGCTGACATCATGGCAAAGAAAGATAATTTCTTAGTCCAACACAAGCAAAGAAAAAGACAGCTGTCTTCCAGGCATCTGCCTGGAACTGTTTTGCCAATGCATTGACATTTCACCAATGCCTAAAGTGGGCCAGAAAGGACAGCGTTGTTTTTTACAAGTATTCTAGAAATCCTAAACCATTGTTGAATTAATGCCCTAATCTAAAAGAAACCAAAAGGCTCCAAGGCTCAAACCTGGCTGCAACATTCCTACAACTGCATTTAATCTGGTGAATGAAATGTGCCAGGGACTCCAGAAGGACTTGCAGCCTTGCCCCTAAGCCTCCACATCCCAAAGAGAGCAGCCACCTCAAACTATCTCTTGGCACTTGGCCCTGGAGCGCTAGTGCTGTGTCCAGCTGTGGTTTGGGAGGCTGCTCACACGACTCAGCCAAAACTGTTTCAAGCATCACACTAACAGGTTAAGTGAAGCAATACCAGTCTAACAGATCATGAACCAGTGTCAGGGCCTTTTCTCTGCCCAGTTTAATTCATGAATGAAGACATTACTGCCTGTGCTCAGACCTGAAGTTCTGGGCCATGTATAATGAGGTCAAGGACCTTGGGAGACTAGGAGATAGAACAGGATATAAATGAATAATGAGGCCAAATTAATAGTTAAATTAAAAAATTGAGAGGAAGATACTACTTTAAAATAATTTTCTGTAACATTCTGAATGACAGTGATTTGACCCCATGAGAAAAGCAATTTAAAACAATGGATAGATGATTAAAACCAGTATGAATAGTACAATTGGTTACTCAAAGTGTCTAGTTTCCCTTTTCGTGTGAATGTGATTTTGATCTGCAATGAAATATTGGATTATAGTGCATTGTTTTCAAGATGAGTGACTATTTGATGGTGCAGTTCATTTGCTTATTTATTTCATGGCCATGGTAATCCAACAAAAACTGTGGGTTTCTGTTTGGCAAATAAGAAAGAGAGAATTGGTGGTGCTTCTCAGTAATATTTGTGTCTGTAGATGTTCTGTGAGGCATTGCCAATCTTTTGTTAAGTACATAATGAGTATACATAACAGATCTCCTATCCCAGATTCAGTTCTAGGGGCAGGTATGTGCAGAGTTTTCCTTCTTGCTTTGCGAAAAAAAAAAAAAAAATCAAAAATCTCTGCTGCATTGCCCACATGATGCTTTTTTAGTCATGGAAAAGAACCATTCATTAGTAGATCTCAAAAGCCCTCATGGCTTTCCCAGAGGGATGCTCCTGAGATTCAGAGTTTGAAGCAGAAATTGCAGAACTGGTGAGGACACACCCTGGCTCTACCTCTGAAGCTCTCAGCCCAGGAAATAACCTGTGATCGAGCCTTGACAGGCCAAACCTGTCATCCTTACCAAAAATGATGGTGCCTGACCCACACATGAAGGAGCCCGCTGAAGGATCCCCTCAGAGAGCTCCATCCCTCTCTGCTCTGGGAGGTTATCCACAGGGCTGGGGGCAGCAATCTGGCCCTGTGTTTTCAATAGTGAAGTTATGTGGGGAATGTGTTAGGGGTTTCATGTTTCAGTGTGTGTTGTGGGTTGTGCAGCAATGAAGGGGTAGAATCGAGGCGGCTATTGATCCTAACAACACTTTTCCAGATTCTGCCGTGTTTCAGCTTTTCTTTAAATGAAACTGTTGTTTATACATATGTTGTAGTTTAAGGAAGCTCAACAAGTAATTTTCTTATCCTGACTTATTTCCTTTATGGTGTGGCAACAAAAAGAGCACTAGTACTAGCGATTTCAGGATTCTGTGCCCTGACGGATATCCCAAAACGAAAGAAAAAGAGAGAAGGAAGCCTTTTGGAGAGACATGAAACAAGCGTGCTCACACACGTGTGAACACAAGTGTGCATCAGTCAGAGCTGAGCGATTCGCTGTCCCGCAGCCTTCCAACACCCTCCCTCCCTCCGCGACCAGAGCCCAGCAGCAGTGACCCGCCGGGGGCACAGCTCTCCGGCCGGGACAGTGCCCGCACGGGGGAGGGCGGTGGGTCCCTCGGTCCCTCGCCCCGCCGCGCAGCGAGGATGCTCCGGGAGGGCGGAGGTGGTGCCGGGGCTGGGCGTGGGGCGGTAGCGCCGCGGAGAGGGAGCTAATGCGAGAGGGTGGGGGGAGCCGCCGGGATCTCCGTCTCAGCGCCGCCGCCCGCCTCCCCCGGCGCGGCTCCGCTCCTCCGCCCGCCCCTCGCTGCCGCCCGCCGGGAGCGGCTGCAGCGGCGCCGGGGCCGGCCCGGGGTCGCGGCGCCGAAAGTTCGGCTGCTCCCGGCCGCGCCATGGGCTTCGACCCGTCGCGGTTCGCGGGGCCGGTGGCGGCGGAGCTGCAGTGCGGGCTGTGCGGGCGTGTGCTGGAGGAGCCGCTGTCCACCCCGTGCGGGCACGTCTTCTGCGCCGGCTGCCTGCTGCCCTGGGCGGCGCGGCGCCGCCGCTGCCCGCTGCGCTGCCGGCCGCTGGCGGCCGCCGAGCTGCGCCCCGTCCTGCCCCTCCGCAGCCTCGTCCAGAAGCTGGAGGTCAAGTGCGACTACAGCCCGCGGGGCTGCGGCCGCACGGTGCGGCTGCGGGAGCTGCCCGCCCACCTCGCGGCGTGCCGCTACGGGCCGGCCGGCCCCGCCGAGCCGCAGCCCCGGGCCGGGCTCCCCGCCGGCCGCTCGCCGGGCAGCTCGGCGGGGCAGCCGCGGGCGGGCGGCGGGCACCGCTGTCTGCTGGCGCTGCGGGGCGGCGGCGACCCGGAGCCGGGTCAAGAGCTGAAGAGGGAGGCCCTGCGCTGGAGCAGGAGGGAGAAGTCGCTGCTGGCGCAGCTGTCGGCGCTGCAGAGCGAGGTGCAGCTGACGGCGCGGCGGTACCAGGCGAAGTTCGGCCAGTACATGAGCCACATCAGCAGCATCGCCCGCGACCTGGCGGGCAGCCAGCCCGGCAAGGTGAGTGCGGCAGCAGGGATCGGGGGCAGCGCGCCTCGCTCTGTGCCCCTCCAGCTGTGCTCTCCTCCAACCTGCTTTTCCCGTGCCTGACCTGAGAACCACCGGCCGAGTGACGGGGAGACGGTCTGCCCGGGGCCGGCAATCACCACCACAGCACCCGGGACCCAGCCCGACCCCGCAGCGCATCCCCCGGGCGGTGCGAACTTCCTTGCCCGTCCATCGCCTCTTTCGGGGGGATGCAGCCGCCGGACCCTGTTGCCAGATGATGAGTTTTATTTTTACTGATTGTTGGTAACATCCCCACGGGGCACACGCTTCTTGCCGGTCCCTCTTCCGTCGCCCTTCGCTAGCCGAAACTCCGTGCTGCGGTGCCTGGCAGATGCTGTGACCGAGCGCTTGCTCGGCCGGAGATGATGGGGAATGGGTGGGAGCGGAGATGGCTTCGCTCCCGGGCTGGCAGCTGGCAGACGGCTCCTGGTTCCTCCGATCAGGGTATCCACATCAGGCCGCCCCGCCTCGCAGGGACCCAGCTGTTCTTGTTGCTCATCTTGCTCCAGCTGGTACTGGCGGCAGCTCAGGTGCTTTTAACTTTTATTTGAGCAGCTGAGAAGTTGTCTTAAAAACCTTGAGTGTAAAATTATTGTAGACTTTGGAAACGATGGTGAAAGGACAGCCAAGCTTTGGTAGAATGGAATGACAGCTACCGCTGTTGATGAGCAGAGGCCGGAGCAGTGCTGCGCTGTCCCCTCAAATCTGAGGGCACTGCCCAGAGACCGACACGCTTCCTTAGGCAAAACAAACCATCCGAGAATTGCGGTGAGCTGGCTTCACTTGCTGTGATGGTACTGGTTGGTTTATAATTCCTGCCTGGAAGCTCACTGTGCAGGCTCAGGTGTTGCTGATGGCAGCCTTGGTGAGAAGTGTTTTAATGCAAAGAATTTTTCTTTCTATCTAAATCTTCGAGAGCCCTTGGGAAGCAAAACCCCAGGTGGAAAAGGTCTGAGCAGTGAAATTCGCATCCGAAGCAATGTAGTGTGCTGGGCATTTGCCTGCTGCATGGGAAATGGGAAAGGGAACGTTGTTCACAGGACACTAGAATGCCTCAGAACACAGGTCTCACAGTCTTCGTGGCATTGAGTAACTCTGAAAACTTGAATTTTAAATTTTTTTTTCAAGTTGCCTCTGGTTAGCAAGTCCATGAGGTTTAGGTGCTGGATCTGACAGGTGTGCTCGTACACTTGCTTCATCTCTTGGCAGATGAAGTGAGGTCATGAGAAGTGGGACAGCAGTGGCTGCTGGGGATGGGGTGTGCGGGGACAGGCGGTGTCTGGAGAATGGAAGAGAAGTGTCGGACTGTGGGTGAGGAGCTGCCGAGGTGTGCGGGGACAGGCGGTGTCTGGAGAAGGGAGGAGCGGTGTCGGACCGTGGCTGAGCAGCTGCCGAGGTGCGGGGACAGGCGGACATCGCTCCGCCCGCCGCTCCCCGGCACCGCCGGGAGGGGTCGCTGTGGGCGCTGCCGCCCGGTCACTGGGAAGGAATAAACCAGGAGAAAAGCGATCAGAGCAGTAAAAATACACGTAATTAAATTCAAATGTACCGTTCGGGCATAAAACACGCCACTGACACAGTTAATAAAATGTCGGTTTCAGCGTAAAATAAGGTAGCTTGCTGTGCTAAAGCCTACTATTTTAATTTTGTTTTTAATTTTATTTATTTACAGGTCCACTGAAGGAAAATATTTTTCTTGTATCATTATTAACTTTTACTCCGTTTATACTTCTCAGTGTTTGCTCTATATTTTAAGCCTTTTTTCAGAATAAACCCCATATTTTTACAGATGCTGTTTTGGATTCTCTTTTTTTTTGACAGAAAAACTTTGGGATAAAGAGCTGTTTTTCATTTTCTGCGTGTTCTCTGAAAGTTGCTTTGAAATGCATACTGGTATGACTTTTGGGTCTGAAAATTATAATGTGTGTATTTTTATCTGTATGTTTAATGTTTGAAATATTAACACGTATAGGGATTGTGTGTTTATAGAGACTTCCAGAATTTGGAGCATATACTTTTTTCAGTGGTGCCAAGCATTCCTCACACCAAAAACCTGTCATTTTTTCTCTTCAGCTGAAGATAACTAGAGATAATCATGTGTTACCTGCTGACTTTTCAGTGAATCATGACTTCTCCTTTGTTTTTTTTTCCCAGTGCCAAGTCTTTTCAGCCTAGTTTTCCTTCAAGCTTTATCTTATATATTCTCTGGCTAAAAATCTTACTTGCAATAATGTTTTCACTTAATAACTCCTTCTTGAGATTGTGTGTTTTAACAATATTTAATCTCTTGCTTCTTAGGGAGGAGAACGCAAGCCGTTAATGATCATGCTACACCGAGAAAATGATACTTTGGGATTCAATATTATAGGAGGACGACCCAGACAGGTAACAAGAAAAGTAACTGTAGGTGATTTTGTCCATATCTAGTTTTACTGTATCCACTGCTAATTAAGAGTAACTTTTGATGACAGTAGGTAGGAAATCTGTTCTTCAGATGGAAAAGCTATTTATTATCAGATATAACTGGAGTCATTGTTTGGAAGATGTTATCTCATGACAATTGTATTAATCTCATCTTTGGAAGGGTGTTGATAGTGTTTTTGGTTTAAAACTTTAGGCTGGTTTACACTCAGTTCCCATGTGAGTAATATGTATTCATGTGAATTGTCCAATGGAAATCTCTGGGACTACTTGTAAAAGTCATTGTTGCAGGATTAAGCCTTTGGAATTTTGTGAAACTCATTTTCTTTTTTTCTTTTTTTTTTTCCATTTACAGGAGAGAAGAAAATTTGCTTCTGTAGCTCAGATAGTTTAAGCACATGTCCTGTTCTCACATGCCTACTTTCAATTTTTCTTTATGAACTGAAATGGTTTTCACAAATGCTGCTGTATCTAAATCTCATCAGTCTAGGTTTAGAAAGTTCATTGCAAACCATAGAATATGCATAAGGATCACTAGCCCTCACTTAGAATATGCACATGAATATGCTTGCATTTATTTATTTTTTTTTACTTCATCTTCCCAAAAGCATGGATCAGGATTGTCATTGCATATGAAGTGTAAAGAAACCTGTTAAACTGGAAAACTAATAGTTGATTAAAAGGGGTTGGTAATAATTATATACTGATCAGGTTCCTGTTAAGTGGGAGAATTGTAGCCTTCTAGTATTGCTGAGGAGGGGAGTAGGACCCTGTATATTAGTTTGGCAAGCTTCTGCTCTAAAGCTATATTTAGTGGTGCCAAAGAGTCTGTTCCCATTAGCCCACAGTCTGTGCTGCAGTTACTGTTCCCTGTGGGTGAATATGAAGACCAGCAGTTATCAGATGTTGGGGCTGTAAATCCAAAGCAGGAGTTTCTTAGATTTTTCTAGTGGAAGGATGAGACAGCAGGTGGCTATAAGTTAAAATGCACATGCCATGATTATATTCATATTTGGAGTATGGCAGTAACAAAATTCAGACAATCTTTAGTTTGGATTATGTTTTGATATCTCTTTTTTACATCTGTAGGAGAACTGCAGGGAAAGGGGAGCATATGTTCAGTTTTCTTAGGATGGTAACTGACCTTCTTTAAAGGACCTAGATGTTGACAGTGCATACTGCAACAGTGATGTAGATCACAAACTGCCAGACTTTCTGACTTAATATTTTGTTGTTTTAAGGAGTAAATGATAAATATATGATAGTCTATAGCATTGTGTGTTGAGAAAACTGCCAAATGGAGAAAAGGAAATTAATTGCTATTAACACTCATATTTGGAGACAAGTTGGTGAGGATGTGAGGCAGGGATGCATCTCAGGTGATTTTGAGTCTTTGAAGTTCAATTTGGAAATTCCTTTGTGTTTTGTTCTTATTTTGACCAATGTGATTACCACAGGCATTTGATTGGCATTTCCCAGATATCAGTGTGAGACTCAGTGTATCTGGAGCTGAGGATAGAACAGGAAAAAATGCTTGAGTTTACTCAAATATTGGAAACACAAAGTTCTGCTTGGAAGTTTAAATAGTGGAACAGGAGTTGTTAAAAAGACAAAAAGAGTTCATGAGGGTGCTCTGTGCATTCAGGCTGTCCAGGGGAAAAGTGCCCTTGGTTGGTATTGGCTCTTGCAGTAGAAGATCAGAACAGTGATGTCTCTATGTTAGTCATGTGTTTGGGGATGTGTTCTTCATCCCATGTTATTTGTGTTTTATAAGGACAATGCAGCTCTTTTGCATTGGAAAGCAGGTGACTCTTGGTGACTTGGGTAATGTACATATGTACTTTCTGTTGGCTGTGTTTATTTTCAGTCCATAATAGGCATCCCCACTGCTTACCTCCTACCTGAAGGGAGGAGCAGGGGAAAGGAACAACTCATCCTAGGATCATCTTTTGTTTTGTCAGAAAGGAACTTGCTTCTCCTAAGTGTGTTTCTGAGAGGTGATTCATTATTCTGAGGGAGCAAGGCTGCTTTGATGGGTCCCAGCTCTGTCTGGCTGGGAGGACAGTGTCCCCTGAGGACAGCACGTCAAGGCCAGGCTGGAGGGAGGTGTGCTGGTGTGCTGCGGGTACTGTTGCTGCACCACCCCTGGGCTGTGTGACACAGTGCTGGAGCTCAGTATGCCTTGTGCTATGTTTTCCTGTCAGGAGTGGTGGGTACCAGCACATACAGCTGATGGGGATCACATGCCAGACTGAAATACCCTTTTTTAACAGGTCATATGTAGCTTTTGGAAAAGATAATGAAATTTCTGATGGAAAGAAATAATTTTATGTGGGTGAAGGTGCTATAATCTAGCATTTTGTTCTCTCGGGTTAAAAACTGTGCCCCTCTAGTATTTTCACTAATGGTCATTATACTTCTTTTATCAGAGTTCCATTTCTCACTGCTTAGATGGGAAGTCAGTGGAAGTTTATTTGTTCATAATTTCAAAATATTGCTAGAACTGTTACTGCATTTCCCTTTTGCTTCTTACTTGACATGTATAAGTCTCTGTGAAAAAGGGGAAAAAAAGGAGTTTATGAAAACATAGTCTGACTAATATTGTGTTGAACAAATATTTATTGACCTTAAATCTACCTGGGTTAAGTCTCCATAGGACTGTTGCCACATTGTATAAAGTATGTTTTACATGTGCCTTTACAGCTTTCTTAATAGAAAAAGTTGTAAAGCATTTTCCCCATGAGTGTGTAGGACCTAGACTAGAAACCTGTGCACGTATGAACTGTGCTGTTGATCAGGGATCCTCCAGTCACAGAAGGAAAATAAGCATCATATAAACTGCAATCAAAAGTGTAAATTAGGGGAAAAAAGATTCCTTCAGTTATTGCTAGCTAGGTTATTATTTGTATAAACACTTAAAACCCTATAAGTAGGCAGTGGCTGCTTGACATTAGTTCTTTATTAATAATTATTTAAAACTACTTTTAACTTTCATGTGATGAAATGAAGTATTTCCAGCAGGTACAACAACATCAGTTAAATTGTTGCAGCAGTGATAGAAAACTTGACTTGTTTAAAACTTGTTTTAAATTTGACCTTATGTGAGTTGTACTTAGTGTTGCCTGGAGATCAGCTGGAGATGCATTCTCTTTTTGTCCACAGCTTGTCTGTATGGATTTCATAGTTGAGCAAGTTCTCAATCTCCCATGTGAATAGGATTTGTGAGGTTAACCAGTTCCAACCAAATCCTCTCACTGTTACGTGCCAGCTGACTAATGTCACTTTGTTCCTTGGAGCTTTATTTTCAAATGCAGTAAGGCAGTTTGCAAGCAAAAGGACTGCAGGAGCTCTTTTCCTTCTGAGAGAAACACTTGTGCATCCATTTTTATGAGTGTCTTCCACTGTGCTTTTATGTACTAGTCCTGGCTGCTGTGAAATCTGAGGTGTGCTCCAAGTATTTTAGCTGGGATCAGATTACTGTTGCACACTGTCTCATTTAGACTAAAATAACCGGAAGTAAATGGGTAATCTTATAAAAATTGCTGGAATAGCTCATTAATTCTGTCCTTTTGATTAATAACTACTTTGTGTTAAGCAAGTTTAAAAAAAAAATCCCAAGGAGCTTAATTCTTAGCCAGAAAAATGAGCTGCATATTTCAGGTGGATTTACATTTTTCATTGCTGCTGATTTTAGTACCATCTCAATTTTTGTACTAACGTGGCCCTTTTTGCAACTTTCCTATTGCCTGGTACAGAACAATCAGGAGGAATCTGCTGAGGGAATTTATGTGTCAAAGATTTTGGAAAATGGACCTGCAGACAAAGCAGAAGGCCTGCAAATTCATGACAAGATTATTGAGGTAAGAAAGAACCCACACCAATGGATTAGTCTGTCATATTATCAGATTAATAAAGGATTTGATGGTTTTCACCCTAAGTATGTTGTAATTTTCCTCATTTACTGTGTCTGAACATGATTCTTGTACACTGAACTGCTTGAACATTTTTTAGAATTAAAGACACAAGATGGATTTTTCTAACAAGTAATAAATTTACTGGTATTTGGATTAAGCTGATCTAAGTGAAGCAAAGGTGTCAACACTTGAATAGCAAGCGTAGAAGCACTTTGTGTTTCTTTTCATTGGGTTGAGAAAGAAGACAAATGAATGACTGAAAATTCACAGGTTTGGTGAAACGGATTTTGTCCTGTGTAGAGACTGTTACTTTCATGACTCTGGGACAAGGCAGAGAAGATGGCTTGGTAAGCACTGCTGTGAAACTTGTTAAGCAATTAGAGGAAGTACTTTCTGCTGTATGATCACAAGGAGACCCTCTGTTGTTCTCACCTGGATCACTACAACCCTTTCATGATCATGTAATATGCGTGCAGTTTTTCTCATAAAATAACTATAAATGATAAAAGAAATCAGTAAGTCAGTTGTAAGAGTATGTTGGTGTCTAGCCTACGTGTGTACCTGTAATTAGCCGTGTAAGGAATCTCAAAGGAGCAGTTTCCAACAGTGACAGAAACAGGCTCCTCAGGGTGCTGCCGAGACAGCATTTCCCATCACAGCTCTGACATCGCGCAGTGACAGCATGCACCACTAGCTGCTGGCTTAGTTTGGGCCCCGTCAGTCCAGCTTTGCAAGTTCAGGGGAGGCTGAGAAGCATGGTGAGAACTTGCCAGTGGGATGGATGTTTGAACAAAGACACACGAAACAAATGGACTGGAAGACAAATGCAGAGTGATGCTGCTGGTTTCTTGTGTTAAGGACTAAAAGGATAAGCTGAGAGTGTTTGATTGCTGGCATTGTTCTTAGTGTTGGGAGCCTAGAGCAATGTGTAAAATCAAATGAATATATTTTCTTGGAAGAATAAAGCTTTTGCTCTTAACTGGCAGATAGAGGCATCTCTAGGAGACACCAAGTGGGCTGAGCAAAACTGAACTTGCATGATACCTCTTATTTCCCTAATGTGTGCAAAAGCTTTCACATCCAATTTGTTTGGAACAGCAGTCTCATGCTGTAAAGATCTATTTTCTTCTGACATTACTGTTTCACTTACCACATTGTGTTTTGGGGGTTTTTTACAGAATGATCAGCTATGTAGTTTCGTGCATTTGCTCAACACTTCCTGCTTTAATATATTGTGCTTTTATAGTGCCTTGTTTTTTTAAGGCAAAATGAAGTGTTTTCGGAAGAAGGAAGAATAAAGTCACAAACCAGCATTTATTAAATGTGAGGTCATAACTGTCACCATAATTGATGCTTGATTTTTGTTTAAAAATTCTGGCTGCATAAAATCATATTGAAACAGATTTCAGTTGTATGTGACATTATAGATCCAATCTAGCATAAGTATTCATACAGCTCTGAATGGAGCAGCATATTAATATGCAACAGATTTGTATATAACTTTTGTATTCAGGCAAGCATTTAAAAATATTTTGTGTTAGGCCAAAATTTCTAATATTTTTAATATTTCAGTGTTTCAAAATTTATTAGACCAAAATAAAAAGAGGAGGAGAAAAGAAGTCATTATTCCTCCATGCCAGATACAGGAAGCAGCTGGAACAGTCAGAACATTGAATTTTTCATTGCCTATGCATAGCTATCAATGTCCTCTTGCAGTGGGATGCCCTGACAGCTCTGTGTTTGTTGTGAAAGATCATTCTGAAAACTTTTGCTGTGAGGAAATAATCAGGGCACTGTAACTATTTCAAAAATGTTGGCAGATATATGGAATATGAGTTTTGGTGAAAAATTGATAGGAAGTGAGACTTCTTATTGTTTGCTTTTCACTTTTTCAGTGGTTTGATCTAATGGGTGATATTTTATGGGACCATTCTTCAATAATCAAGAGCAGAAGGAACTGATGTTACTTGAAGAGCCTTTACTAGCTTAAGTCATTTGTTTGGCAGTGGGATACCCAGGGTGTTTCTGGCATTGTGTATCTAATGGCATAATGGACAGAACTATCCTGTTAAATCAGAAAATCTGTTCTCAAGGCATATTGCTAAATAACGAACGTAATTTGTTTCAGTGGTTTATCACACGTTTAACAAAAATTAGCTGCACATGGTTGACTGTGGTGAGTTGTGCACATTTCAGATGACCATCTTGTGGGCAACCTAGTGCAGCAAATGGATTTCACAGTCCTATGGCACTGGCAGATGGAATTGAGAGCCAAGGCTGGCAAACATAAGTAGTGTTTCCTTCTATTTTATATATATCATTATCTATGCAGTAACATTGCCAAATAATTAAGGCATTTGGAAGAATGCCAAGGGAAGGAATCAGATTTCTTTCTTGAGGTATTTATTCTAAGTGTAAAAGTGCCACACAAATGACTTGAGTTGCTGGAAGTTTTTGAGATCAATGTGCCCAGGCTGTAGACCCTCTGACACTTTCATTTTAAGAAGGTTGGTGTTTATTTGGGCTTTACCCTCAGGGGAGCATATTTTGTGCAGGAGGACCTGAAAGGTGAAACAGATGCCTGTGTCCTGGCAGAGTGGTGGTGCTTTAGAGTGATAGAGCGATAGCTCCAGATTCCCTGTGTCAAGGGACTGCAGCTCTTAGTGGCGGACAGTCATGGGACCCTTGTCGATCGTTTTCACTGTTTTCATGAAGAACAGCTTTCAGGCACAGCATTGCACTCTTTAATAAAAAGGTTAATGCTCTTGTGAAAAAATTACTTGTATATGCGGTGTGAAGGTGAGCTGGGACAGTGATGTACTCAAGCAACACTTTGATATGTATATATTCAGGAATCCTATTATAAGCCCCAAATGATAATTATTTGTTCATCAAGAATAAACCCTTATGAATTACTTCTGTGTAGCAGGTTCCTGCAGGTGTCATGGTCTTCTGATGTTTTCAGATGTTCTTATGCGAAAATCTAGCTCCCTGAACTTGACACTGCATCATGTTTTCAAGAATTACAACTGTTCACATTCTGTAAAATGCATCTTATAAAACTAGATGCAGCACTGGTATCTGTGACTCCCAATATGCAACCCTTGGATATGAGCAGTGATATAAAGCCTCCCAAGCTCTAACATTTGGATCTGTGTGTTCTTCCTTTCCACCCTGCCTCTGAATCCTGTCAAGAGAAGACAAGCAGCAAGCAGTGCACGGGGCTGTTTATTAGCCTCTGCTAGTTCAAAGAATTCTGTTTGCTTCTAGGAGAAAATTATATTATTAAAGTATGTTTAGAATGGTTCAAAGTTACATAGTTCAGCAGCATTTTACATCCCCCTCACTGCATGCTAATCATTCCTACTGAGTAAATTCATTGCTCATCTCTCTTCATGCTTGGTTACCTCCTGAAGGCAGCATAAACAGCTATGATCCTTAGCAATGTTACTGATACACAGAAGTGTTTCACCTGGTGCTTTTTTCACCCATAGTTACAGTTCTGAGCAGTTAATACTGAAAACATCTCTTTCCATATGGAGGAAAACTTGTATCTCAATTTGCAGTCAGTTCAGCTTCATGTGAGTATGGCACCACATTGGCCAGAACTCCAAGCACAATACTTAATGCCTACTTATCAAGCTTTCAGAACTAATTCTTTGAGTTGTTTTTTTTTTTTTGTTTGTTTGTTTGCATGATATTAATTTTACAGAAATTGATATGTCGTGTCCTCTGTTTTTAAGCCCAACTTCAGAATAAAAAGCAACCCTGTGGTTGTTTTTCTGTAAGTCACAGTGTCTTGCAGAATAGTACTGGATCACTTCAGTGTGTACAGAAAATACATGACCAGGAAAGAATTTTCAATCCAGGTAGAATTTCTGATGTTTTTGGTGTTTGTTTTTTTTTTTTTTTTCTTTAAAAAAACCCACATTATTTCATCATTTTGAGGAAAAGGAGCAACTGTTAATTAACACTGCCAAAGTACGTTTGCCAAAAAACAAAACAGCAATGAAAAACTTTGTATGAAAATAAAAAGAGCTAGGTTGAAGTTCAAAATAGACATATGTGGAACTGTAAGCACATAATCAGCTGAAAGGCTCAAGTGTTTTTCTGTTTTTTGCACTGCAAGGAAAGACTTCTGTTCTTTAGCTCTCAAGTGAAATGAGAATATTGGCCCTTCTGCATTTTAGTCAGTTGATTCTCATGAATTAAGCAGGCATAATGAAGAAGGGAAAGGAAAGCATTTTTAGTCTGGGATCTTTAAGACTGAAAAAGAAGATAGATACATTTATATATCCTGACTGTGTATTTTGTTCATGCAGCCTGAGCTCTGTAAGTGGATGATAAATAAGGCTTCATCCTGTATTCCATGTTTCCCTTTGTTCTTTCCAGTTTTTTGGAGAGTATTCACACAATGGCTTTGAAGCACATGTCAGCAAAGCCAGTTTCAATAAAGATGAAGTCTTAAGGCTTATCCTGGCAGAAGTAACTTACATCTGCTAAGTGCCTACACAGAAACTTTTTTAACTATTGCCAGACTGCTGACTGTGCTGTATGTCAGTCTTGTGATGTTTTATCTTCTGCGTGTTTCTGTCATTACACTCACTATGTTGCTCAAGCAAAATCTTTGATACTAGTCATGTTTATTTGACTAAGAATCTCCAGTGTCAGATTATGTCTGTGGAAGTAGTGAGTCTTAAAATGTCTTGCTGGGATCAGAGCCAGAAGATTTGGGATGACTTTGAAACAAGCTGCACAAGATGTGGCCAGTAAGAGCTGTGTGGTAGAAAAGAAAACTTAATATAACTAATTTTAGTGTTGTATCTTTCAGCGCATCTAAATATGCCTTAGTGATATTAAGTTCTCTTAAATCTGTAACAAATTCATGATGTTATGTTGCAGGTAACCAGGTTTGGCACCTGCAATCATTAGATAACTCCTAATTAGTGTGAAAGATCCCTAGCATAATAAATGAGTGAAACTGCAGGCTTGGAAATGTCTGTAGATTCTTTCCTCCCCTCCCTCACCTGAAATCTTTCATCTCTCTGAATAAGTTTTTAAAGTTAGTGTGACCAAGTCTGCATAACTTCAATTGAATTGGAGCTACTTCCCCCACTGACTGTTTTACTTAACAGAAAGCCTTAGAGTTCTTTTTTAAAAAGCAAGAGATCTCTGGTTTCTGCCTGAAAAGGATTGAATTTACCTCTCCAGGTAATTGCCCTTGTTAATAAGGCTGAGGCTCTCCTGTGTTAGACCAGCATGCAGCCATCCTCCTCAAACAGAGCTTGGTGCCAGCAGGTGTTTAGAGTCAGGATTTTCCAGTGGTAATCTGGTGTGAAATGGAGCTACTGCTTAAATGGAGATACTGCAGTATCTCTGAAATGGAGATACTGCTTCCAGGGAGCTGTATCTGAAATACTGATCCTGTCCTTTTCCAAGTAAGTGCTTGTGACAATACACAATAATTTCCTTCTTTCTTCCACAGTCTTTGTTTAATGATACTTGCATTTTTAACTTCATAGCGCCTTGACTTTGAGAGGGGATGTTGCAAATGCTGTTAACCAGGAAATCCTCTAGTTAGGGCATTTTTCTAAATGTGAAAGATGGGGTTCCCTGATTGAATAAATACCAGTAGTTAGGGCTTTTCTCCTCTGTGTTTTAACTCAAGCTGCAAGTAGTTGGAGGAACTTAGTGTTCAAGCTACTGTCTGTTCTAGAAGTTGACCATGGTTATCCTAGAATGCCTGAATTTTGTAATTTGTTGCCTCAGTTCACAGACCAGCAGCCTAAATTTGGCTGGACTTGCTACAGGTCTTTATAGATGTTTGCATTCCTCTCTTTTCACTGAGCTGAAACACAAATATTGTGTTTAGGGAAACAGGTTATGTTCCTTCCAAAAAGCACTTAAAATTCTAGAAATTCACTGTCTGTGTTTTAAAGAGAAAAATGAGACTTCTATTTTTCTGTGACCTAAAACATGTTGGGGGTTTTTGTGGTGAAGTATATTAGTCTAAGACTTCACAAAATACTTTCTGTCCTAAAGAACAGGAAGAAATAAAACAAAATTGTATTTAAGAAGTGGTGAAATTTGTGTAATAGAGTAAATAGTGAAAGGCAAGATTTTATTAACAAAAATTCACTATTTGATCTCTTAGTTGACTGGATGAAGTCTTCCATCCATAAACAAGCAAAATATTATTACATACTTTTTGATACTTGTGTAACACAGTATCATGAAAAGATTCTAAAATGCCTTGTCTTCTAACAAGTGGGGTCTTTTAATCTGGCATATAAATTCAGAACTTGCTGTGGATGCAGCTTTAGAGAGGCCCAAGCCTGTAGGAAGGTTTTCCATCTGTATTTGTTTGGTCTTGTACTCACAGAGAAACCAGGCACACATGCAACTGTAATGCTGCGTTGTTTTTGTGGATCTATGTATGCTCACAGTGCTTTTATCTAAAAAATGACGGAAATGCCAAACGTAGTTGGAATATGACCACCAGATGAACTCCAACTAGTTTATTTGCAGAATTTGTATAGTTGACAGATAAGGCGGTTTTGTCCTTTTCAGTAAGTCTCTTCAGTGAGTCATAGGTGTTGGTCAGCAAGGTGCTCCCAGTAAGCAAAGAAAAATGAAGCTGTGGTGGCTGGAACGGCACAAGGCAGATGGGGCAGAAGAAACAGTGTGAGAGTGTTTCTGAAATGGGACCCAGTGTAAAAGAAGTCAAGAAAGTATGTGAAATGGAAGTGGTGAAAATAATCTTCTACCCTGTTTTTTTTTAATGCTACTTCTACCATGCTGGGTTTTTGTTTAGGCAGCTTAGGTTAGGCATGATGAAAAAGGCCTCAGGACCTTGCATGCACATGAATGTGCATAACCCCTGCTCTCCCATGAGATATTTCTATTTTTCTCTGATTGTGGGGGATCTCTGCAAGAGATGGATCACTGTAGGAGCAGAAGAGTGAAGTAGAATGTGCAAGAAAAAAGGCAAATGGGAAACTTTACAATTAAAGAGTACAAAGCACCAACCTCAAGTTTTCACAGAAGTGCTTTCTAGTGCTTGCTCATAAACAGGAAGTGTGGAAAAGATGGAGTGCATGTAGGAGTAGGGGTAACTGAGTTGTCAGATTGGATCATCTATAAACACTGTCATGAACTCCCATAGGTAAGTGAGGGGGAACAATATTGGAGCAAAACTACCATAACTGGGTCTGCAGAGTTAGTCAGTTGCTAAATTGGCAACTCAGAAGTGCTGTTAGATGGAAAGGATTTTGATTAACCTGTGGAAGAGTTGACTAATGTAAGAAACCTTCTAGATCCCATAAATGGTGTTGCTACCATGGCTGCAGATCCCTCAGCATCATGTGAACGCCTGCTCACTCCCATCTCCTTCAGAAAGTCTGATCTCACCCTGAGGTATAATGTGTCAGAAATTTGGCAAGTTGGAGCTTAGCATCTTCCTAGATGCCCTGTTTGAGCTTGACTTTGCTGCGTGTCATCTTTCTCTTCCTTCCCATGAGTATTTTTGGGGTTTTTTTAAAGCTTTAAGGTAAACCTTGCAAAACAAGATCTAAGCGTCCTTCCATCTTACCCAGCAGCCAGAGCAATGAAGTTTTATATATAGCTGAGGTAGTAGGTTCAGAGGAAATTTTTTGTTCATGTGGGGTGTTAATTAAACACTTTCAGGAATGTATTAAACATCTTGTCTAGCATCTGTCAAATGCTGTTGCTTTCATCCCCTTCCCAGGAAGAGAAGGGCGTAAGTAGGGGAGTGTTTTGTTTAGGAATTTTCCAAATAATTGTATACACACATATTTACATGTCAGTGTCTATTTATGTTAGGGAAGACAAGGTCATAGAAATGTGTCTTTATTGCTAGAGGTGCAAGGTTTTGTGTGAAAACCCTTCTCTTGGATCTTTGCTCTGGGAATGATCTTGGGCAGCCCTGAAGAAAGTGCTTTCTCATCCATTGATAAGCCAAATCTCCATGACAGTTGGGCTGTAGGTTGTGTACCATTGCCTTGGTCTGTCTTACAGATCTGGTGGACTTGCTGGTTGCTGTGGAGCTAGGTACCCTAACCTGGTGAGCTGTGGAAATCTGAGAGCAGGAAAGGCATTCTCCAATGACTTTCCTTAACCTTGTCAATAACATAGGGAGCAGAAAAGTCAGAAGCATCAGAGAGGACTTTAGGATGTATCAGGGAGATCCAACCCTTTGAGGCTCATATAATCAAGACTAGTGGGAATAATTTATGGTAAGCCCTGCTATTGAAAACTCTGATAAAGTCTGAGACCATGCTGAGTTTGTTGCTTAGACCTGAAGGATGTGCAAGGAAGCCATGTCTCTCACAGCACATGCTGCTGGCACCCTAGAAGCTCTTGGCATTTTCAGAAAGTCAAAACAGCCTTCTTCTGCCTTTCATGAAGGTTGCTCTTTATTGTGGTTGAGACAACTTCACAGTTAGAGGAGTTGCCATCTTACATGTGTTGTGTGAATGCAGTGTTTTATCTTCTTAAGTCACTGAACTGATTGTTACAATCCCAAGGATATGTGCTCCAAGAGCTTTGATCTCTTCTTTTTCTTAATCAACTAGTTATATTTTTATGGAGTAGGTAATCACTGTTGTCTATAATCGGAGGTTAAATGAAAAAAGCCTTTAGTGTCTGAAAGTGCTGAAATGCTCTAAATGAAGTAATTAGTCAGGGCTTCACTTAAAAAATTAATAACCTAGTTTTTAAGAAGCTATGTAATACAGCAGTGTGTTGAATAGGAGAATGCACCTCCTTAGAACTTTTGAATAGGAGGAGTAGTAGGAACTTTTGAATAGGAGTAGGAAGAAGCATGTGCACTGTGCTTTCCAAATGCTTTGAAAATGGAAGTGATAATTGAAAACAAAAAATTCTTGGTAACTTCTCTCCAAAATGAAAAATTCTGCAGCATTTAAAACCGTACTGTTTTGGAAAAACTAATTTTCAAATTGGCAAGAGCAGATGTGGTCACTTCAAACCACCAACAAAGACTATACTTAGTAAAATCAAATGCAATAAGCAAAGTACATTTGTTACTAATACACAGGCATTTTGGTAAATATGTCTTGTTTGGAATTGCAAATGTTTTACATTTAAATTTACATTTACATTTGCATTACAAATAATTTTACAACTTTGTATGTAGACCCAACTTGACTGAATCACAGCTGCTGCTGGAAAGGAGTGCAGAATGACTCAACACTGTTTCTTAATGAAAATTATTTTGGAAGGCATTTTCTTTATGAAATATTGTTGACAAAATAAGTCATGGCTGCTATGTTTATTTACATAGAAAGCTTATGCATGTTATTTACAGGATATGTTTTACATATTTTTTTCTTTGGGGAAAATATTTGTCTTTCAAGTAGCAAGACTGGGAAATAGAGAAGGAATGGGAGAAATGGCAGGAAAAAAATTCAGAACTGTTGACATCCTGCTGATTTCTACTTGGTTTTTAAGTATGGAAACTTTATTTGAAGACCACTGTATTCCAAACACCTATTAAATGGTTTAGCAACTTTAAAATTGGATAAATTATGATACTCTGTGTCTCAGAGAGGTCACCTAATGTGGGAGAAGTTCTGAAATGGGTTGCTAGAGAATATGAGGGGTTTTTTTCCTCTTTATCTATCTTTGCCTCCCTGTTTGGAGCATCCAACGTTTGAAACACCCAGAGGCTCAGAGCTTGCCCGTCTGTTTCCAAGTACAGTCTCTCAATCTTGCATTTGTTTCTTTAACCATGCTGATCAAGAGGGTAAATATCTGAAGTCTTTCCAGCAGCTTGTGGGAAGAAGGCATGCTATTTTAAATGGAAGGGATTTGCTGTCTTGAGTGAATTAAAACATCTGGATCCCTACACTTCTCTGTTACAGTCTGATTGATTTAGGCTAGTCTTTGGCACATGGCAAATGTGGAGCCATATGGTCTTCATGCTGTCAGCAGGATTGTGGAGCACATACCTCTCTGCCTGCCCCCAGCTTTCTCTGGTAGCTGCTACTGTGACCTAAAAGATAAATGTTCCAGGAGCTTTCAGGCTGTTGTGCCCTTCTTGAGCAGATTAGTTGCATTTTTTTGAGGGGTACAATATCCAGCATTTGGACCAGAAAACGGAATCCTTCACTTCCCCTGCAGTGCTCAGAGCCCTGATCCAAATCAGATGCCTTGTGCTAGTGCCAGATGTTCAGCAGCACTTTCTGCCTTACACTTTAACTCTCTAACTTACACTTCTAACTTGCACTCACACTGCAGATTGTTTGTTTAAATTTCTCCATAAACTCTCCAAGTGCTCGGCACAACTGGTTCTTAGTATGCTCTGAGTGTGTGATTGTACGGAAAACTGACTGTTTTAAGAAGTTTTTTAACAGAAATATACTTTCTGGTAACCAAGATAATGGTGTTAAAGTTATAACGCTCTTGTTAGTAGACCTTTTGTTTGTTTTTTTTCTTTGAGTGGTAGGCAAAACGATATTTCTCAAAAATATAGGGATTCTTCTCTGTTTCCAAATACTCAAAAATATATATTTTTTAAACAAATCTTTTTAATGATATCTCTATTTCTAATTTTTATTTAAAAATAGAGCAGGGAGAGTCTGGCTACTAGGAAGAATATCTCTGTTTTTTACGATGTAAAAAGAAACTGGAAGAAGGAAAAATGGTTCGTATGATTATTTTTTTAAAATAACTCTTAGTACTGCTAGAATTTCTCATTAAATAAATGTTGACCACAGTTTTCAGCCTTTTTTTTTGAAGTCACTTATGTACTGTAACCTTGTACTGAGTGTGGTTTTTTCTATTTGCTTTTTGTTTCCTCTCTGCTATGTGGTAAACCATAAGGAAAATCTAAAGGATCACTATTCATCCCTGAGTCCAGAGATTGTATCTTCTAATTAGCACTAATTATGGACAATATTTTGAAGATTAAAGAACACAATGACATTTCAGAATGCCTTTCAGAGAGTGAACTGTTCAGACAGTGCTGTTAATAGCAGAGCTGCTTAAGAACAAAGTTTTCATCCAATTCCTTAAACTCGTGTCTTACATTGGTCAGGGCCCTGCAGTCCATTACAAGCTTTCTGCTGAGGACATTAACACGTGTTTCAGGGAGTTTTAGTAGAAAATTAAAAACTGTATTGGGTTCATTATTTACTTCTTCACTGCATAGGTCTCTCGCTTTTTATGTACTTTAAAACCAAAAAATAAATGCACCTGCTTTCTTAATCAGAGTTGCTGCTTAGTGTATAAGTACCTGTCCTCTCAAAGAAGTTGTTGCCTGTCTATTTGGCTTTGAGCCATTAAAGATCTGCTCTGGCAGGAAAAGCCTGAACTCCATAATCCAGTTGCGAAGTTTTTCCTTTGATTCAGCCACTTAAAAATGAAATGAGACTTTGATGCTAATGGACTGGATAGAGAAAGTGTAGTGGACTACTACAAAACAGTGGAGTCCAATTATAAATTGCAGGCACCATCATTTGTGCTTCTTTTTTCCATTTTAAATGAGTTGAGTTTTCCCTGAATTCATATTGTGTATTTTACCAATAAATTATTTGCCAAATCATGATGAATCTCCTACTAAGTAGGAGAACAATTATAAGTGATGTTCACCAGCCTGTGCCAAGCCATCTGCCTGATGTTTACTTTTTTGAGTGCTGATCATGTGTTCAACAGGTTCAAAGCTCTGCAAAAAGCCCTACAAGCCAATCTAATTTTAAAACCTAGAGCACACAGGACACTTAAGATGAGATTCATACTGCCTATGGATAAATATCTTAATATTTTCTAATTCTCCAAGTATTGATGATGAGTTAGGCATGTATTTTTTAGCAAAGGTGATTAGTTCAATCTGAAACATTTCATTTAGTGGTGTCTGAGTTAGGATGAGATTCAGCTGAAGCAAACGCTCTTGAATTTTCACATGAACCAATGTATTTTTAGTGCTTTTTTAGTGCTTTCAAGATTAGATTGTTGGATAAAACTCTTTGTACCGAGTTCTTTACTATTTAAAGCCAGAAAAAACCTTACTCAATCTTCCATCATTTCCAGAATAAATAAAATTTAAGAAGAAATAATAGAATTTGATTTATTCTTCTTTGCATATTTTGTCTCACATGAGTCTGATAGTCCATTTTCTAGGATTATATATTTCACTAATTCAACGGAAGTTTGTAATATGTAAAATGCCAACATAAGTACAAAGATAAAAATTCAGGTATAAAACTCCCATGCTCTGGTACTCCTGTTTGAAATGGTCTACTCCAACTCAATAGTCATAATGACTCAATGTTACATTTTTTCATTAAACTGACCAAGCAAAATAGCCATACAAAACCGAGATCAAGCCTTATTCCACATTTCAGATATTTCAATTGCTAAATTTTTAGTGTTGTTACTCAAAATCTGGCAGGAATTAGCATGAAAAAACATGCAACTTGAAATGCTTCCCTGTTTAGGGACTAGCTTTGAAATCACTTAACATATGGTTTCATGTCATATCCAGTCTTGTTAATCTCTGCATCTTTATGACTGGAATAAAGTAAAGCCAAGTGTTGGATGGCAGTCTGTGTCCCCTGAGGGGATGGTTGGTGTCTCTCTGGTGTAGCTGACTGCTGCAGTGGAAGAATGAACCTCTGCATCAGCTGAGAGCATGTACTGGATATCAGCTTTGCCTGTTGCTCGTGCCTTTTCAGAAGTCAGCAAACTCTGATATTGGCAATTGGAGGAGTCTGAGGAGGTGTTTGTGGAACCCTGGTGATGGGTTTTAGCAAGTGAAGATGCAGATGTGTGTTTGAAATGGTTCAGGGCACCAGCCATCCAAAGCAGCAGAGCAATGCTTCATTTTTCGGCACTCTTCAGAGAAATGGAGTTTGTTCAGAGAAACAGACCGTGAAAAGATTGAGAGACTGGTGACATCCTTTTGGCAAGAGAACAATAAAAATTATTGCTCAAAGTAAGAAATTTTTATCAGCACTTTTGTTGATTTTGGGTTTAGTGTTTTGTATGGAGATCTAAGTTACAAAAAGGAAGAAAGGCATCTCTTATCAAACTAAGACACTTGTAAAATTTGGGAAGGCTTTTGGGCAAATGGTGTTTTTATTAAAGCAGCCATATAAATATTTATTATGTATTTTTACATAAAATAAGTTTATCTGTGGTTTTTTGTGGGTTTTTTTGTTCATTTGTTTGTTTTGGGGTTTGGTGGTTTTTGTGTTTGTTTTGTTGTTTGTTTTTGTGGGTTTTTTAGACCAGGACTGAGAAATAACATTTCCCTTTCTTAGTCATCTTCATTGATTTGTGTATCCAGAGTTTATTCTGGAGTTTCATGGCTGGGTGTTTCCACTCGCTTTCAACAGGCATCTTTGAGCATTGAATGACCATATCAGGTTTTAGGATGCACACATGTGAGATGCATTGATTCTGAGGATGCCTCTGTGGGGAGGCATTAAAAACTACATTTGGAAGGAGATGTTGGCTCTAGAAGTACCTTGGAGCATTTGGAGGCTACAGAGAAAACAGGGAATACTTGGCAGCAAAAGCACAAACACCAGTGTAAACTATAATCACAAAATAACAATCTAAAAAATGAGTCAGACTAAAAGAAAGTTACAAATTTGAATGTTCAGTGTGAATTTCTTACAATATTTTTTAGTGGAAGGGCTTGTAGCATTTTATTTGATGCAGGTAAGATATTAATGGGCTAGGATATCAGACACAAGGGGATAATATAAAAGAAACAGCTGAAGTTTTATCTATTAAACAGACTTTTCCAGTCTGATTTTTTTTTCCCTTTACATGGTTTTTCAGCTGTGCACTCTGGATATTATTTAACTTTTCCTTCCAACAATTTTCCAACTTCAGCTATTATATGACCGTAAAACTGTGCTTTTGGTATGGGACTTAAAGTTTCTTTTTACAATTTGTGAGCTGCACCTTGCTGTGTTCAGAAGGCAACTGCTATTGTTTTTCAAACTACCGCTTTACATGTGAGGATTTGGAAATGTTTAAGATCCAAAAGGCACTGTGAGTAACAAACCAGAATAGAATGGACTGTTTTGAGTTGGAAGGGACGTACTGCAATCATCTAGTCCAACTGCCTGACCAATTCAGTGCTGAACAAAAGCTAAAGCATGTTATTATTAGAGTCTCTTTCTCAAAGTCTAAAGTTGTAATCACTTTAAAGGATTTTTTTTAAATGCCAGTGTTTACATGAATGCTGCAATACAACTTTCAGTCTGCAGCCAAAGCACTGTTAATATGTTTGCAGTAAGAAGGATCATCAAGGGGAAGAAGGTGAATGATTGCCTTTTCTCCCTTCCATGTCATGCAGTTCAGAACAATGCATAAGGAGCAGGTGGGAGCAAAAGAGACTGCCTTAAATGCATTTACTCATTACTTCCTCCAGCAACACTTCAAGAAGTTGTGAGGTTTTTAATCTGTTTTGTAGAATTCTGGTAAATCAAAATTTCATGTCTTATTGCCTCAAACTCAGATAGTAATGCAGTGATAAAGACTTTTGTTTTTGTGACTAACCAAGAAAGTGCATGTGTCTTTCTGGAACAGAAAAGGTTAGGGAGGTTACAGGTCTGTGTTGGTCTTTGAAAAGTTTTCTGGAGAGTCTGTGTGCATTTTGGTGCTGGGGACCTGCATAGAGAAACAAACTACAGTGGAAACATCTGCAAGTGTGTACCTTGAGTTGAATCAGACACATCTCTAGCATTTATTTAAAATATTTCAATTGCTATATCCATAATGGCATGCAAATATACAACAAATGGATGTTTATATGTATATGTGTACATGTAGTTTTCCAAAATCACCTGTGAGCTGAGGAAGTTCAGTGTGGCATAAATCTTTGCATTTACTTTTAAAGTTTATTAAAAAAAAAAAGTTTCCAGACAATTTGCATTTTAGGGGAAAGGTTTGGGGTTTTTGTGGTCTTGTTAATCTTTTTTTTTCAAAAAAGAGCAATCAGTGCTTTTTTAATCTGAAGTAACATTGTTCTGTTAAACTAAATAAATTCTCTGTACTAATTGAAAGCCAGGGATAAATGCAGAGAATAGTAGACCTATGTATTTCTTCTTGCTTCATACTTTTACCTGAAATTTTGCAGTAGGAAATATTTCTTGCTTGATTTTTGAGAATAGAGAAAATGTTTTCAGTATCTCTATGTGAAATGCTGCTGAAAATATTTCAAAAACTTTGATTCCTTCTTGAACATCTGTAATCACTTCTGTTTTCACATAATGCTCAGACCACTGCATGTAAATGGCAGTTAGTTGAACTGAAGAAATAGTGACACTTTTATTGTATTTCTCTTTATTTCCTGGAGACTAACTCTGGTTTTCTTCTCTGCTCATGCATCTGGCATCTTTTCTCATGTTCTTGGTGCAGAAGCATTCAGCTCTGAGTCAGGGACCACAATCATCTGAAAGAAACCATTCGTATCTGTTCTTATTTTTTATGCGCTTGTTTGCTGCTGTTTGATAAGGCTGTTAGAGAAGGTGTTAAAATTCAAAGGCTGGATGACTGAAGTCGTGAGCTGGTCTCAGGTCAGTAAGAAGAAGGTGGTCATGCTCCTGGGCAAAGAGTGGGGCAGGAGATGCTAGGATGGACTGTACAGCAGCAATAGAAGAGCTGAGCACTCTCCAGTCTTTATATAATTAATTAATGAGTTTAATTCTTGTCATCTCCTTATTTTCTGTGATCTTAATTTCTTGGCAAAGACTTTGTTTTATTGTGTCAGGGTTTTTAATGCTGTCAGGATTTTGCATTGAGAACCTGACATTCACTGAAGTTTTACCTTATTGTTTTCTCCCTTGTTACAAAAGTAAAGTCAAAGCAAAAGTGAAAAAGGCTTCACGGCATTGCCAGGCGGAGAGGTCTTGCGTAGTTCCTGATATTTGAGTTGCACTGTAAGTATAGAGGCAAGTTGAAGAGCAGCTGGTGGAGTCTGTGTCATATAAACTTGTTCAGAGATGATTCCTCTGAAGGAAACCAAATTGGTTGGGATCTGGGCCCAAAAAGTTGGAGCTGAAAGGCTGGATCAATGAATAATAAATAACACTGTGGAGTAGATCCATGGCTACTCCCATTGACTAGCTGGGTATTCTGTTAATGACTCTGTCCACGTTTATTTGTTGAAGGTAGTCACACAGTCTCTGTGCTATGCCTGAACAGATGTATTAAGAAAAAGAGAACATCAACAAGATGAGGACTGTTGCAGGACCTGCCTCCTTTTTCTTCAGCGCCGTATTAAACACTGCTGCTTAAAGAACAGCATACTGGGTGTTCATAGGCTACTGCTCATGCAATAGTGGGGAAGGTGATTCAATAAGACTGTTCTTGACTGGTTGTAGAGTGCAAAATTTGAATAACTATTGCTCCTGGTTGACTTGTGATAGAATGCTAAGTGGCTGTAGTAGTATATTTCATTGTTTCCTCACTTTGAATGATTGAATACTCGACTGATGAAGGAATTTGCCCTTTCAGTAGGAGGCATTTATACTGTTAGTAATTTTATTACCAAGAAACTCCAAAGGAAGTATTTCTACTGACATTGCTGATTAATTTTCTATAAATAAGACTTGTAAGTGTATTTTTATTGTAGAAGCTTTGTTGAATTCAGAGACTTGTTTTAAAAATTATGACAAAAGTGAGAAGTACCTTGTCCTTCAAAAAACCAGTGTGTATAATTAATTGAATGCATGTATTTGTATACACATGCAAGCTGTATCATGTACCTTAGTCTTCATAGCCGAATGTGATGTAGACCACCCTATTTCATGGAGAGTTGGCTGAGGTCTGTGCTGTTTCACACTAGGTGCTGTATTGCAAGAGACTGACCTTCAGGGACTGCCTGTAGGTGTGAAAAGGAGCTGTGGGAAAAGCTCCCAGGAACAGCTGGAAGCTGCTGTGGTTCTTGGTGCCAGCATTCATTGCCATCAGCAGCATTGACATTAGAGTTAATCTGTGCTTGCTCCCAAGACGCTTGTACAGAGAGATGAAATCAAAACATACACATCCTTGGTTTTACATATATAAGCAGATTTGATAGGTAAGCAGATTTGAGACTGATAAAAGCCCATAAAAGTAGGGAAGTTTGGTTAATGCCCCAAAAAAATATTATTTAGATTGTAGTGAATAGTATAGTCTGATTTCATGTGCTGTGCTGCAGCTGTGGTGACCAAAAGAAGATGGCTCTTTGCTCTGGCCTCCCATGCTTTGGTGTGGAGTATAGCTCACCTACTAAATCTACTCTTGCAAGTGTTGAAACTGCTTTGGAGGCAGTGCTATAGCTTATGCCTTCCTGTGACTCTGCTACTGATTAATTATTGCTGATCTTTGTGTCTAATCAGAGCTTTCACTACATGTATTTCATCTTGGAGGGGTTCAGGGAGTTTTCAGAAGAAAGATCTACAGGCCATGGTGCATAATGCTAATTCAATAAGATTGTGACTTCCTCATAATGCAAATATGCCCCTCTGATTCCTCTTTTTTTGATTTACTTTATTCAATAATGTTAGCCGTTGGTGATGTTTAGTTAGTTTAATTACTGTTGTTGATCCTGTCAGGAAGTTTCCTTGGATTGATGCAGACAATTTCTAATCCAGCTGTTTACTATTGGCTCATGGTTGATTATAAACTTGAAAATATTGTAAGAGTCTAGGAAATCCAGATAATAACACTTGATAATAGTTGTAATGCTTAATTAAGCTGAGTATTTTAATTTACATATATTTCCTGAAAAGCCAGCACTGATTGAGAATGACATGCATTAGTTTCACATCATAGGGATGCCTTGAAAATTGGGAAACAATTGACTTCTCTGGGTGTGGACATCCAAAAAACTGGGAGACAAAGCTATGCTGCTGAGTCATTCAGTGAATCAGATTGACCCACTGATAAGAAATGGGTTAATGAACTTTAACAAAAAGGACATGGAGAGCAAGGTGAGAGAGCTTATGCTGGTGTGTCAAGACCTCAGCTGCCTTCCCTCCTGCTCCATCAGCCTCCCATCAACCCTAGCTGGGTTTTTGGGGCCAGTACGTGCAGTGCCTAACCTACATGGTTTACCTGCAATTAGGATGGTGTCCCACTGCTGGGTCAATCTGCTGCTCCTGGCAAGGGCTGTCTGTTGCTGGGACTATGCCATCTACCTACCTTTAAATAGCTCTCTTTTTCTGGGCGAGGCCCTGGAGTGCTCCTCTCCAGGGATGTGCAGTCATCTGCTGCCTGCTGCCCTTGGCCTTGCCTGCGTCCCATGAGCCAGAAACCCTGAGACCTTCTTCTCAAGGCCCATTCTGTGTCCAGCCTGTGCTGTGCTTGGGATTGTCCTGACCCAGGACCTTGCACTTGGCCTTGTTGAACCTTATGAGGTTTGCACAGACCCACATTTCAAGCCTGTGTAGGTCCCTCTGAGTGTCATCCCTTCCCTCCAGCATATTGACCACACCACACAGCTCGGTGCCATCAGCAAAGCTGCTGAGGTGCAGTGTCTGTGGCCATGGCAGTGTCTGTGTGTCCTAGTTTGGAGGGCAGGTGTCTGCTGAGAAAGGCAGGAACCTCTCTTTGAAATGGAGAATGTAAACCCCCTCCCTCCAAATTATTATAATTTTGAAATCAACGGGCTCTCAGGCAAAAATATGGGAATTAGGAATAACAGTTCTTTTCTAGGGAAATTAAAATAGAAATACAGTACTACAAAGAAACAAACTCCAAACCCTGACAAAATCAGAGTACAACCTGACACCACGTCAGGCAGGGTGTTGGTAGCAGTCCCATTAAATGGTGGTTGCATCCTCCTGCAGTGACAGATGTGATTCGGTTGGAGCAGTGCTCCTGCAGAAGGTGCAGTTTCCCTCTAAAGGTCCAGTGGTGATGTGGAGAAATCTGGTTTTCCTCTGGAGTCCAGTGGAGAAAGAGGCTCCCTTAGTGTCCCAAAACCTCTGTTTTTATCTTGGTAAGAAATGTTAGGCTCTTCCCCCTGGCTGGAGCAACTCCCAATGGGATGCAGTAATTTTATCAGTCCCACAGTGGGACTCAATGGGCCATTAGCAGAAAATGACTCGCTGGAGGAAGGATGGGTTGTGAAAAGATAAAGAACAATGCCCTGCCTGGTTTCAATGGATGGCCCATTAGCAGAATATCTCCCGTGGAGATAAGGATCACTGCCCCCCACCTTAAACAGTCCTGCTCTCAGTACAGACACTTGAGGGTGTGCATTCACAATGGGCTGTATGTACACAGAATATGTTATAAAATGTGCATATATAAATATACATATTAAAATTTCTGGGTCTGTCATGTAAAATCACTGTGAAAACTATGCAACATAAAACCTGTTATTGCTTACTGGTTAAATTCTGGCCATTAAATGAGAAGAAGTGTTTTAACAATGATTGTAGCTACTCCGAGACTTCAGTCTGTGCTTATTGGTTAATATAGCTCTAATCTACTCATGTATAGCTTTTGAGACCAAGTAAGTGAAATTACAGTATTAGGGCATGAACAATCAGTGCAAAATATTTCCACACGATTTCTTTTTGCAAAATCAGGTTGCCAAGCATCATTACAAATGATCTGGTAATGATATACTACCTTAAAAAAGATTAATTCCATCATTTTCATTTGAAAATAGCACCATGCTGTTGCTGTAATAATCCTCTGAAATTCACAGAAATATATATAAATATATATATGTAAATAAAATTCACAGAAATAATATTTCTCCTGTTTATTGAAAGAGTGAAAATGTTGTAAACTTTCCTCAATTTTCATTTGAAGTAAATGCTTTTTTGACCTGTACTTTTTCATTTTGGTCTGGCTATCCAAAATTTGAACTAAATGGATATTATTGAAATTATGAAGATTTCTGGAAGTTCAAAAAAACCCCACAAATAAACCAAACCACCTATTCAAAAACTGAATCTGAATACATTGTATTTTCACAGTTGTTTCCAAGAAAGTCATTGATCAAAGCAGATCAGAAAAGAGCTGCTATATTTAAGACAAATAAACCTAGAAAATAATAATGCATAGAAAAAGTTTTTCAGATCTTTAAAGATCAGAATGAAAAATAGATGAAATTTTTTATTTTAATGTGATTTTACAAATTTCACTTGTTAGTTTTTACAAGCTTCCACCTATTGTGATTAAGCTGGACCTCTTTATATTACCTGTTATAGTGAAAGAAAAGATTTTTATTAATTTACTTGAAAAGCAAGATTATATCAACCTATTATGTGTAAGTACCATTCAGAACATACTTGTTGACTTTTATAATTGCAGCTTAGTGAAATGATTTATATTCTTGTGAACCATTCAGAAGGCTATTAGAGGCACTTTTGTCTTGTAAAATGAGCCAAAAATCATATATTTGAAATCTGTTTTCCTTTTTTCATTAATGTCATGAGAATAGACAATAGCCTGGGCTGAAGCAATAATAACAGCATGGAGCCAGACAGAGTGAATCCTGTGTTTGAGAGTGATATGAAAGGTTATTATCCACCCTTTCCTTAATCTGCCTCTACCAGAGAGTACAGAATGTTTTCCAGCTCTCTTCTCTCTCTGTAACAGTGGCACCCAGTCATTGTGATCTTGCCGTTTACTTTTCATAGTAATAATGGTCTTGCAATACATTAAGGAAAAGCATAGTTTGATCCATTTTCTTTCAGGTAAACTTAAATTAACTCCACCACATTGATGGGTCAAAAGTTTGACTGCTTGTTTTTAAAATGAACATTTTGAAAACCTAAGATAACAACAAAAAGTCTGGGTGGCATTATCTGAATATCTTTATAATTTTTCTGATAATGCAATGAAATATGTTAGATTTTTACACTAAGTGACATCTTGTAGCTGTCTGCACTTAGGAATATGATTTAAGTTCCTAATTAACATGAGAAAATGGTTTTTTTTGTTTTTTCCCTGAAATGTCTTTGGTTTCATCCAAACACACATACAGACTACCTTTACATGTCACATGAAAGTTTCCATTTCATGACTTACAAGAAAGGATAACCTCTTGCAGTCATCAGGGAAACCTAAAAACTTTGCTTCTTTAAAAGTGTTTCTCTGTCTCAAGTGAAAGTAGCTGTGCACCAATTGAGCCTTTGGAGCAGTTAGTGATATACTTCAAACTAAATTAATTGCAATTGGATTTGGTATCTCAGCATTTATCTCATATTGGAATGCACAGAGGGTCTAATGACATACTATAAATATTCCTTGAAAATTAAATTTCTTGAGGAAGAAAAAATAATACCCCACAAAACTAGCTCTTAGCAATTTCCAGGCCAGTATAATTACAGTAGTTTCACGAATACAAGCCGCACGGATTATAAGCCGCACCCCCGGTGCCTCGACAATGTTGCTGTCTTTGTCAATAGATAAGCTGCACCCCGAATATTAGCCGCACTTTCGTTCGTCGCGAGAATCCGTGCGCAGCTTTCACAAATTGGCCAATTAGTAACAGGATCGCGGCATAGCGGGCTTTACTGGCTCGGGGCGGGGCCAGGCAGGCTCGGCCCACTCATGGTTGCTGACGGGGCCGGCCGGGTGGTGCTGCAGCCGCCGCCGGGCTCACTGGCCCCCCTCTCCCGTCAGCACCGCCCCGCCGCTGCGTTAACGTAGTCGCCCTGCCGGCGGCCCAGGCACTGCCGCCGCTGGCAGGCATGCCGGCCGCGTCGCCGCTGCGTTAACGTAGTCGCCCTGCCGGCAGCCCAGGCACCGCCGCCGCTGGCAGGCACGCCGGCCGCGTCGCCGCTGCATTAACGTAGTCGCCCTGCCGGCGGGCCAGCCGCTGCCGCCGCCGCCAGGCTCGCCGGCCGCCCCCTCCCGTCTGCACCGCCGCCGCGTTTCCTCGCCCTGGCCGGCACTGCAGGCCCCCGCACCGCCGGGCTCCCCCACGCTGCTGGCCCCGATTCTGCTGGGCTTCCCCCGCTGCCAGGCAGCCCCACCCGCCGGCCTTCCTGCTTCTGCCATGCTCCCCTGCACTGCTAGCCCCAGTTCTCCCGGGCTCCCCCGCCCTGCTGGCCCGGGCTCTGCCGCCCTCCCTGCCCCGCCCTGCTGGCTCAGGCTCAGCCGCCCGCCCCCCACACTGCTGGCCCCGCCTCTGCCAGGCTTTCCCACCTCTGCCGGGGCCGGCCGGGCTCCAGCTTGGCTTGGGGCTGCCGCGGGCTCTCACTTCCGTGTTGGCAGCTTTTAGAATTTTGTTAATAGATTAGCCGCCCCGGAATATTAGCCGCACTTCCGGGTTTCCACCAAAATTTTGGTCAAATTGGTGCGGCTTGTATTCGTGAAATTACTGTAAATTGATAGATGTGGCCATAATCAGCCTGAAAGCAGAGTGTGGACCCCTGTTTATTTCAGTAGTGGTTGAATCCCTGTTTGGACGTGTGAAGTTTAGTTTGTAGTGAACATCTGTATTTTGAGGAAAAACATTCTAGCCCTGTAATAAATAATATGAAATGTTTCCCAGTATCCTTCAGCTGAAAAAAGCAGAGGGACTAAGTTTTGGTAAGGAAAGCCTGAGGAGAGGAGAGTTTGAATTTTGTTCTGTTATGTATGCAGTATCAAACGTTACCTGGGAAGTTACAGCTGCAATTTTCTGTGCCTGGATTTGCAAATCAGATCTCTGATTTCTCCATGTCACTGTTGCTTTTCTATTTTTCACCTACAGCATTTCTTGAGAAAGGAAGCTGCTGGCCTGGCCTGACACCATGACACTTGGTCATGAACAAACAGAAAGTGCTTTACAATTCTGTTTAAAGAGTCGGCTTGTGCTGGAGATAGTGGCAATATTTTTTCTGTTCTTTTACTTTATCTTTGAGCAGTAGATTTAGAGGAACATTTTTCTGGTAGCCTGAACAGATAAATTTTCTTCAATCTCAGTGTTAAATTAGTGCTTCTAGGGAGGAGGAAGCACAGTCTTGGAAACTGCCTTTTATAAATAAAATATAAACAACTCATAAATATAAGGACTAGCCACAATCAGATCCAAGTTCTCATTTAGTCTGCACATTATTATTCTAATCCATGTTTTGTCTACATTTTAACATGTTGTGCCAAATGATTCTTTTACCTTACACTACATTGCTGTGTGGAGCTACTTAATCTGTTTTGTGATTAAAGACTTTGAAGTTCTACATCAAACTGTAAAAAACTTTGTCTTACAAACACCAAAGACATTGTCTAGAATATAGCCAAAATTTCATTTCAGCATTTTTCAAAACTACCATGATAAATTACTTACTATGTTTAATTTCACTTGATATAAATGTAAAAGAAATCAACAGAGTAATAGAGTAAAACACCCTCCAAGGCTATGAGCTCCATGGTGAGCGCCTTCCCAGTAGAAGCTGGGAGAGCTAAATGAGGAAGGAATGTGTTTGCTCTGCTCTGACTTTCTCCCTTGCTCTGGATACTGATCAGCTGCAGAAGGGCCCTTGAGCTTGATGGTCCTTTGGCTTCAGTCAGCACAATTCTTATGGGAGGATTTTCTGTTTGTTGGGATTTTGGTCAAGTCACTCTCATTAGCAGCCAAAGCTGCTGCCCAGGGTGTATCTGCATCAGAGCCCAACATCCTTCTGTGACAGCTGGGCTTCCTGCCCCAGCTCTGCCTTGACTGTGTGATCATACTCAAACCCAAATGTGTTTTCCTTTTGTAAACTTTCCATAACCTTGAAAAAATCCATGTTTTCTGTAGGCTTCTCTTTCCAGTGCCAGTGACTTAAATTTTCCTGGTTAACCCCACATGACATCTACGTGAGTGTTTGCTTTTTTGTTTTAAGTTGGCTAAAAAAATACGAAAACATTTTCTCTGTTGGGGTATTACTGAAAGTATTAAAAGTATTAAAATGATTTTGTGTTTTTTCCTAATCTGTCATGTTTGATAAAGCTTCTTTTTAAGGCTTACTGATTAACATACTCTCTTCTGAGGGTTTTGTGGGTCTTGTGTTTTGGGGTTTTTTCTCTGTTTTGTGTGTGTGTGTTTTGTGTTATGTTTTAGTAGTGTCCATAGCCTATTTCAGATAAACCAGACACAGTGACTTTCTTCTGTTGAAAAGGCTACACTCAAGTTATACTTTCTGTTGAGCCAAATGTGCCAAAATGATTTAATACATAATTGCTTCTTAACTTACTGCTAAAATCTTGACTGCAGATACTGGTATTAAAGTAGATGTGTGGAATTTTGTCTGGTGATAACTGAGAATGATGAGCAGTGGCAAAGATCTCTTACATATAACACCTTTTGAGTTTGGAAGCTATCTTTGGAAGAGCCCTAAGGCTCTCATTCTCTGTCTGCTGACTTCAGCACACTTATTAAGGCTAATGTTTCACTGATACCATTGGCAAAAATTATAGAAGAAGGAAAAAAGCCAAAGGGGCTGCCATCCTGCAGCACTAACCACTTTGCAGCATGCAATGGAAAAGTTTGAGAAGGCACAAACAATGCATAACCAGCATACTGTTGACTCACTTACGGGGAGTGATAGCAAAAGAGCAGTGAGCGTGACTAACAATGAGGCTGATGTTACTTTTGTGTCTTGGGCAGGAGTGTAATTTTTCATTAAATAAATCCTAGAAAACAGTTTATAAATTGTACCCTCAGCTTTACTGACAATGTTTTTCTCTGCTCAAAAACCTCAAAGTGTTTATAATGCATTACTCTCACAGTTCATGGTTAAAAATGTTATGTGTACACTTCAGTGAAATGTGACTATCAGGATCTGAATGGATGGCAGGGTGTCTGCATTGCAGAATTAAGAGCATTTGTGTCTGTACTGACAGATCCAAGCTATTATGTCACTTAATGTATGAAAAGTTAGGCTGATGGGAAAATGCATAGCGAGTAAAACACTAAAATATCATTAAGAAGAGACAGGCAAGTGGATGGTTTTAGGAACACATATCCTAACTCACCAGACTTGTGTGATAAACATTTGTTAGAGAGAATTGCCTTCTGAAGGCCTTCGGAGTGGCTCAGTAACCAAACACATTATCAGATTTATGATGTTTCCTAAAGTTAGAAAAACATATATTTCCATCTTGTAAGCAATAATTAATAATACTCTACAGAAGTATTCTTTGACATTCTTTTTCTAAAATAACATTTTGTGATTATAAGTTTTTAAAAAGTAGAAAAGAATACTTCCTATTTGCAACTTTCATGATAAATATAATTATCCTTCTGTGTCTATTGAAACTCAGATTAAGGTCTGCTTGCCTTTAGCTTGGAAGGGACCATTAAAAAAAAAAAGAAAAAGACCTCTTGAAAATCTTGGTTGGTTCAGGGTTGTAGTTTGCAGTTCATGGAATCTACTGAAATCAGAGATGATTATTTAACCCTTTGACAGATGGAGCCAGGATGTCTGTATCATCAAAGAGAGGAAAAGTGAAATGTGAGTGAGCAGAGAAGTCAGTAAATATGAGAATAATTGGAGTGGGCATGCCGAGGGAGTAAGGAAGGATACATTGCTGACACTTTTTTTTAGCCATCAGCTTTGAAGCCAGCTACTGGTCTGTGTAAGTGACCTCTACAGCCTAAGCTGAAAGAGGTTAGAGGGTTAGATAAATGTCCAGTTCTGTATAAACCTTTCAGGAAAACCTATCCAGAGCATTTTTACAATGACAAGACAGTCGTGCTTCTTGCAGAGGATGAGCTGAATGATCTGAATTTGTCTTTTTAATTTGACCTTGGCAGTAAGCTGGAGGTTTTAATATACTTTGAGGGTTTCCTCTGGCTTCTGTTAGTAAGTACACTTATCTGGTTAGGAAAAAAAAGGTCTTGATTAAATATATAATTAAATTAAATTCTTAAATTTTGTATCTTTGAAATGATGAATGTTGTTCATTATTGGAATCATGAGGCAGTGAAGACAGCTATGGACTGGACTCAGGCAGTCAGGTTATAACACACTTTTAACTATTGGAGATGGTGCTTAAAACTAATTACCTAGCCTATAATACTCCCACTACAAACCTGTCCCACCACAACCTTGTTTTGTTGGTATGGTAGTCATAGATGGTCTACCAGTTTCCAAAGTATGTGATTTTATAACCATTATTGTCAGTATCATCCTTTTAGCTTGAATGATTCCTGACTTTCTAGAGTTTGTTGCTACAAAGTAAGTTTAAATACTCAGAGCTTTTCTTGATGTTGGTATATCAAACAAAGCAGGTTATTCTGTTTTTCTTGCAAAATTTACAATTGGGCCTTTGTCTAGGCAAGAAAGTTGGGGTAAGATAAAGCATAATGTTGAATTAGAGCAGGAATTAGGACAAGCTGAGTGAGATGTACTGGGAACTGCCTTCTGGATAGTAAAGGCTTTTGTGTCCTCTATTGAACTTCCCTCCTTTCTGGTGTTTGAAGCAGACAGAGGATTCTGTCTTTCCATTGCATGGATGTCAATACCTGTCTGTGAAACTTCATGGTGGAGTGTTTCTGTTGCCCTTCTGATAATACTGTGGAGCTCAACAATCTCCAGTTGTCCCCAGTTAGACATAATGAAAAAGATTAGTGTAATGAATCTAAAAATCACTGCTTTTGGTTCCTGTAAGATATGTGATATCAGATGATAGACTTTGAAGTTGGGTGATCCTCAATTTCTTTTTAAATTTTTATTGTACCAGTTTTACACATTATTTATACTGACAAAAGATGAGAGAAGGAAGTTGCAAACTCAAGTAGCCAGGAGTTAAGGAATTGTCAGACTTCTAAATTCTATGCATGAATATACAGCATAATTTGGCCTTCAGTTATAGGACTACAGCTGTGAAATTTTGGAGAAAAGGGGTTATGAGATGGCATATCTTCAGATGGCATAAAATGCATCTTGAGAAACATCTGAGGAACAGTATTTAATCGAATTACCAAAGCTATTTTTGATGTTTTGTATCTTGACTTTCCAGTTTCTCGGTTTAGATTTTCTGCTTCCAGACATCATCTTCAGTTTGTTGTGGAATTGGTGTAATGTTGCTTTGGAGAGCACAGGGGATCTGGGGAAGACTGGTCATGGGTGTAGTGTGGAAGGTTTGGTGTAAACCATCAGCAAGTGCCAGAAATCCTCCTGGAGCCATGATTTAGAGTGTGCTCCACCTTTTCCATTGCAGCAAGCTGGCTGAATCACCTGCCTGTGTGTACGAGAATTATTTGAATATAGATGGTTATGGTTGTAAAGATGAGTTAGACAAATTGCCTGAAGAGGTCTGGTGAAGGAAGAATAAGATTCTGGAAGTGGTGGAAGGCTAGGCTACCTGGAACTACTTGTGAAGGAAAATGTTTTTTCCCCTCCCTATCCCAGCACATTAAAATGACCATGTGCTATTCCTGTTCACATCCTCTGTACCTCCCACTATAAACATGGATTTAGGAAAATGGTTCCCTTCACAGGCCTCTGCCGTCCTGGTTTGAGGACTAGAGGTGCTGACACAGGCTCAGCCAATGGGCAGGTTTTCTGTCGTACAGAGGTCTTTCAGCTGCCTATTTGCACTTGTTTGACTACTGCTATTTCAATTAGCAGAAGAACATTGCCTAAAATCAGGGCTTCCATTAGAAGTTAAAATTGATTACTGTTTCAAGAGCTAGTTAATAAAAGAAGGAGCAAAAATCAACCAGAAGGCTTGGCTGAATCACACAACTTTCATGTAGATAGCTTTGCTCGTGATGAGCTGAAAAAATAGTTCCCTTAAGGTATCATAGAAGGTAGAGCTTGAGGGTTTTCTTTTTCTTTTCAACTGTCTGTCTTGAGTCTTTAAAGTTAGCTTGAAAGAATGTGTTTATTTTTCTTGTAGAACTTTAAATCTTCTCTACTAAACAAACATACTGAACAAGGCCACTTGCATCGTAAACTTCTTGAATTATCAGCAGAGCAGCATGAAAGAGCTCCATTCCTGTCTTGATAACAGTGATAGATGTGAGAGACCCTGGAGAAAAGCCCATTACCTATCTTCCTCTTTTTATCAAAGAAGCAGAGTGCCCCAGGTCAATTCTGGAAGTCAAAAAAAGAGCAAAAAGCAATTAAGCATTCATTATTCACGTTTGAAAAAATAATTTGCAATATTTTTGGCAAAAGAAAAATGTTTTTGAAAACCATGCTCAAAACCAGGACCAGTTGCTGTGTATCATATTTACTAGTTTTAGGGAGGGAACTGAAGGGAAATATATGCTTTTTTCTTGTTTTTCTGTATGTCTGTATGAATATAGTTATTTCACAAAAAAATATATTGCCATGTAATCTTCCATGAATCATCACAGATTTATAGATAGAATGAAATAAGTGAGGTTTGACTGCCATAAAGGTATTGAAGGGAGGACCTGGCTGTTGAATTAATTGCCATTTGAATTGGAAGATTTATCAGGAAATATGTAATCTTTTTTTAAAATTCAGTGCAATTTGGGGGGGCTTATAACCACATTAACATTTTGCTAAAAACTAGAAGTCCAGCCAAATAATACTTAAGCAAACAATATGTGTTTAACATGACAGCAGTACCACTACTGAACTCTTCTAATGAGTTTTCTATAAGCCAATTCTTGATTTTTTGTGATTATTGTAACTGCAGAATTTATTCCCAACATACATTTTATTTCAAATAAGAATCTTTGAATACTGATGAGTAAGTAGCAGCATCATTTTAAACTCATCAATGATGCAATTTCACTCAGGGGATCAAAAGGTCAGGAAAGTAAAAACTATATTAAAACCAATCAAATAATACATAACTCTGCTAAATCTCTGAAAAAACTAAAAGTTCTTGTAAAGGAAATGTACCCTTGAAGTGATTTGCCAAGGTCATTTCTTTCTCTCTGTTAAATGGATTTTATCACAGCTAGCCACCTCAAAAAAGAAAAAAAAAAGGTTTTATGAATATGAGATATGGTATCTGACTTTCATGGATCAGGTGAGACCACAGCTTTTGAATTTAAAGAAGTGGTAACTCACCTAGGGCTACATTGGTAGAAGGCAAGCATGCAAAGACATGTTTAAGTTTTAAGGTTTTGAATGGTATCTGAACTCTGTAAACATTTCCCACCACCTGAGCTTGATACAACCTCTGACTAGCCGCAATGGCATAAAGTAAGACTAAAGATGGTCCAGAGTAACTAATTCTACCAATTCTAATTTTTCAACTTAGCACACAATTTTTGCATTTTGACTGGGGAGACCAGCTGCTCTGAAGTGATACCTTGCATTGCATGATGCCAGAGGAAGGCCATGAATACATCCATATAAGTGACAAGGGATTTTAGAACCTTTTAGCTTGCTGTTATAGACAGTTCAGGCTTATCTTCAACTGTCACTTGACAGATTTAATTCCTGTTCTAATGACAGTCTTCCTCTTCTTTACTTGGACATTCTGCAGTCCTCTTTTATGATAATCTTGGAGGTTGGGCTTCTGTTTTTAAATAGAGGAGCTTGCATGGAGGTACCCTGAGTTACGGGTAAAAACATCAATGCTGTTTTCATCCTACAAGATGGTGTTTGAATTATTCTTTTCAGTGTTGGAAGAGATCCCTTTGAGAGCCTGATGTGGACTAGAGCTGTGGATCTGCCCTCAAAGAAGGAGAGGAGACAGTCTGCATGTCCTGCAGTGTCTGAAGGTGCTTTGCCAGATGTACAGACAGCGCTGTTTTGGCAGTCCCTACTGATCTGTATTTATTTCATATTTGGTAGCTGTGAGGGGAGAAAATAGCATCCTGGACTCATAAAGCTTCAATAGTTTTAGCAGTCAAAAAAAATTCAGAATTTAGCCCAAAAAAGGGAGAATTTAGATTTATGGAACACTGTTACTTCTGAAGCTCTGCCCTTTAATACAGATTACCTTTTCACGGATCCTGGATATTACATTCATGTATCTTTAAGTCAGTGCTGCATCTGCATTTGAAAAACCCTTTCTGAAAGTGAAATTATTATTTTATTTTTTTTTTTTTAACCTTAGGCATATTATAGATCTCTGGCATTCTCATTTTCCAGAGACTTGAAAGAACAACTTTTTCTTCTGACACAAAATTTTTCCTGCCTACAGCCTGCAATTTTTTAGGGTAGCTGAATCATAACCCTTGTGCATGCAATGGACTGGTAGTTATGCTGAGTAGCAGGTGCTCAGGAAACGAGAGCAGTGTCCCGGGTGCTAGATGGTGCAGGGGGCACCTTCACAGAGCTGCCATTCATCTGGGCAGCACATGTGAATTGCAATTACAGCCAATAGACAAATCCCTTGCACACTGTTGTGGCATGTACAGCGTTACCCAAATGTGCCATGAGTAAATTGGGTGTGGGAGAAAGAGCTGGGGTGCACACATTTCTCATTTCAAGGGAAGGGAAGGGGCATGGGTATGGGTTATTTAACACAGAAGAAACCTGCTAATGAGGCACTAAAATCTCCCCTGGGCTCGAGCCATCTTTCTGCTAGAAAATTCATGCCTGTGGCAATAATTTGAAGGATCCTAGGATCCTAGCTGGAAAGTCAGCTGCCTTTTCCTGTTCTCATTCCTGACTGTATTTGTGTACCCTATGCCATAAGAGAGGGAGGGGCTGAGACGTTCTCCTATGTCTTGGCTCTTTTCATGAATTTGCTTCATATTTAGATGTTTTCGAAGTGGTTTGCTGCTTTTGCAACTTTTTCATAACTCAGCAGCTAATTTTTCTTCATCTGTGCTTGTGTGGTAATCAGTTTCTTGATGCACCCATAGAAAAGGCTGAGCTCATATCTTTTGCAGTTGATTGACGACCCTTTTTTTTTCTCTTAGAACTAATCCAGTTCTTTAATGAGTTGCCAGAGGATGTTTTAAGCACTCCTTGTGCCAATTTCTAATAACACCATGTGTTCTTTACTTGCAACAGCAAGTAGGCTTATCTTAATTAGTCATGAAAAAGTTAGAAATGTCCTAGAAATTAATTCCTACTAATACTCATCCTGCCTCTCCACCTTTTTGTAGCACCCTGAGTGTGCATGTTCAGCCTATTCAGCTATTGTGCAAGCTGCAAAAAGACAGACTCTCACAGTATAGTACCATAATTATTATCAAAACCTGTCTAGGAGTATGAGGGGGGTTCTGTAGGATTGTAAACGTAATGTTCATAAATCAGTGCTTGATTTAGCATTGTTGATATTAGCCACAATGTCCTCTTCTTATGCCATTCCTATGTTGCCTGCATATTCCTCCATGAAGATGAGAGGCCAACAAGAGATTTCAGTATCATCTGCACACATCTGCATCTCTGGTCCAACATGACCAATAATGCAACATGAATTGAAACACAGAATTTATCCATGCTTCTATTGGTCATGGTATCATGTAGTCACAAAGCTATCAGTTTATTTTTAACCCCTGAAGTAGGGAGTTGAAAATGTTTTTGCAATTATTGAAAATAACATACAATCATATCTTTTAATTCTTAGTTTATGTTGATTTTTTGGGGTTGGTTCAAAAAATGTCTTGCTGTATTGCTGTTCAAAAAAGGAGGTCAATGTTGAAATCTTGGGCATGAAGTGTAGCAGTCAACAGTGAAGAGTTTCTACCATGGTTGACTATGGTCAAAAAAATTTATGGGTCAGCTTTTAGGTACCACAGTGCAGAGGAATAATGGTTTGGATACAAAAAATATATAATAAAATTACTGGGGAGTTTAAAGGAATCCACAAAGTAAGCAGTGACATAGCACTTACGTGTTTCTGGTGCTAACCCTGTCTGAAGGCCAGGGAGTACAGTTTTTTTCTGTTTTCTCTGTTCCTGTTACAGAAATTTCTGATTTAGTTTTCTTTGCTTACTCCTCTTTGGGATAGTAGCTAATGTGTAATATGGCCTGCTTATTTTTCATCCCTGCTTTGAATTTTTCCATGCCATAAAGATTTCCAGGTGAAGACAGCATAATCTTGTCTCTCTACAGCCACAGAAAGTGCTTTCAAACGTGGGCCAGAAGCTGGTATCCATGACTTGCTGTTACTTTTGAAAATTAAGAGATTGAACAGCCTGCTGAATAGGAGCTTTAGGAGAGTGTCCACCAGACCTGTGACCCTGCCCTGCAACACTTCCCACTTTTTGGTTTCATTTAATACCTGTTGCTTCACTGTCTCTTCTAAAATGTCAGCACTCTAATGTTATTTTATGTAGGTTTCTGACCTCACATTGGAAAAATCTATTAATCTCCTGGTTATTATTATGGCCCTGCCAGCTTCTAACTCACAGCAGTTTAGGATATTGCTAAATCCTGCTGCTTTACACGCCCTCTGGACTCTTTTGTCTTGTTGTTGACCACTTCTTCTAAAGGTGCTGGCTTTTTTCCCACTCCTCCCTGTTTGAGTGGAATCTCATCTGCAAACCATCTTACTATTCTACTTGCTAGTAGAATAGTTTTATTTTGACTTTTTAAGAACTTTTTGCTACTTTTACATCGTGAGTTAACACTTGGAAATCTGCAGAACATCTGTTATTCATGTAATGTCTTTGTGTTGATTTTGTATTCATTTTCTGTTGTGATATCCAGAAGCACCTCCAACATGATGGGGATTCCATGGCAAGGTGCACAGAGAGTGTATCTGCCCATTTGTCACCAAGGAGACTTTCTGTATTTGTACAAGATCTTCCTGGCAGTTTTTCAGTGCCAGCTAATTGAACAGTTAAACTTTTACTGACTATCATATGGGAGGGATGAAAGAGGCACCCCAAGATGTGGACAGGAAAGAGAAGTTCTGGAGCTGTGGGAATGGTTTTACTCTCTTGCCCTCTTTAAGGTCTGCAGTTTGACTGCATGTGTTGGTGGAATCCAGCAGGTGACCCCAGCTGGGATGTGTCTGCTTATGGAACTCTTTTTCTGGCACAAAATATATGATCATATTTTTCCTTCTCTCTTCTGTTTTTAACTTGAAGATGCCAAACTATTGCCAATTGCTTTGGGCAGGGGACAGTATTTTTGTGTCAGAGGGGGATGCAAGAAAGGAAAGACCATATTGGCATTCAGTATGTCATCTGTGATCACCTCTGGCACATGCCACTTGATCTGCTGCTGTGTTTCAGATGCCAGTGGCTGTGGGATGGGAGACATGGCATGAGCACTTTGTCAGGATCTGACCCTACCTCTTTCTAGGTGGTGTATGTATGTGCTTGCTTATTCTTTGGATAATTACATTAATGCAGTTGTACAAGACATGGAGCATTGGAGCCTCTTCTACTCTTGCTTTCTGCCTCTTCTTCATAGGGTTTTCCAGACTAGTCCTTTGATCTAATACTGATGGATACTTTAGAAAGAAATCCTACAAGAAAATCTCTGATTTTTCTCAAGGTCTCTATGACATTTCAGATTATTTTACCTTGAACTAGTCTGCTGTCTTCTGAAGATTCTTCACCCACACCCATTATTTTCCATCACGTAGCACTAACCCTACTTCCTACCTGCCTTTGTTCTCATGCTGTCACAAACAACTTGTGAGGAAAAAAATCCAAATAGTTTCTTAAACACTATAATAATCTTATCCAGTTTTCAACTAATGAGTTTCTCTCTTTTTTTCCCACCTTAAAACCTTTCGCAGTGATTAAGGTGATCTTGCAAAGTTTTTCTACTCAACAGTGACCAGATTTTTTCCAAATCTCACTGAACAACTCAAGTATTTTTTCCTCAGAACAATACAGCAATAAATCTCTTACTTCAGCACCTACCAGATGAAAATCTCATTGTACTTGAATGAAATAACAAAAGGTCCCTGTGTGATAGGTTGGTGTTTTTCTTCTGTCAGAGTCTGGAGACAGGCAAACAGGATACAGGGGGTTTCTGTTGTCTGCAGTGAGCAATTAAGCTGTTGGCCTGCTCATGAGAGTAAAGGCTGTCTGACAAGTTTGGTTCTTCCCCAGCAACCTCCTAAGGAGCATTGCTGGTTCGAACTGGGGACAGGGAGGGGCTGCAGCTGCAAGCTGTGGCTGGAAATCATCTGGTTGAGTTGCACATCTCCAAGCCAAAGCAACCTTTTCCCCACACCTGCAAAGGGTCTCTGGTTGACCTTCATGAGCCTTTTTGGCAGGACAAGGGGAGGGAGACAAACTGATGTGTTCTACAGCAGATAATCCCCTACTTTTATGGGTCAGGCAGGCACTCTCAACCTTTGTGTCCTTGGAACACATAAGGGTGTGTGTTGGGGTTTGTGTAACCTGGGTCGCATCATCTGGCAAGCAAACAGCTGAGCTGAGCATTCAGGCCTTTTGCAACTCAGTCCTGAGCTGTAATTGCTGTTCATCACCATGCCTTTCATTACTGGCCAAATCTGTAGCTTAAATCCCTGTTGCAGTATTTCTGGCTCAATTTTAATAACTTCATGTTTCTCTCTGAGTATGAATCCATGGCCTTGTAGAGACTTTGAGGCTCTTGAAACAGTCATCTTAAAGCCTAAAATGATTATCTTCAATGCTACAAGTAGAAGTTTTTAATCATATATTGAGCAATGTGCCTGAATCCTCCACATTCATGCTGAGTCCTAGATGTAGTATAATGCTGCTCCCCATAGTAACTCTAAGACAATGCTTGCCTGGGCTCCCACAAAAACCCTTGGAAAACAGCAGGTTCGGGAACTTGTCTTTTCCATCTTGTCCTCTCTCACACATATTAATAGCACTATAGCTTCTGCCTGGGTTTCTCTTGAAGTATTGAGATCTAGATGTTTTGTGATGTTACTTTTTTTTTTCCTCATTGCTGAGACAATTCATAAGAGTAAATATGTAAATAAGAACTGGTCAGGAATTAAGTAAGCCTTTCTATTGCTTTATTCAATAGAAATTGTTAAAGACTAGGGGCTCTTTCTGGTACAGTGAGACTCTTGTGGGTTTACTTTAAAAAAAAAACCATGTAATTAGAGTTTTGTTAACTGAAAATGTAACTTCAACATGATTAACTCAGAGAGTTAATCTTACTGTAATTAAAATGTACTGTTATTTTTTTTTTTAATCCGAAGTAATTTTGTAATTAATAGCATTGACCTCAGGGTATGTACAGGTTAAATGAAGGAGAAAAGTACTATAATCCTTGTAAAGCAACTCAGAAGCAAAGATGCATTACAGGAAGAAACTGTAACTCTTGTGCTGGCAGAAACTCTTAGAGAAGGGGATTGTTTTGTAACCCCTGGCAGAAGAAAGACTACAGCTCATGAGATTTTAGAGAGCTTGAACCATCTCTGGATATTTCAGCTGCATGAGGTGCTGGCATTTATCCATTGGCTAAAAGACTTCACAGATGTGAGCTAGGCAGACTGTTGTTTTAGGCAGTCAGGAAGTGACCTGTATGGAACAGGCAGTTAAAGAAGAAAGATGTGAGTGATCTGCCCTTCTCTGGGACAGCTGAGGGGCTGCAATTCTAAAATTTAACCTTACCCTGTTAAAATTAAGCAGATCATCCCATCTGCTGTTTGTATATGATACCGCTGAATTCTTGCTAAATCCTTTGAAAGCTGTCACAAGTGTAACTTTAAGCTGGATGAAACCTAAGAAAAGCTGGATGATGTCACAGCGTTTTGATGAACTCTCTCTTCAAAGACAGAGGTGCAGTACATCTGCATGTATTGTAGTGTACTTAGGGTGTAGGGAAAGTTGCACTGTGATACTACTAGTCTATTACTAGACTTGACACATTTTAACAAGCCCTGAAAATATTATTCCATATGCATGTATAAATGTGTACAGATATTCAGGATGGAACAGGGGAAATGTAACATTTTTTTATATATGGGCTAAAATAGCCTTAAGCAAGGGCAGATGCAATATTAAATTAATCACTGCCACAAAACATTATTTTTTGTTATTTTATACCATTAAGTACCTGGAGATGATGAAGGTAGGTTGTGTTAAGGAGTGCGATGTGCACTTTTTTGATGAGCTATAACACTTGATAAGCAATAATTAGCTGAAGATGGAAGAAAGTCTGAATTTTAGAGGCAGATTATAAACAGAGCAGAGACCACCAAAGTATGTAAGGAAGGTATGTGTCTATTCAGAGTTTAAAAATTTTGGGAAACATAGCATAACATAAGTGGTTAATACAGCATAAAACTGTCCTCTGCAAGTTGATTTACATCTTGCCAGTCGGTAATTTGGAAAATTTGGTAATTTGGAAAATTTGGTAATTTGGAAAACCCGGACTGGATTCCGCCAGGAGTGCGGAATGGAGTCTGCCGGTAATTTGGAAAACCCGGACTGGATTCCTCCAGGAGTACGGAATGGAGTTGGCCGGTAATTTGGAAAACCCGGACTGGATTCCGCCAGGAGTACGGAATGGAGTCTGCCGGTAATTTGGAAAACCCGGACTGGATTCCGCCAGGAGTACGGAATGGAGTCTGCCGGTAATTTGGAAAACCCGGACTGGATTCCTCCAGGAGTGCGGAATGGAGTTGGCCGGTAATTTGGAAAACCCGGACTGGATTCCGCCAGGAGTACGGAATGGAGTCTGCCGGTAATTTGGAAAACCCGGACTGGATTCCGCCAGGAGTACGGAATGGAGTCTGCCGGTAATTTGGAAAACCCGGACTGGATTCCTCCAGGAGTACGGAATGGAGTTGGCCGGTAATTTGGAAAACCCGGACTGGATTCCGCCAGGAGTACGGAATGGAGTCTGCCGGTAATTTGGAAAACCCGGACTGGATTCCTCCAGGAGTGCGGAATGGAGTTGGCCGGTAATTTGGAAAACCCGGACTGGATTCCGCCAGGAGTACGGAATGGAGTCTGCCGGTAATTTGGAAAACCCGGACTGGATTCCGCCAGGAGTACGGAATGGAGTCTGCCGGTAATTTGGAAAACCCGGACTGGATTCCTCCAGGAGTACGGAATGGAGTCGGCCGGTAATTTGGAAAACCCGGACTGGATTTCGCCTGGAATTCCTAACAAGACTTACATTCATTGGGTAATGGTCAGGAAGTGTTTATAAGCCACAGTTTAAATAGAGGGAATGTGTTTTACTCATGTGTTTTCTGGGGATGTTTTGAAACATTTGTTTCAAGTCATGTTAAAGTAGAAGGGGTGTTTTGCTGTAGGCTTTTTGCTAGTTTGCATTTTCTCAGATGGTGAATTCTTTGATCACTTGATACCAGTAGAAATTATCTGCTCCAGAAGGTAGGATGTGAGGGTAGAATCTCATTATCATATTTAGAATGCACCTCAGGGATATCTTACCTTTCTTCATCAATAGTTTACTCATAAGAAAAGCTAAGTGAGAGCCTCAAGACCATAAATAGTTCTGTCACATGGAGTCCATAATGCAGTGTCATTTGCTTTAACTGACAGGTTTGCTAAGTTTGGTGGTCTGACACAGTCTTTAGTGTGATGCTTTCATACTCTGTCATGTTGCAGGATTCAAGCTGAACTAACTGTACAATTCTTTTATCATTTTTCTTTGCCTTTTTTGTTACAGGAGAGAAATAAATGATCCAAGTTAAAATTTAAAATTCCTTTAAAGTTTAAAGTGTTTCCAGAAGTACAGAATGCTAATTTGCTAACAGGAAAAGCTAACTCAATGATTTCCTGCCAAGTAGGTAGCAAATTTTCTGCCTTGATTCAGTAATCCAAGGTAAACAAGGTATGTGCTACTCCACCTGCATGAATTCAATGGATTTAGCAAATGTGCCATCAAGAGTTGGTCATGCTTGCTGTACCAGCTGTGTGGGTGCTCCCAGACTTCAGTATCTGCTTTTCTAGACAACCTCAAATGCTTCTTGCTCCTCCTGCAAGGCTTAACTTGGCTGAAGTGCATCTGTTGGAACACTGCCTGTCTGCCCCAGTTAATTTTTTGTTGCTGGGCCTTTGTTCCAGAATTTAATCTGTTTCTCTAAATAGAGGGTCCCCCCCCCAAAGTCAGGATCAGCACACCATGGCAGCAGCTGCCAGAGCTTGGTTCATTATCGGTGTTCTTACCTACCATGTGTATTTTCATAAGAATGGCAGACAATTAGTTGCAGATACATCCTGTGAAATAGCTTGAGGAAATCCATGCTGTGGGCTTTAATTCAGAAACCATAATGATACGTTTTCATTTTAATGAGCATTTTTGAAAGATGTTATGATGACAGCAATAAATCAAGGTTTGTTAGTTTACAATTTAGTTTTATTAGCCATTTATTTTTATTAACTTACTACAGGAAAAATATTGTGTTCTAAATGCATTTATGAGCAATTTAACAGTATTGTTAGTCCAGAATTGTTAAACAGTCTGGATTCATCAAGATACAGAATGTGTGATGGCATTGTTTTGGTATTTTTAGTTGATTTTTTTTGTGGTTTGGTTTTGTTTTGGTTTTTATTTACATATTTTAAGATGAAACTTGCTCTTAATTCCTAATTGGAGCATATGATAGCCTTTTCTTCCAACTGTATGAAAGAAGTAACAACCCATTTGTGTCTTCTGTATCTGGTGGGATTCATCCACATCAGGGGGCTCTGTTTGTCACCACAATTTTGTATTGCTGAAGTCCAAAGAAAAATGCAGTTAATCAAATCCTAGACCCTGACTTAGAACTACTGTGTTTGATTTCCATCGCTATTTATGGTTATGCCATTTCAGTGGCATAGGATTTCTTACAACTACTGCACATTTCCCCAATATTCAGTTACTGCAATGACACTGAAGGTCAGCAGATAAGCTTTCACTTATGTTCTCTAAATTGAGAAAACAGATAAGAGAAAGGGTTTCTCTCACAGGAATTGAAACATGCAAGAACACATTGAATTAATTATGTCATTATTATTTTATAACCTTAATAATGGGATTTGTCTTTCATTAATTTCTGTTGAGACTCTCATGGGTATGGTTTTGTAAGTACAGGCAAAGTAGTTTAAGTAGCCAGAAGTTGGTGCCCCCTTGGGCAGTAAGCCTTATGGCCTCATGGTTGGGATGCAGGAACTGGTTTTAAGTTGTGCTAGATTTAAATGACAGATTCACTGCATATTTTCAATTTTCTCTTAAATATTGTGCAAGGTTCTTACAAGTATAAAATGAGGCAAAATCCAGCATGAGCATTTTTTAAAAGTCTTACTGGGCTTCAAAAATATAATACTCAAGTAAATGTACACAGAAGTGTATTTTTTTCTGTATTTTTTTTTCTGATTTTTCAGTTCCCTCTGTGTTGCAGAACACACATAGACATTTATTGGCTTTTATTTTTTTGTTGATGCATTTTTTTCTTGGCGGGGAGGAGGCTGTGGGACTTTTGGGTTTTTTTCCCTCCGGAATTTACTTATAACATGACATTCCATCTATGCATAACAGCAAGTCTGAAATTCCAGGGAGATTGGCGGGTTAAGCCATGGCCCTCATAAACAAACATGCCGCCTCTTCAGTTTCATGGCTATAAGTCATTTTGTCAGTTGTCTTATTTGCTATCTGAAATCACTTGCTCTTTATAGCATATGATGCCAGAAAAAGGGCTGGTATTCATGGCCAGAAATTGAAGCTGACAGAGTTTGTAAAGAAGGAGTGACATGAGCCAGGATAAGCTGTTATAATGTGCTGTGTTTGTCAATACTGCGTTTGAAAGAAATATTTTTGCAGCCTGGTGACATGGATGATAAATGAGTGTTTGCTGCATTGTGCCACATGATCTCGATGAACTGACACATCATTGGGAATTTGTATCCTTGGGGCAAGCTGCTAAGGAAAACAAAGTTGTTGAATGAAAGTGCTCTAGACAGTCAGGACAATCAAAGCTTTTTATATGTAGTTTGAAGGTATCTTAAAAATGCTGACAAAACCAAAATGATAAAGTGACTGCAGTGTCTCAGTATTTGCGTTTCAGGGGTGTGTCTAAAAAGTTATTTCCAAGAGTGTCTGAAGGTGGGACTAATTACTGCTATTGCACTAAATGATTTCATAATGGAAAAGCAATTCACAGCCAAGTAATTTGAAGACTTATCTCCTACATACAGGAGATAACCTATATTAAGAAGCTGCAATGAGTAATGGTATAGTCCTGTTGGAATCCAGAAACAGTAATCTTCTGTCACCTGATCTTCTGTCTCCCCTTTTGCAATGAGATTTTGGTATAAAGTCACTTTGGTTGACATGTAGTAGGAGGCATTTTTTCTTCACTACACCGGTTTTGTTAATTATTTTTTTATTAATATTTTCAGAATTATGGTGATTCTGGTGCCACCAGGAACACCATCACCTGTAGCACCTGTAGAAGTATCTTAATTAATTTAATCAGCATATCTCATTGACCTGTACAATCTTGGAAAAAATCCCAACTTGATTTAACAAGTGACTTCCTCAGAGTTAAACAGAATAGGCTTTCCTACTGAGCTACTGCCAGTGGCTTTTGTATTGAAAAGGTCTTTTGGAGGAGATTTAGGGTGTGTTTCTCAGGATAACAAGGGAGTATATGTTCTGCATTTCTGAAGGTTAATGTGAAACAGTGTGAAGTTGCTCAAGATTCAAGTTTGTATTGCATTCAGGTTCCAATTCAGGTTGGTTTTGTGTTAGGATACCTTGTTGAGAAGAGCAGTGTTTTCTCTGTTAAGAAGAATATCTTCTATAAAATTTTGTAACCAAATAAAAGCAAATGAGAAAATATTATCGGGGGGAATTTAAAAGTTTTTTTCTGTCCTCTGATTTAGTAAAGAAGAAGAGTTTTTTTGACTAGAGATTTTACAGCTTCTCTCCAAATCTCTAATGATTATCTCTTAGAACCACAGGGTCAAAACCTGCCTGCAGCTATTTTGTTTTGGTTTGGTTTTCTTTGCTTCTTTGCAGTGCCTCCAGCAGCACTTCAGATATACAGCTGACATCAGAGAAAATCATCCCCTTGCTCGTGGCTGGTTAGACAGTCATTGTACCTGTCTTTGTCTCACGAGAATATTGAGCACCGTTTTGTCTCAAAAAAGACAAACCCTCAATCTGTTATGTCAACTTTAGCTTTTACCAAGGAAACATGAATGGAAAGCTGATGTTTTTGCTGTAGTAAATACTGAAGCATATGGACCTTGACTGATGTTAGCACTTTCAGGATAATAAATGCATTAACACTTCTTCATTGTCATTAACAAAACATACCTGCTGAGGCACATCTCAACTTGTGAGTGCCTTTACTGGGAGGATTAAGTACATTCAGTGTAGGGAGACTTACAGTGGTATCCACAACTTTTTCCATCAGATATGTGTATCTGTTTTCTCTTTCTTCCTTTGTATTTCTTTGGGATAAAGAAAAGAAAAATACTAAAAAATACAGGAAGCCTAAGGTTACAAAAACCCCAACAACTCTTCTCTATTAAAAAATGGACTTTGCAAGTTTCTTCCCAGTTGTGTCATGTATGCCCACTTAGACAAGATTTCACCCAAAGGATATCTCTGCATGCTTGTGTTACTTACTGAAATGTCTGAGGACTGTCTGAATGCAACTTCATTGTGGTTTCTCATGATAGACTGTAACTTGATGGCAGTGAATTTGAATCTTCTTTATATATTTTTATGCAACTATTGCTGAAATTCAAAGTTGTCTATAGAAGTAGCTGTAATAGTTTGGGAAAATAGAAATATTTTTCTTAATTGTTAAGGTTGTTGTCTCTGATTTTCATTAACTAAGGCTGAATTAGTGGAAAAAAAATCCTTACATACTAGAAAACAAAATACGTAAAACCTCTTAGTATTTATTACTGCAATTTATTGGAACTGAAATGATAATTAACACTGTTGGGCTTGACAATGCAAATGCAGAGCAAAAATATTATTTCAGCTTGCAATTCAGGTATAAGCCAAATTACAGAGGGTAAAAATGTTGAAGCACACTGAAATAGGTAATTTTTGGCTAGACATCTTATTCTAAATTTTTTGCTTTTTTGTTTGTTTGTTTCTCTATCTCAAGTGAGAGTTTTAAAGACCAGTTTAAAGAAAAAAACAAATTGCAGTGGGGTTGGAGAAAGTCTTCTGAAGCAAAAGAAAACGAGAGAACATTTCTCCTCACTGGAAATAAATACAGCAAGCAGAAATTTAATTACACTGATGCCATAGGTAGTTATATACGACTTGTTTGATGCAAAACAAGTCTTGCAAAAAGATTGTTCAGCCAGGTTCTCTGTAGGTCGGAGGGCCCACACTTTCTGTGGTGCATATTCTTGTTGACATTTCCAGAATTGTAAGGGTTTATGCCTTCGGGAGCCTTTGAGAAAAAAAAAAAAAAAAAAGTTTATACTTCCAAATATTAGAGTCCAGAAGGTGTAATAACTTTTTAACCAAAATATTCCAATTTAAAATAGAGATGTAAATATGCACAGATTTTTATTTCCTTTAAATTACCTAGCAGCTCTTTACAGGTATATACTTCTGTTATCTCTCTCTTTTCCTATAATTCATCTTTCATCATCTGATGATGTAGTTTTGCATCTTTGCCTGGCACTTGCAAGAATTGTTGCCAGGACCACAAGATGCTCCTTCCTGCTTGGATATGTTTCGTAGTTCCTAGGAATTGCATGACTGCAAAATAATTTTTGATCTCTAATATTCACCTGTCTTGCAAAAACTCTCCAAGCTCATCAGCTGATTGAAAAGATAGTCCTTTTCCTTCCCAAGTCAGAAGACAGTGGCTGAGGTGAAACCAAATCAGAAGCTTGCTCCCACCCAGAGCAAGCCTTTGTTCTGAAACACCCTCTTATGTCATCCCCAGATTTACACACAGGTATGCTGAAGCAATGGTTTGTTGGGATTTTTTCTTAGATATGGATCTAGAAACGAGGTGAAAGAAATGTAGGAATGCATTTCTAACAGGAGAAAATTAATGCGAGCTGAACAAAATCTCAGAGATGGTATCTTCAACCCACATGTGGTACAATTAGTAGTCTAGTAGAACATGCTAGTTATTCTGCAGAGTAATTGCTTTTTCTGATAGAGCTTGGTAAGGAGAAGTGTGAATTGCTAGTCATGCAATCAGTTTAATTTCCGGGTTGGGTTCCCCCCCTTCCCCCAGGTTACAGTTTCTATCCTTAAGGCATTTACCCCTGTTTTTTTCAACATGAGTGTGTTGGTGTTAAGGAATTAATTACAATTTGTTCACAGATGCTAATGATGTCTATTGTGTTTTACTTAACCTTAGCAGTTTGGTTTAGGGAAGAAAAATTATGTTCAGACTTTACTGCACATTCTCATGAATAAAATAGAAATACAATTTTTGTCATCTCAGAACTGAACCAAATTCCATAGTAATCCATAATGGTTTCAAAAATGCTGTCTTTAGTTTGGAAGAAGTATCATTAGGAGAAGTATAGTCTACTGCTTAAAAAAAAAAAGACAAAAGATACTATAACCAAAAGACAATAGAGGAAAAATACTCCCTTGATCTGTTTACTTTATTTGCCAGTACTTCTTATGTCATGCTGTTTCACCATTTCCCATGGAGTCAGACAGCTTCCTCTACTGTTTCCAGAATAAACATTTCTGCTTCCTATTGATCTGGGAAAGGCCTAGGTAATCCCTCCCCCACTTCAGTATTTTCTTTTAAATAATAAGAAGGCAGAGAGAGAGGGACCTTTCTGCAGCCTCCCTAGAGTAGGTCATGTAATCTTTCCTGCTTTGCTTTGCAAAACACAAAGTCACAACCATGAGGTTACACACCAGTCAGCATTGTGATGCTTTTTTTCTCCTTTGCACTTCTCTACCCTCTCTGGAGTTTGTACCAAATAATCCCTTTCATAGAAGGGTTTGAGTTGAAAGGAACCTTAGTTCCTGTCGACCTAGTTTCATGCCCCCTTCCGTGGGCAGGGATACCTTTCATTACACCAGGTTGCTCAAAAACCTTTTGTTTGCTCTCTTAGCATCTCTCTCTTTATAGTGTTGTGGGTGTGAGACAGGGTTTCAAACATTTTGCTGAAACAGCTTGACTGAGTTCTGTGTGTTTGAGAGTTCTCTCTTCACTACAAGGTTTTCTACTCTTCATCTCAAATATACTTTGAAGATAGCTTTGTGGAATTGGGAAGTCAGCATTTATAATCTCTTCACATAAATTGGTTTTCTATGCTTGACAATATTTTCTTTCAGCCTTTGAATATCCCTGAAGAGAGATACCTCTTGCCTGGTAAAGTTTTTTTCTTCATTAATCATTTTTAAATCCTTGTTTTTCTTCATAATTGTAGAAATTTTTGCTTCTATTTGCTTTATATGAATGGGGTTAATTTTGGGGTTTTTTTTCTGTTTTTTATTAGTCAGCAGGCTCATGTAGTTAAATTTCACTCATCAGAAACTAATCTATTAGTTTTCATGTAGGTTACGACTTCCAAGAGGACAAAGAAATAATCTCCCTGAAGTACACTTTTCTTTGAGTGAATGTATTTTTGAGTGCTTGGATGTGGAAATACATATTGTGCTTAGTACTTTAGTCTCTGTTTCTGCCCTAGTCAGACAGTCAGATCCTGGGTGGTCTGAATGTAAAAATTGTTTCTGTTTCTGTGTGGAGGTGCCAGGAGTCAATTATATCCAGGAGTGTAGGTTAGACCCAGTTTCATGGGTAAAAATGTCATAGCCAGTTTAGTGGACTTCTCTTCCATTTTGTTTGTTTTAAATACAGTTGCTCAAATCTCTGTTCGACTACAACGGGATAAGAATCATTACTTGAAATTACACAGCTTTGCTAAAGATACTTAGCCTTTATAAGCTTTGGAGAACAAATTCCAAAGTGAGTGATTAGAGCTTTAGCTAGAAATCTCTGTTACATGGCACACTGGTTGGATATTATCAGAAAGACTCATTTGTTTGTTTGTCTGTACACATATGTGTTTTCAGACTGAACTAACTAGCACCTCATTATAAGAACAAAAGAAAATGTAATTTTCTTTGATATCGTCAAAATCAAATAACTCTTGCAGCAAAAGAAAAATAATTACTCAAACATCTTTAATCTACAGTTTTTGCTATGACTTGTTTTAGTTTCATGAGGTAGATCTAAGCTGATCTTTTTGTTCTGCTACTGTTGGGTGCTGACACTTGTGTGTATCTTGCTTTTACTTAATGAATTTAGCAATACAGAAATGTCTCGTCTTTTCCTGAGCCCCTTTTGTCCTCTTGCTCCTGGAAAGAAGATCTTTGGTTCAACCATAACATTCAGAGGTTTGACTCTTCACTTTATTAATGTTTATCAAATTTGATTCCCCATACTTTAAAGATAAATGGTTGTAATTTATAGATTATGGTTCTGGTGGTTTTAAGACTAAAACTAGGCAATGACAGGATGAAGATGACAGTTGCTGTGCTTAAATTTGTGCAGTCTTGCTCTTTTAATGCATTAAATATTGCATTAATTTGAAATGTACTTGGAATTTATTTGTGTTTTCTTAATTGGTGATATACACAATCGATATTAAGCTTTTGCAAATGATAATAATTAAAATTATTAGTGGAGCAGCATTGAGATCCATTAAGCTACCACCAACACCACCAAAATACCCTTCCTTTTGCTTTAAACTGCATGTGCTATCTAGTGTAAATTCACGTGCCTGTTGTTTACTTTGGAAATTACTTATAGATACAATTAGATCTCTTCACAAAGTTTTTATTTTTTTTTTTTTGTAAAATGTTTTTGTAATTGTTTTCCATCTGGAAGAGGTAAGCATATTCTGGGGAGAAAAAAGATCAGAAAGGCAGGTAGTTGTGCTGATGTCCCCGGCTGAGACAGGAGGACATTGGTGGAGCTGGCAAATTTAATGTCTGACGTGGGGTAGGTATGTGAGTTCAAAAGTTGACTTGGAGTAGATGAAATTTTCTTGACAAATCCTTTGCTGGGTCAGCTTCTATTCTACTTTTTAAAAAGCACTTTTTTTACTCTAGATTTCAAGTTCAACTTGCAGCCTGAGACACTTTAAAAACCTGAACCTCCAGCACACAACTTCTTTTCACAGCTGAATACACTAAAATTAAAAGACTTAAAATTAAAATCTTGCAAATTTTAATTCATATATGAAAAGATAATTAAACGGGAACAGGAACAAAAATATTTTACTTTTCCCATTTCTCATGCAACCTTTTATTCAGGACTTTCAAAAGGAAAAATAGGCCTGTGCAGTTGTGCAGGTAATCCATTAGAGGGCAATGTAATATTGCACTGGAAAGAAGATGAGGCAACAGAGACCAGGGGATATACAACAGGTATAAGTTTGATAAGGTTGAACTTAGTCTTCTGTTTAAAACTGAGTTAGTGTAATTGCAGGATGTTATGTTAGTGATAGAATGAGGAAAAAATAATTTCCTTGATATTGTTAGGACATTTTAGTAGATGCAATGGATTTGTTGTTATAATGGAACTTCCTTAAAATCTTTGTAGTTAGAGAAGTTGAAAAAGGATTTAATAAACCAAATTCCATCAAATTTACTTGCCAAATTTCTCAAGCAAGAAATTTTGTAACCTTTTTGAGGAAAAGCTAAGAATATAAATTCTGTTTAAATAAGTAACTTCAGGCAAAAACTCTACTGAAATGGGAGGACTTAATATGTGCTTTTAACAGCTCAGACATAAACTATCTCTGTTCTTTCAGGTAGGCAGTAAATCATAAAACCTCAGAATTATGTTTCCAATTTTAACACTTAAGCAAAATATTGTCCCATAAACACACTGCTATAAATGTAGTCACTGGTTCCACTGTAGATAGAAATGGTTTCTAAACTTCACACATCTTGATCTCTCTGTAATCTCCTGATAACCACTTGAAAGTGTGAGGTGTGCCAGCAAAAACACTGCTTTATATTTTCTCTTGTTTCTTAGCATGTGTTAGCAACACTGATGCAAACAGAGCACTGATTTGAATCAGCTTTTGGGTTGACACAATACGTTGCCTCTTATGCTGAGATAGTCACATGAACTTTATGTTTCCTATTTTCATTTTCATATATTTTTGTTTCTAGATAGGACAATGATTAACTTAATTGAAGTCAGTAGGTTGGGACGATTCCTATGTAGGTTCAAAAGTGCAGATGTGATTATCTTCAAAGGTAGTTCTGGAGAAGTTTTAGGTTGATAAATTCCGTAGATGTGAATGTGAATGTGTAAAAAGATTTGCAAGGCATCTATTACAAGGCAGCAGGCATGGACACACACAATAATGTACTGCTCACTGATAATTGTATCATTTAATATTTCAAGGAATTTTTTTTATTGCATATGAATAAATTAAATTTATGTGTTAGGCTTAAATGCATTATTTTCCATTTGTTAATTCAGTAAAAATAATTTACCAATGCCCACAAATTTAAACCTTTTTTATTATTAAATTTTACTTTGCAAATATGAAACTAACTGGTAGTAGTGGTTATTACCCCCCTAAGTATGCAGGTACGTATGTTTGTTTCTACAGCAAGTGGTGCTGGTTCCCTGTGGAGTGACACTACAGAGCTGCTTTATTTTGCTCTGGAGTACTGAAATGGAGCTAGGGCATCCATCCAAAACCCGTGCTTGAATGACCCAGTGTTTTATTAATTGTACACAGATGAGGAACTTATACTCTCTCACATTCATTTTTTAAACTGCCTTTTTTCTTTTTTTTTTCCCCCAGATCTTCACAGAGACAACACATATAAATAATCCCAAAGCTATTAACTTTCTCATCAGTGCTATTTTTGTCAGTGATCTCTGATTAGTTCCATTATGAAAATGTTTGCATGTATTTCCCAGAGGGTTTATACACTCCAGACAGAATCATCCAGCTCTAGTGTTGCCTTGTGAATATAGCTAAGTACGACACCTAAAGGTAAAGTGTGGGGTTTTTTTCTCAGTTTTACACACACACACCCACAGACACCCTCTGCAGGACTACTGCACAGTAGTGCTTTCACTGATGAGAAAAGTGAAAAGAATGCTCTCTCTGTGGGTGAAGCCTCTGTCTGACAGTGCCACACCCTTTGCTTCCTGCGGGTTTGGGAGAGGGACTGCTCCCAGAAACACAGGTAGCACAGCAGAACTCTGATTCTCAGGGTGGATGGTCTGCAGCAGAGGGTGCTTTTTGTGCAGATTTTCCTTTTAAATAGATGGAGCACAGTAAAATTTAAAAAAAAAAAATCTGTTTTGAACATTCAGTCAGCTATTCAGAAGACATCCATTAACAGGGCATTTTGCTTTATTTTTATTTGCCCAGAGATTTTTTACAAGATATGAGTAGCTGGTTTGTATGTGATACACAGAATTTCATCTTAACAAAATAAACAACATTAATAACCTATTCAGCTTTTACAGGGGAAAACGCTGTTGTTGGTGAGTTGTCAGAGGTTTCTAGTGTGATTGATGAGCTGGATTTAAGTACTTGAAAGTTCAAAAACTGCTTTGTAAAATGTGTCAGTCGGGTTTTTTTATGGTCCCTTTTCATTTCCATGAGTCCAGGCAATACTGAGCTGTGAGCAGTGTTTACAGGCTGCTGGTGATGTTGAACTTTGCAGAGTTTTACAAGACTGATCCCACTGCTGCCTGCACTGAGCGAGGCTCCAGCACTTCCCTCTGACACAAACTGGAGAGAAGCACAGGTAGAGCAGGTAGCTCAGACACTGAGGTTCTGTTTGGCTGTAATTCAGCAGTCAGTGATTACCAGGAGCTGATGATCTCATGAGTGCGCCCGACCATCCGGTTCAGAGTGGGTGGCCTCTTGGCGTGCGACTGGGGCCACCCTGGGAAGGGTTTTCTGAATAAGTGACTTTTCCAGCTGAGGAGGAGCTGGGGGGTGGAGTGGGGAAATCTGTGGTGAATAACTGGCTCGAGCTCAGACTGGGTCCTTGTTTTAGACAGCTATGGTGGTAATTGCTGCTTACAAGCCTTGGAAAAATAAAGTATCAAGTATGATATGCAAGCTACAGCATACAGGAAAAAACTGAGTTCTCCCAGGAGAACACAACCAGCTTATTATTTAAAGTAAGAGAAATGTGTAATACACGTAGAAGATTTTTTTTCCCTTGTTTATTCAGTCATTCTCTGCTTCCCCACTCTTTTTTCCTCAAAACAACTAAGGGAGGAGGGAAAGCAATTCTTCTGAAATGCACGTATGCTTGCTAAGTTTACCAAGCTTGATTTTCCAACCCCTCCCTCCTCCTGGGAATTATGGAGTGGGAAAAGGCAAATTTGACAGTTTTCTGTTCACACCATGCTTTGGTTGGAGGACTACACAATGCCAAAGTTGAAAAATGCATCTAGAAGGGTACAGTTGTTCATGTTTCTGGTTCCCTTGTCTACATTTAACAAAATTGAGAGTGCAACAAGTGGTGACATTCAATCTAAAAGTCACTGCCTACCATTGTATAGATACTGTCAATATAGTAGGACATAGAACAAACTATGCTTCTCTATCTACAGAGACACACGTCTCACAGGTGTGCTTTTTTCCTTCTTCTTGGTGGGTGAAAGTCATTAAAATTACTCAGGAGAATGTTCTCAGGTTAGTGATTGGTTAATGATTATGCTTTTTACATCTGTTAATGTAAAAGCTTACTTCCTAGTCACATTGGTATGGTGTCTATTTATTCTAAATTTTAAAATCATTACAACCAATTTAGGTTTGAGAAAGAGCTATTGCACACTCATCACCTACAACAGTGGAGGAGGCTGGCACTACCAAATTTCGGTGCTGTACAGTCTGCCTTCTGCAAGACAGGAGGTTTGGGATCAAACTCTTTAAGGTCTTCTGAAAATTGTACAATTTATGCACCACATAATTTGTTAATGCTGTCCATGTGATCTCTGCTAATGTCAAATAAGTTTCATAAGCATTTCCATTGTAATTCTATGACTGGGAAAAAAAGAGTGCATTTGATCTTTTAAGCATGGCTTCATGGGGGGAATTGCTGCTTAAAGGGATTCTTCTTGAAGGACCTGCAGCAGAGATGGTGGGTTTGTGGCAGCTGTGGCTTGGGGCAGCCCCGTGTGTGCTCCTGAACATTTATTCTGGTGCATGTTCTGTGTGTCCACTGGGAAGCCTGAGCTATGTAGTGCAGGTCTCCTCCTCCTGTGAAACCTCAGAGCAAGGCAGTGCACATCATAAACCGTTTAGTTTTAAAGTGATCCGTATCTTTTCCAACTGAAGGAAGAAAAAGAATTACTTGAATATGTGTTATTTCTTGCTTTGAAACCTACCTATTTCAGGCTTTTTGTTCTTGTTTCTGTAGGTCTGCATTGGCCCTGCTTTCCTATATATGGGCATTGTGGGCATGGAATGAATGCAACTCACAATCATCTGGCCTTTGAAAATCTTTCTTAAAAAGACAGTTTTTTGGTAATTGTGTATTGTACTGCAGATGAACAATAAGCAGGGCAGAGAGGTAAATCTGTAAATATGTCTAAATATCTGTCTAGGTAACTGAATACCAAGATTCTCTAAGAGATTTTGGCTCTTTTTGACATTTTTTTTTTTACTTTTTTTTTTCTCCCCCTTGATTAGTTTAAAAGGCTTTCAGTTGTTTCACTGTTCAGAGCTTCTCCTTATTTATTTGGAGAAATCTACTTGTGTTAAAAGTCAGATTGCTTGGTAAGATGTAATGACATAAACACTTACCTACAACTGACTTTTTACTGTTTGCCAAGTCAGTATCATTTAGTCATTAGCTCATCTTACAAATAATTCATTCATGTTAACATTCAGCTGTATACAGCAATATGTTAATTCCTATGTAATTTGAATCAGCATATCTAAAAGAAGTCAAGATGCAGATTAAAATGAAAGATTCCAAACAACTATTACGATCTGTTTTGACACAAGGTATTAGATGCATTATCCAGAGTGGTGTGGCAGTACTGACTGAGCTTACCCAACTTACTTTGCCTTTTGCCAATGAAATTCGGGATCACTCTGCGTGCTCCAGAGAAAAAATGTACAATGTTTAGACAGATCAATCCAGTGGAGTGCTGAGTCTGTGAAAAAGATGGTAATATATAGCTGGTCCTTTCCTAACAGTGGTAGGAATATTGCCAAGCTTCTAGGAAGTTTACACCATGTTTTGGTTGTCTCGGCTGAATAAATTCATGAATGATCAGCATTTTTCTCTAAGGTACTTTTGTTGTTCTCTTTGATCATACATTTGGTATCTTACAGAGCCAAAGGGAATGTTTGTGATGTATGACTCTATAGAAGTTAATAATTCCCATTAATGAATACCATTAAAAGTATTTTTTTTTCTAAAATATGTTGAATGTCATTCTCCCCTGGGTCCCCTGTGTCTTTTAAACCTTTGCTTCAGATAGTGGTTCACTTTGAATTAAAAAAATGAGAACTCTGGCAGTCCTGTAGTAGCACTAATTTAATGGGTTCTTGGGTGCAGCTGCCTCTAAAGAGCTGGAACTTGTAAATGCCTTCACTGTGCTTCTACACTGTGTTTGGTTTCTCCTCTCTCAAAAATGTGAAGGCTTTTCAAACTGTGGTTTGTTTGTAGAGTTTGGTATTTAGGGTATGCCTTACCTCTAACGCTTTGCTTCCTTTTTCCCATTCCAAATCAGCATCTCTTTTCCCATATTCTCCTAGTTTGATTCCAAATGCCAGTTGTGATTCATCCTGCTCACAAACTGCAGCCTGGAAGCCAGATCTGGGCTTACTTGCGTTTGCTGTTGTGATTAATGAACATTTATCAGAGGGGACACAATCAGCTGGGATGCAGGTCAGGTGAAGATGAAGAAGAGGGGGATCCACTCTCTTTTTTAATTGCATTGGGAACAAATTGAGATAAAATACTCTGAGGCAATTTTTGCAGCCTGATGTATTAGATGAGTGTATGTGATGCACTAATGTTCATCAGTTTGTGTTGCTGAGAAGAAATAAAAGTGTGTTTGAAAGGTAATTTTAGGAAGCTGAGGAACCTGTGGGGTTTTTTTTACATCTTTTTCCTGGCAACTGGAAGGTTGAAGATGAAGTGAGTTTGGTTCAAATATTAGTGTCTATAATAATGGGACAAAACCATGGCATATAAGCTGATTCCTTATTAAGAAGGACTCTGGGCTTACCTTTCCTCTCATGACTGATATTAAGCATGGATTGACGAAATACTTATGGCAACATTGTTCTGGGATTTTGCAGGCTGGAGGTCATTTTAGACTAAAGACTACATGCATTATTATTTTTACAGCTGAGCTTTGTCTGTACGGCTCTTCCAGCTAAGAATTTAAGCTCATTATTTTGCAGTAAGATTGTGTGCTTTCTGACACTGTAACCTGATTTACAATGCATGCTATTAGTAAGCTGTTCCTTCTTAATGAATATAATCAGGTCTGAAGACACATGAAACACAACTGACAAATGCTGTGTATTGATTTTAAGCCTGGCCTGATTGACATACTAGAAGAATAGCCAATTTACCAATAATAGGCTATTTGTCTAGCAAAATAAGTGTTAAATCTTGACAACTATTTGAAATTACATTAAGGGGTCACTGCTCTAAGTGCCTCTTAAAGAAGATCACTTACAAAAATCTATGCATCTCCTTATCACTCATATGCACATCTCCAAACATGTAAAGGAACTGTTACAAGACATGGAATGAGAGCAAATATAAAACAAAGCATATGTCCATCTTGGGAACAGGAGTTATCACTGAGTTCTGGCTCCATCCTCTTGGACATGCTCACTTCACTTTCACTGCAAAAATTCACTTTCACTATCCAAAATTCATTTGATACAAAAAAATTTCTAATTAACTGCTGAATTTTGTTGTAAACTTGGAGGTTCACATATACAATACATTAAAAATCACTATGGGAAATATGTTGTGCATGGTGGTTCTTGTTTGGATTATTTTTTGTCGTAAAAGGTTTAAACCAGTCACTCAGTGAAAGTGTGATACTCTCTTGGTTTTTTTTGTGTGGTACTTTTAGTTTCAAGAATTTATGAGATCAGTTTGTCTTGAGTAGCATTGGCCACCCAGGTGAGCAAAGTTGCAATTATTTTCTGGTCTGCTTTTATACTGAATGTATTTGAAGGTTGCATTTCTTCATCCCTTTAAGCTTCATCTGTACAGTTGCCCTTTTTTCCCTATGATGTGTTTATCTATAGCTCCTTTATTTTTCTTCTTTTTTTCTTGGTAACCTGTTATTGCCTACTGCTGGCAACTCTTTTAAGTGTGGTTTGAAGTAACTGAAAAATGCCCAGCTTAGCACAACTTCAGCATATTCCCTTTGAAATACATTTAAACTCTTTACTGGCGCTTAGAGTTTTGTGTATGTTTAAGCTTGGCACTCAAGCAACCTTTCCTTTAAGCCATCAAGTGAGAGGGAAGCACACTGCTATCAGATACATAACTTCACATGCTTAGTGTAAAACTGAGCAGGGGACTGCAATGGTGATTAGTTCAGCAGCTTTCTCTGGACCACAGGCATCATTCTCACTACCCTGGCTGGCTTCCAGCTCAAGCAGTTGTGCTCTGCTCAGCTACTTATTTCCACTGGATCCAATGTCTGAGTCCACTTTGCTTTTCATGCTGTTATTGTGTTATTCCCCAGTGCAAGCTAAACTGTTTTTTCCCTTAGTTGGCAGCCTTTCTGGGTGGATATGAGGTAATCACTATGAATAAATCTGTTCATAGTAGACTTGTTAAGTGGCTGAGGTTCCTTGGTAGTCAGGTTATTTGTAATGTATTATGTGTATATGTATTATTTCCTCTTGTAGGTTAATATAGGAGTGTGCATATTTACAGGCATAGCCCATAATATTTAATGGTGCATTTCTGAATAGACTAGTATTTTACGAAGTATTAGAAATAACAGGATTATTTTGACACCTTCACTGATACAGGCAGAAAGGTTTATGTGCCTTTTAGAGATTTTCATTACATTAGAAGGAACCTGTGTATATGCACAGTCAATCAGCTGAGAACCCTGGTGTCACCTTGCTCTTTAAATGACACTTTTCATTCTTCACCGATTATGAATTGGACTGTTGCTGCTGCAGAGGGGAAAGGTTTGTGTGTGTATTTTGTTCAATCTTAAGCTTTTTTTTTTTTGTAATTGGGAAAGTGCTAAGCCAACAATTTTTAATAGATCAGCATGTAGAGATAGCACCCTTTTTTCATATTGCAGTTTTTAGAAAGAGTTTGTTAAATAAAACTGCTTACGTTTGCTCTGTGTTCCTCTCTGCTTCACCCAGCCAACTTTCTGATTGCAAAGTATTCCTGGACAAGCAGGATGCATATTGGTGTGCTCTTTTCTCCCTGGGTTCTCTCCTTGCTCCTCTCAGGGCAGTAAGGCAGGTTTGCCTACACACAGGTGGATGCTTATCCCCACTGCAGCAACCAGAGCTCTGTAATGTCCATGAATATCCCAGAGCTTTCTCCACACCATTATTTCAGGGGCGTGTGTGTTACCTGGCCAGCTGAGTTACAGCTGTCTTCAGTGCAGCCTGGAATCATCTATTCTCTGCTGGTTTGCAGACTTATATCACTGAGTGAGCACCTCAGCCATCCAGGACCCCACACCTGTATCTGGGCATTTGGTTGGAGTAATTTGTATGTACTGTCTTCAAGGATTTTGTTTCCAAGACTTCTTTGGGGGGTTGTGTGCTGTTTGTCCCTTCCTTCCTTTTCTGTAGTTTTCTCAAACGTTTTTACTTGAAATTTGCATGAAAAGAATTAAAACACTCATATTGTTGTGAAACGTCCTCTATCCAGCATCTGAGATTTTAACTGAAACAAAATTCACTCCCTAGCATCCCAAAATACCAAAACACTTGGAATAAGTTTCAAAAAATAAGGAAACTGTTGATAGTTATGGAGGGGGGAATTTATCACCAAATCTTTCTAGATTCCTGGAATTTTGAAATGTTTCTTTTATTATGTAAGTAATCAGTAAATTCAGTTTTGCAAAAACTAATGTGTCTGTTAAAATTAAGAATGTTTCTATTACTAGAAGAAAATAATATTTTGTACAAAAGTACAAAAGTATTGTACAAAATGATGCATACCCAGACTAGATCCTGGCGAACAAATATGCCTTCAAAGTAAATACAAAAGTACATATTTCACAAATAATCCGGGTGATGTGCAGAATGATTTGCACATTTTTCATAACTTTATTTGGAGGATTTAAAAAGTCCATTATTATGTGTGTAGTGATAAAGGGGTTGCAGAGCTGCAGCAAACTCCCAGCAGATGGCAGGATATCCCAGTTTATCCCATCCAGCCACATACTGGGTGCAGCCCAGGCTGCCTTCTGTGCATTTATTCTTTTGATATAGTCCCTGATTTAATGTAATATACCTCCAATTTCAGCAGGTGCCTTTAAGGCCATGGAACATTCCTGTTTGTTGCTCTGTGAAACTTTTATGAAGAGTGACCTTACTTGGGAATATTCTCAGTCACAGACCTTTGTGCCAGGTTGAGGTGAGGCTTTTGGGAGCAGATGGTGCCCAGGTTTCTTCAGTGGAGGAAGGGTGCTCTGTGCAGGTGGGTGGTCACAGACTTGCCAGGGCCACCTTGGCTGTGCCAGGTTGCAGAAGATGGTTGGGAGCTGAAAGAGATCCTGGTTCTCCAGATGCTGCTGAGGATTTCAAAGAGCTGAAGGTCACACCATGTGGCAGGGCTGTGTCTGTGCCCAGCACTGGGCACAGTTAAAGGAAATCCATTTCCTCTTTAATGATTTAAGCAGCTGGCTGAGCTCAAGGTGAAAATTCCTCTTCATCCAGGGAGAGAGCGCATTTTTTTAGAAAGACCATTGTGTGAAAGATAAATATTAGTTAGATATTTTAGGCTGCTGCTGGGATTTAAGGCAAACAGCCCTTCATCTGCTGCAGAGCCAATTATGTTAATGGTCTGGTAGATGTAAAAGCCATGGCCATGTCAGGCTGGGCCTCTCACACAGAATGTGTGTGTGCAGATAAAAGGGCGCCTGACACACGAGATGTGCCTGCTGCAGATTAAAGTCGGACCCTTTCTGTTACATCTGCGCTGTGATCACTCAGCAAATATTAGTAACATTTTAATGAATATTAGTAACATTTTAATGAAGTAGCAGAGAACTGAATTGCAGTGGTGTTGTTAGTAGTTGTTTCAAGTTGAAATCAAAAGAAAATATTATAAAGGGTAGGGAATTGTACAATTTAGGCTTTCCAAAGGAGAGTATAGTTTATGAAATGCAGAGTTTTGGTGTTTATGAAAATTAGGAATGTTTAAGTTAAAAGTTTAGCTGATTATGTTCATGTCTGTTCTATGTTTTATGATATTAACCAGTAGTTTTAGAAAAATCTCACAGGTCTCATGGTACCCTAGTATCTTTAGGGCTATCCCTGTTACCTACATTCTGCAAAGGCACTAGAATCAACCGATGGTGCTAACATAAGGTTATGTAAAACAATTTAATAACAGGCAAATAATTTAACTTACATCTATCTATCTATGAATATAGACAATACATTTGAAAGTAACTGAATGAGTTCGAGTGCAGAGTGTTGTATTTTCAGATTTTATAATATTTTTACTGAGATGGTTTTATTATCAGGACTGATGAGCAGTGGTGGAGGGTGCTCTCTGTGCTATGTGCTCAAGTTACCTGCAGCTGAAGGAGGGAGAAATGGAAGTCAGCTAGACAGAGAAGCTGCAATAACCCTTGTTTTAGCCCCACCTGCATCTCTAGTTGTGTTACTCAGTAGCATCTGAATTAACCTCATTAGAAATTAAACTCATCTTGGTCTAGGAAGTGAAATTTATTTTGTGGAGCCACTCAGCTGGCAGAAATCTACCTTTGAAACTAAAATTGAATACTCCTTTCTACTTTTGATGGCTTTTTTTATCCTTTGCATTGTTCCATTCCTTGGCACTCCTCAGTTCTGGTGTCACTGATTTGTACTTAGCCTTCTCTAAATATTAAACCACAAAAATTAATGAAGTGGAAAGGTAGCAGTGAGTGGAAGCAACCTTTCCAGCCCTTTTGTTTCTTCTCTGTTGAGGTGAGCATGTCAACAGCTGTCAGCAATGATGCTTATTTCTCCTACAGCAATGTGATGGATTGATATGTGTACCAAAATATGTTAGAAATTGAAATAAAATATGCATTTTTTTATAATTTATCAGCATTATGATGGCACAAAAAAGCCAGTCTTATGAATAATACAGAGATCTGCAGCAGGCATTATGTACTGTAGGTAATAAATGCAACATCTCTCCTAGTCTACCAGGAGAGTTGTAAAGCAGAACGCATTAGTTCTGCTATGTGATAATAAATCACTTTGGTTTGTCAGAAGGCTCTGGCTAACTTTTACTCCTGAGGTATGGAAGAGTGCAGTGCCATACGGCTCTGGATGGTTTTCTGAAGTGTTTAGGCTGGCTCTGAATCTCCTGGGTAATGTTTAGAGTGAGCGATACGGTTAGATAACAAGTGGCAGTATTTCTCAGGTATCGATGTTGTGATGGCTCCCGTTGTTTTATTGCCTAGAGTGGCTGATTTTGTCCTAATTGGAACTGTAGCTCTTCTCTGATGTTTTGTGTCTCTATTTGCAACATGGTCTCCATGTCTCTCCGAGGACAGTGTGAGAATGCTGAGTGACAGCATGCTCTGCTCCTTGGGCATCTTTTGGAGGGGGCAGATATCAATGACCCTTTTCATTTTACATGTCTAAGCATTGTTGTAGGCACTCACAGTAAAAAGCTAAATTTCCCTGTGCTTGCATGCATATCAGCTGATCATTTCTGCAAACAGCCCAGATGATGGCAACACAGAGTAGTAGAAGCAGACCTGGGCTGATTATTCAAGATTAGAGGAAAAACTACTTGTGTAAACTTCACTAAAATATGTGAGTTATCTTGGGTTCATTCATTTCAGTTTAATTTTCAGAGCATTATGTGTTGTGGTGTTCTTAGGAAAGATAGTCTTTATAATCCATGCTTTCATAATTTGCCCAATTCATTATTTAGCTTTAAAATGATGGAGTCTTCCATTTTCCAGTCAAGAAATAACAACAGAAAATATAGCAAAATGGTATTAAAAAGTTTTATCAGCTGAATGAAATTTGCTACAGTGTGTGTATAGCATGTTACAAAGTATTATTTTAAAAAAGTATCTAAACTGCCTAATATTATGTGGAATGCGACTGTAATCTCTGCTATTTTGTATGCTTCCTACTTGAAGAAACATTTACGAATTACTGACTATTATTTTTTCTTGTATTTACAAAGGCTTAAGGGACTTTATTATCCCAAGTGATTAGAAGACCAGTATTTCTGGCTATACCTTACATTATTTGTGAAGGGATTGGTAAAACGTGAATTTTGAGACACCTCACATAAAGTTCTGTTGCACAGGAGCAACCCACCAGCTGCTGCAAATACTCACATCTGCCCTTGGCACTCTGACCACAACTTCCTTTCCCTTTTCTTGTTCTCTTTTCTTGTTTTCTTTTTGGTGAGAGGGAGTGAGATCTTCCATCTGCAAAGAGCAGTGTGCTCCAACAATGGCAGTGCTGGCTTTCCGAAGTTACCTGTTCCTTTCTTCCTCATCCTTACATGAGTCCTTTCATGGAATGGGATTCTCCATGGCACAGTTTCCTTTGAAGATTTTGGTATCAAGCCCAGAGAGCTGTTTTTTACCCACCATTGCTGCTACTGCATGCCTAGGGAGGGAGTGGCACTTAGTACCTGCATGGTGGTCAGTGGCACTTCAGGGGGACGCGGCTGTTTTTTTGGTCCTGTGTGTGGGTGTGTGGTGCCACAAACTATCACTGCTCAGTCAGTGGAGACAACAGAGTTTCTGCATGGGCTGAACAGAGCATCAGTTCTTTCTGCTGTCAGTAGAAAGGCGGGAGGAGTAGGAAGCTCCCTGCGTTTTGTGACTCCTTTCACCTGCCCATGGTACTCCAGGTGTTTCCCTAATCCAGAATACAACACTGTTCTTGGAGTACTCCTCAGTGCCAGTGGCCTCTGAGTCCATAGGAATAGTTTGGCTCTGTAGTCCATGGAGAGCAGCATCTCAATCTTTTCTGTGGGCTGGTACAATTGAACACACCATTCTGTAGTTTGGCCTGTCTACTGATATTACATTGCCTCAGCTAAAGTTTTGCCTGGCAGATTTTGTGGCTCTTGAATTACATCCATTCAGAATAATTGTTCTGTGCTTTTGGGGCTCTGAATGGTGTAATTAGTTCTGTATTTATGGTAACTCATGTGTAAACCTTCCATCTTCAAATAATGTAGTGACTTTTTTACTCTGGAATTGTTCACAGGAAGTATTGTGTACTTTAAAGAATGACAATACCTTTAAAAATATTCTTCTGCAACTCAATGTTGTAACTAATTTTCTTTCTCTTGCTAAGATGTTAAATAATGATGAGCAGTTCCATTACTGTATTTAACAAACAGCTGTGTGCCATGTCTCACAAAGCAAAATAAGGTACCTTTTGGGGCTTTATTTTGTTTGAAATCAGTGGTGTTCTATAATTCTTACTGTGCCTTTCACTCCTGTAAGTTCTTGTAGTGTGTTTGTATTCCTGTGTTCTCACCTTGGCCACAGTCACTGGCTGTTACCACAGTCCTGTATTGCAATTTTATTTGGGGATTGAAATGCCTAACCTGAAGTTCTTATTTCTCTGTGGTCAGTGTAATTTTCAGAGGAGACTCCTACAGAATCAATGAAATGTTGTCTTGTCTGATACTGGAAATGAAGAATTTGCACAACAAGCTTTGTTAGTTCTTGCTGTATGGAGCTTCCTCTGAAAATAAAGAGAAGCTGGTGTGCAGAAAAACTGAATGGCATTGCAAATTTTAATGATTATGTCAATAACTGTCAGTCATAATTTCCCTCTGCTTGGGGAGATATCCCTAAAGCCTTTAGACTCTCTGAACAATTCTGTTTCATTTTGATTTATCCTCATTCCAAACAAACACTAATTTCCTTGTTAACTGGATCTGGGAATTGATGCAAGCAAGCTGTATTTGGGTTGGTTAGAAGAACTGTGGGGACCATGTCCCTGTCTCTTCCATGTAGCAGTCTGGTGTGCACAGTCCAGTGTGCAAAGGTGCTAGTTGGCAAAGCCCCTGTGTCTGATGGCAATACTGAGGTCCTGCCTACACCAGCTGGTTCCCTGCATGGTCGCAGCATCACTGAGCCTGCTTTGAAGCATTCGTTAACTTCCTTAGAAACTTTGGCCACAATATTTTGCTTGACAGTTTCCAATTTTACTTTTTGGGATAACTTTTTATACTTTCTATGTCACTAACACATTGTGAAGTCTTTGGTTGTGGCTGTTGGCTTTTGGTGAAACAGTAATTATCTTTGAAATCAAGCTGACTTTATCATAACACATCACAAAATGTGAGAACTGCTTCATCCCTGCCTGAAAGAAGTTGCTTTAGAAATTACAATAGAATCTGACATAGACTATTTGATCTCATGGCTGAATGTGCTTTCAACAAAATATGATGTAGAATCTGTCCTTTGATCTCATTTGTCCTCTTCAAGCACGTTTCTGGAGTACAGAATTCATTTAGTACAGAATAATGCAGTGCTGCAAGTCAGTAACATAAGTTTTAATACTGAAAACTGAAACTGCAGAGCATTATCACACACGAACAGCTTCATCACAGACAGACCTGTTTGTACAGGTGCTTTGCAAAGCTGTTATTGAGAATAAAACACGCAGAATCTTCAAATCAGACTTTGAGGAGTTTGGCACTTGAATACATTTTTTCCCCCCTGGTTGTCTATATGGCAGTTCAGCTTTTCTTTGTCAGACAGACAAAGACATAAATTCTCTACTTACTGTACATAGTCTTCACATGTGTGAGAAGGAAGGAATAAGCACAAATAAAAACCAGGGTCTTTCTGTATGTTTTACTAAGACATCCAGTGTATTTACTGTCACTGATGAGATTTTTGATTCCAGGAACTACATTAATGCATTAGCTTACAGAAGCTCCCCTGAAAGCAGAAGGAATAACACCTCCTCAAATTTAAGAGTATAATAGTAAATAATGAAGTGAATTAAGCGCTTGTTTGAAAGTTCATGGAGAGGGTTCAAAGCAAGGTATCCAAATATATACAAAGCTTCCATGTCCTGTTGTAAGTGGGAGAAATAACTGTGGTTTTACTCCCTAAAGGTTTCTGTTCATGCTATATGAGTAAGGTGGGAAAAAAAGAGGCATCAATCAGGAAGGGGTTGGAGACAAGGTTGCTAGATTAGATGGTGTAAGGTGAAAAAGAACAGGTTTTTGTCAGATGAGGAAGAAAGAAGACCATGAGCAAGTACATGAAGTCAGTAAGGATTAATGAGAAACAATAGGGAACCAAGGAAGGTGCAGAGCCACAACTCTGGCTGAGCTCCATTACACCAGGAGTCACTGTAGTCTCCAGATCAGTGTTGAAGGCAGGTTCACACACGCAGAGCTTTCTTCACAGGATCCATAGCCAACAAAACCCACTAATTCTTAGCAAAAAAAAGTTACAGAGGAAAAAATAAAATTAACAAATAGAAAGAAAATTCCCCCCATGGTCAGCGATGTAGAACCGAGTCCCTGGATCAGCAACTTCCTTTCTTGGGGAGGGCATGGAACAGGAGTTAGAAGCTTTTGTAATAATAAGGAATAATTTTGATTTTTTCAGAGGCACAGCCTAAACTTCTTGATGCTAATGAAGATGGTTTCTGCTAGCAGCTAGGTGTACCACCTTACCTGAATTTGGATTCTCTGCTCTTTTTCCTCTGTGTGGTGCTGTAGATGAGTTGCATTCCTCTGATGCAACACAGTCTGACATAATCCCTTGATGATGATGTCATGTCTGGATTTTTGGAGGTGGTCATGCTTCCCATCTTCTGCACCGTGGTGTGGCAGCACTCCTCACAGTGCTCTTCCTATTTTTGGGGTTCTAGGAGATATTTCCTTTCCACATGGCTATAACTTGGTAAATGTTTAGTATTTAAACTCAATTTCAGAGTAATTTTATATAAATTATTTTATCTATAGAGACTACTGGAAATTATTTCAGAATAATTTCAGAGTGCAACAAGAATGATGAATGGAGAATCTTAACATGACAAAATCTACCTTGCAACTTTCTTGGCTTAGATGTAAATCTGCGCTCTGACAGTGACAAATGCCCACTTCTGACTTCCTGCTATTTATTTTCCTTTGGTCAAAGTTGTTTGTTTTATGACCTACTAGTGCCCATCCTGCCTTGGAATTTTGCCCTTAAGCTTTCCATAAAAATTACCTGATATGATGATTTGCATGATAAAAAGCACCTGAAACTGTAAAACATGCATGCAGAAATAATGGTATGTAACATATGCCCAACAGCGCTCTTTCATAAACACTTGCTTTGCACTGGAGTAGACTGAGAGGAATAATATATTATGTAAGTACAATAAATATTTTCTTATCCCTAAACACTTCAAAATCTTCAGCAGGATCTTAGGAAAGATTTTGTATAGCAATATATAATTAGAGTCAAACTTTTAATACTAAAAGTTGGTGGATTGTATCCCAAACTACATGTACAGAAGCAAGAATTCATTGGGGGTTATTCCTTCAATAGCATTTGCAAATAGGTATTTAAAATTTAGCCTCTTTCATGTGCAAGTTTACTAATACTTCAACATAGCTTCTTTCTTCTTCAAACCAATCGATAGTTTAAAGCCCACAAAGCATCTGTCCTAGGTGGCAATGACAGTAGAGAAAAATCAGATCCAAGATGGTTTTGAAATTCTTGTTTGTTACAATATTTTGGGTTCAAACTCTCAAAATAATTAGTTTTTTACAAGGTTAAATTTGCTCTGCTATTAGTTTACTATCGCCATTTCTTGCTAACGTATCCATCTTATTTGTGAAAGCAAGTTAATTAAATCACTACACAATTGGAGTACATATATTTGAATTTTTTGTTGAAGTCAGTTGCATCAGCTGATGATTTCTGGAGGATAGGTAAAAGGAGGTTGACCTGAAGGTGAAAATATTAAAGCCAATTTTGGCTTTGGGGTATCTCAATTCCTGTGCAGATTGAGTTTTCTGGAAAACAACATAATAATTACAGTATCTTTATATGTTCACTGCTATAATTCATTCTTCACATGTTGCTTCCTGTTTCCTGTAAAGAATCATTAATTGCTCCAGTCCTCTTTCAAATACATGAGTTTAAAACTTCTTCCATTTCTTTTGTTAAAACCATTTTTAAATTCTTCAGAATTATTTCAAGATTCATAAATGCATCATATCAGAAAAAAGCTTGCCCTGTAGCTTTATAATTAATTTCTACAGCCAGATATATTCTCCCTTTTTCCTCCTAGTTCCAGTTTCTCTGTATACTCTTGCTCTGAGTTCTCCAAACTGTCTCACAAAGGCAGTACTACCTTTGTGAAAACACAACGACCCAACAGTCACAGCTAGAATTGTGTATAAGTAGGGGTTAATAGGAGTTTCTTAAATCTTCTCATAATGTGAGACCCTTAAAAATGGAGTGGCTTTGTTTAAGTATATTTTTTATTTTGGTAATAGAATTTTCTTAGGCTAAAAACACCAGAGTATTATGACCTAAATTTTTTGTGTAAGTATGTTTAAAAACTCTGTGCCCAAGGGATTAATTCTTTGTAGTTTACACAGTGTGGGGATTCTAAAATGAATGGCAGAAAGCACTGTTACAAAAAGAATAATTTTCCATTTAAGATGTGTGACAAATAGAGACTAGACTAATTTTAATTTCCTATATCTATCAAAGCATATCATTTGACTTGTTTATATTAGAGGAATAGATTGTTCTATATAGTGCCTTTTCATTTAAGATGTTTTTATATTTTCATGTGAAAGAAAAAAGACTATACCATACTGCTTACTGTAGGTGTGGGAACACTAATTCTAAATCGTTTGGTCCTATCTGGTCTTGGCTCCAGTGTGGACATACACTTCTGAAAGGGTTCAACTTGCTTTTGTGTTCAAACTTCCCTTTTTCCTGTTATCCAAGCCATTCTTCTATTAGGAGCTTATTTGAGCTCTTGTGACATTTCAGTATTGCCAGGCCTGCAGGTGTTGAAGTTGTGCCCATAATGATAGGAGTTCAAAGTTAGAGACTTAATTCTGTAACAAAAAATCTCTTCTAAGAGTGCTCAACATGGGCAGTGAGCTGTCAGTTGGTGAATCTATTACCAATGCCCAGATGAAAAATATGGACATTTCTGCTTAGCCTGGTTCATTTCTAATTGTTCAATTCTTCAAGGTAGCCAGAGCCTTAAGTGCCCACCTTCTCTGTTTAGAGATGGGGACTTATTCTATGTATGGAAAGATCTTGGGAGGAGAAGCTTTGCACACCCAAGTTTCAACTCCAAAGGGCTAAACCAAATAACCACTGAGAATTTCTGGGAATTTAAAGAATAAAAAGCATGTGTAGTTCAGAATGTCATGACCTCTTCTCTTTTAATTTTTTTATTTTTTAACTATAGCTATTAGCAGTATTTATCTAGTTCTGTTGGATTTGCAACTCAGCAAAGCATAAGGTCAGCAGTTTTTATTGTTAAAGACCATTTAAGAGCTCTTATTTATTGATATCTTCCATAATTTATGTTTTCTGTCTCCAGATAGGAATACAAAATGTAGGGGATAGTGTAGGTTTCTAATGATGCACCGAGTGGGGAAGCTGTGCAGAGCAATGGGTTGATATTATATTAGCAAATGTAATGACTAGATGTGTATCTTCCTTTAATCATTGAACTGTTTGTTGTGACTCACCACTGACCTCTTTAAGAACAATTTCCTTTTCATATACGTACATTTGGATGGAATAATACCTTTCCTAGGTAATTATGCCTCATGTAGATAGTATCTTTGCCAGGCAGATGGATGAATTGTGACTTGACTCACCAGTTTCCAAAACCAGCAATCAATTTCTAGTGAAGCTTTAGAATTAAAATTATTCTCTAACTAGAATAGGAAAACATTTAATTAAAATAAAAATGTGTTATACACCCTTTCTGAGATGCAGTATTTCTTTGCCTTAGGGAAACACCAAGACACTTCTAGTTTTCACAGTGATAATTATGATTTCTTTAAAAATGACCCTCTATAAAGATTTGTTTAGTCAGGTCACATATTAAGAATATGAGGGAGTGGGAGGGGAAGTCATTAAAAAAAAAAGTCCAGAACCTATTAGGAGTCCCCATGAGCTCATACCTAATATCAGAAGGTATTTCCAGTAGTCAAAAACTACTGACCGAATAATGACCCTTTTTCCCCTAAGATCCAAAAGGCAATCATATTCACAGTGAGAGGTAAAAGACAGGATGCTGAACATGGATTTACAGTGTTTTAACTGAGCCTGTTTATTTAAACAGATGAAAACTTGTGTGTGGGGAAAACCTTCATAAACTGGAACATTTTACTTCATATTTGGAGTAGTTTGCCTTTCCACCTGCTCATGTTTAACTTGAAAACTGGTCCCTGGGTGCATTGAGAAATCATTACATAATTATGTGCCTTCAGCTTATACTTGTAGTTTCACTGGTGCTGATGTTAAGCAGATAAAATTAACACTTTTATTTTTCCCTGTATGGGTGTTTTCAGGGTTGAGCACTATGCAAATTTCTTTGCACCAGATAGTTCACACCTAAAGAAGAGTTGCTCCTGTTTTCATGAAACAACTTACAACTTACCGACTACTTGTGATGGTTTGACTGTGGCTGGATGCTGGGTACCCACCAAAAGCAACTCTATCACTCCCTTCTGCAGCTGGGCAGGGGAGAGAAAATACAGTGAAAGACTGATGAGTTGAGATAAGGACAAGGAGACAACACTCACTGATTGCTGTCACTGAAACAGACTTGTGGAAATTAACTGAATTTATTACCAATCAAAATCAGAGCAGGATAATGAGAAGTAAAATAAATATTAAAAGCATCTTCTCATCACCTCTTCCTCCTTCCCAGGCTCTGTCTCCTCCCACCCAATGGGACTGAGGGACAGGGAATGGGGGTTACAGTCAGTTATGACATGTTTTTTCTGCTGCTGCTTCCACCTCAGGGAAAGGAAACCCTGCCGTGCTCCAGCATGGGATCCCTCCCACAAGAGACAATCCTCCATGGACTTGTCCTGTGTGAGTCTCTCCCAAGGGCTGCAGTTCATCATGAGCTGGTCCAATGCTGATCCCTTCCCCCAGGGTTGGTCCTTCAGGAACAGCCTGCTCCATCATGGGTCCCCCACAGGGTCGCAAAATCCTAAACCTGCTCCAGCGTGGGCTTCTCTCCATGGAGCCACAGGTACTGCCAGGAGCCTGCTCCAGTGCAGGCTTCCCACAGGTCAGCCTCCTGCAGGTGGATGTCCTGTGGATCTCCATGGGCTGCACCATGGGCTGCAGGGGAATCTCAGCTCTGGTGCCTCTGCCCCTCCTTCTCCACGAACCTTAGTCTCTGAAGAGTTGTTCCTCTCACTTACTCTCACTCTTCTCTTCTCTGGTCAAAATTATTTCTATGCAATAAGTTTTCTCCTTTTTAAATCTGTTATCCCAGAGGTACTACTGCCATTGCTGATTGGCTCAGCCTTGGCCAGGACAGGTCTGTCTTGGAGCCTCCTGGCATTGGCTCTGCTGGACATAGAGGAAGCTTACAGAAACTTCTCACAGAAGCTGTCTGTGTAAGCCCCTGCTCCAAAATCTGACCATGCAAACCCAATACATGCTATGAGCTGTACAGTGAAAGACTGTGCGGTTTCAATTTTTCTCTTCTTCAGTTCTTTCCTCACTTCCTTCAATTTATATTTGTGCTTACACTAGTTCCTTATTAATATTAAAACTGTCACAGTAGTAAAACCACCGCAGTGTATAAATTACTGTATATTAGCATAGTTTAAATCAAAATGTGAGCAACCTCCAAATTTTGTCCTTGTTTAGCTGAACTGTTTTAAAAGTTCACAGTCAGTTAAGTCATACCTCTTGGTTAAATTGGCATTACATTACATATATGAGAATATTAATACCTCCTTACAATTTCTTCATAAAACATTAAAGCAATCGGGATAATAAGTGTGAAGAGAATGCAAAAGAAAAGTGTAATTATCTTCTCCTGTGAATTTTTTCACAAAGTAAATCTGACCTTGGAGATTGACCCACATTTTTATTCTGCAAATCTTATCTGGTAACCTAGAGCAAAGGTGGCCAGTGATAGTGGGTATATGTGAAGCAAATTGTCTCAGGATCACACTGGTCTTTTGAAGATTATCAGCTTGTTTGACATTGTTTTGTGCGTCACGTCACTTGCAGATGCAGTGTGCTTACTCAATTTAATCTGAAATTCAGAATTCCTCCTGTCCATGGAATTGTTTGTCACCCTTTCCCTGGAATGTGGCTGTGGATTACTCTAAATTCAGATTTGTGGCTTAATGGAAAATTTGCACTTTTTAAAGGTTTGCTCTTTAAGGGTTTGACTGTGTATCTGTCTGTAGTGCTTATCACGTGGGATTTTCAAATACTATAAAGCCATGGTGCATTGCAGAGAATGATCAAAATTACCTGTATAATTATTCCTTCATATCTTACAGTTAATGAATTAACAGCATTGCACCTGTCAGTACACTTGCAGGAAACCCTTCATTTCTTAATCACAGTTTGTTTTCTATATAATTAATGTTGTTTGCCTCTCTTTTGCTGTGCTCTCTACTAAGACAGCAGACAGCTGAGTGTTGCCAGGTCTCGACTTCGGCTCTCTCCGTACTATCACATCGAATGAAAGCTTTCAAACTCTATATTAATTAAAGCAACTGAAGCTTGAATTGAGTTCAACTCTAGCTAATACCCTGCTAAGTACTTCAGTCAATCTAGAGATTGCTTGGTAAGTCTAATTATACTCTTAGGAATATATGGGACTGAAAGGTCATCTCTTGTTGACTATAGCTATAGACCAAGTGACATAATGAATCTTTAATAGATCGAGTTTATCTTTTGAAGGTATTATCAAGTATGGTATGATGCTGGATGAGGTGAAGTCATATGCAAAGTTTAACAAAAAATTAAAGAAAGTGAAGATGGCATTACATGGTAAATGCAAATACTTAAGAGTATGGCAGAGGACTCAGCTGAATTTTAAGTACATGAACTTACATGCTCATTTTTGAGTTGCATTGTACTCTTTATGAAGATAATCTTATTTGATAGGGACCATAGGAATGTAATTTTGAAATACTATGGGATATATTTAAAATGTAAATCCAAAATTTGTCTATCTGCTTTTATCACTGAAGGGGGTGATGGGACTCACGTATGAAGCAGAACTGCATAGGGTCACTTGAGTAGTTGTGTTTAAAATGTTAACCTGACTGGTTTGCCATCAGCCAGCCCATGAAGTTGTGTGACAAAACCATGTGAAACATTGAAATAGAATGAACTGCACTTGAAGAACACAAATTATTTTTCTTTACTTTTTAAGAAAGGATGTCAGGAATTTTTTGCTATGAGCTCAATTTCAGAATACTGAGTGTGTGCTTTGATTGGTGAGGCATATGGTTGCAGAGATGTGCTCATAAAAAGCATGTTGAAGGCAGGACCTAGTTGAGGTGCATCTATGAACAGCATTACTCTCTGTGCTATAATCTCTCCACTGATTAGTCAGTGAAAAGTCAGTATGACTTCAAATATGAAATAGTGCCCTGTAATAAGATTGATATGACTGAAAACAGAAGCAGGATAAGAAATGGACAAAAGCAGGTTAGTTGGTTGAAAACTTTCTCAATTTCACACCTGGATTTAAAGCATTTTTCATGGGGAAAAAGAAAATAAACCTCAAATGTGTGTCATAAAATCTCAAGAGAATTACTCTGTAAAATCACCTTCTGAATTGTGTTGCGTCATATTTCACTGAAGGTAACAATCAGCTAGAGGTTTATTGATTTATTGTCCAATTTCAACTAAGTCAGAAAATAGTGGGATATTGTGGCAGCTGTCATAAATGTATGAAGTCCTTTCTCTCAGTTTCTTGTTTTTCAGTATGTATCAATATTCCATTGTAAAACCACCCAGACTGGGAAAAGCTGCCTCCCCTCTTCCCTGTAAAAGAATATTCCTCTGGCAGGTGAGCAGCTCTTCTTCACATGTGGCTAGCACAAGGTCAGTCTTCCAAGCTGTTCAGAGTATAGTTGTATCCATCACAGAACAGATAAACACCCTAATGTTCTACTGTCGACATATTTATTATCTGAGTGCAAGAAGTTAACATAGATATTGTCATCTGGAAAAAACTCCACAGTACAACACATCAATGTTGTACCATAAACTTTCACATAAATTTTATGGAAGAGTTCCTTCTAGAAGCTTTAATCTGATACCCATAAAATGAAAACCCTTTTTTAAGTGTATGGTGAGTAGAGAAATGCTGCAAACTTCATTTAATTTCCTTGCTTACTTTGTAGGATTTTTGTGTATTTTCTTTTATTCTGCAGTCAAGTCTATTCATCACCTCTTAATGCAAACCCACAACTCACTATCTTCCAACCATTTTTAACAAGTTACTGCTGTGGTTTCTGGTATTCTCTTGGGCTTAAACAGTGACCCTCTGCAGCTAAAATGGAATACTGAATTAGCATTAATTTGAAGATGCACATATAAATGGAGCTTCTATTACTGTGATTGTTTTATACTGGCTTGTGGAGGGAAAGAAAAATCAGGATGATGATGATGCATACCCAATGTAAATGAAAGCCTAGCCAAAGAACAGCTGTAGATAAATGACAGTTCTTACTTTTGCAAGGTATTAGGACCTAAAATCTGAGAAGAAACCTCAATATTTATTCTCATTCAAGTCTCTGTTCTACAGGATGAGATTCATGATCATCCTTAACAGAAACTAAGGAGTCTGAAAACCTCCTGTGTTGATATTTTCCCATTCTCAATTGACTAAAAGGCACTGGAAAGAGTTGTTATTATAGCTGTGGGGTTTGTGTTTTGATTTAGTTTTTTTGTTTTTTTTTTTTCTCCCAGTCCATTCTCACAGAACAGATTAAGATGATTGCAACTTGCTCTATTTCAGTGAACAGAGAAAACAACTAATGGTCACCTGGCTGTAACAATTTCCCATACTGGAAGGCTATTATTGTCTCTCTTGTTCTTCTGGTAAAATGCCATCACCCCAGACTATTTGTTTTGTTGGTGTCTAGTCAATTGATCCCAACATATTTTATGTGCATGTGCATTGTCCAGTCCTGATTTTTTAAAATTGTTCTTGAAATTGCAAAAAATTTTGTCAGTGCAGTGACATCTGCAGGGTCTGTGCACATACAATTTTCATCTAAGCCATGCATGAAAATGGCAGGTTTTCCAGGACCTGAGACAAGTCCTTGCAGTTCTTCTTTATACCTTTTCTCAGCTTGATGGAGAAGAGCTGATAAATCCTTTAAATTGAGTGCAATTCAATCTTGACCATATTTTTCTCTTCTGCTTCTGGGAATGTCACGTGTGACAACATCAACAGCTTTAGTGGTCAGGCTATATCACATCTACTGCCTGTTCCTTATCCAATACAGCAGTTGGTCTGTCAGAGAAAGAAATGAGATTGACCTGACTGATTTCTTCTTGGAAACCCCAAATTTTCTGTTCCCTATCACATAATTATCCTTAAGGTCTTTAAAAATTGATTTTTTTAATAATTTGTTTTTACTGTCTTTCCAGTTATTAAAAGTAGAGGACTACTTTTCACTCCTTTCTGACTGCTTTTTCCATTTTAAAGGACAGGTACTGTGCTTGATCTCTTGTCTCAAAATTCTTCATTCTCTCTAAATTCCCAATGAGTTTCAATTTGTTCATTATGTACTATACAGTGGCCACCACCAAGCCTGGCCAACCTTACAATATCTGAACTACTATCATTATTTGACTTTGTTTTCCCCCCTGGTAATACCAAGTCTGTATAGCTATGTTGATTTTCTTTTCCCTTTTTGTGCCAGTAATCTGCTGCTTTGAAGGTGGGATGTGGGGATGTATTTTTTAAAAAACTATATTATAGTCTGTTGAAGATGTTTGACTCAGATCCACTGTGAATTGCTACTGTGATAAAACTAAAATTGACTATAAATCAAGCTTTCAAACAAGTTTAGGTTCTGTTGAGGCATGGCTCCTTTTGCATGGCTTCACAAGCCAAATTTGAGGCATTAGAGTTTTGAAATGTGTTTAAACCCGGCTCTGTGTAAAGTCTCTAAGGCAACAGCCTTCTCTACCAGAGCACTGTAGTTGAGGTAAAAACAAAATGATCTCCAGAGATGCCTGCGTGTCCCCAGTGACTGCCTGTGAAATCTAGATCAGTATGTTTAGGTTGATAAATAAAGGATACAGGTTGCACTGGAAGAATAAAGGTGTTTAGCATGGGTGTCTAATGACCTGCTGGTACTGAGCTGCAGGTAGTACATCTGTGACGCCTGTTCATTTCTTTATATTTCCAAAAACTTGAAAACAAGGTAAGATTTCTGTGAACACCACTCTGATTGTGTTAGTGAAGCCAGTATGGCCTAAGCCCTGTGACATTTAATTCTGAATATTACATATAACTTCACCACATATCTTGTTACAGAACACAACTTTGGCCTATGTCAATTAGCATTTTCTCAGACTATCTCATTCATGAGCTAGGGCTTGGTCCCAGGGGTCATGGTGAATGAGGACAATATTTGGGGGATGGAATGCATTTTTTTGGATCTGAGCTGACCCATCCATACTCATTCAATGTGGAGAAGATGTGGATCTGGGGGTTTTTCTGTTTGTCTATTTTAGTTGTGTTTGGGGTTTTGGGTACCTATGCGTATGTAGAGATTTTTTTTGGTTGGGCTGATTGGTTTTTTTTGTTTGTGTTAGGTTTTTTTGCAATGTGTTTTAGACATAGACAGTGAAGTTGGGTCTTAGACCTGACTACTGTTCATGCACTTTTGTAAATGCTGCCCTTTTGTCACATTATACAACTAATATACAACTTTTGGACATAAATTATATCCTTATTATGTAGACTGTCTGGTCTGCTTTGTGAAATACCTCTTTAAGAAACCTGGACTTTATAACATGCTAATAGCATGGAACATGGTCACTTACTAATCATTAGTTATGTTGGTATTGTTACTGTGAAGTAATATACAGTACAAAAATACATTGGAGGTGCTTATTGCTGTGCTCTTCTCCACAGAAAATCAGTTTTAAGCTTTATGTTAAATGAGAAAATAGAATGGGAAAAAAAGTGGCATCAGCAACATTTAATGTAGCACAGAGACCAGTGCCCAGTGAAACCCTGTATTAACTTGCTCTTTTTAAGGGTATTTATTCAATCTTTACCAAGCCTTCCAGCCTTGCAGAGAAGCATTGGGCTGGAAGGGAATGTTGCTCCATTTGAAACAGCTATCTACAGAGTGTAAGTACATTATAACTGCATTGATAGTTCCATTATCACAGCGTGAGTCTATCAGACTTGGTGAGGTTGCTAAGTAATCAGTCAATTGCAGGTCTTTCTTAAGTAGGGCTCTGGAAAATAAAAGGAATGCTGTATGGAAAGGTATTGCTCTTCGTGTTTATTTCCAGTGGTAGAACTTATTTTAGTAAAATACTGGCATATTTTATTCAAAGATGGAACTCTATAGCAAATCCACACTTACAATACTGATGCTTTAATGTGAGGCTCTGCCATACTGAATAGCACTAATGCACAAGGTTGCTTCGAGATGCAAAAGAAAAATGGATAAGAAGAAAATAGGCATGCAAATCTGATAGGCATGAGAGAATGATATCTATCACATTTGAAACAGGTCATCTGTAGCAATAAACTGCTAGTTTCAAAACTGATACCCTTACAGATATAATGATGGTTCAGAAAATAACCACTGTATCTAGCAGGAGTCGGATTGTCCATTACTGCAACAGCAGGATCACCTTTACAATTGCCTGTTGCAAGGTGTCATTAAAAAGATTGGTTGAATCATTGGGCAATCTGAACACTGATGCCAACATGTGAAAAATGCAATCTAGAACAATTTTATTTCACCTTAAGTACTTCTGGTCTTAATATCACCAGACATTTGCAGTTTGGAAACTTGGATTTCAAACCTGTCTGGTAAATCGTAATTTCATAAGTTTTTAATTGAAATTTTGGAGTATTCTTTTGTGAAGAACTTGCTTATTGAATCTTAAGGCAACAGAAAAACCTGGTAAATCTGTTAGTCCTACTTCTGCTAACCTTAATCTAAGAATAGTACAATGTAGACTGAAAGAGCCAGTCAAGTGTGAGAAAAAATAATCAGGAGTTAAAAGAATTGAGAAAGAAAAGTCTTAGAGGGATTTTATTTTAAATATTTGTTATTCCAGCTAATAGAACATCTTAAAATAATGTTAGCTTTTTATTTGGTTATATGTACTCATCTGCAAGAGCCTAAGACTACTAGCAGAGACTACTTAAGGAACAAGAGGATCCAAGAAGTGAGGGTTTCTGTGACCTTGGTCTGCTAAGATACTTGGAGCCTGCTCAATTAATGGTCTGTTCAAGCTACAGTAATATCTGTTTATATTTCACATTTACAATGGGTATTCACCAAGTGGGATTGATCATCATAGTTCTCTCCCTGCTGAGGAGATGGAGATCACCTTCTCCAGAAGATGTCTTAGAAGAGCTAAGTTTATTCTCGTCATTGACCTTTTTAGGGAGGCTCAGAAGACACATCCTCAAACAGCAGACTTGCTGAGGCAGGTTTCTTCTCATTACAGCATTAAGAGCTTGGTGTTGTTTGAGTCTAAATGAACAGGAAGCTGTGTTTGCCATTTAAGAAATTATGTTTATTCCTAGAGTGGTTTATGGGAGCAACTTGTTTAGGGATTGACCTGGTTTTCCTATTTTTCTAATAACATTTGAGTGTGGACATCAGGAGTAGAACTGTAATTCAGATTTTGGAGTCAGAGCTGCAGTTTTGCCTTAACTCATACTGCAGACTCAGTCTTGAGCAGTCTTGGTGCATCTTGATCAAGACAGAGATGTGTATGAACAGCTCTGCCTTTTGTTCTCCGACTGTACATAACCTTCCTGTAACCCTGATGCTGTATCCTTAAGAGATAAAAGTTCCAGGAGATACAGCTGCAGCACCCTTTTAAGTTGAGGGTGTGGTGTTGGTACCAGATATGTGTTTTCTTTCGAGAAGTGCCTCAAGAATCCAAGGTACTTCTGAATCCTGAACTGCTTGCCATTGTCCAATGAAGAGCATGAGTGTGTAGTAAAGGTGCTTTTTGGAGAGCACAGCATCTGTGCTTCTGCATTTCTTAACTCTGTCTGTGGATCTTATGGCATATGCTGGAATTTGCAGAGAACACCAATTTAATAAAAGCCAGTAGTGTGATCTTCCAACTGTCCCTGAATGGATATTTAGGGGCCTCATAATCTTAGACTAACACCAAATTAATCACAGCACTAAACTAGAAGAAAAGCCCATATAAAATTGGCTACATTTTTTCCATAATTTAAAGAAAAAAGAAAAAAATCAGTGTGCAGAATTGTTAGTGGTGGCTTCTGTTTACACTTTTGGTCTAAGTTAATAATGCATATCTATTTTTAATACAACTCTACAGTAATGTTTACTGCTTTAAAAAGGAAGGAAAAATATGAAATTAAAAACTGCTGAAGGAATTCATAAAGATAAATGCTGCAATATCGTAGGATTTTCAAGGGAGGTGAGTATAAGGATCAAGCTTTAAATCCATTTAAGGGTTGAGGAGAAATATACATGCCAGACAATATTGTTATTACTACTTCATAAAATTTGACAGAAACCCTGATGCATGTTTCTTGTATAGAAACACCTCACTGCCCTGCAGTTCAGATCATTTGGCTGTAAAATAAGGAGTTGAAATCATTTGCCTCCTCTTTATTTTATTTGCATCTTTCCTTAGAATCAAGCTGTGCATGTGTGAAAACAGGAGTTGAAGGGGATGGTGTCACTTTTAAATGCATTAATAAATAATGATGCATTGATATTTTATGAATAATTTCTCCCAGCAAATTTTTGGTAGAGTATAGAGGAATTGCATACTCAAGTGTTTTAATCTTAGGATACAGGTTTAGTTGCTTCCACTTAAAAGAATTTATGGATTTGTTGTTCTAATATTTTATTTTTTTTTTTATGGCAGATACTGTAAGTTCTAATAGTTTACAACCATATGTTAAAAAAAGTGAACAAAATGTACTGCAACTTTCTGTTCATGTTCAGCAGCTGTCTTATACTTTTTAGATATAAAATAAGCATCAAACCTAGAAGAGCTGTTTTTCCTTGATATTGCTTGTGGTAAAAATGGCCTCAGAATGTCAGTCCCTGACCTTGTGGACTCAAATACTTTGAATGTAAATATGTGTATTATTTCCTTGTACAATGTCATTTTGAACTCTATCTATCCTTGTTCTCACACATTTATTTTAACACAACGAGAGATTCCTGTGCTAGACAAATTACTTTTTCTACCTTGATGGCTGTAACAGTGACATAAGCAAACTGACATTTGCATTTCTCATTTCTTGCATTGTGAAGTTTTGATCCATCCTGCAGGCATCTGCTCTTTGGGTTGGGTGAAAGACATTTCAAGACTCAGTTGCTGAAGTAGACTTGTGAAATTCTTGTAGTCAAACTTGGAGGCTTCAGTACCCTGTCCAGAAGATTGGAAATTTCCCAATTTATTGTAGATTTTTCTAATTGTATTGAAAATGCAACTAAACATAATAACATAGAAGACATTAACATATGCTGTTTATTGTGAAGTGGAACCCTAAAAAATACAAATTTACCCTCATCCGTCAAACAGTCTCAAAGTCTTGTGGTTGCATTGCTAGTACTGGATAAGTGTTTTGAAGAATTTTGCATGAATTAAAATCCAGGCAAATGAAAAGAATAGTAAATGAGTTTGAGAAGGCAGGCCTGGGGATTTTATTTTTTCTCTGGAACCTGTTTTGTAGGAAATTGTGAAAACTGGGAGTTTGACGAAAGTTCACACTTCATTTGTTATTTAAGTCACTACCAAAATATCCAAGTTGCTACTAATTATGACAATATACACTTGTGGAGGTTATATTTAAACTATGTGCTATGTTCTTTACTCCACCTTTTAACACTGGGATAAGACTAGATGTAGTAATGACTGACCAGTGATACTCTGTTCTCTTGGAAGACCTCTTTAACCCATCTAGAGCTATCTCCTTGCAGAGATGAGGAGTAAATTTAGGAAGTCCATGTGACAGTCCTTATTTCATTCATTTGTGGGTGAATGGGTAACTGTAAACCTGCATAAAACAATGACAGCATTACTCCAAATCCGTTCAGAAATTAGTTCTTTGCCAATAGTGTTCAAAAATTACTGCCATGAGTGGTTGTCTTGTAGAAGGTTTATAGACTTAGAAACGCATTTGCCAAGGATTGTCAACTATGCATGATTTAGAGTAGATCACCTACTCCCTGAGCCATTGTTTCCCATAAATAGTTGTAAAATATAAGAAACTGTGTTTTTCATGTGATCTTATATACATTTAAGAAACAAAATACATGGGCATAAAATATACTGCATGTATGTAAATCATCATGGGTAGAGATTTTTCATTTTAAAGGCTTAGTAATTTAACCTACAAGAAGCAGACGTGGAGTCTTAAAAAGTTGTTAAAAAGATTTCTTTACTGCCTCTGGAGCAAAAGAGCAATCTACTTCTATTTTTAGATTTATCCATAATAAGGATAGAAACACTACTCTGTAGGTAACCTTCTAGTGTATTGCTACCAGAAGTGTATTTAGTAAAAGACATGTAAAATCATGTAAAAAGAGATAAAAGGTATGGTCAGAAATCTTAGCTGAAAGGCATTTTAAACACTGCATGGGTTCATTTCCTTTACTATTGCTATCTTGCAGGTACTTAGCATTTATAGACATCATACCCTTGTAATTGAACTTGCATGAATCATTTATTTACTATGCTGCACTTACGGGTAATATATGTCAAGGGAATTCATTTTTTATTATAGCTGATGGAGCCATTATGATGTCATAATATATACAAGGATAGAGATATAGCTTGGACAGAACTTCTGTCTCTTACATCTGTGAAAGTCAACACTGTCTACTTTTAGTTGTCTACACTTTTATTTTTGAAGCAGAAGTGCAAGATTTGGTGGTGTAGTGTTCTTCTAACCCTTCACAACAGCTTTTTGGTCAGGATAAATAAGTTATCCTAGATATGGCAGTGATATTATCTGCATTTAATTTGGTATGAAAAAGAAAAAAAAAAGGGACAAAATGTGGAAATTTGCCATGGAAGACTAACATATGCTCTTTTCCTTCAGGAGTTTAAATCAGATCAACTGTCTTTTGAGATTCAATTCCTAAGAACTAACTGTAAGGAAAAACATATAAACATATGCATTATGTTTGTTAGAGCAACTGAACTGAATTGCCTGATTTCCAGTCTAATATTTTGTTTTCATTGCAGAGATCACAAAATATCTCAATTCTATACCCTTTCCACTCTTGCTGCTCTGCCACATCTGGAACAGAGTAGGTAAACCAGTACACAATGCCTACTGAAGCTTCCCCCAGTGAGACATTCTGAATTCTTGGAGTTTTCATGTCTCAGAAAGTCCAGTGTGTGAGTAAAGGGGATGAGCAAGTTCCTTTGTGCAAAGAGAAAAACAGAAAGTCACTATTGTTTAGTAGTCTAAACAATGAATATTGTTTAGTTTAGTATTTCAGTAAAATTTAAAACTTATTAGAAACAAGCCTCCAATTTAAAACAGAAAGAATCTATGATCATACCAATGTATGTTCTTCAGTAGCAATAGTAGATATTGAAACAGAAACTGAGTCAGACAACCCTTTTGGAAAGTTTTGATGAAAATAACAATTTGATAAAATTCTATATATCTGGATGGGGAGTCTAATAAGAAAGAAATGTCTGACTTCTTACATTTAAAGGACAGTCTTAGGCCTTTCACTTCTTTATTACAGATATTACCAGAGCTTAACACAAATAAATATATAGAAATAAAAGAAAGATTTTAGTGCTATTTTAAAAGTGAAAAATCTAAAAATTCTTTCAGCTCTGCTTTTCTCTTTTAAGTAATATGTTAGTTAACCCACTAGGTATGCTAATAATTTATGAAAAGGGGATTAACACATCATCTGAGAAGCTGAGGTCAAGTAAGTAATTACTTGATTTCACTAACAATCAAATCAGGTCCATAAGATACTTTATAATCATTATTTATTTCCGAGTTCAGGTTTGATGATTTTTCACTTTTATTTATGGCAGCTAACTGCTAAAAGTTCACTGACAATGTGTCTAAAGGAAAAATAAAAGCTGGGTTTTTTTCTCCAGATGAAGGCTAAACCTCTTCTGAAATTTAAACCAGATCAATCAGGTGGTTCATCAATAAATATATGCCATCTTCTGCAGTGCTGCATGTGACCTGCAACTTCAGAAAGCATGAGCTCACTCTGAGGTAGACAAAACATGTTTGAGTTATGTTCTCTTTTTAAAAGCAAAGATTGCTTCTAATTTATTGAGGCAAGAGATAATTAATTCTCAGATTCAATACAGGGACACAAAGAATTAGATTCCATTTTTAGATCCCCAAATAAGGCTTAAAACCAGAAACTGAAAAAGTAAGAGGGCTTTTGTGAAAAAAAATCAGACATTCAAAAGTTCATGGAAAAATGTGTCTGCAGATGGTCTCTATCATGTTAAAAAAAACTCTAAAAATAAAACCATAAAAGAATATCTCATTTCAATTTTTTCCACCCTCTACGGGGAAAGCAGGAACATCATATTTCTTTTTCTTCCTTCCTTCATTTCAGTCTTATGAGGAGCTACAGTCTTCTAGGTGATGACACTGCCAAACCGTGTTTCCACATAGCTGAACATCTTGATTGCAAAACAGTGCAGCTCTTATGACTGCAAACTCCTCGTTTCTCTTTCCATCCGTCTTGTCTTTTTGCGTTCATCAGTGCCATTGCATACCTGGCTCCCGTGATGGTTATTTTTATTAGCTTGATGGGACAGGTTGTAGTGCAGGCACTCTAAATCTCCAGCCTAAAAGTAATTCTCTCCTCCTGCTGCCGTAATTTTTCTGTAAGGTAAAAATATACAGAGATTGCTTTTTATTTGTCAGAACTGAGAAAGCAAAGTCAACTAGCAGATCTATGCTAAGCTTGCAGTTCTAATTTCACTTTTATAAGCTTGGATAAGCACGCTTTAGACTTTTTGGAGACTTTTCTTGCACAGCAACACCTTCCTAATACTACATTTTCTTTGCACAACACTAGCTGCATACTTTTTGTTTTAATTGTATTTCATTTTGATGGAACAACTGGATGAGGGACAATGCAAGGCTCAGACTAGACTGGAAAATCAAGGTCAGTAATTCAGGGAAGTAATTTGCAGCATTCCTAGACAACCTTATAACAGAAAATTGTCTTCTGTATATGGAACCAGATTGTTTGACTAAGATCAGGGCTCCTTTTTGCCTTTTTGCCTCTTCTTTTGGTGTCATTCTTGTTGATGTGAAGTGTGGGAATAACAGTGTGCCCACAATTTTTTCTCTCAAATGGATAACTAACAGGTTGTCAAGTATGAACAGTCTGAAAAATTGTATGCAAAACATCTCCATTTCATTCAAATTTTAAATTGTTTCAAATAATATAGTGAGCATAGATAGTTTAACATGATTCTGAATTGAGCTTTTTGTGTAGGAACTGAAGTTTCATCAGACTTGTGCATGCTGAAGGTACATAGATTCTCCTTCCTCTCCCCCATTTTTAATTAACCATCCAATTGTTTTTAGCAGTCAATTCTCTGTGTAGTTTATGGCAGTAAATTATATCGGCAGTCATTGTTTTGTTGTGCAATAAGCTATTGCTAATTGGCATTTCCTCTTTAATAGACTCTGTTAAGAATTATGTTAAAATAATTGCTGCCAGAAAGCACAGTACAGAACTCTTAATTACTGGCTAACAGTTCTGTCCTTCAGATCCTTCCTCCAAGCTATGCTTTCACAGAGCATGTGCTTTTAATTTGAATTCAGCTCCATAAGACTCAGGAGAATCTATTGTCTATCAAAGCCAAACTCGTAATAATGAAGGATTTGTAACAGCAGATCAGACACCAGGTCTCTGTAGTCTGGTGCCATGCCTCTGGCAGTGGCTATTTCTTGATATTTTAAAAGAAGGTAAATCTCTTCCCAAAAGGCTAATGCATCCTACCCCTTTGTGTGACACTGCACATTTCTTTCTGAACCTTGCAATTCATTGTCTCATACCCTGAAGTATAAGATTTGATCATCCTTATTGTCTTACCTGGCATAGCTGCAAATGTTACTCTGTCATAAAATTATGCAGCTCTTTTTAAAACGTAGCTATGGTTTTTATCTCGATGACCTGATCTGACAGCCAGTTCCATTGACTATGTAAGAGAAATGTTTTTCTATATTGCTTCTGCATTTGCTGTTCTTTCATTTAAAACTCCTTTTGTTTTATGTAATAAAGAGTAGAACCTGATCAGATTTTAATATATCCTATCTAATTATGAATATCTGCACGAAACTCCCCCTAAGTATCATATAATTTTGGCTGCTATAAAATTCTGAAATTTGTTAATTGCTTTATTCCCTTCCGATTATTGATTCAGCCTTAGAACCAGTCTGTTGTTTTCCTGTGGTTTTTTTTTTCCCCTGATAGACATTCAGATGTACCTGGTGTATGATCTGAAGTCTATATTTTTAAATTTTATATCCTTCATTTTCCCTCATGCAGTGAAGAAATTTAGTGAAAGAAAAAGAATACATAGTAGGTCTTCTGAAGCATTTTGCTTTTGAGTTGATGACTGTGGAATAACTATAGACTTTAAACAGCTAACATTGAGATCTTTCAATCTTTTAATCAGATCATTAGTATCTGAGTAATCAGGGTGTGATATGTTATGGGAATGATATACTCTTTTTATAGACTTTTTAAATTTGCATCACCTTGTATCTGTTTAAGCTAAATTTAGTCAATCCTTGTGACAAATGATTTCTCTTAGATATTTCCTTGAAAAAGTGTAGTTTCGTATATCCAGCGGCAAATGGAATAATTGCATGGTATATAGCATATGCAAAAAACCCCTTGCCCAGTTATTATAGAAGCATAGAATATCCTGAGGTGGAAGGGACCCACAGTTTATTGAGTCCAGCTCCTGGCCCTGTGCAGGACAATCCCAAGAGTCATATCATGTTCCCAAGAGTATGATCCAAACTCTTCCTGAACTCTGTCAGGCTTACTGCTGTGACCTCTTCCCTGGGGAGCCTGTTCCAGTGCCCAAATATCCTTTGAGTGAAAAAACCTTTTCCTAATGTTCAATCTTAACCTCTCCTGACACAACTTCAGGCTGTTCTCTCAGGTCCTGTTGCCAGAGAGGAGATCAGTGCTTGCTCCTTAATTTGCTCTTGTGAGCAGCTGGGAGGTCTCTCCTCAGGCTCCCCTTCTCCAGACTGAATAAGCCAGGTGACCTCAGTTGGTCCTCATATGGCTTCCCTTCCACACCCTTCACCGTTGGACATATTCTAATTACTTTATATCTTTCTCATATTGTGGTGCCCAAAACTGCCCCCGGAAGTGGAGGTGAGGCTGCTCCAGTGCAGTGCAGAGCAGAGCAGGACAATCCCCTCCCTTGCCCAGCTGTGACTGTGCCTGATGCACCTGAGGACAGGGTTCATCCTCCTGGCTGCCAGGGCACTGCTGACTCAAATTCATCTTTCCCTCAACCAGAACCCCCAGGTCCCTCTTGGCAGCGCTGCTTTCCAGGATCTCATTCCCCAGTCTGTACATTCAAGGTTGCCTCATCCCAGGCAGAATCTGGTACTTTTTCTTCTTAATCGTCATACGGTTGGTGATTGCCCAGCCTCCTAATTTGTTGATATCTCCCTTCTCACTACTTTATTCTGTTTAAAAAACCTGTTTCATGGTCCTGTAGCGTACACTGAGCTCTGTTTCCTCATACTTATCTTTTTCCAACAAATTTTCATTTTACTACTTCTAGTGTCATTGAAGATTTCTTCTAGTATCATCTAGGTTCTTTAGCTACTTGAAAATTGTAAAACTTTCCAGAATTTTCAGTAAAAAGCCCAGTGAACTCCCACTACCACAGTTCCTAACTTGTTCAGTCCCATTTCCAAGTCATTAATAAATAGTGCTCATCTCAATAGCAACCCAGGAGCATTCACTCCTACATTTTATTCATTTTGAGGGGCAGCCACTTGCCATTACTCATTGTTCCCTATCACAACGATTTTTCAAACAGTTCTATGACTCTGTCCCTTGCCTTAGAGTTATTTATATTCCTTAAAAAACTCTAACGGAGGGAATTTTTTAATGAAAAGCTCATTGGAAACTCAGGAAAATTAAGTGCCTTGGATCATTTAATCTGCTATTTCATCAGCTGTTTCCAAAAGAGCTCAGGAAGGCGGTCTGTTTTTGTTGTTGCTGCTGAGGGCGGTCCGAAATTAGCTCAGGTTGTGCCGAGTGCCGGGCGCTGTCCGCGGTGCTGAACGGCCGCTGCGGGTCGTGCTCACGCGGGGCGTCCTGCGCTCCTGCTCAGCGCTTCCTGCATCCTTCCTGCACAGAAAGACCAGTCCAGGCTGCGTTAGCAGCAGAGTGCTGCTTGAAGTTCTGCAAATGTGCCCGTCAGTAGCAATGAGGTTACAGATAAGGTGAGGTTGAGATGAAAGCTGTTACCAGAAATATGAAAGTAATCAATTGTGGGGATCCAAATACTGAGTATAGAATAATTCTGCCTTGAAACAGATCCTGGATCTAATAAATTATTTATATTTAATGTATTAATTTTAAAAATATATCACTGGATTTTATTTTTTTAAAAAGTAGATGATAGATGCCTTTCTAAATGCAGGTGAATTGATTATTTGGTAATATTTTTCTGTGTAAAAGGCCAGCATCATTGCTGTCTTATCTTTGAATCGGTCTTTCTGCCCAAACTGATGGCTGGAACAATAGAGATCATTCTGGAGCAGCAACTTCTCTCAGCATCCAGGTCTTATCGCAGCTTTAACTGGCAAAGGCTGCTATTCATACTGTCACTCACTGATGCTACATAATAGATGGTGTCTGCCTTGCACACCATTGATAACTCAACAGATTAGGAGCTGGATTTAATTCCACACACTCAACTGACCCCAAAATCACCCAGCCTCTCCAAACAGAACAAAAAAATCCAACAGCAGAAGATAACTGATAATTTAGATTGTCTGAATGTGTGACTTTCTTTTTTGCATTGATTGTCATTGGGAATGTTGGCATACCCTCTTTTGATTGAGGCTGTTAAATACTGTTTCTCCATAAAAATTATGACAATGTGATCTTATCTATTATTTTCCCACAAGCAAGTACTGAACAAAACCACAATCTGTGTATACTCACACACAGTGATTATTTTATATCAAGAAATAGTTGTTCCTGATTTTTATTCCCTTCATATGTGAGAAACAAAGCATAAATTAACAAAATATATGTATGTATTCATTACAAACATTGCATGGTATATAATGTTTTATGATTTTTCATGAGTAGGCCTGTAGAAATAGTCTGAAGGTGGTGTCAAGAGAACAACATGCTTTATGGTATAATGACAGGGAAAGTTGTACTGACAATAATAGCTGCCATTCGATCACCATCTCACTTAAATGAGTAAAAGGCTCTTCTTGTTTGTACCTTTAAATAAATCATAAATCGTAAATCATATTTATTTTGATTTTTTTTTAATGTAAAAGGATTTAAACAAAGTAGGACATGTAAGGAGAGAAAGTTCTTCAGTATGTGATTCAGAGCTTCTCTTCTGAGTCATTGGTATTTATTTAATTTTTTGTTTTCATCAGGAACCAAATTACAAAAGAGCTTTAAGGAGACCATTTAGTAAGACCAAGGAAATAGAATCTTCCTAATACTTTTCCTTGTCCTGGGAATTGAAGTCTGGTGTAAGAGGTTGCATGTAGTTCTCCATCCAGCTGGGCAGAAGAAGAGGGGTTGTTTTCATATGTAGCCTTTATTCCCTGCACCTGCCTCAATCCACCAGCTAGTAGAATAAAAGGGAAATACACTGCAGTCTCTATTTAGTTGCAATAAATTACTTCCTTCCGTTGTCAAGGTAATGGAAAGAATTCTGTATTTGAATCACAGTTCCTTCCTAGGACTCATCCAGGACTGATGCTATAGGGTGTTTATTGTACATCTTGAGTAAAAGAGGCTTAAGTTCTCCATTAATTCAGTTTGGAGCTAAAGGATCTACTTTTTCCAGCAATAAAAATAGTGTATATGTACATCATCTAGTTAAAGCCTTAATACTTTTTATACATAAAAATTATCAAAAATGGTTATGTGACATGCAAGTGGTAAAGGGGAGTTTTGGGGATATATTAGATAATTCTCAATTGATCTTGTAAAGTTATTACTTCACAGCTAAATAATACAGGTAAATTGTTTTCTTCTCTTCTCTGTGTTCAGTTTAGCTGTTGTTTAATTTAACCATTACAGTGGTGTCCTGCTTGGTTGGAATGCTGTGTGACCATTCCTATGCACATAAATATATAATTTTTGTTCTGATAAATGCACATGAGTTTAAACGAAAGTGCAGTGGCAATTAGTTCCAGTGTCTCTTTCCCACAGGAATACAAAACTCAACCTTTCCCAGGGATTACTCTGAAGCCTGTTTGTGGAGGATGGCTGCAGTTCATCCTTCCTTTGCTGAAAAACAAAGGAGTTTTCTTTGTATTCCACTTTGAGCGGCCATGGCTCCCTCTCAACCTGTCTGTTGCTTTATCAAAGGCAAACAGAATTCTGTTTTCTCTTTCATGCTACTCTTAAGTAAGATTTCCTAGAGTCATATTCTAGGATTTTTTTTCCAAAATATCACATCATAGTATTTCCACAAAAGTGTCCTGATCAGAAACGTAAGGCCACGGTTTGCTTCCTCCTGAGGTTTTCCTGGAGTCATAGTGGCTTAGAGACAAGACTGTGGCAGTGCAGGGCTTATCTGACAAAGAGGGTAGTATGGCTCTAAACTTGCCTTGAACTCACAGCTTTTAACTTGGGGATGTTTATTTCATAGGGGTTTTTAGTTGGTTTTGGGTTGTGGTATTTTGGGGGGATTTTTTTGTTTGTTAATTGTTTTTGTTGGTTTTGTTTTGCTTTGTGTTTGATTTGGTTTGGTTTGGTGTGGGGTGGGGTGGGGTGGGGTGGGAGCTTTTTGAGTGTGTGTGTGTGTTATTTGAGATCTGTGCCTAACACTGACCTGTGCCTAACTGTGCAATGCAGTACAAGATGGGTGAGGTCTGTAGAGTAGGCATTTAGAGTGTATTGCAGCATATCCTTCACCTTTGAAAGCCCACAGTTTGATCTAGGAGGCATTCTAAATGTCTGTAAGGCAATCTTACACTGCTGAAGGTGGCAAAATATTTAGCAGAGTAATAACATAAATGGGCAGCAGTGGGAAGGTGACGAGTGCTTTGGTAATGACCTGCTACACCTTGCTTATCTGACTTGTGAAGGGATAAAATACCTTCCTGACTTCACTGCAGCCTTCTCGAGTTGGGAGGGCTGAAGATCAAGTAGTCTGGATGTGTTGTGTTGGAGCATGAAGTCAGTATGCAAAGTTCAGGGAGCCTTTTAGTTTTAAGTAGCACATTCATTTTAAACTTTGTAATAAAGATCTTTCTTCAATTTCTCTTTAATTATTTTTATTTCTTGGTTTCCTCTTTAGGCTCCTAAACTCTCCCTGATAAATCTATTTATACAGCGTTCATTCTTTCCAGTGGTAATAGTTCAGTGAGTTGCCCAGTGCACCCACTAATTGATACAGTTGATTGTCAACTAGATGTACATTTTGATGGAGTGTGATTTTTAATTTTTTTAGTATCAAAAATTGTATTTGCTCTTCTGTTTCTTGAAAACAGTGGTAAGTTTTAACTATGCAAACAGTAAATATCCTTGGTAATGAAATGCAGCTGGATGTGTTTCTCAAGTGTAACTGCATTTAGTCTAAAAGTATTAAAATATGTGTTTCTTTCTCTTCTATTAATGTGATCAGCAAGTGAAAGGGAGAAAAAAAATCCCTCTTCTGGGTATTAAACTGTTTCCTATTATTCTTTGTTTTTATACAAACTAAAGTTATAAGATGATAAACTACATGGTTAAAACATCTACTGCAGAGAAGATATACCAACTTGAAGAACATTAAAAGGGCTATTCAACCAGGAATCTTACAATCACCTTAACTATGAGGCATTATTATTCAAAAGAAATACTTCTACTCTAAGATGAAAGAAAAAATATATATAGAAAGAAAGAATATATATGCACACACATACATACATACCATACATACTCCCTATGTTCTTCCTTGCTTTAAAGATGGAAGTAGCATTAAAATAAAAATCCACTTCAGAGTATTATCTCCCCAGCTGCCCGTGCAGACCATTGGGTTGGCCTGGGAATTTTCTCATTACATGTACTGAAACAGTTAGTCAGTGATTGATGCTGTATTAATTCACAGCACAGACGCTTTGCCTTTGTTACTGAACATTAGACAAATTAGTTCTTACAAATTCACGTCCCACCCCCACTGCATCCAAGCTCCCCACTCTGGCGGGTTAGTACTGCTAATAACCTTCATTCAGAGCAAACCCAAGCTTTAGGAAGGAGGAGTTTGCTAAGGGAAGGGGCAGAAAACCGGTAGCAGCCACTGAGATCTAACAATGCAGTCATTTGCTGGCAGAGCTCAGCTCAGTAATGACAAATGATCTTTTCATTGTCAGACCCCCCAAATTAATTTTCCCTCCCACTTCTCACGAGGCCACATTCATCACACAGATTGCGTTAAACGTACTTTTGACAGGACAGAGAAAGATGAGTAGTAAAATAATTTGATTCTAGTAGCTTCTTATCTGGGGAAGTTAACCAATGGGATGATACCTGTAAAGGTAAATATTTCTGTAAATGTTCCTGAGATAAATCTGCATTAAGATTTTTCACAACATTTGGGCAGTGGTTTAAGCACAAATGAATGAGTGAGAAAGCAGTGGAAGGAAGGTGGAGTAACATCTTTAGTTGTTCCCACTGACCTCAGAGTTTAACCCTGCTTTGTACAGAGGGCACAGCAGCTGAAATAGATGTGTACAATTTATGTTTGTAATATACCATGTAGAATGAAATTGGGTTTTTTTATTCTCTTCTTTGAAATTAATTAGTCAGAGATGGTTTTCAAGTGCGCTTTTATAACTCCCGATTAAGTTTTTGCTGTGCACTGTCTCCTTTTGGCCATTTAGAAAGATGTAGGAAATTATGTTACATGGAGGAGAACCAAGAGATTTGTCAAGGTCAGCAGAAGCACTAGAGCACAAGGAGGCAGGGGAATCCCAGCACAATCTAGTGTTCTGAAATATTCTGCTTATGGCTGGATTAAGTCACATTAATTGAGCATAAAAGCAGAGTGTTTAGTGCTTAGAGTGTGACTGGAATTGATGTAAAGATTCTTGTGCAGCAAAGTGCAGAAACTGTGCTCACTGCAAACTTGACTCTAGTATTTTCAGTATATGATTGGCTCTCTGTATTTTCTTTGTTTAAAATAGCCATAATTAACTGAACTGAGAGCAGTAGCTGTGTGGTCACAGATTGTATTCAATTCATGATATCTTACCATTAGATGAGGTTCTATTTAAGTCTGAGACTCTCTTCACTTCCACCAGCACTGGCCTTTGTTGAAGAAATCCAAAATGCCTTCCATTTTGCATTTGCACTTCCTCAATTCACATGGTCCAACATCTATGAAATTTCCTTGGAAACGTTCAAGATGAGGTTGGATGGAGCTTCAAGCAATTGAATCTAGTGGAAGATGTCCCTGTCCACGTCAGGGGAATTGGAAAAATGTGATCTTTGAAGTCCCTTCCAGCCTAAATCCACATTCTGTGATGCTTTTAATATTTTTCAGCTGGCTTCCTGATCTGCTGATGGCATCCAGCACAGTGGTGTTGCTTGTTACTCTCTTTTTTGTTAGGGTCTGATGCTGATTACACTTGAGCTATGCAGAATTTCAGGTGTGGTGCAAATGTGAATTAAATATACAGATGCACTTTGCTTCAGGGAAATGCTGCTCCCAGGTTGCACTGCTTCACTCATCTCTCACCACTTTTGCTCCTATACCTAGATAGGAGCAAAATTCCACTTGCAGTTCTTTGGAATTTTAATAACATGTTGAAGGTAACATGCTTCATAATTCATATACACACACACAAACACACACATGCACATATATGTGTGATTGTGATTGTTGACATAATTCATACTTCAGTTAACTTTACATTGGCTATTATTGACACTTGTAGCCAAGTTCTATGTCTCTGGTAAATCTTACATGTTTCTCTTCAATAATGGCATCTGTGTTGCAAGGGAGGTGGAAAAAAGGTGGAGTAGAAAAGTTCTCATGTGCAGATTGTCAAAACTCTCATAGCTTCCACTTTTTGTTCAGTTATGTTTGGAAGGACTGTATTTGTTCTGAAGACCATTGTGTTTAATGTGCAGTTTAGAAAGTGTGCATATTATTTCAGATAGAGATCAAAAAGATTTTTTTGTTCGTGCTATTTTCATTCAGAATTATAGGAGGAAAAATACGTTTCATTGTCATAGAAAAACGTGTATTTCAACCTTATTTCTGTATTGCATTTTTGTTTCACTGGTGACAGCTAGATAATACCGCATTAGTGAATGCAAAACATCTGTTTACCTTCATGCATAACCACAATATTAGACAATAAAGCTGGAAGTCAAGGGAATGGAAATGAAAATAGCTTCCAGGGAAAATTAATAAAGGGGTGGCAAAGCAGAATTAGAGTGAGTTGCTCGCTTGCTTTAAAGGTCATTGCCCATCTTCTTGCCAGAAAAGAAGTGTGTTTTGGGGTTTTTTGAGGTAGGAGGGAGCCTTCTGATGTCTGTCTTAGAGTTTCTCCTGTTTACCTTTTCATATAATTAGGCAGAGCAGATTGGCATTTAGTCTTATTCTGACAACAGTAAATTAGGCTTAACTCTTTAATTACAATGAGAAGGAAATCACCTTTCTGATATCCTTCAATTAGCTGAAACAGCTGTTAAGTTATAATTAAAATTTCACATGGATCATTTGAGGTTTTGGGATGTTTCCATTTAATATAGAAAAAACATTTACATATATGCATTTGCTTTTCAACAACCTTTTCTAATCTATCAGTGCTATAGTAAGAATACTGATGCTATATTAAGCAATATATTTCTGGCTTTATGAATACACAGCTGGTTTTAGGAAAATGAAAAAGGGATATAGAAGAAGGTGAACAGAAAATATCAAAGCTCGAAGGTGTACTGGAGCTATCTCAAAAGTAAACTTCTTTTTTTCTCATCTTCTTTCTCGTTTCTCATGCTCTTTGAGATTCTAATATTACTTCAAAACAAGAAGTGTGTTTTGTAGATGAGCAGTAGCCTCAACACACACCCATAATTCTATTTACAACCTCTTGTACCTTTTAAACACCCAGACTTGTAGATATTTAATTGAAGTAATGTGTCAAGAAGTATTTCATATCCTAAGGAGAATTATATTCTGATCTTAAACAACAAAAAGTCTTAAAATACTATGGTTTACTCAATGGATAAAAGTTTTCTTTTTTAGCACCTCTTGCTTCTGTCTGCATCTAGGTGCTCAGCTGGTGGTGAGGACCTCAGCAATATGCAGAGCTGGATTATATGAACAACAGCAAGCACTGGTAAAACATTGCAGCAAAATATACTGGGTGTTTGGAAGTGGGTTACCCTGAAACTGAATTGAGCTGCTCAGCCCACTAAGATAAGAAGAGCTTTCCATACAATTTGTTGCTTCTTAATTACTTAGAACAGTGTGTTCAAAGAAAATCACAGGGATGGATATTTGCCAAGTATGAGAAAAATACCTTTTGTGATCCTCCTTTTGTCTTCTCTGCAGTCTCAGTGCATCACAAGTAGTCTGGCTTATCATGGACCTAAATGGACTGCAGGAGCACAGCTCCCTCACCACGGTCTTCACCGTGGGCTGCAGGGGAATCTCTGCTCCAGTGTCTGTAACCCCTCCTCCACCTCCTTCTGCACTGACCGTGGTGTCTGCAGGACTGTTTCTTTCACATATTCTCACTTCCTGCTCTGCCTGCAAAATGCTCAGGGCTTTCTTCCTCCTTTCTTAACTGTTATCCCAGCAGCACTACCACAGGCACTGATGGGCTTGGCCTTGGCCAGTGGCATGTCTGGCATGAAGCTGGCTCTGTCAGACATGGGGGAAGCTTCTGGCAGCTTCTCACAGAAGCTACCCCTCTATCCCCCCACTATCAAAATTTAGCCTCACAGACCCAATATATGGCTCTACAAGGTCTTCATTGAGTCAGCAATCACCATCCATAGGTTGTTATTGTTTCAGTATTGGTTTGTCCGATTGTCTTTATGCATTGTTAATCTAATTTCTACTGTTTTCAGCAAATCATTCCAGAATTAAAGCTAGGTTTTGTTCTCTTGTAGGTATGTGCATTGGGGATGGGAGGATTTAACTAAGCGATTTTGCCTTTTTTTTTCCTGGATGGAAGCAAAATTTTTTCAAACTTCTTTTATATGGCTTTTTCTGAGCCTGGTTATTAGGAATAGGGGAAGATCAGTGTTTGGCAGTATGTGCAGTAGCTTGCAGTATTCAGTTTTGTTGTGCACATTTTCAAGGTAAAAGTACAGACAAGTCTTAAAGGATGAGGTTACCAGAACATTTATTCCTTTAGTCAATCTCATCTCCTTTTTTAATTTATTTATATCTTCTTCTTCCTGCAGCTAATGCTGAGTTCTGTCTTAATAACGTACTAAAAATATTTTCGTGACCTAGGCCAAGTCACATATCATCAAGAACTTCCACTTCACCGCAGATGAGAAAATTAGTGATGCCCTTCTTCTAGAAATTGTGCACTGGGGTTTCAAATTAATATTTTAGCAATTTTGCAGTCTAGTTGTCATTTGCTTTTTAAACTTCAAATCAATGGCTTTTTAACCTTCAAATTTTTAGTATGTCAGGATGGTGGTCTTTCTGTATCTCTGTTTTACTTCTATTTGCATTATAGTTTTGTTGTCTTCTTGAGAGCACTGCATTTAGCTAACAGGATCACCCATTGCTGTTAGATGTAGTTTTCTAAAACTGTTATTTCTGTTGTTTTAGGAGTGTCTTTCTCTTCAAATACATTACCTGGGTACATACTTTTAAAGTTGTATATGTTAGATTTTCTTAAATTCCTGGATTTGTGGGAGCTCTGCAGAGGTGTCTATAAAAGTTGGTATAAAAGATGAGTTGAGGTAGCTGTAGCACAATTTTCAGGACTGCAGGGAAAGTGTGTTGATAGTTTTGAATGGCATTTTCACATTATGGGAGGAGAGTTTTTTCCTGGTTTGAAGTATATCTGCCGCCTTAACTGATATTATGAATTGTCACGCTATGTTTATTACTGTTTGTGTGGCTTGACTTACATGTTTCATAAAGATGCACAGATAATGACAATCTGTCATTTAGCGTGGCTACTTTTATGAGGTCTTGCAATTTATTTTCAAACTTGTGTGTAGGCTACTGTGTGTTTATCTACTCAAGTAAAGGAAAGCATAACTTGGATATAAGTTCAGGTGTCTTATCCTCAAAAAGAAAGTTTCTTTGGTACACTTGTGAAGAGCTCATACCTGAATTTTAAGTGGGTGCATTATTTTGCAGTTTTCAGCTGCTAGTATTTGGGAAGGGGAAAAAAAGCAAGAGTAAGGTCTGAGAGAACAAATATTTATTCAATGAGGCATGAAGCATTCAGACACAACTTTTTGGTGCATTTATCAGTGAGTTTAGATACAGGCAGATCCAGCAGGTGTAGTAAAACTTTTCCTTGGATTTTCTTTTTTTTTTTTCCCTGAGAGTAATGACATTTTACATCAGCTTCAAGGATTGCATTGTTCACTTTAGAGACATCTGCTTGCTAAAGTATTCCTTAGAAACTCTTATGTTTTTTAATTTAAAAGTTTTGTAATTTTTGCTGTGTTAAAGAGTAGATTTTTATGTCACCTGGATGCTTCTCAAAAGCTTGTACCATGCAAGCTCTTATGGAAGAGGATGTTGCTGTCATTCTCTCTAAATCAACTTAAGAGAGCAGTGTCATTACAGACATGCAGGCTGGTCTGTAGGCAAAAACTCCTATTACCACTGTCTGCTTAGCAGAAAGCAACAAGATGCTAGATTCCCTATGGAGAGAAACTGAGCTTTGCATTGCCAGATTTAGATTTTTGATGTTGGTGCATGAAATAATACTTTAATACTTGCACATACCAGTTTTAGGGTGGTATAACACCATTATGACAAATGACATTGAGATGGACTAACACAATGGAAAACCAAATGTGATGTATTTTGTCTTATTTAGTAAAAATACAGGCATTTAAAAACACATTTATCATTGTAATTCATGCACTTAGAGTTTGTCTTATGTCCGAAGCAGGAGGTAGTTGAAAATGGTCTGTGTGTGTATTGTGCGATTAAAGATTTTTAAAGAGACTTTGATTACATCTCAGTGAAGATCACGACTGAGTGTAAAACTGCATATCTTCATTTTCCAGTGCCTACATTGCATTGATTAGCAATACCATTTGCAATGTGCTGCACAAACTGATGCAACTAAATTGACAGAAAGGACAAAACAACATTAAATAGTGTCTTGCCGTATTCCACCACACAAGCTTTTATATTTCTGATGTCCAAAGGTTTAAAATATTTTAATAGAACCCTGGATTGTAATAAAATTTGAGAGCTAGACATAAGTAATTATGTCTTATATTTACGTTAAGTTGTCAAAAACGCTAATAAAACATATTTGTGGGTTTTCCCTTTAATGAGTCTAACAATAAAACAAAATAATTGCCCAAGTTCCACTAGCTTTAAAGCCCTAAAAGAGGAGGTTCATCAGTGTCTAGATATCAAGCTTGTTTGTTGTGAATTATGGCCACTTTCTGCAGTAAAATTTAGTTTGGTGGAAGAAATGGATTTTGAAGCCTGCTTTTATTAGTCTGACTAAATATTGTGGAACTAAAACAAGGAAATTCTTGCATACTGTCACAATTTGCATCCATATGGATCATAAACTCTTCTATCCATATTTCACTCATAGACTTCAAGTGGCATTATCTCATCACAGAGGGGGGAGCAAGGAATGCACTTAAATTTAGAAATTCTACTCGTTACTGAATGTCAGATAAAGGCGAAGCCTTTAAATAGGAATCTCCCTGATTTACTACCTTTAATGTGCGCAGGAAGAGATGTGCAAGGCACATCATTAGTGTGACAGGGTGAAAGGGGCAGCATGTTTCTTCTGTTACAATGGAAAGAGGATGAATCTGGCACAGCTCTGATGTCAGAACCTCCATCACCTTTCTCACAGATGATGTAGATTTTAATTGTACTCTAGGCTGATTCACATCGCACCAGCTCCTACGTGACATTGAGATAGATGAAGCCATTTGTTGGCATTATCAGAGCCAGCTGTGTGCTTGGCTGCAGCTACAGTAGGCATTATATCTCATGCATAATCCTCTCATTGAGAGAGGATCACAAGCATCTGAACCATATGGCAAATAATTTTATTATGATCAAAAAAAGGACTCTTGAAGCTAGTTAAACAGAAGAGTCCTTGAAATTCAATCAGAGGAGGTTTTTATTTTCATGTAGCATTATCATCTTAAATTAATTTTTAGCTCTGCCATCATCTGTGAAACACAGGAATGTTGTTTTTCCCCAAAAGTAAAAAATTAATGTTGTGATTACAAGAAACAGCAAGCAGACTTGCATAGCTTGATTTTTTGGTGTTTGAAGAGTGCCTTGCAGATGTTAGTGCCTTTTTTCTCTAATTACACACTTGTATCACTCAGAAGCCCAAACAAGAAGTAGGAAGTGCCTGAAATTAAAAAAGCTGGGGAAGGGGAGAGAACTGTGCACATTAAACTATGGGGGTGCTGTGTTGATGTCTTAATGCCTCAGTTCCTGAGGAAAATATACAGCCTCAGTAAAAACCCATAAGCCATTGCTTTTTAACAGGAAAAAACAATGGAAATAAAAAGGTGATAAGGAAGAAGAGAGATGCTTCAGCTCTCCAAAGTTACTTCTGAGAAGCTGGGGGCAGGGGTGGGAGCAGAATATAGGCATCAGAGACAACAGCAGCCGAACTTTTTAGCCTAGGAATGGGTGATAACAGCTCTCAGCAGGATAAGGCTTGGATCAGGGGTCTGATCCTTTTAGCTTTTGAGTATATAAGAAAAACTCTTGCCGATATCTTTGGACACCCTTGGGCACACCAACATCATACCAAGAGGCTGCCAGAGCCTCAGTACAGGGGTTGGTGGCTGCTGGGGGATGTTGTGTTAAAGGGAAGGCGGTGTCTGCTGTTTCAGAGCTTCAAAGGCAGAAAGCGGTGACATGAATCATGCTGCATGTGAATAGACTGTGTGTGCTGGAGAAGATGTGTGCTGTTGAGGACTTGGCCCTGGGGACAGGAGCATTTCTGTGGGCCACCTGGTAATAACATGCATGGCCTATCAGCAACTTTCATGCTGCAAACTTACAGAACATAAATAAGGGTTCACCAGAGCCAAATAGCAACAGCTGTCTTATCTGGAGGATACCTTTTTTATTTGGTACTTTATTGACAAATAATAAAGCCTTTAATTGGGCTGTGGGAGGAATATAGCCGTGTAATTTACAGAACCTTTAATTTTCTAGTGCTGCATGCCTGAAACAGATTGTAGTTGTTATTGCAGCCTCCTCAGTTAAGCAGAGGTCCTGGCTGAACTGCTGAAATACTGTGAATTGTGCATCTTTATTCTCACATTTAGAAAGTGTCTATGTGTGCCTTAGGGGAAGAAGAGAAACAGGGGGAGAAATCCCTGTTTCTTCTTCAATAAAGTGGTGATTAAGAATTTGTGACTTCAGTTACTAGAGTAAGAGTCAGCAAAAAACCCCCAGCCAGGCTATTGCTCTGGTGGCTTTCCCTGCAAACTGCCCATCACTCTCAGCAGGATGTGAAGCAAGGCTGTGCTCATGGAGCAGGCTAACAGGGAAGAATTGCCTTTACTGCAGCAGCTGCTGAACTGAGACTTTCTGGATCATGAATGTATGTAAATATGTCCAACTGTTTGCCCTTCACACATCTTTGGCAAGTTTGGAGTAAAAAATACTGCACTGCTCCATTAGTTTGCTTTCCTATTACCACAGCAGATGCTGTTAAGCGCACTGAGATGTGTTTCTAGGTGAGCCTCCTTGTCTGAAATAAGACAAAGAAATAAAGGCTAGAGACCCCAGATAGCATCTTGAAATTAATGTAAAGCAATCTTTGGCAGAAGGGCATGCCCCAAAGTCCACTGCAAAGACACAGAGTTGTTGGCTCTTCAGTCCATTACGTAAAGCAGATAACTGTTGTAGCTTCCGTATGTTTGTTCCTTTCTGAACTCTCTCTCCAGCAAAGTAACAGCTGTTTTGGAGGGTTTGTACAGGTTTGATTCCTGGCTGTATCTGCTGAGTGACTAAAATGACTGCATTTGGATGCCTAGCTATACTTCATAGGGATTTCATTGGCAATGAAGGTTATGCATAAATAATGGATGAAGAAGGGTGACAGGACCTGAACACTTGTGGCTTGACAGATTATCTTGTGATGTATTACAATTAGATATGCGTCAGTGTCACTTCATTTATTCAACTAGTAAGGGAGCATAACTGCTAGATTTATTTGAAGGTGGATTTATTAAGAGCCTTAGTCATGTCCTCTCAAAGTTCAGAATTGATTTTTAAACATCCTTATCAGCTTTCTAAATCACTGTGCTCTTAACAAGTATACGATTTTTTTCTCATCTTTTTTAAGTACTTGGGAATTTATTAGCACATATAATTGAGGAGTTTGTTTATTTTTAAAAATCGTTCACTTTGCTCAAGGTAAGTACTTGCAAGGTGAGAGACCACTTTGTATATTAGCAGGTCAACAGATTGATTTGGCCTCTGGGAAGAAGTTGCCTGGGTTGTTTGTACAGGAAACTGGTAGATGATAAGCCCCAACCACCACTAAATGATATTACCTAGAATTAGAACATCTAGTGATTAGGAAATCAGATGGGCAAAGATTTTGTATGTCTTTTTGCTTTTTTAATGGGGGTAATGAAAATGCCTGTCATGGAAAGATGCAGAATAAAATACTGCAGGAGATGTGAGAGATCAGATGTGACTTCATTGCAAATGGAGCCTCTCAGACTGTCAGGTTAAAGCAAAAAAGGGATTAGTGTTGCAGCCACTGTAACTTCATAAACTACCATAATGCTTTTGCCCTTTTTTCCTTCCAGATGTGTTTTTCTCTGTCATAAACTCAGATACAGAACAATTTACAACAAATACTAGCAGTGTGCTCAGCCTTTCTGGGCTGCTGTAGGCAGCATCTTTTTTTTTCATAATTTATAAAACAAACTGTATTTTTCTGGTTTTGAGTGTTTCTTAGCAAAGGCAGTGGGTGTAGGACAGCAGGTGGCCACAGAACCCAGCAGAAGCTACAATCCTCCAGATAATCAACACTGCCTCCCCCACTGCCTCCCTCCCCAGCACGTGCCAGCCAACAAACATGTTACTCATTTCATAGCAACCTCCTCGTTCTTCAGAGAGGAACTTAACGTAGTTTGGGGATAAATTACGCTCATAGCAAAGCTGATCCAAGCCAACAAGGTTTCAGAGCATTTGCTCTGTCTTGTAATAGCAGATGATAATTGATGGATGACCTGCATGCAGCACCCTGACAGGCTGGTTGGCTGCCCTTTGCACTCTGCCAGTTCAAGCCTTACAAGTGTGAAATAGCCAATTACTGGAATACCTATTGAAAGTAATAGGCCAATGAGCAAATGGCTACTGTGGGATGTGGTGGCGGTGTAGGTGGAAGAACGCCAAGATAAAGTTCTGCTCTGAGCAGCTGCTCCCACCACAGCTTGGTAATGCTATTGGATGACCAAATGATGAGAGAAAGGTATTTTCCCATTTGAACTGCAAGTGTCCTGCCTTGTATTGACTTAAAGTTTATGATGCATGATACCGTCTTGTTACCCAGATCCTAATTTGCAGAAATAAATCCTCCTTTTAAAAGGTAGTTAAATAGGTAATAGGGATAGTCACGGCCATGGATTTTGTGAAAAAGCATTAAATACAATTTTTGCTTGGAATGAAAAGTCATATAGTGTGCAGAGTGTTAATACTTGCCAGCCATTTGCTATTGACAGAACAATTTATCTTGATAAAGGACAGTGAAAAATTCCAATCTATTCACTGGCATCACATTATCAGCAGTAATATATGACTGCATCTAAGTATAAGGTTCAGATCTGATACAGCTGAGGTGTTTCTGGTAATTTTCCTGTAAATATATTGTGTACTGGACAATGAAAAAATGTCTTTTTTGCCATGTAATTGGATGACCTATTTTTATGTGAGATTTAAAGTTTTACTGTGTTTAATGGAATAGACCATAATATTTCCTTTTTGGGTAACCTGTTTCTTTTTATAAGACTTTAGCAATAAAATGGATATTACTAGATTTGACAGAGCAGAACTAGAAGACAAAGAAAGATAGAAGCTTAAGTACTAATCTGGTGAGAGGAAGATTCTGTGACCACACAAACTTGTCACGGGGAAAAAATTATATCTGAAAATATTATCATGAAATTGTCTGCTGTCAGTCGTTAGGTTAATGTGGATAGTATGTCTTCTTTTTCCAGGATAGGAATGCTTGTGGGTAATTTTTAGGCATGTACTTCTGAACTTTCTTAGCAAAAATATGTGATTCTTAATTTTAAATTGTATTACGAACCTGTCCCATTTATTTCAAAATACATTAGAAAGAGAAGTGGCAAGTAGCTTTGGAGGAAGAATTTCAAAAGCAGTTGGCAAATTCTTTTATGCGTGTTTCTGTAATTGGAAAGCAACCATTGTGTAAAGGCCAGAAGTGTAAATGAAGCCAATGTCAGTGCTCTGTATAATCTGTGGGTTTTTTCAGTTCTCAATCACTTGTTTGGTGCTGAAAGGAGAAATGACAAATGGCATTTTGCTCTTTTCCATTGAATCTTCTATTGACAATTACTAAGTCCATTTTAGATGGAAGGAATAGGAGATTGATTCATTTGATAGTCAACAGAGATCAGCCACAAAAATAAGATTATTGTTTAAATCAGGGCAAAGTTTACAAAAAAAGTATGAGGCAATGACACAGACATTTTGTTCATGATTGCTTTGTTACCTTTAAAAATGTGGCACTTTTTACTTTATATTTAAAACTCTGAGGGGAAAACTATTATCCATTTGTATTTTTCATGTTTTGTTTTCTTCTGAGTGTATCTGATTGTAAAACCCCTGTGTGTGGTGCTCTGCATGAGAAAGAGAGCCTCTCTGCTTATGTCCTGGAAGGACAGTAGATATAACTCACCTTGTGAAAATTTCCACCAGAGGCATTGGCACTGTCCTGAGACTTAAAAAAAAATTATTAGGCGCGTGCTGGGAAAAGAAATAAAGTTTCTAATGACTGAAGAAGTGAAAAAGCTCACTAAGGAAGGCCAAATCTGAATAATTCATTTCCATTTTAAGGAATAAGATGGGTTCAGAAGTTTCTATTAAGTTTTCATTTGTGGACTCCTCTGCAAGGCTAAAGATTTTGTACGCTTTTAGCAGACTGGGGACAGTTAACTCTGAGAGAGTGGGAAAATGTAATTATTTTCTCTTTTCTCTTTTTCTTCAATCCAACAACTTTCTTCTAATATTTTACTTTCCAGCTACTTGACTGCCCTGAGAGGAGAAACAGTCTGGTGTTATACCCTAAACCATTTGTCCTTCCCCAGTTACTGTGTCTGCTGAGCATTGTTTTATTGAGCAAGGCTAATACCCCCAAATTGGAGCAATTCTTCTGTCATTCCCTTGCTTGTTAACTCCTCTCTGTTGTTCCTCTGAGAAGTTATGAGGATGAGCAGAGGAATCACCCTCGCCAGACACTCCCATTGGAAAGGCTGTCTACCCAACCATGAGAGAAGGGCTTGCTGTCCCTGGGGACATCTTTTCCTCAGCAATTGATGATCAGGCTCCCAGAAGGAAGAGCTTCCTGTTCTCTGGCAAATGGGTAGGGGAGGTACTCTGGGGGGTTAAGGGCCTTTCCTATATACCCCTCCTGCTTCTCCATTTGTTAAATCTGTAGGGGAGTTCAGTGTCATTATCAGGACAAGCAAGGAAAGGAATAAAGGCTGCTCCATGTTAGCAGTCCTGTTTGGTGTTAAGAGCAGAGAGGGAAGATCTCGTGAATTCTTCCAGCTGCTTGGGATTGTTTTCATTGGGGATCAAATAATCAGTTTTTTTTCCTTTTTTTTAGCTTCCTGACACAGGCAAGAAAAATGGGCTCTATATCCCTCAAATGAATGCTCAGATTTGACAAAACAGAGATAGTTCCATTTTTCCTGGTAAGACTCTCAGCTGCCATCAAAGAAAAGACTTTTATGTCTGTCAGAGACAGAGTTCTGTAAGAAATTTTATCTGAGGAAATCGTGAAGGACAGACAAATTTTTGGCTGGAAAATGATGAGCACTGAAGCTATTAGACATGGATAAATGTGGATGTCCCAAGCTGTGCATTTATGTTCCTTTAAAGACTTAGTCCTAAATTAGTTCTGATAGTCATGTACTGGTTTCTTTGCTTATATTTACAGTGTTTTCTTTCTTCCCTTTCTTGGGTTTTTATTTATTTCATCCAACTTCGACTTGACAGTGTCAGACAATTTTATTGAAAATATGAAAATATCACAAGAGATGAAAGCAGATATGTCATCATCATGTCCTTTTTCTTTCATCTTTCATCCAAAACTGTCCATTTATTTGTGTAAGTGTGAAACTGCAGTATAGTAGTGGAGTTTAGGCAGAGTGATACAGGAGAACTTCCCAGTAGTTCTTACTGGCACAACACTGGGGTTGCAGAGTGAAGGATGAGACTTCTCCTTTTCAACACGTGAACTGATGACACACATATTCCTCTGAGATCATTGAGTTCAACCACGAACCCAGCACTGCCAAGTCCATAACTAAACCATGTCCCAAACTGCCTCATCTACACACCTTTTAAATAACTCCAGGGGTAGTGAATTCAGCAGCCTGTTCCAGTGCTTGAACACCCTTTTAATGAAGAATTTTTCCTAATATCCTGTCTAAACCTCTTCTGATACAATTTGAGACCGTTTCCTCTTGTCCTGTCACTACCTGGGAAAATAGACTGACCCCCACCTTGCTACAACCTCATTTCAGGTTGTTGTAGAGAGTGGTAAGGTTTTCCCCTCTTTTTCTTAAGGCTTAACAACCCCAGCTCCTTCAGCTGCTCCTGACAGGATTTGTGATAGTCCAAGTGTGAGTGCAAGAGGCTTTACTTGGCTTGACCAGAGATCAGGCACTCTCTAGGGCACGTGGCTGCCTTTGCTGCTGAGGAAGAAACCAACCGTACTACCAGACTCTTTTGCGTCTCTTCTGTCTGCAGCCTGACTTTGGGAGGAAACTTTCTGGTACAGAAACAAATCTAAATTGGGATGCTTACAACACTGATTTGGATTGCTCTTCTCTTTCAGTGATCCACCTAATAAGCTCACTAGTAAAAGATGTTCATGATTTTGGCTTTGGGGCAATATTCTATTCGAACCTACTGTAGCTGTCTGGTAGGCTGGGTTAAACAAAATGATGAAACAGAAGACATTAAACAAAAAAAAAAAAAAACCAACATTTTGAATTGCTTTATGATAATTAATGATATGTTGAAATAAATTATTATTTCTCGTTTTTATTTTTAGCACTGGATTTCTTGTGCTGAGATAATTTTCAGCTACTGTGTATTGGTTGGTGGAATCAATTGAATAGAAAAAGGAGAAATCATTTGGGATGATCAGCTACTGCTAAACTTCTGCCTGCCCTCATTCTTTTTGAGCTACCAAATGTTTAGGAAGGAATCTAATTGGAGGAGGGAAAAAGGACCTGAAAAAACTGTTAATGCTTGTGAGTTTTACAATCTCGTTTCAGATATTATGTAATTAAGTACTTGACTACATGAGTAACAAGTAGTGGAGATATTTGAATGGAGAGTATAAGGATTTAGTTGTGGCTGAATAAGAAGCTACTTAAATGTATTGGTTGATTTAAATATGTGCAGATTGGGGGGAAAATGCAAACTATATCTATATCTTGCCTTTCACCCTGGTGGCTTACAATCTTCCTTTCAGTCTATGTGGGTGAATTGATCACTCTCAAGCTGCTGCACTGTAGCTGTTCCAGGGGTTTTGGTTTTAGTATTTTAAGGGGACAAAGAAAGGTCATCTCCTCCATTTAAAAATCAGAAGAAAGTTTTCAATATTTGAAATTGAAAGACATTGGTTTATTAGAAAAGAAGTGAATGTTGTTATGATGTGAATGCACACCAGTCAACCACTAATGGTGCCAAACATGGATTTTTGCACCCCTGTATACCAAACATGCAAAATTTGTGGCTCTCACTCTGACTTCATTTGTAACTCTAATTTTTAACATCTGCGTCAGAAGTGTCTTACACACTTTTTGGCATTTGGCTCCTTCTCTCAGCCACAATTAATGTTACCATAACTGCTTTTACTCTCATCTACTCTGTATTTTTCCAGTATTTTTCATTTCAATCAGTTTTCTTGCATATTGGTGTGTTTGTTTTTTTTCCCTCTTCATGGTATTTTGAGCTTTCCCCAATGTAGTTCTGCCTGCTTTGACATTTAAAGGGAGTTTGTTTTTTCCCAATACAAATAAAGATGTCACTTTAAAAAAAGTGGATAAAATTCCACAGAATTAACCACATTTATTATATTTCTTACTTTGTTTTCTTTTCATGTCTTTTTGCCCTCATCCAGTTTTTTTTCATTGCATGATGTTCAGACCAATTTCAACATATTCCAAGCCTTTATGCTGGCACAACCTCAAATCCTCCCTTAGATAAGCAAGAATGACAAAACAATTAGGCTTTTTGCTGTATATAGTATTAGAGCAGGTGTTCATCAGCTGTGCCTTGACTGACAGGCTGCTGTATCTTTGAATAGAAAGTCTGTATCCACTTACAAATATTGGTTAATTTTTAATTCAATTTATTGCAAACATTGATACAGGATGATACAATTTCTATTTTTTTGGTGTGCATTCAGATATGTATCACCCCTTACTTCAGTACATGGCAACTGACATCTTTTAGGAAAAAAGATACTCATCCATGGGCTTTTACAAACATGAAACCAGAAAGAAATGCTTCCTTTTGCATGTGATGAAATACTTTTCTGGTTAGGTATAGCAGTGCTTTCATAAAAAGTCTATCTAAATGTGGCAATTAACTTCAGAAATCTTTGCACACCAAAAAAAAAAAAATTTTGAATTTTTTAAGCTTATCTATAACTAATATAGATATTGGAGGTTTGGTTCCATTTGCAATCAAAGGGAGAAAAGAGACTTGAAGTAGGTGTTGGACAAGGAGAAAAATTAATCTGTTGAGTGGTTTATCGAGACTTTTAACAGAGTCCTTTATTTGGAAGAACCAGGCATGGCAGATTATTAAAGTACAACAGAAGGTATTGAGTAATAAAGAATTAAAAAAGATTGAAGAAATCAAATAATTCAGCAGTTTGCACATCAATTACAGAACAGTGGCAGTAAATGTGAAATAAATGAGTGACATTAAAAGCCCTCTTCATGGTCCAAAGTTAATTTGAATAACATTAATTTACAGTTGACAAATTATGTCCTTTTAGCATTGGTAATCCAACCATTTATTAAACTATAAAAGCAATGGCAATTAAGTATTCCTGTCCAGAAGTGTTACTATGCTTAGTTACAGCAGGAATAGGTGTGAAATAACTTGCCTTACAAATCAGAGAGAATAAAAATGTTTGCTCTCCTAGGGAGGAAGGCAGGAGAGGTGTGATGTTGCCACGTGGTCCTGGCCAACTGCAGCATATTCTTTCTTTTATTTTACCTACAGAGTCAATTCTCAGGGGAGTGAGAAAGATTGAGGGGGGACAGGGGAAAAGGTTGGTTGCTCTGTCTTCTGCTTGCTGCTGACTGGAGCATAACAAAACTGCCAGTGTCGCTGACACCCCTTTGTCCCTCCAGTGCCAAAGGGTGAGGGAAGCCAGGAGCCTTCTCTGACACCCTATCTAGGTCTTCATTCAGCCAGTACTAAAAAGATGTCAGAAAAAAAGACTGTGTGATGTTTGCTTCCCTTCCTCGTGCCCCTGACCCCAGTTATGTTGGCCTCTGACACATGGCATCCCCAACCAGTGGAAGTACAATCTTGACCGGGCATTCCACTGCTTTTCTTACATTACCAAGGGTGGCACCTCTTGCCCGCTGCCTCTTGCTAGCATGTCACCCTGCATTCCTTGGAAATTCCATCTCCCATGTGAAAATGTATTGGGAGCAGTCATGGAGTGAAACCTCCTGCATCCTGAGAAATGGGGAGGTGAAGGGAAGGATTGGCAGACAGATGTCCCTTGTCCTTGCAGACAAATGTGAGCTTTTTGAAGGAGCTGCTGTGCCAGGATGCTGCTGGCCAAGTGGCAAGCATGCATTGTCTGAGCTGGAAATGCTGCTATGGGTCTTCTCAACATAATACTTGGGCTGAGGACTGTAGTACTTGGCATAGCACTGGATCTGAGCCATAAAATTTACATTTTTTCTAACAGGTTCTCAAAAGCATAGTATTTCTGTGGTGAGTAGTGTCTTCCTTGCCATCAGAGGATTATCAGGTCAGGGCTTGACTGAATGCCTGAATCCCACATCCCTCACATGACCTAGCCTCTCTTCTGGCCACTATGGCTGTGGGGAATAGGCATTTATTTTGCTATGAAGGAGTGTACCAGCAGGGATGACCATCCTCCTGCTTATTTAAGAAGATTCTTGTTCTCTGAGCTGCTTCTTTGACCCCAAGCATGATTCCATAAATAGAAATAAAAATTCTGATGTCAGCCTGGGTAGTAAAGAAAGTTTTATAGTGAAGTATGTCTTCCCCTAGGAATTACCCATGGGCTTCATGAGCAGTTTAAAGTGACAGGAATCTGTATTTTAATTTCCATCTCTTTTATGCCAGCACAGAAGCCCCTGTCTCTCATTAAAATTCTGTGCTTGCCTGCTGCATATTTCTTAGACCCCCACCTGTTATGTCACCCAGACTTCTGATAGAAACTTATTTGGATAATGTCTGCAAGCTGAGAATTTTCCCCGAAAAGGTTGAAGATGGAGACACTCTGTCAGGACCTGACAGGTGTAAATTTCTTAATGTATGAGAAGTATATGAAAATACAAATCATCACTGAGAGTCAGCCTGAAGCAGACTGAGAAGCTGTCATAAGCAATTTTCAGAAAGTATGAGTTATTTGGTTCTCTTCCAGAAGGAACAACTCCACAGGCATAAATTTGTGAATGGTACTTGACAATTTTAACAATTCTTCCTCTCCCAGCACTGAGCATGTGACAGAGATGTGATAGGGACTGTGTGCTCCCCTCTCTTCCCCAGCTGTGGAGGAGCTGCCATGATATTCACGGGATGAATCCTGCTTTCCTGAATGTGAGCCATTCTTCCTTTTGCTTCCTTCTGAAGCAAATTTTAAGGAGCTGATTGATCTGACAGTTAGGCCATGATGGGGCTTATTATTTTCCAAAAGAGGTTTCATAGCTTCTCTTATTTTCCATTTACTGATAGCAATGGTAGGAGAAAAAAATAGCAGATGCCTTGTGACAGACACCTTGGCTATTTTGTATGCTCCTTGGTTTTGTAGATTTTTACTTTGGGCATGTGTAGAGATCATTGCTAACTGGATGGGCCTATGCACTGGTGTATGGAAATGGACTTTAGGAAGCGTTGTGCATGACTGACAAATCAGTTCTAATTAAATAAATGTCAAGGTCAAAACAAACAAGTGATGAAGATGAGAAAGCCCTGGAGTAGTATCTGTTTCAAATTGTATTAAAGGCTGTTCAGTAGTAAAGTGCTTCAGGGGGACTATGTGAAATTAAAGAGCAATGAAGATGCTGCACAGTTTTAAAACTGAATGATCTGTTTCCTCAACTGAAATTGGAAGCTGGTGCTTAGGAAACATCCTGGTTGAGGTGGCAAAGTTTATTTCTCTCTTGCAGGTGGACTAGAGTAGATGGAGTTACAGATTTCTGGCAGGTAGGAGGGCATGCCCCTGCTCAGCACTTTGCTCTGTAAAGCATACAGAGTGATAAAATGGAGTGCCACAGTGGCTTTGTGTGCCTCGCTCCAATTGCAGTGACCTGCATACAACTGGCATGATGAACATCATGTCATGGTTATTATGGACACGTATCTAATACCAAAAACTTGATACAACATTATATGTAAGTACAGGATCCTAAGGGAGTCCTATGTAAGGATCTAGATTATTTTACTCTAAGTCTTTGTTAAACCTGTGTCAAATCTGAGTACTGACTCATTGCTGAGAAGGGACGAGCAAGCAGTATTTTTTTCAGGTAGAATATAATTTTGTCACTTTAAAGTGTTGGAGTGTTGTTTACTAGGTTACTATTGTGTTTTTTAAGCAGCTAATTGTCGTGATCTGATTTCAAAGTTATTGAGATGCTGGGAGTTGTTTAAAGTTCAGGAGGATTTGGTCAGAACTTCAGAAACTGAAGGTATGCTTCTGAACTTTTAAGAGCCTAAGCATCTTGAAAGGTTGTCTTCCCAGTACCCAGAGAGGTTTGGGGGTTTTTCTTACCTCTATTCTCCAAGTTTTGTTTTGGATTCTGGAGAAGATCAGCTACTGAAAGACGCAATACCAAAATAAAAGTACTTAAATATTAATAATATCAGCCAAGTAACGTCTCGGTGGTGGTTGATGTTAAGAGTAAACCATGTTATGGCCTTTGAGACTTTTACAGACCAAGTAGCAGAACTACTTGGTTGCAATGGTGGCAGTTACTTGAAAAGACCCATCGTCTTCAATTGAATTCAATCAGTCTAAGGCTGGTTTCTTGAGGTAGTGAAATGACCAATTCAATCTTGACTTATTTGTTTTTAATCTATTTTTCTGAAACCAGAAGTCATTAATCATTTTGGTACCTGTGTCCATATGAGAAAATGAGATGAGTTTTCAGGCATCCAATAATCTGGCTTTAGGATTTTGACATAATTTTTTATCTTTACACGACATGCTTAAAGTGGAATGTCATCACTCAGTTTCTGTATGGTTCTCAAGGTGAGGTGCCACAGGAGTTGAATACATCAGTTGCTATGAAGGAATTGAATGTTTTTAAGTGATACTGAGAAATGCAAATTCTTTCACAACCACATAGTTATCCAGAATATAAGAAATAAAACAGATGTAGGTGATCTGTTTTAAGGTATTTTTGCTTTGGACAATCTGTGTCCTGATGCACTACATGCCAGCTGCCCTGGGACATCTTCTGAACCAGCTGAGCAACTCCTTATCCACTTGCAAAGGACTAGCAGAGCATGTTATTCTCATCCAGCATTTGCCATTGCACTTTGTAATGCTCTTAGTTTCAAAAAATGTACCTGATGACACATGCAAACCTGATGTTAAAAATCTTCGTGTGAGCATCCCTGTGTGGCATTGTAGAAGGGTGATGGAAAGCTGTTCAGGATAGTAATAGTGATATTTGGCCTTTGCTAGTCAAAGGCTACTTGTTGAAAGTATGATATGGAGAAAAGATTGCCAGGTCTTAATATTTTACATGTTATTATTATCATTCAAAATAACTTTCATTTTTTAAATTAGCTGTAACCTGTTGCACCTATTTTGTTCCTGTTTTCAGATATTTTACTGCCTAATCTACTCATGAAGGAAAGTTCAGTTTGTTTTTCAAATGAATGAAAATGACTGCTGATCCTACTGTATCTTTTGAAAGCATTTTCTACCACTGTAACAAGCCAGAATCAAAATGACTAATCGTTATAAGCCAGTCCTCATTAACTTGCACTAAATTATTTTCATTTGGCAGATTAAATAGTCACTTTTCCACCCTTAATTAGAATTTGGTCTAATAGGATTGACAAGTCAATCTGGGGGGGAAATGCCCTTCTTAATTGCTTTTAAAACAGAACAGTTTTTTTAACAGCAGATTGAATTTTCTATTTATGTTATAGAAAAATTCTGTATCATAAGCAAATATATTCTTTTTGTTTTTAAAGCTTGCTGGGATTGCCCATAGCAAAATAAGGTTAACTAGTGTTATCTTTAAATAACTGTGTTTATACAGGATTGCACTGTACTAAGACTGTAATCAGGATTTTAAAATTGAAGTGTTTGAGGGAAGTAGCCTTTCACTTTCTTCATTCACTTTTCAGAGTCATAATCAAATGAGATCACTTCAAGCAATTTTCAGTGAAGCAAAAAAGGGATATTCCTCAACACCCGTTTTCCCGACTTAGTAGTGTAATTTTTTTTCAACTTAACGCCTTCAGGAACACACTAAATCTCTCTTTTGAAAGCCGTTCTCTGTAATTTTTTCTCCTCTAACTTGGCCAAGCACTATCAAATTGCTATTTTCTTTCACATCCTTGAAAATCTGACTTCTAAAAACTTAGCCAAGTGGGGATAATTGGTGCGTATCCAGACAGCTCCAGTCACATTCTTTCTGCTTCCTTTGGCTCATGAACGGCCCCAAAATTTCTCATCTTGACAGAAGCAACATGCTCCCTTCTATATGAAGTCAAAGGGCAGGTAGTACAGAGTGTATAAGTATTTGGAGTGGTTTAACAACAAGATACCCTGATGAACAGATTGTCACAACTCTCTTTAACTCTAGCAAAAAATGCTGGAGCTGATCCTCCACTTTGTGGGACACTGACGATGAGCTGCTTGCACTAACTTCAGTTAAGGATACTAGTTTGGTTGATTTGTTAAGTTTCATTTCAATGCTGTGCTTTCATACACTATTTTTGTAGCATAAATCAATAAAGCAGCAATTGTTTCCCTGGAGGTCCCATAAATAAGAAATATATTTATTTTAAGGCTTTACAGTTTTTCTGTTTTCCAGGTTTTTGGGTTTTTTTTCTTTAACCACAGTTTGACTCTTCTGTTTTGGCAAACAGTGTGTAAAGGCAGTACAGAAGCCAAAATGAATGTCCTCATCATCCTCTCTTCCCATTCAGAATACTGTTTTTTTGTTTGAAGGGACTTGCTTCCACCTTGAAGTCTTTCAGATATTTTTATTGTATGAAAATTCATTGTGAGATAAGGAATTCTTGATAAGAATTGAAAGATATAAGAAAAAGTTGGCTGCTTATGATAAGGTGGAGAACTCCTATCTTGTTCCTAGAACAAGTCCAGTGAAATCAATGATTACATATGTTTCTTGCTGTTACTCATCACTGTACACCAACCCCAAAGTAGCCAAAGCTTTTTGTTTCTCATTCAGGAGAACACATGCAGTCCCAAGTCCAGTCCATCTTTGGCCTCTTTGCTGATGCTCCCAACAGTGTTATTGAAAAAAGTGGTGTGTTTTAATGATGCAAACACCTGCCCAGTAGGAAGTTGCCTGAAACTGCCAGCTTGTTTCAGACAGAACATTAAACAGCTGTCTGGTCGTAGTAAAGTTTAGTCACTACCAACTGAGGTTGAAATTAAATTTATGACCTGCAGGTGAGGGGCTTTGTATCCATTACCTGTGCCTTGAACCATCTAGTAATTTAAATGTCTTCAGAAGGGACATGTTTAGACAATTTAGAAAGGATTTTACAAAAAAAAAGTATAATTTTTTTTCCCTATTGATAATTATGTGCATTTGGTACTGATTTTTTACTTGCATGAGAAATTTGAGAAAATCCAGATGACATCAAATATGTCTATGGACCAGGCAGGTCCTCAGAGTTACATCACAGTGGTGCTCAGAGGCAATGCATATTATGCCATTGGATGCATCCTTTTCAGCTAAGTCTTCACATATGTGAATGTCTCTCTCTGTTTAAAAAGGAGAGTCTATTGACATAGTGTCTTTGTTTTGTATAGTACCTGAATCTGCAATTTTGTGGCAGCTTTCCAGTCCCTGTAGAGCATTTAGCTTAGATTTGACAGAAACCACAGAATGGTTTTGTAATGGATATTATCTGTGCTCCTGGTCCCTGGAATGCCTTTTAGATGGGCTAATATCAGCAAAATTTTAGTGGGTAGTCAGGGAATTATATAGAAAACATGTAATTGGACTTCATGAGAAATTGTTGACTAATACCCTTCTGATGGTACCTTGGAATCATCTATGGCTGAGTAATCTCTGTAAAGCCATTTGCATCACAGCCGAGTTAGTGTCAAGGGTATACTTTGGACAGAAGGCACACTTTAGAAATTAGGATCTCCATTTTTTTTTCCATGTGAAAATGCATTACATATGCTCACTGTTTTTCTCAGGGACTATCACAGAGCCCTAAAACATTTACAGCTTTGCTTGTGCTAGAAGGAGGGTATGAAAGGAGAGAAAATATGACAGTGGGGGCTGATGGCAGCATGAAGCTGCAGCTTTCCATGTGCTTTCAGTGCCTTGTTTATTGCTTTGTGCAGCACAGCCTAGATGAGGCTCATCAAGAGCCAGCTCTAATTGAAGCTGTCCTATAAAAGTGCTGCTATGAGCAGATGTGGCTGTACCAGGAATATTTTTTTAATGCACTTACAAGTATTTTAAGACCTAAAGTATTTCTAGACAGAAACAAGATAGTTGGCACTGACTGAGCATTTAAGCTCCATCGCAGACACATATCTCAGTTTTCTTACTCCATAACTAGTGCTCAATTTCTCCTGGGAATCTGGTCAGTATTTGCCCTCATTAATGCTGTGTACTTTAAAGGTTTTTAGTTGTACTTTTTCCACCTTGACAGAAACCACACCTTTTGGGATAGATTTTCAAAAAAACCTCTCATTTGTTAAGGATATCGGGTAATATCTGGGCATATTTTTAACTTATATTTTCACAATGGGGCCTATTCTGGCTTTTCCAGGTGTACTTTTCCAAGTTCTGGCAAAGTTACTTGATGCCTGTTGAAAATGTAAGTAGATTTCATAAATCTTTTCCTACCCACCTATCACAATTCAAGCAATGGCAGCTGACATGCTGCTCATCTCCACCCAGCATGGGAAGAAAGTACAGCAAAATTTATTATGGGCTGCGACAGAATGGAAAAGAGTGGTAACTGTGTGTGGTGAAGAGTAATTACCAACCTGGGCAGCATAACCCAGGCACATGAAACTTTCTGGCTGCAGCTTTATGGTAGTTTGCTGCAGCCAGCCTGAGCTTTTTGTGCTTTTCTTCAGTTATTCCCTCTCATTATTCCCCCTCCAGAAAGTCATTGTCTTTCTGGAAAACTGATCAGTGAATTAAAAGATGGGTGAGTCCGTTTAAGTGAAATAACCTGTTATTGCCTGTAACTTTGGATTTGTGAAACAGCTTTTTTTTGGGATTCAGAAGCTCAAAAAAGAGGCATTTTCTGAAATGATCAGAAAGTTTGAGCAAATATGACAGCACTTGGAGAAGGTGGGTAACTGGACTTTATTTTAAAGCATTCAGACATTGTCCTGCTAGTAGAAAAAAGGCTTAAAAAACCCCAATGAAACAAAGAGTCATGACCGGAAGGTGAAGAAATTATATAGCTTTTAACTGTGCAAGTCAATGGCTGATTTGTGAGTGTGATTCCTCCCAGGCTTTCAGTTGTGTGTCCTGATGCAGAACTTGTGCTGCTGGTGGATTCAGGACTGTAAGACTTAATACTTTATCTTAGGAGAATAGACATTATATTAGGCAGAAGTGTCATGGTCCCATCATGCGCAGGGTACTCCCCTGGAGGACTAATCCTGGCAGCAGTGCCATGCCTTGGCTGGTGTTAGAGCAGCCAACTGGAGGCACGGGCTGGGGAGGCATTAAGGAGATGCTGGGTAAAACCAGGGAGGATGAGGTAGGAAGCAAGGAGCTCTTTTGTAGCTGAATTCTGAGCAAAGACTTCTTTGTCATAAGCGCTGTCAAACAGCCTCGTTGCCACGGCAACACTGGCTGGATAACCCATTTGGGAAAATACTTGTAGGACCTAACACTCTATCATCTGTCATTCAATAATTTCATGTTCATAATAACTAGGAAATCAATGGCCATCCTCAGAGGCAGTGTGCTGAAAGGGTGAGTGCTCCGTGGCCAGCACACAGTCCAGGCTGCTGTCAGCTCCACTGGCCCTGGAGCGCGGGGCTCGCCTGGACCTGCCCTGAGACTGAGGTGTGTGATCTAATTAAACTGTGCTGTTGACACCCGTAAGAGAGAGAAGAAAATGGCAGATAAAGCAGTTCAAGTAGTGTGAGGAAACAAAGGTTTAGGTAGAATTAGCTTTTCGTATTTTAAAATACCAAGGAAAACTATGTACTCAAGTTATCGCATGGCCAGCATGAACAAATTGTAACTTAAAGGCATTTTTTCTTATCTTGGCTTTCTAATTAAACTGCTTATCATCATAAAGACTGTGTTACCTTTATGTTACGTATTGAATATAAAGCAATCACAGAACAGTAATTAAAATTCTTAAACATGCACCCATTGACTTTACATACAATTAGTTTGCAGCAGTGTGCCATTCATTAATAACACAAGTTTTCAGAACTGAGACCTTGCTTGGCTTTGCAGGGAAAGATGTGTTTAGTAATTATTTTGGCAGTGTTTATCTGTTTTGAAAAAATGTGCTAATATGTATCTCTGGAAAGTAATTCTGTAAATAAAACACATCTTAAATTGAAGCTTAGGGAGAGAGGGTAAGTCCTTGCTGATAGGAGTATTACAGACATGAATAAAAGGTAATTCTTATCACTCTATTAACAGTATTTGAAGGATTCTCATTCTCATAATTCACAACAGGAGTTTCCTTTTCATTTTAAAAATTCTTTTGGAGCACAAAGATAAGGTGGCTCTTTTCCAGCTGACTGTTTCAGCACATCTGTGGTTCAATTAGCAGACAACACAGGGCAGATGCATGCAGGGCCACAGGCTGAAGCTTTGGGTAGTTTGTGCTAGGGAATGTGGTGAATAATCAGGTCAATTTTTATGGGTTCCTGCAAAAAGCACGTCCTTTGAAGGGAGATGTGTGATTCATTTTGCACATGTAGTACTCAGTAATTATGTGAAGGGATATCTTAGGTATTGGCAAGGGAAATGAGAAGGCACAATGTCCTCCTTGTTTTGCACCCAGAGGTCAAACTGTGAGTATTCAGGGTGGTGACTTCAAACTCTCTGGTATTTGATGCCCCACTATGGTTTCATGAGGTAAGCACTTGCACTCAGCTTTTGAGTCTTGTTTGATTACAGCACATTCAGTAACAGGCTCCATGTGTGTTCTCTGCAAAAACATTTCCAGTGGCTCAAATACTTGCAGGTCCTAATTCCTGGCTCTGAGTTGTGCTACTTAAGTCTCTAAAATCATCCACTTGCTGTTTAAGTTTAGATTGACTTGCATTCCAGTAATATGTATCTTTGGGGAAAAAAATCCTGGAATAGACCTGTTTGGGAGAAGAGGCCTGTTTCTTTCATGTTCTCCAATATACTGGGTTCAGAGAAGAGGACAGAGATTCGAGAGGTTGCTGTTCACTACCTATATGTGGAGAAACTCTGAACTCAGTTTTAGCAGAGCAGGACTCAAGATTTCATTGTGAGGGACCTGATGAAGAAGGAATCCCTGAAGGAAATAGATTTATGAAGATACATGAATGAGATCCCACAAGAAGTTTGGCATAGAAAAAAAAGAGAATGTTTATGCCCAAGGTAAAGAGCTTCATAAAGAGCAGAAGAGAGATGCAAGGGGGAGAATGTCACGTTCTTCTTTTTTAAAAAAATTAAGTAAAGATGAATTTAAAAAAAAAAGATAAGAAAGTTAAGGTAAGGGCTATGGGAGCAGCGACAATGATAGGAAGGAGTGAGAGATATATCTGGGTTTGTGGTGGTGGAAGTGAGCACCTTGAATAGGAAGTGATTAAAAATATGTTATCTCAGCAAAACTGCTCGAAGTATTTAAATTCACGATTGTAAGCCGTACCATTTTGACTAAAATTTTGGTCTGAACCCAAAGTGCAGCTTATAATCAAGCACAGCTTATATATGGACAAAGAACAAAAAGTTGCTGTTTTAGTTTGGAGGACAGGTGTCTGCAGGAGCTTCTCTTTGAAATGGAGAATGTAAACCTGCTCCAAATTATTATAATTTTGAAATCAAGGGGCTTTCAGGTAAAGATATGGGAATTAGGAATAACAGTTCTTTTCTAGGGAAATTAAAATAGAAATACAGTACTACAAAGAAACAAACTCCAAACCCTGACAAAGTCAGAGTACAACCTGACACCCTGTCAGGCAGGGTGTTGGTAGCAGTCCCATTCCATGGTGGCTGCATCCTCCTGCAGTGACAGATGTGGCTCAGTTGGAGCAGTGCTCCTGTACAAGGTGCAGTTTCCCTCTGGAGGTCCAGTGGTGATGTGGAGAAATCCGGTTTTCCTCTGGAGTCCAGTAGAGAAAGGGGTTCCCTTAGTGTCCCAAAACCTCTGTTTTTATCTTGTTAAGAAATGTTGGGCTCTTCCCCCTGGCTGGAGCAACTTCCAATGGGATGCAGTAATTTTATCAGTCACACAGTGGGACTCAATGGCCATTAGCAGAAAATGACTGGCTGGAGGAAGGATGGGTTGTGAAAAGATAAAGAACAATGCCCTGCCTGGTTTCAGTGGATGGCCCATTAGCAGAATATCTGCCATTGAGATAAGGATCACTGCCCCCACCCTCAACAGATGGTGATAGAACAGATACCTTTTATCACACTCTGTATTGTAACATGTGGCTTATAATCAGGTGCGGCTTATGTATGGACAAAGAATGAAAAGTTGCTCTCACCCGAAAGTGCGGCTTATACTCAGTGCGGCTTATAGTCGTGAAATTACTGTACTCATCATCTGACAGGATTGACAGTAGCCAAGCTGTGCTGTGGTTCAATGTTTCTTTAACTTTATATAGAAAACCAATCTAGTCTATATGGAGAAGGCACTAAAAGAGTCAGCAACAGACCCACTATTGAATAGAACTGAGAAACTGTCCTTGAGAAAAACACATCCAGATAACAAGCTAAGAAAGAGTGAGAGCAGATGTCTGGAGAGGAAAATGTCGGTGCTTGAAATGGTAAAAGTAACTTCTCACACCAGGTTGACCTAAGAATACTTCTCGATGTCATTTTTGTATAAGAAATAATATGCCCTACGTGACAAGATGATGAAGCCTTATTTCTTATGAGCATTTCTGCTGGGTACCTCCCGTGTGGGCACTACCAGGGCAATGCTCCCACAGCCTGTGACTACCTCCCTTCACACCTGGGCATTTGACAAGGGAAAGGCTACCTTGTGTGGACAAATGAACATGTTCTGCTGTGTCACTACTTGCCAACTTTTAATCAGATTATTAAAGAAATGAAGGGAAGCATCAAGAAAATTCATTTATTTGCCTTTCTGAAAGGAATTGGCAGCTTCCATGACTTGCAATGGGGATTCTCATATTTACTTTGTTTAGACTTGAAGGAGAGTGTTAGAGGTACAGATACATATAATATTTATTGGTTAGGTCTTGTGCTTTCCCCCAGCATTTGTCAGTAACTGCTATTTTCTGTCACCCTCTGGAAGATGGAAAGGAAAAGAATTTCAAGAGTGCCAAGGGAACACGAACTGTGACTGCCTCTTCCATACTTAATGTGAGTGGATAAATACATGACATTAGTTTCCAGTGCTGGCTCTCACTTCGGCTGTGCAAGTCCTCCTTCCCACTCCTCCTTCCCCTCCTCTCCTAATAGAAGAGGAAAGCCAGGAGGAAGTTATAACATGTGTGTCTCCCCTCTCCCTCTCCCTCTCCCTCTCCCTCTCCCTCTCCCTCTCCCTCTCCCTCTCCTCTCCCTCTCCTCTCCTCATTTTAGACTTCAGCTCTTGGGAGGAAGCAAAAACATTTTGAAATCATGAATGGATGAATTGGGAGATAAATGCAGAGCTGTGGCAAGGCACAGAATTTTTGTGGGGTGTAGGAAAAAGCAACTACAGAGCAGAACATGCAAAATTAAAATCTCACCAGGCAGTAAAGGAAGGAAAGGAAAAAATGTGATAAAACTGCATAGGTTTGTGTTGCTGACTGGAAGCTTGATACGAATTTTATATGTGTTCATTGCCAGAACTCTCCTCAAAGAGTTTTTTGTTCAAGGCTGGATTTAATACCATACTGGTTTTGTTTCTTTGCAATGCATATAAAAATCTCAAAATGGTTTTGTTATCCCAAATACCTCATTAGATGCCATCCTCTGGTATGTGTGCCATCATCTGCCTGGTGTTGCGCAGCTCCCTCACTATGGGATTTCTTGATACTTTTTACACTACTGCTGAATTTTGAAAATTATTTGTCATATTTCAATGTAATGCATTGCTAGATTTCTTCATTATTCACACATTATAAAATGGTGATAGCTTTACCTGATTTTATGACGTACTTTGATACCTCTATATGAAAAATTCTGTGTGAAACTTGACTTCTGTTGTGATGTGAGTAGTTTATGCCAGGTTTTTTTGGTACAAGTTAAATTTAATGATTTTTTCAATCATCTCTTTTACTTACATAGAATTGATTGCTCTTCTTTTAGTACCTGAAGGAATAAAAATATTTTCAAACAGAAAATGGACTTCTATATAAATCTTCACCTAACAGTACAGAGAGGGTTTAAACAAACCAACTGAGGATGGCAGTGATCAAGATCTTTGCTTCTCAGTTGTCTTTTATCACTTAGCTTGCCATTAGGAAAGCACATGTTCAGAAAAGCACCTAAAAGATTCAGTTTTCAGTTGAATTGTAACCTTTTGCAAAATGCTTATGCAGTGAACTCCAGTAGGCAGTAGAAAGATGACACAAGTGCCTTCTCCAGTTCCTCCTAGACATACAGAAACTTGAGCATTTCCCATGGTGATTTTGATCTGGTAATAGCTGGGTCTGCTGGTGATCAATATAGGTATGTCATAACTTAAAAGAAAAAAAGACACTCTGTAATTGCAGAAATTAACAGCTAAATAAGAGGTTTTTTGATCATTTGAGACATCCTCTGAAGTCAATGAGAACACAGCCTTATGAGTTTTGTTAAGACAGCTGGGAGAAACTAATCTAATTCGAATTTTGAGTGGATTTCTGGGAGGAGTAAGCAGTGAGGCTGTCTGCTGGCTAACTGCATAAGACTCATATTTTTTTGTAGCAAGGGTGAGCCTGTCCTGATGTAGGTTCTGAACACCTTGTGTCAGGAATGTAATCTCTCCAATGTTTTGGTCTCTGTGCAGGAAAGCTCTTTGTGCATTGTCATGTCTTGTTAACAGAAATAGCTGTAATGGATGCTTTACTAAATCTTCACTGGGGCTTACTCCATTTCTTTGAATGTATCCCTTATTTTCTGCTTTAGGAGTTCCAAACACCATTTTGGATGAAAAGTATGCTCAAATCACATTGGTTTGGAGTTTTTTTTCCCTACAATTTTAATTGTTTCTGGAAAAAAACTCCACTCTTACATGACAATCCATTGCTGAGGAATGTATAACATCCAAAATTTTCAGTAGCTAAATTACTTGCATTTCTGTTCAGATCTGTTGCTTGAGACAGGACTCATGTTTTCCCTGAGCTCACAATGGTGTTGCTCACTGCATGAGTTCCCTAATTTATTTGACCATCACTATCAGGTCCCTAAAGCATTACAATAAATCCCTAACATATCTGCTGAAGGGCAAATAACAACCTTAGGGCTTCTGGCTAGTCACTGCAGTGACAGGGTGAGGTCACTCTTGAAGGCAGTAACATTTGAAGGAGACCACAGTGGGACAGAGAAATATGTTGTATTATATGCAGATAATGTTTAACTACAGAAGATTTTCTGTGTTTTGCTAGAAGTCATTGACTTAGAAAACTTGTGATTCAGGTGCTGGGAAAGGAAAGACATTGCTTGCCATAGCAACCTTAATATCCCCTTACAGTATGTGTGTCAGTTGTGCTAGGGCTAATTTATCATGTAAAGTGTATGCTATGTGTGTCACATTTTACTGTCTGTTCATTTGTTTTGATAATCAAGATCTTGACAGATTTGTCCCACATGGTAGGATTTATAGTAAGGATTTTCTTATCACTGAATTAAGTTGATACATATAATCCCAGTGTCCTGCACAAGAACTGAATAGAAATGAAACATATTCAGACTAGATGCAAAAGTCTTGCAGAAAAAGCCCTCATCCTTTCCCAATCACTTATTCTTATTTTTTTCCTTTTTATTTTTTTCTTTTCCTGTGATTTGTTGATTTATTTAACCTCTTTGCGGAGGAAAAGACACTTAGAGAAAGTTAAATATTTCCTCTTCTGTTAAAAGACCTTTATGTTTTATAAGATGCAAAGTTTAATTCTGTAAAAAACACAAGTGAGTTTTGGAAATACACTGCTTTTACCTCCAGTGTGAACACTCATACACACAACTTGCAGTTGGAAGTTTGATAAGTAAATCCCTTTTTGGAGATGTTACTTCCTCCAGTAGTAAATGAAAGCATCTCATTCTCCTCTCTGAAGATGAGTTGAAAATGTGGGGTCTGACTTCTTATGGGAGAATACAAATGTCAACAGATTTAGCCACAGGGGTCGCCTACCTGGCCTGAGGCCCTTGTTTGGTTTTTTTAATAAATAGTTCAGTAGTACATAAATTGGCTCTGGAGTATATGAGATTATGTTTCTCCATTTTAGTATTGCAGCAGGCTGCTTTACTCTGGGCAGGCAAGTTGGTAGGTGTGGGGACACAGTGAAGGTATGTGTCTGCCTGTGAGCATCTTTAAACTCTTACAAATTAAAGTAGAAGACCTGCCTTTCTGAAGGAGCTGAGAAAGATTGTACAAGTGGGCTTGAACCTCTCGAGATAGCGGACTCCTAACAGTGTCTCCTAAAATACCTATCCTGCAAAGATATAATTTTAATTTACAATTTTTAAGAAATAGCCTTTTTTGCTTTTGATAATGTATAAGGGTGCAGAGAGCACTTACTGCATTGTTGGACAAAGCATGGTGGTCATTTCCTAGTAAGAAATGTCAGAATCACAGAATGCTTTGGGTTTGGAAGGAACCCTTAAAGATCATGCTTTTCCCAGCACTAGTACTGGAGGAAACTTCAGTGGAGAATTACAAAGTAAAGATCCCTGGAGATTTTTGTTTTGTTTCTCGCCACATTTCTCTTGCCTAGACTCTGCTTTATTTTTATGTATGACTGATATACAGTTCAAAATACATTATGGAGCTTGGACCTGTATTTCAAGAAGGGCATATTTTGAAATCCAAAACTCAAAACATCTGAGAGAGCATGTTTTCTGTGTGTGATAGTTTAATTGGGAAGGATTTTCATCCCAGATGCATTGCACTGGTATTGCTACTATTTCATCAATTGCTACTTACTGATGAGGAAGGGTGCTAAGCAGCTCTTCTTCAGAGCACAGTGATGGTTTTTATCTGCTTCAGTCTTGGCAAAATGAATGAGGCCATTGCTCTACAATTCTGGCTTTCAGAAGGTTTAAGTGATCTTGATGTTTGTATATTTTAATGCTAAATACAAGTTAAGTGCTTCACTGTAATTTGCACCATTCTTTAACTGTGAAGTGATTGAATTATTTTCCTCCACTTTATATTGTCCTTTGGCTATTTTAGGCAGCTGTGTTCTAAAAGAGTTTTTAATGCCCCTGTCCAGAGACCATACAGGAGTCCTGGCAAGCTGCAGCAAGGCTGATGCACAGCACAGGCGTGGCAGCAGCTGAGCAGAGGCTGGGTGGCAGTGATGTTCCTGTGGCCAGGCAGCAAGGGTCGGGTGGGCACCTGCCCTGCAAACCACTGATGTGTGACAAATCTCCCCTCTGAAGCTGACAAGATCTTAATTTTGGCTTTTTATTCCAGGAAAAAGGAAAGGGGTTCAGACCAAGGATCTGAAATTTTGTTCAGAGATAAAGCAGGATTTGCTATGCTAATTTCCTTTCCATAGGACATCAAAATAGACAGAAAAGAGGCATGGTTAATCGGATTTGATTTGTCTCAATCCACGTAGGTCTGCAGGAGTTTTTTTATTTTTTCTACATTTTTCTTCCTAACTCCTTATACCCGAATTCAGAAATGAAATTTCTGTTTCTTGATGGGTTTTACAGGGATCTGGGTTTTGGCAGGGCACACTGGCAAGGCTGAGCCCTGGTGTTCTGCAGGGGCTCAGGGCACCCTGAAATGGGTGGGGTGGCTGGCACAGGGCTGGGACCAGGCTTGTGCCCAGGCACCCTGCCGGCTCAGCATCCAGCAGAAAGACCCCTGCACCTCCTGACAGCTGCCACAGTAACCAAACACCAGCAATTTTCGGGGAAAGACACATCTAATAACATTAATTTTCTTCTAGAGCAGACGGTAAGGTAACTAAAGCCAAGTTGATTGGGCTTTGCTGGGACATTTACCTAATGATCTTCTAGAAAGCAGGTGCACTGGCAGGGATTTTAAACTTTAGAAAGCCCAAACAGTATACAAATTAAACCTTTGATCCTGTGGGGATTTTAAAGAAGAGGAAGCTGCATTCGATTTAAAATCATTACAAAGCATTTGCTGATGACAACAGAATTAATGGTGCTTTTATGGTGGTCAGTTAGTGGCTGTCAACAGTTGACTGTAGTTCACATTGTTATTTTAAATCAAACTAGCCAGTCTAAACCAAACTCAACTAGTCTGACTAGCTGACAGACATGGGAGTGGTGTGGGCAGTTCCTCCTGCAGCACTGTGTGGTATACTCCTGCATCCATCATTCTATCAAGTGTGTGTTGGAAGCCAGGTTTGAGATTCAGTCACATTCACCATCTAATATGCCCTTTGGGTGAAGAAGTCATGATTGGTTACACACAAGCATTCAACTCCCCCCTGTAAAATTACTTCTTTAGAGACATAGCTCATATCTGTGTTACAAAATTAATTTTTTACTATACTAATGTTAACTTCCGACAGTTATATTACAACATCTTTATACTTTGGTGGGGGAGAAAAGCAGCTGCTTATATGGCCTGGTTCAACAAAGTTCTCCTTTTTAACTTCAATACCATGAAAATCCATTCAATGCTATGAAAACTTCCCCAAACCTGGTGTGTTTACTGGCACAGTAAACTGTTTATATGGGGCAAGACAGAATTATCTATTTTATTGCTGTATCCCTCGACAGTTTTTCCAGATTGTCATTCGTATGAGCTTTGAAAGTGAACGGTGGTGTGTCCTTATTAGTAAATGTGTCTCTGTACTGGTTGTGCCATATTCATGACAAACTGTTCTTCTCAGTCTCTTCACTTTTGAAATATTGTGGTGTACCAAAACTACTCTTGTAGATTTATTGAACTAATGGCACTTGCACTCGAAGGGACTTTTAGCAAGGGACTTTCAACAAGGGACTTTCTCAAGTCATGAGCAATTCTTCATTTTGTACTTCTATACTGGTTAGCATTATAAAACTTAAAACTTTTAATTGAGAAACCGCACAAGACATGTTAATTACATTTGAGTGCTGGAGACTGCAAGGGTGGCCTCAGCAGAACTTGGATGGGTGTAACAACCCTCCATAATACATTCTTTGAAAAGCTCTGTAAAGTCTTAAAAGGCTTATTGAATTGATGCCCTTGCAAGACTAGTGTTACTTATTTTATAAGAATGTAAAAAAGAAGGGCTTTTCTAATGATGTAGGTATCAGATGAAAGAACAGAGCCAAGGAATTCCTCACCACTGCTCTTGTCCTCTGAACCAGTCTTTGCAACTTCAACACTTGAATTAATTTTGTACTGTGAGGTTCAGTTTCTTATTGAGGCTTTTCATTGATATTTGCTGTTGTTTGATCTGGGCCTGAACTTGGCATATTTCAGTTTCAAATGGTATTTATAAAAAAACCCTCAGATATAATCTTATATAATCTTCACCTGTTGGGAAAAATCCCTTTTTTTTTTTTCCTTTTAAACAGATGTAACTTGAAAACCTTTGAAACTGGTGAGGACAATAATCAAATGTACTTTTATAGATCTGTTTGAAGTTCAAAGTCATTATGTGATCATTAATGTTGTTGGACTCTATGTTGTATTAGCAGCTAACATTAGCTAAGAACCTTTCAGTTAAAGAGATATTCTAGCTTTTTGTGCAAGAACTGGTAAATTTGGAGCTTTAGAATTGAAATAGTAAAGGGGTCTTGTCGCCAACATTAGATTTCTGAAGAGGAAAATAATAAACACAGTCAAGCAAGGGGATGCATGGAGGGAAATCTCAGAGCTGTGCTATCTCTCATAGCTCCCAGAGTCAGTGAATTACAGGCTTCCTAGGCAGTGGACAGTTAGAGTGAACAGTTATCTGTTGTAAAGTTGTCTAATACCTTTTTGAACTCTTTTCTGCTTTTTGCTTCCTTTGAGGCTCAGTAATGCATGCCACTGTCAAATTTCTTGGAAAAAAAAATCCAGGCTTCCTTTTGTTGTTTTAAATGTATCATCTTATTATTTTGTTGGGTAATTTGAGAAGGAATGCATTCTGTATCAAGAGAATATGTATAATGATGGAAGATGCAGGGAAAGGGAACTATTATCTTCATAGATAATGCTTCATAGCTCTTCCAGTTTCTTTAAATGGTTTGAAGATGGAAAGACCAGGACTGCTGGCTGTATGAATCAAATATGGATATTTCTGTTGTTTGTGCAGTTGCTAGTTCCTGCTCCATCGTGAGTCTTTTGCTCAGGCAATTCAAGGAAACTATCCACAACTCCAAATCTATTTTCTTACTAGATATAACTATTTTAGAGACCATGACTCTGAATATTTTAGCAGTGTTCCCTAAGTGCATTATTTAATGTTTATTGACATGGGACTTCGCGTCTAAATTTATTTATAATCAGAGTTTTTTTCCCACAACTTTGTTCGTACACTGTAGGTTTGGCTATCCTGATTAATCCTTGTTTCCTTTAAATAATTTTAAGCTTATTTATGAGTAATTCTACTCTGTGTAATCCATAGGATTGAAGCTCTCTAGTGCAGTTAAGACCATCAGCCTGGTTTCACATGATGGTTGTAAAAAAGAGAAGTTGTGTGAGATGGTTTCCTTATAACTAACTAATGAGATAGAGAAAGTCAAGAGAAAGTCAAGGTCCTTCTAGAAGATGTCAACCAAGTTCTGACACCAACCTTTATGTATTCCTAAGGCCTTAAAGTTCAGTATTAGACATCATTTGGTTTTCTGCAACAGTTCCCTAATTATTATGGCAACAGTTTAGGGGTGATAAGGAAGTCACTCAGAATAAAAACCATGGGGAAAAAATATCCTAGACAACACACCAAGGAAGAAAAGAGAAAAAAGGTTTCTGAGCAGTCTGAAATTTGACTAGTGGATGTGGTAAGGGAATTGTACTTCTCCCAAAGAATTCTAACTGGCTCATTCCCATTGTATTGATAGATAAATGGGTTAAAACAGGGGGATATTTCTTTTTTTCCTGTCTAGAACAAAAAGAACAAGTACAACTTCAATTGTATGCAATTGTGGCAGAGAGGATTCCTGATGTGCTTGCTTTCCATTTCCCTTTAGACAGGTATTTGCATTTTTTACAAGGAATCCCATAAATCCCATAGGATCCTATAGATCCCATGTCAGTTGAATCATGGATGGGAAAAACAATCAATAGATGTCGATAGACTGGACTTGTGTAATATGATGTTATGGGTGCTCCCTGCCTTCCAGGAGGTATTTGAACCCAATGGAAAATTCCACTTATGGAGTCCATTTGATTTACAGTCAGGCAGGCCTAAATAGTCTTCAGAGAAATTACAGTCCTCCTGGGAAATACAGAACATAGAAATTCCATGTCCTGCCCCTTCTCTTGACACTTTTAATTTTGCTGTGACTTTGACCAGTGCATGAAATCTTTGTAGCTGTGGTAAAGGATATGGGATTAAACAAATATCTTTCCTAAATTAATGTTCCAGAGAGTATTGCAGAGAACATACACTCTTTTTACTTTGAGTAAGACTTTGATGTATCTTTTAGGGTTTGTGGTAAGATTTTCTAGTTTATTATATTTGCAAAAATCCAGTTTATTGAAGCCTAAGCCCATTTCAATTACTTTTTACTTGCATAGTTTGCACCTTCATTTAGCATGCTGGTTAATATATACATTATGTTATTTTAGAGTTCAAGCTGGCTAGCTTATATTCAAATTCTGAGTCTTTGGGTTATATTTACTGAAGATTTTTTAAGTTTTTCTCTGCAATCATAGGTCCGGAAGATTCCTTGTTTTTTGAATATGCAAACTGACTGATGCATAAGATCACCTGATTTCAGCATCTGAAAGAAAAGTATTTATGAAAAACATTAAATATCTCAATGGACTAAAAGATCTACCCAGAATGAGGTTAAACTTTATGAGTTCAAGCCTTTGTTCAGAACAGTGGGGATACGCAAACGCTTTTTCCAGCTCCATTTTTCTTATGATACTCCTGTTTTACAGCTATGCAGCCCTTAGACTATAAATTGTATTGCCATCTGTTCTGTGAGCCAGATTTCTGGGAATTCCTCAGAACTTATATAATAAATGCTGTGGGGTTGATGCATCAAGAGGACAGCATGAATTCAAGGGCTTGCAAAGAAAACTTGGAATTCCACATACGCTTCACTGAGTTTCACCACTGAGTTTGGACCAACAGTTTCACTATTCTCACTTAAAATAGATGTTATATTTTATTATATGTCTTTTAGCTGGGTGATAAAGTGAATATAAAAGAGTGAGTGGTCTTTAATTTGCAGTGTCATTGTCTTGAATTTTTTGCAATGATAGATTTTCAAGCATGGGTGTTTATAATTAGACATTGCTGTACCTCAATAAGGTAACTATATACCAAATGTAAGTCATCTCCTCCATACTTAAAATTAATTAGAGGACCTAAACAAGGGCACATTGTTTGAAAATGTTAACATTTTTTGTTGTAGCTCTCTTAAAATTAAACTGCACCTGTTTGCATTATTGATTGCTGGTTTGATTGTAAATTATTATTTAATTTTTATGGTATGATTAAATTGAAGGCAATAATCATTGATAACTCCACAATCTAGAAAAGCATTGAAGTATTGAAATATCTATGAATTACAATTAAAATTAGAATAACCTGATTATGTTTTTTGTAACTTTTTGATCTTTTTAGATTCAAAAAATTGGAGGGCAATAAAGATGAGGAAGAGGAAAAGAAAGAAATTGCTTTCTTACCAATGTCAAATTCAACTTGACTAAAGCACATCACATACTTCTTTTTAGCTAATAGTTCCACCAAGTTTTTTTTTGCCTTGAATGTCGTTCTGTGCTGCACAATGTTCAGTATTTTGACCACATGCAAGATCAAAGTTGCATATTTAGATGGAGTTCAGGTACCTGGAAGTACACCTTTGCTTTTCTAATAAATCTATTCAGCCCTTCAGGCTGTGCCCATAGTGGTTGGAGAAGTAGAAGACAGAACCTTTTTACTCTGTATGAGCAGAGGGCAGGAATTTGGTAAATTAATGGAGAAGCTTATGTTGTCTCCAGAGAAGTAAACAAAAACCAGAGAAAGGACAAAATAAAATAGGACACTGTGAGAGGAAACTGCTGAAAGCTTAACTGTAGTTTTCCATTGCTTATTTCATCTATTGTTTTTTGTTGTTTGTAATAATATGTCCTATTTCCCCTGATTTTTTAAGTACTAATTTTAAGAAATTATCAAGAATATAACAGGGTAAATAATGTTTCCTTTCAAGAATGTAGTTTAGCTTTCAAACTCTGTATGTGTCAGAGGAAGAAGTCGTGTCAGTGGAAGAAGAGAACACTTTCATCGAAAGATGGCATGGTTGTCGTTGCATGACTGTTGTCATGTTCATTGATCTGACTTTCTTAAGTTCAAAATTTACACATCTGAGAATCTTTCTGCACCTCACAATATAGAAACCTTCAAAGATTGAGTTGATGTTTGCTGCATGGGTTTAAACCTCTCAGCATGAACAGCATTTCATGTGAGTGTGGAGGAGTAGAACAGAGACTGATTCTTTCTAACAGTGATGATCCTGCCTCCATGGTTCATCTTTGAAATCCTTGGGCTTTGGAGGAAATTCATAACTAAACCTGCCTGCTTTGGTTCTTTCACCAAATGAAAGTTAATCTTACTGTTCTGTTTGAGAACTGTGCTGGAAGCTATGTGAAGAACTTGCTCTGTTAATGGTCATTATTTGATTCCTTCTGACTCTGCACATTTATTAAAGGAGATGAAATTTAATTAAGATTTAGTCTCAACCTATTTTTAATTTACCTAGAGATTCTAGCAAACTTTACTACTATGCAGAGTTTGCAGCAATAGTCTGTTTTTTCTTGTAGCTTTCTCTGCTTGGCTCTTATCCTGTCTATTAGGTAAAATTAGGGCCCAGAAAATCGGATTATTATATCCCAAGGGGCTGAACTGATAAGCAGCACATGATTGTTGATCTGCTTGCTACCCAGTGTTGCTGGTGTTTGAGATGCTGCTAGATGCAAAGCCAATTTTTTATCAATTAGTGCTCATTAGAATAATTTCCTGTTATTGATTTTAAATGTATTACAAAGCATTTTTAGGAAACCCAAAAAATAGTAGCTGTACATGATTTCTTAGTAAATGTAACTCTTTAGGGCCCAGTGTTAATTTTAACTAACTGGTTTCATTGGTTTCCAAGTACTATTTCTGCTTTGGATCCCGCCTACTATCCTCTCCAGATTAAACATGTTTTGAAACAAGCACTTGATATAGTCTTTATCAACAAAGTTGCTGAGAAAGTAAAGATTTTTTAAAAAGTAACATTTGCTTTTTCTATCTTGTTATGGTTTGGGCTTTTTATCTTGCATAACTACCATTGGATTACATGACGTACAATACAAGAATTAATGTCAGCCTTGAATTAAGGGTGATTTCCATTGCCCTTGATAATTAACATGTGGGTTTTGTTTAATTTTACACACACCTTTTCCTTAATACACACACTGAGATTTGGGGCACTATTAAAATCTAATTTACAAATTTTAAAATTGGATATAATGACATGTGAAAATAATAGCTTTGATAGCTGGGAGTCTGAGAGGGTGTATCTGTTGAGTTTCTGTGAAATTTGGCCTATAATTACTATTAATCTGTTATACATGCAAGAAACCTGAATGTGAGATTATTTGATAAACAGTAAAATGTGTGTCTGTATGTAAAAAGCACCAAGTCAGGCACGCCTGCATTTCCACATACCCTATATGTACATGATGAATCGTTATGGAATTATGTCTTTTATGATCACAGTGCAATTTTGACTAAATTTGGCAGTGTCAGTATTGAAACTATTAGTATATCCATCTGGGTTAATTTTCTCTCCTTCCTTATTTAGTTTAAATTTTTAGCAACATTAGCTCAGGTTTCACAAGCACTCTCCTAAAATGCTTTCAAGCACTCTCCTAAAATGCTTGCAAATATTTTAAATATATTCTGTGATCTCTGTTGCACAAGGTGGAGACCTAACGTAAGACTTGACTTGTGCTTTTCCCACCTCCATTAATGAATTAGTCTCACAATTACTGTAAAAATTGAGATGAGCGTGGGTGAAATGCATACAGCTTAGTCTCTAACCTTAATAAACAGAGTTGGTATTGACTCAAGTGAATTTTGTTTAACCACAGTACATTTGCTTCTTAATTAGTGAATATTCATCTGTCATCAGCAGCAGCTATGACACCCCTCCCTGCTAACACGTTCTGTCATAAATAATCAATGAGACGCTATTAATATTCATGAGTGGGAATCTGTGTAGTCATGTGCACTGATGCAGAGACAGGGGGAGTGTTGCCATGAACTGAGTCGAAACTCTGTGTGTGTATACGTGAGTGTAAGATAGTTAGGGAAAGGGAAGAAGAGCATGCTGCTACGCACTGCCCTGCCTTGTGCTGCCAGCTAACAGCGTGCCTGTGTGTCGGGGCTGGAGTGACTGATGAAAAACAGTAGACAAGTCTGGAGGGTGATTCCCCGTCAGTGCATTTGCCTTTCAGTGCTGGGGAAATTAGAGGCTTTGCTCTTGTGTTGCTTATTAGGATGGGCTGCAATCTGTGCACTTTTCAGAAGAGAGAGGAACACTACAAACTGCTCTATGAAGTTTCACAGGTGAGTGCAGAGGATATTACTAGCATCTCCAGAGTAAAATGTATGTGCTTTACAGACAGTGAGTAGAGATGCTTTTGTTTTGCCTTGCCTTTTTTCTTTCCTTTGCAAAATTGCTGGTGAAATTGTTTGGGGGGAGGTTGGTAATTATTAGTATTTTGGGTGCCTGTGTTTTCTGCTTGTATGCCACTCCCCCTTCAGATGACTTCCTGTGGGATTCTTTTAACATTTTTGTGCATCTTCTGCCAAGATGTCAGTCATATAGCAGCAGTCTCATTGAACCATATCAGTGATGTTTTAAGGGAGCCCTTGGCATGGGTAATAAGACTGATTTCAGATAAATTGCACTGCTACCTCTGAAAGCCTTATGTCTGTGATCTTAGGTATTCTTAAGTTAAGGAACAAAGTTTTAATGGCATGTCTGTGCTGGCTGAGAAGCATGTTAAATTTTCAGATTCATTAATTAAAATTGAAATAATTCTGAAACATGTTGTCACCTTTAAACAGGTACTGAGTACAACAGGGTTCCATGGGTGAGATGTGCTGCTTGTTCATTCATTGTGTGTGTGTTATTTCTGTACAGTACTAGACAAAGATCATAATCCCATTTAAGTATTTTGGTGTCTCTTTCAGCATCCTAACAGTGTAGTGCATAGCAGAGTAGCAGTCTGCTGCTGTTGTGTTCCCAGCTCCCTCAGAATAAGATGAGAAAAGATGAAACAAGTACTACCCCATAATAGCCCATAATTTTTGCTCAGATCCTATTGAATCAGTATTTGATTTGCAGCTTTTTGTTTGGTTGTTTTTTTTTTTTTCCTCTTGGCATAGCAGACTCACACATACTAAAGTTTAGTGCCTTTCAGCATCTGTTCTCTTCCTCTCTATAATTTGTTCTGGCTTTGACACATTGCCATTGATAGACGCTGAACACTGGCAGTTTTGGACTGCACTGCTGCTGACAGGCAGTGCAGGGGAGAAAAAACAGCTTATAATGTTGGTGGTCTATTGGCGCAGCAGCAGCTAAGTGCCCAGTGCCTACTGGTTCCCTCCAAGTTCCTCCTGACGTGATTCATTTCACAGTGGGCTAATTACAAAGTGGATTCTCTACACATGAAGCAGCCTCCTCAGTTGTGGTGTTAATGCACATTTTCATGGTAATGTGATCAGAGCCTCATTAGCCAGTTTCCAGAATGATCCTCTGCATTAATTAAATATAAAAATGACTCTTTTTATCACCATAGAGAGGAAGAAGAAGATTAACATTGTTAATTACTACTGGGGGCCATACCTCTGCATCATTTTTTTACCACAGAGCCAGCAAATGTATTCAATCCTAAATGAGTGTCCGTTTGCAGGTAACATGCCCACTGCCTTGCCTGGTGAAGATGGTCTCTAGGTGGAACACTTCCCTTTAGTTCAATATTTAGTCGTAATCCCATCATCGTTTTTTCTTACAGCAATAGCTCAGAGGAAAGCGTAGCAGCAGCACATTTCCCTCTCTTCTCTTTCCCTCTCCCCATCTCTGGATTGCCAAACTGATCTGAAAGTGTAAAATGGAGTAGAGTAGGTCAATGTCTGCATTTCTGTGCCAGGGAATAAGAAATGCAGGTTCTGCTGTGAAAGGAATTAGACATTTCTTAAAGGGCTGCATGTGTGTATGGGTAAAAGACTGTGTCTGGTTTAGAGTAAATGAATTTTCAAAATATTCCTTGCAGTAACGTTGCATGGCAGTAAATGTGATTGAAATTATCAGCAAACCCAAAGGTGGGTTTTTAAGAGATTTGAGAGAAATTCTTCTCTCTATCTGTTATCTTCTCTGCTATTAAGTTGGAGTGTCTGTGGATGTGAGCAACCAAGGTGCAAAATTAACTAATGCTTTCACTTTTTACTCTGGTGCTTGCCAGATAAAGTGTTATCCCTGGGAGGATCTCAGGGAGGTTCCTTGGGGAGTTGAAATGCAGTGAGCCTGGTGCTGCATCTTGTGCTGTTAGGGAAATGTCACTGATAAGGTGCAGAAGGAGAGCAGAGAAATGACTTAGTGTGCTCGCTGCCAGATCCTGTGTTCATCTGTAAACTCATCCCTATCTTTGTTTCAGTGTGTGCAGGTCAGAGCCCAAAGGATACTGAGCATATTTTTAACCAGGTGCTGCAGTAAAGATCAGGCAGTCTCACACCATAACTGCTTCCGTGTACAATTCTGATTTGCTGCTGGGAGGGGGGAGCAGCAGTAGAATATGATAAATTAAATTAAGCCAAGACAGGCATTACTACTTGATTTGCAAATCCCTTTTTAACTCTCCAGTCCTGTAATTCCTATACCACAGGCTTGGCTCTTTCATCTATGTGATTTCTGGAGAGCTTGGGACAAGTTAGCCTGTCAGGGACATGAATTGACTGAGGATGAGCTGTGGCTCACTAGCATATGTGGATCAGATAGATTAATTTAAATTCATATAAGAAAGCAAACCTAGCCTCATCTGCCACCTTTCCCATGCTAGGCTACCTGATACTGTGGGTGGTCTGTGCACACATATACTTAGAGATATAGTAAACAAAGGAAAGCATGTTTGCAGAGGAAAACCATGCAAATCTTGCAGTCGGGCAGGTTTTCTGTGACTGTTTTTAGTGAGGTCAGATTCAGCATCCCAGAGATTTTTGTTGTAAAGCTGCTGGAAATCATTAGAATATGTACAATTTCTCACTCTTCCCACCATTCCTTTACTCCAGACTTGTCTTTTGCTGAGGTAGCAGTTCAGAGACTATGGGGGGCCATCTCCAGAAGCATCATTTGCTTGTGTGATGGATATGTTTATTTAGATAACTGTGTTTTGCACGTGCAGACTAGGATCAAAATAAAAAGTCAAATAGTCATATTTTAAGAATGAAAGCTTTTGAGATACCACTATGCATTGGTGAAGGATCCTCATGCCTCTGAGTGCCTCTTCACCAACCCTCAGCATGGCTCAGGTTTATTTCTTGGCTTCACTGGGGGAAGGTATCAGACACACTACCCCCCTCAAATCTCCTCCATATGCCTACCAGTGCAGAAATGAAAGATGTCTCAATTTGAAATTTATGGCCCTACATGCTACTTCATGGAGCACTTTAATATTATTTCCTGTGTGCTGTATAAGCAGGATTGAGCTAATGAGTGTGCATCCAGGAAGTCTATGTCAAGTCACTTAGAGAGGGTGGGATCTGGTATATGCTCATGTCCATTAAGAGAAGACCTCGGCCATTCTCAACTGATTTTTTTCTTCTACTGCAGGGGCTAAAGAAGCAAGTTTAAGTCATTTGTTAAAAGCATGGTGAGGACTCTTCCCATTTAGCAGGAAGGATAAGAGAAAAATGGCTAGGATTGAAGGGAATCAGCAGTAATCCTCAGTAGCCTTGTTTGAGACTCAAGAAAATGCAGGTTTTCTTCAGAATATTGTGGTTGTCATATAACCATTTCTGTTTGTTTGAACTTTTGTGTTTTCAAAATGTGCATTTAACCGTGAGAAAAAGAGGGGAAAGCTGAAGGGAGACCACTGCTTTTAGAGGTAAACCAAAGAATGGTGCAAATTTCTATTTCGAGTTACATGTTAAGAAGCAGATCTAGCTCAGGTGAGCATAGAATTGAAAGGGAGAAAGGAGAAAAACCAGAAAGGAAAAGAGAGGCTATCTCAGATGCTTACAAAGTCAGTGGTGGAGCTGGGATTAAAACTAGAAGGTGGCACATTTATGTTTTATATTTGGCCTGAGATAATAGTAGAGCTTGCTCACAGCATTTTTACATCCTCTGAAGACTGATTGTGCCATTTGCTTCTCATGTTGGTTTCCATAATTACCATAAAACTCAAACTTTTACCAGTTTAGAGTTTTGATTTTATGTTCATTTTGATATCCCTTGGGCTACTTGAAGTACTAAGTTCTAGTGGTAGATCTCTTCAAAATCAAAGCTGCTCACAAGAGAGACATCAAGCCTGCCTGCTGAAACAGCAGAGACACTTCTGCGAGTTCCAGGAGATGCTGCTTGTAGCTAGCATTGGAATATGGAAGACTGGGGGCTAAGCAATATTCCTTTGCACTGGGACTTGCCTTCTCTGGTCTTGATGAAGTTTGAGTTTGTTCCAAAGATTAGTTGAGTAACTAGATGATGTGATACTGATTTTCCTCTTGAACCAACCTTCAGCCACTAATATTCTCTTTTGGTGCTTATGTCATGTGAGGTGGTTGCATGACGAGTCCTCAGTGTGGTGGTTGCCATTAGTTCTCATTCTTTTATGTAGATACCTGCCACAACTTTTGTGTACCTTTGTTTGCTATATATCAATGCCATCTCCAAATGCCCCTCATGAATTTCACCAGCTATGGGAAAGTACTAGCTTGTGTTGCATCAGCACAAACACATTTTCGGTTTATATCAAAGCTCTCTTTTTATTAGAAATTCTGTAGCAGCACACTTTTCCCTCTGGTGAGCATGAAAGGAAAAAACCCTGAATTTAATTGTCTGGAAATTAGCTGAATTATCTGACTTCAATTAAATCAGTAGCAAAAAGTAGATCTGGTTTGATCTTACTGCATTTCCTTTCTTTTTCCTCTTGCTGCTCTAAAATTTTTAGACAAACAAGTGATAACCCCCTGATTCTTATTTTTTTCTAAGTAGCTGTTCTGAATACTCATTTCTCTGTTAGAAAAGTTAAAAATAAGTCGGCAAACTTGCAGGAGTACTTTTCAGTTTAGCTGAACAATTTTAGAGATTGGCTTTTGTACTTCCCCTCAAAAAGATACTGTCTCATATTAGTAATGTATGATTAAAATGTAATCAAGTAAAGCTTGTCATATATTTCTAGCCATGTCCTAAGAACTTTCTTGGCATTTTTTTAAAGAACTTTGCTGAGCTGAAAAGACTGAAAAAGGAGTTCAAAAATTAGACTTCTTTTATAGATAAGACATTATCTTTGTGGTTAGCAGGTGCAGCATTCCTGGTTCTTCTGTTTCCTTGATTACTACTTCACACCAATAATTAAGCAGCATGAAACAATAGAAATTAAATCATAGAAATAATCCCATTGCCATAATGTTCCTGCAGGCTCAAGAAGGGACAGCAGTGTCATGACATTGCTAACAACTTGTTCCTGCTAGAGGAGCTCACTTTCCCTTGCTGGATACTGTGCCACAGATGTAGGGAGCATTGGCTGCCAGCACTGACTGTCCCCAGAGCCCTTGGCACCCACTCCTCAGCTCTGAGCTTTGAGCCACCACATGCCAATTCCTTAAAAGAGAAGAGACATCTTTCAGGCCACCTCTTGTTTGACTTTAGCTCTGTTTGGGTGGGAGGGCTCCTTGAGGGGTCCTGGAGGATTGGGATTTGGGCATGGGAACACACAGTCTGCCTGAAATAACCAGCTCTGGCTGTGTGGTTGGAGAGTGGCTGCAGAGAAGGCATCCATGCACACAATTACACATGCAAGGAAGTTGTCTTCTGGTTCTCTGAAAACCTAAACCTGTTAGCAGGAATTTTTTTTGATCATTCTTTTGAACATGACACCTGAATTACATGCCAAGTATGTAAGTATTATTTTTTTATCTCAAACCAACAAGTGATAAAACACTTACATGTTTTCTGGTAAAATCCAGGAAATTCTGAAGCGTTTCCACTGACTTCACTGGGGCCTGGCTTTCATTTTCTGTCCTTGTTTACTGTCTGGTAAAAAGGCATATAGTTCCTGTGCATACCTCAAGAGGAAAGATAAAGAAGGAGTCATCCTGAGATAAGAAAGCAGACAATAGTATGTGAGATAAGAATTCAAGGGATGGGTACAACACAGGCAGCTATAAAAAAGCCATACTGAGATTGTATCTGTAATCTGCAGGGATATTCTGTGATTCTACAATTTGATATGTAATACCATGAAAATTTTAAAAAGTAAATGGTTCAGGTACTGAATACAGTGACTTTCTCTCTCATTTTACTGTTTGTTCCTTGCATCTTGAATTTAACAACGGGGATTAAGGATTCTTCTAATGATCAGATTTCTATACATTTTTATGGAACCATCCTTTTTTGAGGCTTGCTTCCTGATGTGATTTGGTGTGGATATAATCCTTAGGCCTACAGTAAAATGTATCTTTGTGTGAGTTCTATACATTAATGATGTGATGAAGCAGAAATTGCTACCTTGAGCATTCTGTCAAAAAAGAAGCATATTTTTGAGGTTCAGTATTTTTGTTTTGAAGACATTAAATGTCAGCCAAACACTCCACCATGTATATGGGGTTAACTGACAGTAGACTGTTTCACCAGTTTTCTCTCAGGATCTGAGAGTTTAATGGAGATGTATACAGCAGGGCTTGGTGGTAACTAGCAGTATTCCACCCCTAGGGATTTGTTGAGGTCTTATAAAAATAATTTTTAAAAAATACTGAAAAATTCTTGGATCTTTGGCTTAAGACTATTTATCTTCAGATTACGTTTGACATGTCATTTTAAATGGCATGTGCTTTTTTTAATAGTATTTGCTTTTCTGTCAATCCTCCAACTTTGAACCCACTGGCTAATTTCAATCACAAAGGCTTTTCTCATTTTAGTGTAATGCAAAGTAGTTTGATGATACTCTTAAGTAGATTTTTTTTTCCAAGTGCAGGAAGATTTCCAAGTTTGCTAACATCACCTCAAAATATCAAGGCATGGAAGAATTTAGGAATTTTCGTGCTGATTACTCTTGAGACACTTCCTTTGTGGTTGCAGTGAAGATAGTTACTTTTCTATTTCTTGTGTAATAAACTTGTCTTTTTTTTTACTTTGCTCAATAACTGTAACAAAAATGAATCTATTAAGAGAGGATATTGAATCAGATACTGTTCAAAGGTATCTATAATATTATTATAACAAATAGTGGGTCAGAAAGAGAATTTTAAAAATACTTGTATGCCATTTCTAGGACTGGACCCAGAAATGGAATTGCAGTGTCTTTATGTGATGCATTGTCAAGTCTCTTCTATAATTGCTTGTATTTTAGCTTAAAATACTGATGTGGGGAGGCAGAGAACAGGGTGACTATTTGGCCATTTCTGCATAGTAGGATGACCCTCACTGTTGTGAGTTTTTATTGTTTAACTTTGAGGAAGTTAGGACATTTTACCTATTCTTCTCTCAGGTGGAAAAAGTAATACATTCTTTTCTTCTCCAGTGTGAAGGTTGAGGTTGTTTGGTTTTTTTATATATTTAACTGAAATAAAACCAAACCCTGATAATCATCAAAGTGCAGCAAAACAAACATTAATTTATTTGCATTGTCATCTGATTTTTTACAGTAATGGTTATTCTGTATAGGTTTTGGCCATGATGTCCTATGAAACAACATAAGCACAGTGGAACAAGTAATCTTCTAAACTACTACATGACAATAGAATTCCTGTGCTTCAGGTATATTGATGTCAGAGTTGAACCTGAGAGGATTCAATCTGCAAAAAGTCTACAAGTATCTTTAATTTGTCTAGCTAAACTTGGTTTTTGGGTTCTTCACCCAGCTGGAGAATTCTTTCTTTTTTGTTTCATATGTTTCAGTATTTGGGGGCGGGGGGAGTGGGAAGGGATGGGAGGAGGTGCTGTTTGTTCGGGGCTTTTTTCCTACCCCCTGGAATCATGGAGCTAGGAAAAATTGATATTCTTCTTCCATTTGATATTCTTCTGCATATCTAGGGTTGGCAGCATTGCTTGAGAGGTGAGGCTGAGACCCAGCCACGCAGTATTGGCAGTGGTGCATGGCCCTGAGGAGGAGGGTATGGCTTGGCTCTGGACTGTCAGGACTTGCCCAGGGACATCAGTGCCAACAGCAGCCAGCCATGGCTGTTTGAGCACACCTCAGACCAGGCTGTTTCTGGGAGGATCTGCAGACATGCCTGCAGGGACCATCCTGCTTGCAGCTTCTGTGCCCGTGTGCATCAAACTGGGGGAGCTCCTGGGAAAGAGCCACAAACCTGTTCCATGTTCAGTTGCTCTGTAATGTCAGAAATACCCACTGCAGTGCCAGAGCCTGTGTCCTGAGGACCACAGGGAACATGGGATTGGGTGAACTTGACTATATCTTTATGAGGACTGAACAACTGAAATAATCAAAGAAAATTATTCTTTTTGGTTACCTGTAATATAACAGAGCAATTGACTGAGCTATGTTATATGTTTGATTGTATTTGTAATGTGCTTTTTGCATATTACAGTGATGAATTTGCAGGGAAAGCTGCTCAGGGAACAATCATTATTCAGTTCTTTGACTTCCTCATGGCTAGAATGTGAAATATTCAGATTCCTTATGATATCCAGGGTTATAGGAACTGCCAGCTCAAAATAAATTTTAATGGAAGAAAAGGTTGATTATCAGTTAAAGTTCAGCATTTGGAATGCATTCTCAGAAGTCAGGGTTGCTAAACGTGGGGAAGACATATTTCATTGCAGTATAGTTTTCACTTGAATTTGTCACGTAGTCTACTATTACAGTTGGGAAAGACAGAGACACATAAGTTTATAAATGAGGAATAGTGTGAGTGTGGGTGGTATCTACATTGTTTCTCACTAAGGAATAAAATTCCATCAAAATCAAAATGCTTAATTCAAAAAAATTTAGATATTTCATCAAATATGGACTTACAGAAAAAACATGGGGAAAAAATTACTAGAAATGCCTGGATGTTATTTATATATCATCATAATTGAAGATTTAGGATGATTAACATTTGAAACTTATTCAATAGTTTGTGAGGGTGTTATTTCATGTAGTATGAAATTTGGAAGCCAAAAGTGAGTCAAGTTCTCCTTTATCTAAAATTTTTTTGCTCTTTCCAGAGTTAGGTGTACTGTTAGAGAAATCTGAGAACTTCTTTTAATGTGTAATTTCTATTCTCTCTGGATTTCCCATTCTGAAATATGTGACTTGCTGGGGGAAACTCCTGTCTATGTGCAATTGTATTTACCAGCATACATTTGTCGAGATTTGTTTGAAAGCAGTCTGTCTTGTGGGAGAGGAGGGAAGCAGCAAGAATAGCTGTGGTAACTGTAAACAACTTCCAGTAAGGTACTTGACAGAAAAAGAATACACCATCCTATGAGCAGTGCATGTTGTGATGGCAGAGAGGAATGCTGCCCTGTTCAAGAGAATTTGCCAAATCTGTCTTTCTGCTTTCTGGCTATTGTACACCATTGGATGGGTGATTACAGCATATTGAGGTGTAGGGCCCACTTCGTGCAGCAGTGGGACTTGGGAGTCTGGCTCTAATTCCTTCTCTTGTGGGTGTATTTTAAGAGGTTCTGGTTTCTCTTTTCCTGTTCTTGTATAAAGTCCAGTATTATTTAAAGCTTAAAGATTGCCTGTAGAGATCATGGCAAATGGCTAATGAAGAAACTGAATTAGCATTGCCTAATAATGATGATAGTGATCACAATAACCATCATAAAGTGCTAGATGGAGCCACTTAGCATTTATTGGTAAAGTTATAACACAAGTGGATCATTACAGTGGAGTGTTAGACCTGCCTGCATTTCCAATGCTTCCTCAACATACAGAAAGAGTTTGAGTCAGTTTGTTGAATGACTGTTTTTTCCTTCACTGTACATTAAACTTCAATTTTGATAGGAATTTTCATTACAATTTCCCCAGCACTACTTCACAGGCAGCTAATGGGACATGCTGCTTTTTCATTCATATATTTCATTGTATTATGCACGTCAGAGGCTTTTTAGTGTGAATGAATTTCTAATTGTTAATTTGTTGATATTGCTTTTTTTGGATCCAAGTAGAAATAGGATGTTTTTGGTATTTTTTCATCAGTAGTGGAGTCCTGTTGCTGTTAGTTCAACAAAGACACCAAATCTCCTCGCTCCCATAATCACAATATATTTCATATTTCAGGTGTGAATCTCACTAAACCATTTAAAATCTTTTTGATGAAGTAGTTTGAAGTTCTTAACACAGGAGGTCATTCCAATCTATCTCCAAATGACTTCTTTGTCCCCAGATTTATGTATTTCCCTGATTTAAAAGTGTCATTTGGTCATGTTCAGTAGGAGAATGTCTTTGAAAGCCTGACTTGTAGGAATATGATGAATAGTGACAGGGAAAGGATTTTGCCCAGTGAGAAAATACCAAATCATGTAGCGCTGTAGTTTCACTTACTAAATATTGTCCAGGCTCTATTGTTGAACCCTATGCTGTCAGTGTCACTTTGTCAGGATGCTTTCTGTCCTGTGACTAGTGGCTTCAAATGTACTCATCCATCTTCTTGTCCCATTACATTTCATGTGACTGATGTTCTGCACCTATTAAAATTGATGGGAAAGAACAAAGAAGAAAAATGTGCCCTTCAACTGATTATGCCTTTGAAAGAGCAAATGAGACTCTACTACTGTTTAGAGTAAATTGAACAGTTATTTCTAGGTTTATCTATATTACTTTATTTTCATATTAGTAGTAGATCCCTTATTTTGTTTTTTCAATATTTTATTGAGAGCAGTAACTTTGCATCAACATTTTATCCTTTAATTTTGTGACAATAAGTGAACATACAAACTCTCTTAGATTTTTCAACTGCCTCTGGTAATCTTGCCCATGGGATATTGCTAGCATGCCTGAATTACTCTCTTAGGAAAGGATGGAGGAATGTTTGACTAGCCTAGGCCTGTACTCTGAGGAAGAACCCATTGCTTGGACAAAGTTCACGTATGCTGGGAGAGCATTTTTGTGGGATGTCACAAGGTTCTGCTCGGTGGCACTTGCTTACCTTATGTTAAATTCTTCAGGGCAATTAATGATAGACTAGAAATTCAAAAGACTTTGTCATATTGGCTTAATTTCCTGGATAGAGATGGCTTCACAAAGTGCTAGTCCAATGCTTCAGAGTTAGACGAGGGCCATTAGCCAGCTCGATGGAGAGGACAGATGTCATATTTACTGACAACTGAAGACACAGCACTGAGGGAATTCAGAAGGAAAAGCTCCCAAGTGATCAGTATGTCTGATTATTTATAGATTTATGACAGCCTTCTCAGCATAGCAGCCAACAGATCTTTCCCATTTGTGCATAGTAATGAGATTGTCTTTTTTTTTTTCAAATTTGAGTTTTGACTATGGGAATTGGCATGCCCCAAAATGCAACATAATGGACCCTTTTAGGCTCCCTCATTGTAGAGATTTCAGCAAGTGATGTATGCAGCTCTGTTCCCTTACCTAGCGTACTCAAATTCATTAAAGTTTATTTCCATGCAGAGTTCAAATATGTTCTGGATTTGTATACTTCTGTGCAAGGAATTTGGGTTTCTTAGTCTCAGTTTTGATGTTAATCTTTTGTCTTGGTAATTCAGGCTTAGGTGTTCTGTCTGAAGCTCATAAAATGTGTTTGGCTTGTGGACTGGGAAATGCTTCAGAGACCTCTGAGTCTTGAAAGACTGTTGCATTACATTACACCATAATCTGTAACTAAGATTTTTTTATAGTCTTCAAGGCCTGTTGCTTTGTCTCCAACATTTTTCTCAGTCTGGAGATGGTATACAGTGAAGAGGATAATACTTTTACGTCGGGAGTGGATTCACTTGGGTTACTACAGAAACAGTTGTTCCCATCTAGAATTTGTGAAGAAGAATTAGATTAAGATTAAAATAGGCAAAAAAGACTTTAAGAATATTAATTTAATAATTCCTCTGTGAGGCCTCTTCTGTCTTCACTTACATACTTGACCTCCAGCTGAGAGTGGATTCATAATTTTACAATAACCTTCTTACAGAAAATTAACTCCTGAAATGAGTAGAAGTTAAGCAAAAATACAAGGGACCTGTAGTCAGATCCTATTTAGTACTCTAATCTTAGCAGGACATCTCTGGAGTATTCAAGCACATTCTCACCCTTAGCATTAGAGGCACTTGAACAAGTAACCTCACAGGAATAAGCTTCATATATCCTCTCTTCTACCCTGTGCTAAAATGACCTATGGAAAAGGCATTGTGGAAGAATGCATCCTGTATTTTACTTAGGGCAAAAGCATGCAGCAGATAGCTGATACTTTGAAATTTGCACACCTCTAACAATAATTGTTTCTCATGCATATGTCTTCAGTGAGATATGAAAAAGGTCAGAAGTGGAAAGAAATTTCAGTTTACACTTCTGGACTGCAATAACTGCAGCAACTGCTGGGCTAGGTCCCAATGAATTAATTCTGTTGTCAAGGAAAAACAGTTCTTAGCACTATACAGAAAGCTCATCATATAGTAGTGCTGTTAATTTCTAGTATGACTTGAGAAAGAATAGGTCTCAGTCTTCCACCTCCCCATACCTCGGGAGATTTTAGCTGGAATCTACTCTAAGCCTGTGGTAACAGATTTTCAGAAAAGCTGATGTTCCCACATTTTTGATTTTAAAGACACTGAGAATTGCTTATCTTTTTGTTGTGGTGAGGAAAATCTGAATGCAAGTGGAGGGATGAGAAAATTGGATTTCCTTTTATTGCACAGGAACACTGAACAACATTGACAGAATATTTACTCCTGTCTCTTCCTTCTAATTTGATTCTCTGACTACCGTATCAATCTTTGTTCATTGGTGAAACAAAATTAGAGCATCACAGGTGTTGTTGCTTGTGCCTCTGCAACAACTGCAAGATGTGAAAGAATTAAAGATATGATCCATTCTGTAAGATTTATTTACCAGTTCATCCACAATGAAATGTGCCAACTGTACAAAATGTTATGAAAATGCTCCTCAAGCCATGTCAAGCAAAAGGTCTTTTATGGTTCCCATATTTCTTCCTCTAGTGAGAGATTTGATACGTTTGGTATGGATGTGTTCAATACTAACTATTGAATTCTGATTGACTAACTTTCTTTCTACTCCCCAGCACATGTATAGTCATTTGAATAATACAAATTACACTGGCATTGCTAGCATGTACAACATTCTGGAGAAAAAACTTTACCGTTGTCAGTGACAGTACTGTGAATATTGTTCCAGGGGTAGGTTGTTTTTTCCCAGTGGGCAGTTAGGTCTTTTACCCTGCTATTAAAGAAGAAAATGCAGCATTGCTGTACCTCACCTTGCATGATTTTTGTTCAGTCCATGTAGAAGGATGGCAGGATCACCCTGGCCTCTGCTGAGCAGGATGTGATTGCAGTAGTGACAGGGTGCTCTCTTTTTTTGGGGGGATCAGAGGATGATTCATAAGCAAGCTATTCTCATGGTTACCTTTGTTCAATAGCTCTGTATTGGTCATCCCTTTCTGGATATGTGACTGTAGGCAGAATGAAGTTAAATTTCAGTAGAAAATTATCAAACCAGCAGAAAATAAAATTGATCCAGATTCACAACTAGTTCATGACCAGTTGCTGTAAGATATTTTTCTCTTTGTCCTTTCAGCTGTCTGAATGCTTACAAAAAAAAACAATACACAGAATTAAACCTTCTAATAAGGACACTTCTATAAGTGTAGTGGAGACTTATGCTTAGATCAGGGAAAAAAGGTATACTTCTTATAGATTGGCAGTATGTTGAATCCATTTGAAGAACAGGAGTGAGAACTCCAGAGGATATTTTCCTAATATGCTGCTGGAAGCACAAGGTGAAATTTGTTTCCTCTTCTTAGAAACAGGTCCATAGTTTTAAATCTGTTTAGCAATCATAGAATACCTCCCACACTACTATCTTTGTTAAGTGAATTATAGGCTGTGTAAATAAATTAGGAAGAAAACAATTTATCAGGAATAATCACCTGGCTAAAATTGCAGGGCAGCATTTTTGCTAGGACCTCTGAGAAAGTAAATTCATGGGAAATACTTCAAATCTCCCCAGTTTATATTTCATTCACAAACAACTTCTAGAAAATACTCCTTAACACAGAATAAGATGATGCTAAAAAATCTGAAATGTGTTTACAGTTGCAAGTATAACAACTTTCAGAGCTGAGAGTATATTCAGGAATATTGTCCATATGCCTCTATTGGCTGCAAAGTAACGCAGCTTGCGTTACTCCAAGTGAACATTCAGGATTGGAAACTTGCCGTTGTTTGAGAATTTAGACCTGACTTGCACCTGTCTACACAGTACAAACTTCTGATTGTCTTCTAAAAATATTTTAGCTCAAGAAGCATTTTTTTAAATTATTGATACTTACTGTTTTCACATTTGCAGCTAAATAGTTGCAGTAGCTTAGATGTTATGGACATAGCAGAGTTGATTTTCCTTATTTTTGCAAACTGCTATTAAAAAATACAAAATTTTGGTGCTGTGGTTGTTTATAAGGAATATAAGTCATTTTACAGAACAGGAAAATTCAATTAAATAGTACATTTTTTGCCTTAATATATGTCAATGATTGATACTGGGAAACTGAGAAAGCAAAGTCCTTTATCACCTATATCCAGGAATGTGGGGAAAATACTCATTAAATTAACATTAGTTTAAGAAAAATGAAACTTCTGAGCCAATTACAGTTTACTGTTTAGACTGAAACAAAAAATATGACCTTTGTTACAGAATGTGTGACTTGAGCAGGCAGTTCCATATAAAATTGAGAAGCTGCAAATGTTCTGCACTTGAGTGATGGTGAACGTGTGATCTTAGTTCTGCTTCATTAGCCCCTAGTGAATGAGTGGTAAATTTTTCCTATTTATACATTTCTGTCAGGGGATCATAAACATAGCCCGGCTAGTGCATGTTTTCAGTGCAGCAATTTCTTTTTTTCTTTCTTTTCCCCAGCTTTGATGAATAGTTTATATTCCACTTGAATAAATTTTTCTTCTTTTCAGATATTCAGATAGGTATTAGCACTGGTTAATTATGCACTCAGTACCTTTTCTAATAGAACTATCTGTCATTATGGCAAGCTTTTATGTTGTATTTGAGGTATTCAGTCTTTTCAGTAAAATACTGCTTTTGCAGTATGCATGGGAACGATCAATTTTATTTTCTGCTGATTTAATAATTTTCTACTGAAATTTAATCTTCTGTGCTATGGAGTTTGTGACCAATTGAAAGATTTTTTCCTCTGCTAGGAGAGTATCTAATGCTTCAGGTTTTTACCTCTCATTGCAGAAGTGCACCTTTAGATTTTTCTGCGCTATAATACATTTACATCTCCTTTTAAGGGTAAAAAATGTACAACTAGATTGTTTTCTGTGTCATTTACTAATTCAATATACCAGAATTATAAACAACTTTTTCTTAAGTGTTTCTCTAGTGGTGATGTTTGTGTAGAATGTGTAGTTAAAAAAGTCATGAAGGTTGGTACAGACATGATGAACACTGTACAAGTTGATAAGTAATTTGTTCTGGTCAGTGTTTTGTATACAAATGCAAAGTATGTTGTTGGCTTTGGACAGAATAGGTTTTGTGTGTTTCTGTACCTCTATATTACTGCTTTTCCTGTTTTCAGGTCTTTTTGTCCAGGATTTTCAAAGACCCTTATCCAGAGTTAGGTATTTGTCACAATTGAATTTCAAGCAGTTTCAGCACTTTTCTTAGTGTTCTGTGGCCACTTCAGTCTTAAACCGTGTTAGATGGAGCCAACCAAATTTAATTGGAAAGTGGTATCTTTGAGATACACCTGAGCAATCTTTCCCAAAGTGCTGTGCTGGTGCTATCGCACCACAACCAGTTGCAGGGATGAACCTTGTTACATCTCCGGCTCCTGGCAGCTGACTGAAGGTGACAGCAGGCATTTGACACTTTTTTTCTGATAATGGCCTATACATCCTAGAGAAAGAGCCTGAAAAAGTGTCCGAGCTTTGGATGGTGTTCTACACAGTGGTGAATTTTACATGATTGGAGAAAGATGAGGGGAAGAGGAAAGAAACTCTGTAAATGATAGTTAAAAATACATAGCATAGCTAACACGGCCATGCCTTAAAGGCTGTATTTTTTATCATTATTGTAAATCCATTCTTTGCTACCTTAGAACTGCTCTCCTAATCACAACAAGATAAGATCATAAATGGGAACAAATTTAGTAATACCAACAGATTATTATCAAAGTCTAGGAAGCGCTTTTAGAAACTGATTGCTGATTCCTTAATATTGACTATTCATAAATTCATAGAATCATTTAGGTTGGAAAAAATCTTTAAGATCATTGAATCCAACTGTGAGATTAACACTGCTGAGTCCATCACTAAACATGTCTCCAAATGACCTAGCTACATTTCTTTTAAATACCTCCAGGGGTGGTGACTCCACCACTTTTCTCAGCAGCTTATTCCAATGCCCAATAACCTTTTCTGTGAAGGGATTTTTCTAACATCCAATCTAAACCCCTAGGGCAAACAATCACTTGTTACTTAGATGAAAAGACCAACCTTCACCTCAGTACAACCTCCTTTTAGGCAGTTGTAGAGAGCAAGAGGTCTCCCCTCAGCCTCCTTTTCTCCAGGCTAAAAGCCCCCAGCTCCCTAATCACTCCATGCAGCACTTGTGCTCCAGACTCTTCACCAGTGACCCTCATTGGCCTTCACTGGAAAAAGTCTAGCACCTCAATGTCTTTCTTGTAGTGAAGGGCCCAAAACTGATCACAGGATTTGACATGCATGGCTGAGTACAGGGATGGTCACTGCCCTAAGTTGTGCTGGCCACACTGTTGCTGGAAAAGCCAGGATGCCACTGGCCTTCTTGACAACCTGGGCACATAAAAGAAGCTAGAATAAACCTAATTTTAGTTGCCATTGATGAAGACTCTTGCTCCATTAGTGCAAAACAAATTGAAGATTCAAGAAGGTAAGAGGGCTCATGAAAACTGAGAGAACAGATGACCAGAAGCATAAGGGATTCCAGTGAAAGCAATCTGTATCAGGGTATTAAATAGCTCCCATTTTCTTTATCATAAATAAAATTCCTGGTATTCTGTTCCTGTTTTAGCCTTTAATGTCTAGAAGTCTTTGTGTGCTCTTCTTTTTCAACAGGATTTAGAAACCTTACACTTGGTTGATAAAGCATCTGTAGTACATTACACAGGACATGTAATGGTAATACCCTAATCTATTTCCCTATTTACCCCAACTGTAGCATCAAAGCATCCATCAGCCTAATACAGTAATCTTGATCTGTGACAACGAAGTACCAGGGGGAAAAAATAGTGTAGGAAAGTTTTGCTCAAGATAACATATAGTCCCAAGAACATGAAATTAGTGCTTCTACCTCTTCCTCTCTATACTCCAAAATAAAGAATAACAACTTTGCTGAAGATACAAATAGAAAAATAGAATTGGGCTTGTTTGGGGACAACTTACTATGCCTTGTGTTGTTACACGTATTCTTTGGCTAGGGAAATTGTCTCTTACTTATGTTTTCATGGAAGGGTAGGTACATGTAAAAATAATTATGCTGGGATCAGCATCTTCTCAGGTTAACAATCAACTGCTGATTATCTGCTGATTCTTGCAAAACAGAAAATCTGTTCTTATACAAACACTAATTATGGAATATCTGCAGAATCATTCCAAACTAGTTTAATTATAACAGGTTTTTATACTGTTCTTAATTGCATTTTACATTGAAGAAAGGTCCAGACTAGTCTAGTCCTCTTACTAATCTGGATCTTTCTTCAGTGTAAAATGCAATTTTACACATAAACTCTTTTTATATCTTTACTTTGCTTTAGAGGTTAAACTGACTGGATTGTCCCAGATGCTTTGTTGTTGTGGCAGACAATTTTTTGAGTGGCTCCTCAACCTCTATTAATTACCATATTGGGATGAGCCTCCTGTACCACATCAAAAAGATTGCATCTGTTACATCCAATAAAATTGGTGTGTGGTGGTTATTGATGGGGCCTCAACCATCCCAGTTTTATTAAGACCACTTTTACACCTAGGTTACGAGTTAACAGTGCCATTATCTTTCCCCAGAATCCCTTGGCAGTTAGTACTGCCAGCAGCAGTAGAAATTATAGAGGGATTAATCTCTGGCTCCATCCCCCAAAAGCTTTTCTCTGGAGGTACAGAATGGTATGTTGAACTGTGTTAAGCAGTAAAAGATTTAATGAAAAAAAAAGCCCCCAGTGTCTGCCTGGATGAGAGTCCGTGTCTGTCCCTTTCCAAACCTGTCAATACCATTTTCCATCTGTGCAAGCCTGTTGGGCTGCTGCAATACACACAGGGGCTTGTGTGGTTTTGTTGCTGTAGCTGGTTTTTAAAAGCCCAACCCTGCAGAAAGTTGGTTGGTGCAGTTGATTTCAGAGGAAAATGAGGAGCTGGGGTAAAAGAAAGAGGAAATTACCCATCTCTCTAGAGTCCTTTTCATTGCAAAACGTTCTTTCAGCTGTGGGAGAGGGTCTGGCACAGTGATCTGAGCAAGGGGAGACAGATCCCGTGGATGAAGACAAAGAGCAACACTGGGCACAAAAGGGTGAGGGAAGGAGAGGGGACACGGTGACTTGGCAGGTCACTCCAGTGGCACCCTGCTCAGCCTGATAAGGGTGGGTTTTACAGAGGGGATGCTGCTGTAGACACACCTCTGTGCACAATGCAGAAGCACTGGGGTTTGGGAAAGGAATGATAAGGAGCACAATGAATAACTAACAAAGCTCATTTGATGAATGCAGTCATTTGCATTACAGTGCCAAATAGCTTTGCTCCTGGTGGCTGAGTGTCGTGCACAGCTACAAATATTAACGTTGTTTCAATGACATCTAAGGGTGGCAGTAGACTGTATGGAGGGAAAGGTTGTTAGGAACTTTGAAATTGTGCAGAAGAAAAGACAGACTGAAGAATAGCCAACTGCCCATCCCTCGCTTTTATTTTCTTTAGGGAAGTCAATGGCAAGATTGCTAAAATAGGTTTCTTTGAGTTTTAAAGAGTATATACAAGTACAGGAAAAATGCAAGACAGAACCGACATCATGGTATATATCATGCCTTCCTATTTGCATATTTTGACTTCTTTCAAATGCCAAATGATGGGCATGTTAATTGGTGGCTTTTCTGCATAGGTAATGCCTGTAGGAACATCTACATATCAGCAGACCAATCCTTGTGACATTCTTGAAGATGCTGTATAAAAAGTTAGCCCAAATCAGAGATTTTCTTGTATCTGTTTTTTATCTTGTTTTCACTTCCACTCACACGCATAATGATTTACAGTGAAATATAAATGAATACACATTGTGCTATGTTTTGTTCCTCAGGCTTCATTCCCTAGGAAAAAAAAAAAAATCTTTACTTTTAATGTCAGAGGGCGGTCATACAGGTAAAGCATATTTCATTCTTTTACCTACCACAAGCAAAGAGTATAAAAATCCATGACCCACAGACAAATGCAGGCTTCACCTTCCACTGAAGTTATGATCTACCACCAGATCCCTGACCTATACATCATCTGTAGATTATACTTTTGCAGTGGAAAAAACCAGAGAACACACGAGACTTGTAGCATATGTTAGTTCCGTTTACAATGCATGGTCTTGGTCTTCAGACACAGACAAGAGTACCCTAAATTAAGAAATAACCTTTGCCTTCTTTAGTGCCCTTTTCCCTTCCTAGTGTTTATTTCTCTGGCCGCTTTCCTTGGACATTAAGTTTCCTGAGCTCATGCGTATGGCACTTTTTATGTGTCTGTGGTTCATATACATTTATATACTCTGTATTTCCACTAGCTGATAATAGCTGATGGCAGTACAAAAAATTATGTGGTAAGTGTCAGAAGGTGGAAGGGTGGTAAATATTAGTAGAGTACCTGTGTAGCTGTTATAAGAGGTCCTTAATTTTGTATTCTGTTGGGGGTACTTTGTTGCTGGAATATTTCTGAAAAATTACAAATGGAAGTTGAGAGACAAGAGGATGACATTTAAAGATAACTATGAAGTGTTAAGAACCTTAGACCTAAGAATTTTGGGGGTTTCATCATTGCTAGGAAAGCTGGTGATGGCAGACAATTCCCAGCAGTGTGTAAGACATATTTGCACAGTGTGATGAAATGGCCAAAATTTGCATTAGCAAGCACCTCATCAGATTGTGGGCAACCTGCAACAATGACCAATCCTTCATAGATTTCAGGATCAACACCGTACTTTTCTGATTCTGGTTTTACTGTTGTGTGATCATGTTTCGTTATTGGTGCTATGAAAGTTAGTTAATTATTTCCTCCTCTTCACTTGCAGTTGCAAAATAAAGGTACAGAAAAGCAATGGAGTTTGGGGTTTGGTTTTTTGGTTGTTTTGGGTTGGATTTTTTTCTGGTCATTGGGCATATAGTTTATGATTTGAATATTTAGTTAATATGTATACAATAATATCTGAATCCATATTAAGTCCATTTCAAAATTTGGTGAGTATTTGCTTAGCCTGCAGAAATACTTAGTGGAGGTATTTGCTGCAGAATTTCAGTACCTTGTCAAGGAAATCGGAAGCCTCTGTAAGGAAGCAGGATATGCATCAAGCCAGTGTTTAGTAGCAATGGTATGTCTTCAGATTTTTGAAGGTGCATCTTGCATATATTTTCAGTTCAGTGAGTCTCCCAGTCACAGATGGGAGCACAGTAAGGAAAGTCAGAAAAATCAGAATTATCACAATCCTTTAAAAACACTTTTTCTTTGGCATAGTCCAGTAAGAAGTTTGTTCATTAGCAGCATCTCTTTCCTTCCATTGCTGTAACTCATTCACAGGTTTTTGTAGGACTCTCCTAGAGCTTAAAATGCTAAGTGTATCGAGGCAGTTTTTCATTGTGAAAATTTGCTCAGCAACAACTGGTTTACAGTATCTTTCAAACAGAACCTCATTGTAACAGTTTTCCAAGGTCCTCTGCTACTGGAGAGTAATCCATTTTCACTTCCTTCAGTTTTCGTTCTCACCTCTGTGTCCTTTTGTACTTTAGTCTACTGCCAGTGTAAAAACAAAATTGAGACATTCTTGGTTATTAATATATTATGAATACAGTGCACTTCCAACAGAGCTTAATCTCTCACACTGACTCCTAGTCATCTTTCAGGAGTATACAGAAAGTGAAAATGGGCCACTTGAAACATTTTAACCTGATTGGAAAAAAATCTCCTCTCCTTATCCTTGCAGCTCCCTGGTTAAAATTGTGTAGACTGCTGAGCTGAATATAGAAGCACAAAGTGTTGTTCAGATGACCACCCGTCACTTTGTGCTTATTGATAGACCTCAAAGGAGAGTGCTGTGTGACTGACAGATGCAAAGCAACACATGCTTCACTCTAAATTTGGCATTGTCAAAGTAGTGAAGTACTCTTAGAGCAGCCCATTTTTGCTAAGGATATGCAGCATGGCTCCGTGTAAAGCTTCATAATTTATGTGAAGGGGAAAATGGGAGAAGGAGGAAGAATAAATATGCAAGTAACTGAGAATTATAGGGTTTAACATATTTTTGAAAATGCAGCTTTACAGAGTTTGATTTCAAGGTTAACTCTATTACTTACTACACAGGTTAAAGCATATAAAGGAAGATCAAATTAGAAGCAATTTGCAATAATTTACACGGAAGCTTGAAATGCAAAAGGGGATAAGGGTGCAAACGATATGGATGCACAGATAAGGGTGAAAAAGGGTTTAGCAGCACTTAATCACTGAGTGCTTTACCCTTTACAAAGCAGTTCAGTAGGGCTAACTACCAATTATAACAGTGTCTTAACTATAGATTTGAGATAGTAACATTCATACCACAATCAATTCACATACACACAGGTAAAATTATATGTACACCAATTTCTCTGCATATAAAGGTACCTAACACAAATTTCCCTCAAGTTCAGTGAAATACATCAAATTCCTTTGCGTTTCCTGACAGGCAAGGGTTGCACCTCAAGGAGCATGGAATTGTGTGTTGGGAACACTATTAGCCTAGACCTCATCATCAGGGACAGTTTGGATATCAGAACCTAGAGGATTCATGGGCTCCAAGAGGTGTCCCACTCAGAGGGAGGTGCTGGCCCAGCCTGCTGCAGTCCAGGAGAACTCAAAGAGCCTCACTCAGGACCACTGTTCACAGGGTTGCAAGATGACTGGATCTGGTCATCAGTAAGTTTCCATTCTGGCCATAACCCAAATCAGTAACTACTGGGCTTTTTTCCCAAAGTGCAGTAAGATGATACCATTCCACTTGGGCTACAATTCACAATGCTACTACTCCACTTGGACTAGGGTTCAGGTAAATGGTTTACCAAGGCTACAAAGGGTAATTGCTTCTCCTTTGTTTCTCACTTTGATTGGGCAGTTGGTGTTTCTGATTGTTCCCATCTCAACCATGCAAGAGATCTTGATATGATCAGCCAATGTCCCACAGCTGAAAGGTCTGTGTGTAATCTAGGGACAGGGGTAGGGGATGCACACCACCACAATCCAAGAATACTTTACAAGATCAACAAGGATGGCTGGGAGTTGGTACTAGGCATAATAAACTCCTCTCAGGCAAATCCATAAGACAGGGGTGAATTTAGCAGACATCCAGTCATGTTCCATGACTTTACATCATGAGTGTGTGTGCTGTGCTTGTGTGTATGTGTGAGGAAAGAGAAAAGGAAGAGGATGGGTGATTATTTTCACTTCATAGAGAAATTGCAAAACATCCCTCCATTTTCTGATCCCTTTCTGCAATTGTATATTTTCTAGAAGCACAGGAAAAAATGGGCATCTTTTTTAAATTTTAGTGAAAGCCATATCTTTTTTTGGTAATCTATAAGGCAGCATGGAAGTGTGATAAATGCAGTATAACATCACTCAGAGGTAGGAAGAGATGTAAAGTAGTAAGTATATGGCTTCATTTATTTGATTATTCTTATTCAACTTGAGTATCAATTCTGATATGGTGATCAAGCTTCAGGCAGCCCCATCCCAGGGCTCAAAGGACACCCTGTGATTTCCCATGCAGCTGCATCTAGCTGTGGCAACAAGCTCCACTGCCCTGTCCTTGGTGTGTGGATGCAGGGTGCTCGGTTTCCCTTTTTCCTTGCCCAGCAGCACCCACACACCTTCTAGGACAGTGAGGAAACATTCTAGCATCTGCATGACCTTGCAAAAGACAGCCTCCTATGTTTCCCGTCTGTAACTTCTCTAAGGGCACCTGGCACTAGGTTTTCTCTGTCAGGAAGATAACCCTGCTCACCAAGTCATGAGCAGCATGTTGTTGAAGAGTCAGTTTGGAAGAAAAGAAGGGTCTTGCTTAATCATTTTGCAGTCATCATAGTCTGTCATGGTCTGCATTACCTTGTGGATAGCATCAATTTTAAAAGTTATATATATAAGAGGGAATTTTTTCCCTCCTGATGGACCTTAGCTATGAAATTCCCGTGATCAATGTGCAGCTGTAAAATTCTATTATTTTTATGTAGCAGCTGACTTAGACTTCTCTTTAAACAAATGGGTCTTCTATTTGCAGAATATTTTATATATGGTAGTTCTGTCCCCACCTGATGGGTATCTTTTATTCCTTTGCACAAGTGGGTGTGTTAATGCTGTGGTTTGAAGTGAAGACAATGGTCTAATCGCTTGTCTTATTAGCCCACTGGAAATAATTGAAGACTATAGCATTGAATTGCCATTTAGATACCATAGCCTTGTGTGTACATGGAGCATGGCATAACAGAGTTAATTCATTTATTAACTCCTTAACAGCATATATTTAATCAGTTTTCTGGTGTTTCAGACCTTGCAATCAATAAGTGCCTTTTACTTTCTTGCCCTTAATTAGGGTATATTTGTCGAGATTGGCTAATTTGCAAGCTGCAAATGGTACATGGTAGTGAATTCTTTACATCATTAAATGAGACAGTTGTGAATTTTTGTCAGGATACCCTTGTACGATAAAACAAAATGAATCTCACTGCTTGACATTAATCCAGTAGGCACTTTTTTTTTTTTTTTTTTTAATAACCAGCAAGGGAATTATTAAGACTAAAAGTGGCAAGGGACAAATGTCCTGTAACAAGACAGCATTAGTTTTGTTTCCCCATGCTTATAATTAAAAACCTGCTGCATTGGTGCAGGCATCTATTCATACAGAATGTTCTGCACAGTTGTAGAGTTTCTTAGGGTTGTGCCCATGTTTGCATCAGAAACGGTGTCCACTGAGGTCTGAAAACTGGTTCCTTGTATGGATTAGGCAAAAGCATTTGATAAAACCACACACGAGCAGACGGATCTCTTACCGAGATCTAATTATACAATTTTAGTCAAATCTGAAACAGATGCCCTTCTGCTTACCTATTGTGGAAGCCATTTGGTACCATTCTAATATTACACTGACACCGGGCAGGAAGGCCCCTTTTATTCCCTGCTGAATCACTTGCCTTGGGTGCTAATGCAATAACTTCACAGTCCCAGAAACCAAAGATGCGTTTGCAGGACACATGTGTGCAAATCTCCCTACAAGGTGAGCTTGCTGCCATGGGGAGGAAGAAGCATTTCTTTATGTCAGTGGTGTATGAGAGGGGAATTGACAAGCAGGAGCACCTTAATGGCTTCAAACTACCTGTTAATGATCATGGCTCTGGTGCCTGCCTGGCAGCCTCAGTCTCCAATTAAGCATCTGCCCAAGCTGGAAACAGGTCTCTTAATTGGAAAGAAACAGATTCAAAGCAGGTTGCATCTTCTGCCAAGACAGATTTATCAGCGAGGCCATGCCTCAATCCATCGTATCCATCTTCTTTCCCATCCCCACCTGGCTTTTCTCTCAGTGTTCTCTACTGCTGCAGGCACAGCCCTAGAGCAGGACAGGTAGCATGGATGGATGCTCAGCACCTTGGGGAGGTTTGGTTTTCCCTTAACCTTTTGCTGACCTGGGGTCCAGTGATGGATGCTGTCCTAATTGCAGACCCTCGACAGCACGCATACATCCATTAAGATATATTGCCTAGTACACATTCAGGAGATCTGTTTGCAGCTATCTTTTACATAGAACTGATTGTTTAATTGCAGATTAAAGATTAATGCAAGTATAATGATTCCATGAGGACACTTCAGACAAAAGGATCCTGCATCAGGCAGCCTGCATCCATTTTTCAATTTGGCCATAAATTTGGCTGGGAATTAAATAGTAAGTAGCCGTGATTGCAACACTGGTCTCTGAAGGCACTCACAGGAATGAAAATAAATGAACAGGCTCTCACACAAAGCATGTTTCATTATGGTCATTAGTGGACAGATCCTCAGCAGGGACTGAAGGTAAAATTGTCTACAAGAAATGTTGGCACATGTCTGATGAAATTGAAATAGTGAGGAAGTGAGTATGAAAACGTTCAGGTCACAGAACCTACAGATGATAAACTTATTTTCCCTGAGTTGTGGGCATAAGCTGCAGGAGGTGCAGTTGTAGGGAGACCCTGGTATGCATCTCAATGTAGCTGTGTCTTGTTTTGCAGAGTTTGAACATATTGGGGAAAATGTTTGCAATGTTGTGAATGCATAATTGTTGAATTGTTGAATGTATGTTGTTTTGTACTAAGAGTTACTGCAATTCATTACCCTGCTGATTTTGATGAATTGTTAACATTTTGCTTTCTCTTATGTTTTTCAGGTAAGGACACTATTTTTCCCTTAAAATGCCCAGCTGGCTGGTAAGGTGTTAACTTCTCTTCATTTCTCTTCCCTCGTGTTACATGCTGTGAACAGATTCATGGACTGTTTAGGTTGGAGGGGATGGCTAGAGGCCAGCAGCTACAGCTCCCTCCCACAGCAGAGCCAGCTTTGTGCAGGTTGCTCAGGGCTTTCTTCAAGGATTGAATCTGCACAGCCTCCCTGTGGAACCTGTCTCAGTGTTCCACCATGTTTGTGGCAAAGCTTTTTACCTGATGTCTGACCGGGATTTCACTTAGTTTGACTTGTGCCTGCTGAGGACCACCCGGCTCTGTGCTCTCTGTGCTGTTGGTGGCATCAGTAAAGCAACCCTTAGTCTTCTTATAGGGCTGGAACCTGTCTTGAGAGATTGGGCTGAGTTTCCAGCTCTGGATGTGGAACAGCTGAAGTTACTAATTATTTCAGCTCAGTTTGATTAAAACAGCTTTTGGAGGACTCCCTGATGTCTTGCATAGCTTTTATAAATCTTAGCAGAAACCACTAATTTTAAGTGATAGAACTTCATATTCCTTTTGTGTAAATAGTGTTTGCAGGATAATTTATGCTCTTTTGAGACTAACTAACAATCCTAAAGTTAAAATCATTGTTCTTCTGAAAAAGCATTATATTACAAGAAAGTATTTCCTTCCTTTGCCAAATAAATGAAGGAATCCACATGGGGTTTAGTGAAATGTAGCAAAAGGAATGCATATGGGGATTACTGATGTGTGTTTGACTCAGTCTGACAGAGTTTCATGTAATTAAAGTCAAAGTGCTGACATCTTCAGAGATGTTCAGTATTTGATATTTTGTTTGTTTTCCATTCAGTGAAGAATCAGAACCATTTGTTTGAAAATAAGGTCCAATTTCTTTCTGTGTTTAGAAGGTTTCTCACCTTTTGTTACCTCCATGATGTTGAATATAATTTCCTAAATTATTAAAGGGGCTCTATTGTAGTCTTAAAAAAAGAGATGATTGGTTATGCATTCATACAAAGAGAGCACTTCAATTTCCTGATAAATCCTCCACATTGTGTAGCTGTCAACATGTTAACATACATTGATAAAACTAATTTGTGCCTCCTTATGAACATGTCCCTTCCTGTATATGTATGAGAGAACAAATACTTTTGAGTAGTAGTGTCTGAGTGGTAGTGCAAGCCCTTTTGGTTTTTCTGCATTCCCTGAGAATAGGAAAAAACACAAAATGTTTGTAGCAATCTGCTATTGTCTTACTGTCTATAGCATCAAGAAGAAAGCGTTCTTCATGCTTGTTTAACCTATTTCAGTTTTTGAAAGGGACCTCTTTAGCAAGCCCCTGCTCAACCACATGCCTTGTGTCTATCAATAGACAAATGCTCCCCTTTTAAGTGCCAAAAGGGCCACTTAGCTTAAGCTGCATCTATTTAACCATCCTATACCGATGAACTTGGATAGAGGAGTGATGATCATGACTAGAGTAAGACAAGATAAATTATTACTGCCCAGTGTTTCGTCAAAACCCTTCAAAGATCAGGCAAGGAGAACTTCTGTCAGTAAGAGGAGATGTCTGCTGCATTGCTGGGGAAGGCTTCTGTTGTGGTTTTACTTGTCCTGGCGAAGGCTTGAAGTCTTCTTTTATTTTGGTATTCCCAGAAACATTGGTGTGGTTTTTTTTTCTTGGCACTGACAGTCACAATATCGACAGCTCCGGCTCTGAGTCTGCCTCTTGCATGAGCAATTGCAGAATAAGTAGTGGAAGTCACACTTGCATAATATTTGCTTGGATTATAGCACACATATTTATTCTGAGTTTAAAAATGCTTTTAAGTTTGGGATTAATTGTGTTACTTCTGCAAGGGCACAGCCTTGAAGTCTCTAGGAAGACTGTGAAATTAGAGCAGTTTCTGCACCAGAGGTGTGTAAATACTGTTGTCCTACTACTGTTCTTCTGTAACTGTAGAAGCATCTGTAGCAAAGTGGGTGGTGATAACATTTTTCTAGTGGGATCCACACTGGCATTTATTTGTAGACTCAGAGGTATGTAGAATAAAGAGAAAGGTGTCTTCCATTGAAGAGTCTGCTATTTGAGTTGAAAGAATGTGAAGCTTACTGAACCTCAGTTATGCTCTGGAGAAAATAAAATAAACAGTAAAATACAATTGGTAATACTCTGTTGAGTTTCTAAGCAACCAACATCATAGTGAAATAAGAGATTTGTGACTTCTGCTAGATTTGATTAATGCTGTTTTCACAGAGCACAATCTGATGTGGCTTGGGAGGAAATAGGAATGACTGGTCCTTGAGAATTCATGTGAAATTTTTTATTTCAAGTATTCGCCAACTCACTTCCAGTCAGCAAGGTTAGAGACTGATTTTTACAGCTGGAAATTAGAAAGCCAGCTATTTCATCTGGAGTATTAGCCTTTTTCCTTCATGTTCTGCACATTCCTTTTTCTATAGACAATGACTCTGATAAAATTTTAAGGACCACCAGGTCTACCCCAAATTTGGTGGCTTATTCAGTGAGTAAAATTCAGGTTACCCTTTGGAAGAGCGAAGTAAAGCAGCAGGCAGAGAAAACTGATACATGAAGGAGTGTCCTATGACATGAGCAATAGGGCCTAGATCCAGAAAACTATTTAGGATCTTGAGTATTTTTTAAACTTCACATTTTCAAATTTTTTTTAGGCATCGGAAGCCTTTGAACCGGAATCAAAGTGTTTTCTTTCTGAGGAAGGAAAAAGGGGACTGTTTGCTAATTAGGCAACAATGAAGTATAGAAATTCCTTGTGAAATCAGAAACATACTAATGTTGAAATGTAGATTAGCAAAGCTGATTTCTCAGGTACTGATTTACCTTACCTGACCTAATTTTTTTTTTTTCATTATTCAGTTGCCTTTGCTGAATTAGAGCACTGTGATTTGTATTGCTAGACAATGTAACCGCGTTTTTCAAGGATTCTGTGTTTGTTAAAATTGCTGGAAGAAAATACTTTAGAAGGAACAGAAAAGCAATTTCTTACCATATTTGCCAATTATTTATTATGAGTTTTTTCAGAGGCATAGATATTGTAGTGTAGACTTATCAGAAGTGTCTATTTTGTCAGCTGAGATAATAAAGCTTGAGTAAGTGCTCTTTTTACTTCAAAAGACCACCAGGTTTTTAAATATTGACTTTGGGCTTTTAGAGGGTAGTCTTACTATAAATAGGTTAGTGCCATGCTTCTTGCAGTGAATTAAGAAAGAGGAAGAGAGAGAAGATTGTTCACCCTAGGCATGTTTTATTTATCTACATGATTTATTATAAGGTTTTAACTATTCAGAGATGTTAGTAATCTGTTTGTAATTGATCAATAATTCAAGTAGCATAGGGCACATGCTCTTCCAGTAAATGTCCATGCCTTTAAAGCAGTCATCTTGTATAGATGTGCAAATACAATTCTGATAAGGGATGTTTGCATGGAAGTGCTGGTACTTCATGTACAGTGATGCTGCACTAGGCGATAACTCTGGTGATGCATGTACAGGGTGAGTTGTTAGCTCTGTGAGCAGGCAGAGGAAGGCATCTATCTTGTTTCATAGAGAACACAAGACTCACTGAACTACTTTCAGGAATATCAGTTTTTCTTCCATCCTTTTATTTCTTCAAGAAACTGGTTAAAATATCCAGGGTGAGTTTTCTGTAATTGGTAGGGTATTTCTTTTGTGCTGAGCCAAGAGCGAGATTTCATAGAGAGACCCATCAATCATAGTCAAGCAATGCTTCAAGATAATTTACTTAGAATGGATTATTAAAGAAAGATTAAGGATGTGTTAAAATAGTTTATTTGATATTAATAGCACACCTGAAATATGTGTGGTCATTCCAAGGTGCTCCCATAGTCCATTTATATGAAACAAATGAACTCTCTGTAGTGCATCCATTACGATCGAACATCTGGAGATACAGAGGTCATGAAGGGAGCTCCTTGGACAAGAGATGGTGTGTTAGCTTGGGAGAAGGGGATAGATTTAGGACAAAAAGGTGCATAAAAGGAAATACGGAAAATGTGTGCAACAGAAACGTGCAGTTATTCTGATTCTTGCAATTAGTATGTGGAAGAGAAAATCTTCGTTACGAAAATACTGAGGAGAGAAATTGTAATTTTTCAGCAGGAACAAAGCAGTAGCAGTTCTGCTCTGGGTGGATTGTGCTGAGTGGGAGGAATTAAAAGCAGTGTAGCCCAACAAGGTACTTGCTTTGCTGTTGATCCCAAACAGGATCTCAGCAGCAGCCTTCACAGTCTGAAGGAACCAAAGGAAATACTCCCTTTTTCCATTGGTGGCATCAAGAACTAATTGATGAGTGAGTAGCCATTGAATGGTAAGTGTACCTAGATTAGCTGTCCCAGGGCACCAGAGTATCAATGTGCAAACATTTAAATGGGATGGTTTTCACTATCTAGAAACTGCTATCCGTGATTTTTCTCCCAGATACATGTCTTCTTTACTGCTCCCAATCAACTCCTCAGGGCAGAGAAAGGAGGACATGACTCCAGTCTGGAATCAATGCTGCTCAGGGGCTTCTGAGAGTGAGCTCCCTCCTCATATACAAGTTTCCTGTGACCTTTGACTCCTCTTAATTCCTATTGTGTTGCATGTGATCTGAGAGAGAGATACACAGGAAGCGGTTATTAGCTCCAGGAATGCCTTTGTGAAACTTCTGGCAGTTTTTAATTTATCATGTGCTGTGTGTAATCAAAACAGAAATTGCTCAGATGCTGAAAGATTGGTAGGTACCAATTTAATTTGTGACAGGAAATACTTCTAGCTCTGATCTGGTGTTTGCAATGTGTGAGGAAGAGAAATCTGTTCTTGTGGGGTCTTTCATTCATTCTGTTTTCAAGAGCTGGAACAATCTGTCTCTGTGCTTATTTAATTAATTTGATGTCAACAGCAATAATGTGTTAAATAATATAGAATGAGTTGTAAACAAAGCAGGATTTGAATCTTCCAAATCAACCAGAAGTAATGGGCCAACCTCAGGGGATATTGTAGTGCTGAACCTTCTTCTAGAGCTTTGTTTCCTTTTTTATGAAGAGTAAATTAGTTTCCATTTTGAAGCATCCTGAAATAATACCAGTTTTGTTGTCTGACTTTGAAAAATAACTTACACTCATTCTCAAAAAAGAAAAGGAGAAAGAAAAGGAAAAGCAAAAGCTGCATTACTGAGGCATAGAGCCAGATCCTGAGTTCAATATCTGTCTGAAGCAAGACTGGAAGTGGTCCTGTGTACCAGTGACAGTATTTATATTAAGCCATTAAAACACTGGAAGGTGATCTTAATTAGCAAACATCTACATTTAGTTCATAAAATGGAAGTAAGACTACCTGAATGAAAACTTCTGGTGGATTTTTAGTTAAGCTATTTATATTTAATTATACACTTGCTGGATTTTTTAATTGTTTATTTTCCTCTCCATGGAGGCTGATGCCCATTTCCTCACTAGATGAAATAGTAACTCATTGAGGTCAACAGCCAAGCTGTCAAGAAATGAGTGATGCTTGAATAAGATTCATCTTCCTTATTTTTACCATGTGTCTGGACTTGGGAAAAACAGGGTGAGAAACAAGCACCATGAGAGAGCAGCTAAGCTCTTCCTTAGCAGAGCTTAAATAGATCAGATGCACTGGCTTGAAGCTGCCCTCTTCCCCACGGACTTCAAAGGAAGCCTGCAGCCACTTAGACATACAGCTTCAGATATCTGAAAGGCAGGTGAGGTGGGTGCTGTCTTGTGGTTTTATAATAGTAGAAGTCTGTAGTTGAATAAACCTGCCAGTCCTTCGGGCAGGAGGGACACAGTGGCCTGAGGGAACCTTCTTTCCCTCCATGTCTTTCTTATGCTTATTTATTTGACCCTGCTGTTGCCTTAATAATGAACACTGAGACCTGTGCTGGTGTTGAATTTTTCCTCTGCTTTGTGCCTGCATGGGCGCATTTAGCCTCTGTTTCTGCTGCCATGTTTCTGTTTTACTGCTCTGAAGCAACTGCAGACAAGAATTAAAGGAAAATGGGAAAGTTTCTGTTTAATGTTACATTAATCTGAGGGTTCATCCATTCTGACTGTCATTGGAGAAAAATTATCATACCTTCCAGAACTCCTGGAACCTTTGGAGAAAGAAGACACCCTTAGTTTTGTTGGTTTTTTTTTTCTTTTTTTTTTTTTCTTTTACTGTGAAGGAGCAGTCAATCTGTAAGATTAGTCCAAAAGGTACAAGGAAATATGAAATCCATCTGTGAGTTGGGCCTTCTTATGGGATTTGTGTTCAGATTTCTACTGTATGACAGGCTTGCAAAAGAGTGCAGAAACCCTAACACCTCACTGTCTTAGGTAACACTGGAGACAACAAAAAGACTTTTTTTTTCCTTTAGAGAGTTTAGGTGCAATACACAGAACAGATGTATGACATGCTGTTCCTTTGTGAAAGTACTAAGAATATTAAAATACTCCCATTATCAGTGCTTAGCCCCAAGCTTCCTTTAATGATCCTACCACATCTTGTAAGAACTAGAACTAAATTGAGTATGTGACTTCAGAAGGAAGCTACATGGTGACAATTAATGGTTCTTGTCAAAGTCCTGCACAATCAGTATCCATGAATTATGACATCTAACTACTAGCCCTTTTAATCTTGACTAAAGGTTTTCGTGTTCCTTATTAAAGTATCAATCTGTGGCTCTGATGTGTTCCCTCAAAAGCAAAAATAAACAACTAATCAAGTAGACAGTGTTCTTTGTGGTTTAATTCAAAGGCTGCTGTTGTACATATATTGCATTTATATGCTAATATCAGTTCATCAGACATTTAGGCATGTATTCTTTTCATCTATATTTTGTGTCCTCATTATTATGTCGGTCTGCTGTTGAACTTTCCCCCATTCTCCATTCAGGGAAAGTGGCTAATACAGTCAGCTAGGCAGATGAAAGAGCTACAGAGATAGGAGTTGGATCCTGCTGTTCTTGTTTTACTCACCAATAGAAGTCGTGCAACTTAAAAAAAAAAATTAAATAACTCTTAATAAAGATGTGAACATTGAAAAAAGACCTTTTAAGTGCTCCATAACAACAATGAACAAGCTTTGCCTTTCTCTACAGGGTTTCTTTTTTAATGTACTATATCTGATCCTGGTGCCTTATCTAATTTAGAGAATAACTATAGATGTGCTTTAAACTTGTGAGAGTTAAAAGCTGAAACACATTTATTCTTGGATTTGGTTTGAAGAAGAAAACCTAAAAGTTTGCTTCCCATTGCTCTCCATTACCCTGCCTATGTACCAGGCAGGACATATTCACCAGGGCAGGTGATAGTAGGACCTGGAAGTTGATCTTTTTGTAACATGTGGTATGCCCTGCATTTTAAGTATTTCTCTGTCTTGATCAAATCCCAGTCATGGCAGATTTGAAGTCTGGGATACTTAGCCTGGTTTTTCAAGTGTGACTTTTTGTAAAACTGATGCAGCAAATCCCTTTTCTTTTCTCTTTGACTAAAAAAGGGACTCACTGTGGCTCTGAGGGACAGATTGACTTGAAACCTTTTCCCTGGTGTAAGTCTGTCATGAAGTTGTAGGAGATACTTTGGTTGTTTTGATCTCTTTCCTTTCTGTTTCTCTTCATGTTAATCCAGCAACATGATGGTACTTCTTGCCTTGACTTACATTACTGGATCTACTGGTGATTAATTCTAGATGATTTCACGACCTGGGTCTGCAGCTGATTTTTTTTAAAACTTTTTTTTTTTAAGAATGACAAAAGACTGATTATGCCCAGTAATTTCAATAGTGAATTTCTGTCTTTGGCAGAGGACATCTAAGTATGGAACACAAGCTTCCATGAGCAAGAATAATAACTGGTGCTAAAAAGTTAAATGCTTCCTGAACAGAAAATGTGTGAAGGGTTAGATTTTCAGACATATCCTAAAAAGCTTTAAATTCCTCATCAGTTCAGGAAACTCAGTTCAGGCACTAAATCCAGAGAATATTCATTATGTTTTTGTCCAGTTTATTTGAGTGGGTACATTCCTAAACTAAGATAGGAAATTTCTCAAAATCATGCACACACATGTGATTTACAGTCTTTGTCATGTACCTGTAGAAAGATGCATTGATATACCAGAACTGAAAAGATGAATAATTTCTTAAAAACTAAAAGATGGAAACTCTTCTGCCTAGATAAGTGAAGATTAAAGCATTTCACCCTTCAATTCCTGATCTAATTTTAGCATCCTAATTAGAGGAATAATTATCTCTGTATACTTTGTTCAAGTTTTGCTGTTATTTTTTCTGTTCTTAATTGGTGATGTGGTTTGACATTACCTTGTGCCAATGTAGTCAACATTATTTTAGAACTTATTAAATCCAGCTTTAATTGGTATTGTGCTGTAATAGCAACAGATAATTTTTTCCCATTGCTTTTACACAGAAACTTCATTTTTAGAGTCTTAGAGGAACAGTATCTGATTTTTGTTCCATTTTAATGATGGTTCCAATCTCCATCAATTAATTAAAAAACAACTACTATGATAACTTTGTTCTGCAAATGTAATAAAATCTGTTTTATGAGTAGATCTGGAAAACAGGAAGCTCTGCATGGGAGACAGACAAATGTTATCATCTCCCAAATCATGATCTAGATAGAGACATTTGATCATGCTATATTATATCTCATAATCTACATCTGACTAAGGTAGCCCTTCAATGGTCCTACCTTGTTCTCTTTGGCTTCCTCTTCCTTTCTTACATCTCCTCTTGCTCTACATGTGCTAACAAGATTTTTGTTAGCCTTTGTATAATTAATACAGCTGCATTTAAATCAGAACAACTGCTTCGGTCCTCATTTCACTTAAAGTTGCTGTGCCTGTTTTGGATGAGGAGAAAGGCTCTCCTGGCTAAATTCCATGTATATTCCCTATCTCTCTTGGGCTGACATTCAGTGATGCAGTAAATGCTGCTCCAAGGCTCATAAATACAAGAGACCAAATTCTGTGACTGCATCTCACGTACCATTGACTGTGTTAAAATTCATTTTTCAGTTTTGTGGAAAAAAATGTTAGCTAATTAGGTAATTTCCTAACAGCAGGCTTATGCTTAATACCAAATCAGATATCATCTGTCTGCACCATCCTGAATTTATGCTGGTTCAACTTTTGTCTATTCTCCCACAATGTCATGCAATCTGCACTGTACCATAAACTTGCTAGCATGCACTCTGGAAATACATCAGAAATGTGATTATAATGCAGAGTGATACAACTGTACATATATTTAGGATCAGCAAATTGTGGAACTGCTGCATGACCTTTTCTTGTACAAGATACATTATGGCATTCTATGTACTTTGCTCTGATGTCTTTAGATAATAGTAGCAATAACACCATGACTAACACTGTGTTGTGTGTCACTGAAACAGAAAAATGTTCTGTTATTAGATCATTTATTGAAAACAGTAGAGATGAGATCAAGTACGACTTACTTTCTTACAGTAGAAATCAGCCATAATCCATGTAATGACATACTGTGTATTTGTTTTGTTTTGATTTTTTTTCTAATCTTCAGCTGCTCTGGTATCTTCTTAAAGCAGATCCTGAAGGTATGTATCAGCAAAAGGACCTATAAAGCAGCATTTTGATTAGTTTTGGTCATCAATCAGATTACCATTTTTACTGTCTTGATGCACTTGTATTTTTTCTAAGACTTAGGTACTGAATTTACTCAGAGCAGAATAGATAAATTATTTCTGCTGCAATAATGCCTATGAAAGCAAAAACAATCCAATCTTTTTAATGGTTCCATTTATTAAACACTCCTCTTTCCAGTCTCCTTCCCATGAAATATGCAGAGGGGAAACAATTGTTTAAAGGAACAGAAGGCAAAGCTCAAGGACATACATAGTAAGTGTTACAGATATGAAGATTTCTATTGTTTCAGGATGTGCTATATGAAATGTTATTGGTATGCTACTGGTATGTTCACCATGTGTAGATGAACATACCCCCTCATATGTCTTTATTGCTCTTCTTAAATGCACAATTGTTGATCAATACAGCTAATTTTGACTACTTTAAAATATCATCCTTATCTTCTCATCAGTTCTAAAGTATTACACCTTGGCACAAGTGTCTTGCTCTGGAAGTTTCACGGGTGGATATTAAGGGGTTTATACCTCACATTCTGTGGTTATGATTTGATTGATTCTTCTTCAACATCTGTCTTTTCTACAAAGACATTTCTGGCCTTTACTGCTTACAGAAAAAACTGCTTGAGTAAGGCTAACATATCCTTGGGGTGACATCTAAAAAGAGGGTTGGATGGAAAGCCTGTCATCAAGATGGAGCCCAAATACAAATTGTTGACTTGTGCTTTTCTCTGCACATTCTTGGTGCAGAGAGCAGACATATGTATTTATTCCAAAGATATCAAGTATCATATAATTTGACAATGTCTTGAAAAATAGTGATGATATGTTGGGCAATGGAAAATAACCTAAATGAAGTGCAGCTAGCAACAGTGAGATCCAACAGAATGAAGAAACATGTGGATGGATGCTGAGAATGGATTGCTATTATGGAATGCTGGTTACAAAGTAAATATGCAGAGTAAGCTCCTTTGTAATTAGTTTGAAGTATCCTGTTCTAGAGACATTTTTGCATGGACAAGAACAAAACTTGCTTGTCATAGTCACCCTAGCTGATTATGACTAGGACCATTTGCTATGGAAAAAAGACCAAACTATAAATCTTGGATGGCAGTAAGAGCATTTATACTTAAATGTGTTTCATGCTTTTACTGAAAAGTAATTTAAATGCTATACCTTTGCAATGAGTACTTCGGGCAAAGTACATCTGAGACTGTAAACACTTTAGACAAAGTACTGCTGAGATGTAAAGATGACTTAAGAGATACGTTTCAACTATTTGACTGCAGCACCGAAGTTTTTTGGTGTCCTGCTAGAGGAGCAGGCCATGAAAGTGAAGTCCTCGGGAAAGGCTTTCCAGAAACTTTCTGCTGCAAACTTAACAACCTTAAATCTGTGCAACATGCTAAAAAAGACTGCATTCACATGACTATCAGGAAGAGCAGGTTTTGATTCTTAGATATGAAAGGGAGAGAATACACTTGTAATACACACAGAAAGTAGAGGACCACCAGAGAGAACTGCAGCATTAGGTTTTATGATAGGAAAAGCACTTGCAACTAGTTCCCCTATAACATCTCTCCCAAAATCTATGCAGATCAGCTGTACTGGAATGTGTTTATAGTAAAGCAAGGATTTATAAATTTACTGCAATTCAGTTGTAATGACCAGAGGCTGCAGTGTGCATATACTCACGATATATATTATAAACGAAACATGCATTTTCATTTCAAGACTAATTCCCAAACTATATGTTTGCTAGCAGATCAATACCTAATCTGTTTGCCAATTTAATTGTATCAAGAGGGTGCATCAGACCAATAATTTTCTAGTCAGTGTCTTGTGTTAACTGAAAAAAATGGTAAAAAAGTATTTTGACAACAATAAATGAATTAAATATTTCAATGCAGCAAAAATGTTTTGCATTCTGACCCATCTAAGAAAGCAGAGAGTCAAAGCTGTTATTTATATTAGAACATTAGATATTTTAGGAGCAGAAGATGCATCATGTTATATTAATGTAGCTATTTTATTTAAATTTGCATCTACCCAGTATAAAGGAGTGGAGATAATTCAGTGCAAGACCACATGCAAAACATGTTACAGCAGCACAACTGGGAATTTGTGTCATATAAATGAAAGGAAGTCTCTAGTAGAAAAGATGCTGTAGCAGCTCTTGGCTGTCACTGTGTAAGTAGACAGATGAGTGTTTTTGTGACTTGCAAGGCTGGAAGGTTTATATTGTATTAATGGGGCTGTTTTCATCTGATTGCATGGATCAAATCCAGCATTTGGCCAGGCTGGCTAGAGCTGGAAATCTGCCAGCTATTATACTGTGCTATGTAGAAACAAAGTGAAAAAGGCTGTTTTTCAGGTTCTCTGTGCAAATGACATTTTTAAAGGATGGTCTGTAAAATTCTGTGAGCGCCTGGGAGGGTACATGGGAATGGGTTGCCAAAAGTAGCTGGCCTTGTGCTCACTCTGAACACATTTGCCAGTGCCATGGTTGGAAGGAAGCCACACGGATGGAGGTGGTTGGTCTGAGCCAGTGGGGCATTTCTTGCATTCTCTCCATGGTTCACTGGAAAAGTCAACCTCAATTCAAAATTACTGTCACTTCAGATTATTTTTGTTCTTCTAGAGGAATCCAAGGAACTTTGGGTCATCTTATTCAGAAATTGCTGTTAGGCCATATATTTAAAGCTGATTTCAAAATAGTCTTACATATTTAAAAGGAAAACAACCTGCTTTCTGAAGGTTGGGATTGAAAGGATCTCTTTTCTGCATGGATCTTCTGTACATATGAAATTTTTGCAAATTATTATTATTATTCTGTTTCAGAGAATCACTATATTTATTACTAGAGGAAAATAGATTTTTATTGCACCCAAAGGCTGCTTTGATTAAGTATAAAATTTTAGCTATGCTAAGTCCATCCCAAAGCTCCCAATATTTTCAGCTGGAAGGTTTTTCTAGAACTTTTAATTAAAATTGTTCTAAAAAGCCACAAGTTAGCTGCCTGTGTACTTAAACTGAAGTTAGCTCTTCAGTTTTGCTGGTTGCTGTCTGCCATCTAATTAATCTGTAGTGATTAAATGTACATAAAATCATCTGAAATACAAGGTAATTTGTGCAGATATGGAACAGTGAAGAGCTTTTACTAGTCCTTGACATAATTGTTTTATCTTTGGAAAATAATTTCAAAAGGCTGCAGATGATAATTATTTTGATGAAGCAAATGTGGAAAACAGTGTAGCAACCACACATGGTAAAAAAACAGCAGCAGAGACTTACAGAGGTGGAGGAGTTTGCTTTTCAGTGTGCAGCTTGTCTTTGTTTCTAGAGGTATAGGCTCTTTTTGGCTGTCCTAAAAAGTTTGGGAACCTGTCTGTGCTGTCTGGCAGTTTGCATCCCACTCCTGTTTTGTTGAACTGAGTGTTGTGTGGCTAGGAGGTGGCTTGGGGCTATGTTTTCTTTCATGATTTATGAAAGTAGTTAGAGCTGAGCTTTCCAATGGGACTGAGAAAGCAAAGAGCTCCTACAAAAATCCACAGGGTTTGTTTTTCTGTCTGCCATCAGTATTCTTGAAATCGCTCTTTCTCATTCCTGCTGAACAATTCTTAGCAAAAATCTTTGAGGGATTAGTTTGTAGCTAGAGAAACATTCCTTGGAGGGGACAATTTGACTTTAGAAGTATAAATGCCTGTGATTTTTGGCAGTTCCATGCATTTGCTTGGTCATGCATGGGGATCACAGACCCTTAATGTCACAGCAGTGGAAAGTTAAACGAATGAAGATTGGTCAGGGGTGCATTATCCCTGACTGGAGCCTCTGTAACTCTGGAGACAGGAGAGGCAGCCCCACAGGTCATGGTGGTGAACAAGGAGGGAATTACAGCACAAAGTCCGAGTGCACTTTGCTCAGAGAGGTGTCTCATCCCATGTCCCTCACCAGCCATTTGTCGTTTTCCTCCGGTGGCAGCAGAGCTCCCCAGAGCACTGAGCCCTTATGGCCATTGTTAGAGCAAAGTCCCCCAAAGGTTCAAACCCTCCAGGGCCTGAAGGACCTCATCAGCTTGTCTGTCTCCTGGTTGCCATTCCAGCTGGGAGGCTGTCATTGTGCCAGACTGTGGCTGGTGGTGTCTCTGGAGCCTGAGCAGACCACCTGTGTATGTTTTAGAGTCTTTGTGTCCCAGCCCGAGCACCAGAGAAAGAGTCAGGAGATGTCTTCTGTTGTTTCCAGAGAGGGTTTATTTTATCTAATCTAAAAGTTCTTTCCCTGACTAGCCGAGGTCCTCTCAGCAGGTCAGCCCCAGGCACACAGCCTGCCCTTGGGGCAGCATTATCTTTTTATACTATAAACTACATGAACATTTACAATTATCTTCCAATGCCTATCACTTATATTGTACAGTCTGGTTCTACTCTAAACCAATCTAAACATGCCAACATCACCTAAAAGATGGATGCTAGGAAGAAGGAGAAATGACAGAACACGCCCAAGTTCCTCCATCTTGACCCCAGACCCTTATTATAAATAATCTTAAAAAACCTACTTTTTCACCTTGTAATAATCTAACTTACACTCTACTTATTTTTTGTGACTTGTAATTCTTCATGTAAGGGTGGTAGTTTTTCACAGGGAGAGAAATCAAAGGTACAGGGCTCCTGGGCTCTGTGCCAAGGTTCCTGAGCCCCCTGCCTGGGTCTTGAGCCATCCAGGGAAGCCAGAGGGATGTCTTGGGTTCCCACACCAGACTGTAAGCCTCAGGTGGGTATGCTCACTTTTCACAAGGTGTGTGTGTGTGTGAGCCACAGTTAAGTCTTTTGCTTTGTCGTTCATGGTTTATTTAATTTTCATTTGTTGTTTTTTGTTTTGTTTTGTTTTGTTTTCTGTGGTTTCCCATAAATGAGATGGGGCAAAGTTGCAAGCGATTTTTTAATATTGAAGATGTCTATTACCAAAAAGATCAGAGAGACACTACAGGGGAGGTAAGCAAATTCAGCATAGAAGCAAATTTTATTTTGTAGCTGAAGGTGGAGAAAAAAAGTGCAAAGATAATCTCCATGTCCTCTGACTGAAGTTGAGTTTACAGTTCTGGGATGTAAACTTCTTTTCTGTCTTTATTCGCTCTTTTTATCTTCTCATACTGAGAACAGCAAAATTCCTCTCTATGGCTCTCTAAGAAGTTGCTACAGGTTTAGTAATACAAGATCTGACTTAGGAAAGAGCTGTGCATCTTAACAATATGATACATACTGTCTCCAGAAGTAGTACCTCACCTCTAATTAGACTTCATATATTTTTGTTCTTTTAACTATTGTTAGTTCTTTTCCCAAAAATGAAAGAGTATCTTGGCTTGGAGTTATATTAGTATTCAGAAGGCTCATCTTAAATATGCCACAGGAGAAGCAGCAAGTTGCTTTTCAAGGTCCTAGCTGGATGCTGGATCATCCTTATCATATCTGCACTGTTAGTTTATCATAGCACAGTCTCTGTCCTAACTTTATTATTTTAATGTATATGACCCTCTAGCTCTTAATGGTACATTAGCTTAATTTCTACTTGACAAAAACAATGTTCCAGTTTTGCACATTTTGTTCTATAAATATCATTCTACTTTAGGCAACAATACTCTGGCTCCTATCATATACGCCTTAAACTTTTTTTTTCACAAAATTAAGATAAATTTTGCATTCACAAGCCTTGTTTTGCATGTGCATTCCAGAGGGCTAATCAGTGTATACAACTGTATATATTCTAGGTTTTTTTATTTATCCTGAGGACTTCTCCACTTTATTATTTTGACACAGAAGGGAATTTCTGAATGCAGCAAACATCCCGTGAATGGTGGTTTAAAAGCCTCTCTCATGCCATGTGACAAAGAACAGACTCCAGGCACAAACAGGCATATGCTACATGTCACAAGTTAAAAGCAAACCAGTGTAGCAGCGTCCTGACCCAGCTGTACACAGAGACCCCAGTTTCGTGGTTAAATGTGCCTCCCTCCGCAGTGCTGCTGAAGCTGAGAGTCAGAAACCTGAGGGCAGATCTGGTTTTGGTGCCAGCCTGCTGCTGAAGGAATGTGCCAGAGGCGGAGCTGGATGGAGCCAGGCAAAGTGCTCACAGTGGGAGTCGTTCTTTGCAGTCATCATATTTTCCAGGAGCTGTACCTGCAAGCCATTTACATCTGTATCTGCCAATTAATGTGCAGACCTTAAATGGAGTCCTTCAGCTGTCAAATAGATTGGAAATGCAGATATGCTGGCACAAGAACTGTCCTATTTCTCCCAACACTGGGCTGTGATTCCCCTCTTGGTGCCAGTCTTAAACATTGGTGACATTTGGGGATATATGAATGAGGGTCAGATATCAGTCATGACTTTTGCCTGGCTTTGCTTTGTGCTGTTGCTCCAGCTGTTAGCAAATTTCAACAGCTGTCCTTATTAAAATTTGCTTTGTGAATGTGCTCTTTTTTGAGGTTCAGAAGGGCTTTGAAAACATTAACTCAGCCACAGCATTTCTGAGGTCTAGTGCAACAAGCATGCATCATGTTTGGGGATAGTTGCCTGCAAATATGGAAAAACAATTAGGTTCTATATTTTTTTTTAAATAAGAGTTTATTACTCTTTTATTAAGTAGAGTAGAAGTCAACTATCTTCAGCACAACAGCAGGTAAGGAAAAAGTTAAAATACAGTGAAGTATTAAAATACAGTTAAGTAAGGTTAAGTTGCTGTGCCAAGATGACAGGGCCATGTCAGTGATAAAGGCAGAACTTGGACATTCCAGTTCCATAACTTTTAAATGAAAAAGCATTTATTGTCTGAGTGCAAGACCTGGCACAATACATACCTCCACCATAGCTTCAGTATTCAGTACCTTACCCCTTTTCAGTCTCTTTCAAACCCAGCTCATTTTGATCTTTTGTGTAAGTCTTTCTAAATTCACAAATAATTGACAAGACAGGCACTAAGGAGCTTAGAGTGAACTATGTTAGTGAAGCTGCTTCAGGAAGTTCTAGTGCAGAGAAGCCTAATATGTTATGGGAGAAAAAGAAATTATTGCCCATGCACAGCAACAGCTATAATAAATGAAATACCTCTGTTGATTTATATATATATATATATATTTTTTTTTTTTTTTTCCCACAAAATACCCAAAGGCAATAATCCACTTTCTGGATTAACAGCCTGTATAATATTGCTCTAAAAAATAAAGCCATCTTTGAGCTAACTTACAGAAGGCATCAAGAGGCAGCAGAGTCTCCGCTGTGTTGTACTTGTGTAACTTGAAACCATGCTGAGTGAAAGCTTTTTTTCTGCTCTTGTAAGACATGGGAAGAATAATTTCTGTCCAAGACTATAAATCAGACCTCATCCTGGGAAATAGGTTTACAACACCCTAAATATTACTAGCTATTCATAGAGGTGTTCTCCCTGGATTAACAAATGCCATAATAGTAAATCTTAATAATTTTTCAGCATTTGGAATGGTTCTCTTTCTGTCTTTCACTAATTTTATTTTCATATCTGATTTTTTTTGCCTTTTAGAGACGTCCAAAACCAAGGTTATGTCATTTAGCAAATTGCACAGGTTTTGAGTGAGTAGGAAAAGCACCTGAAGAGTGAAGGGGTAGGAGAGGGGATTTGAGGGGAACCTGGGTAACATGGAGGGGAAAGGCAATTGTCTATGGGGTAAATAACCCTAACATTTTAATAAAAATGATTTTCAAAGCAAGATCTTTCAGTGATTCAATTTTTAGGATAACCTCCAGACATGGTTATACTGGCAAAACCTATGCTTAGGATCATTATGGAATTTGCCAGTCTTTAGGTTCAGAATACAGTGTGAAGGTGTTAAAGTACAATTTGAGGAAAAGGATGATAACACTTAGGGAACGCAAAGGCTAAGTGCAGCATAATGAATCACAGACTAAGCAGGGGTGGATTGTTGCAAAACCAGGCTAACCTGATAATCTTTTTGATTAGCAAATTCCTTATCTTGACAAAGCGTATGTGGTAGGTCCTCTTCATCCAGACTTCAGATAAACAAAAATATCTGATCTGATACCATAAAGGAAAATACTAGCTAAATTGGAACAGAAGCACTTAGGTAAGTGGCATAAGGAGGATGTGGAGTTGGCTCTGGAGGTATATCTAACTACATGTAGTGCTAAAAAGGAAAGTGAAAGGCTGAGGAGAGGTTACTGCTGGAACCCCAGAAGAGTTTGTCTTTGCAGTGATCTTATTTAATACTTTTACTAGTGACATTTTCAGAAATATCAGCAAACTTCACCTGCCAATTTTTAATGGCATGCTTAATGTCCTTTAAAATACAGATGGCTTCAGCAGGACTGGGAGGTTTACCTGGGAAACCTGAGGGTAAAAAGGAGGGGAAGAGGGGAGAAAGTTAAATGATGAGGCAAGAAGGTGGAGGAAAAAAGAGATATGCCATAATGAGTCATGTTTTATGGAAGTACAGTAATCAGAGTGCAATAATGAGAAGAAAGAGGCTGAGACTAGACCCGTTATTGTTCCACTACTGAGAGATTTCAAAACATAGCAATTGTACCCATTTGACTGGGATAGCATAAGCATTTCAGAAGAGTAACCTCCATCTAATTGCAACTTAACTCCTTAAGCCCAACCCTATTTGATAGGTGGCTAGATTATATTTTATTACTTTAAATTGAAGCTTCAGAAAGCAGTGTGTAATTTCTTTCATTCCAAAATGTCCAGTGACCTCATGGAAAGACTGCCTTGCAGAGTGAAAGGTGTGATTTCATACAGTTATGCTCAGTTCAGCTTTTCCAGTTTCTAGGCAAATAACTTATTTGTTAGGCTAGTGTGTCAATGTGCAGCTACTACTGCTCCCTATCCACACTTTTCTCATTTTTTGAGGGAGAGGAGAAGTCTTGTGTTCTATTAGTTGACCTAAGTCTGGCTGACTGTCCTGGCCCTGGACTAGAAGCATAGACCTAATGGGGAGTTGTGCCTGCTTAACTGCAAGGCTTTGATGGCAGCTCTAAAAGCACCTTTTGAGTTTGCTTCCAACCTGTTGTGCACAGTGGCTCTCCTGCTGACAGGCCTTGAAGGACCCTGTGCCTCCTCCTACCCAAATAATTCAGGGTGAAATGAGGATACCAATAACTTTTGGTACCAGTGCACCTTGGCTGCTGGTCACACATGGGATGGCATGGCCCTCTCTGAGATGACAGTGTCACAATCTGCTCCAAGTAATCCCTCTCTCGCTCAGGAGGGCTGTGGATGTACAGGATGTGATGGCTGGCCTGCAGCTTGTTTCCCCTGACTGTGACATCAGTAGGGGGAAGCTGTAAATTAAGATTGCATGGCTGCGTACCTGACCTCACAGTTTCTGGATTTTTCTAAGGGTAAGGTTTGGAGGGGTAGGATGGAGACAAAAAAATGCATGTTCTGAATATCTGTGAGCACTGGCTACCTTAACTGTGTTTTGGTGAGCCCTATGCACTGACAATTCAGAGTATGATATTTCCATTTCATATTAATGAAGGCACTCAACGCCAGTATGCAAAATCTCTGAGAATCTCCATTAAAAGTAGATTTGTCTACAATGTATGTAAATATTGAATTGTCACAGAATTTTCGCAAATTAGAAACCTGCACTCCCTCTTCTCAGATGTTTTCTTTATTGTCAAACAATATCAATAATTAACTGCAAAGTAGCCACAGTGAGAAACAGAATCATTAATATTAACTTGGCAGGTTTATTTTTAAACAGCTTGAAAAGCAGCCTTACCATTCCAGTATTTCCCATCTTTTATATGAATGGTAATCAAAGAATTTTCTTTATCATGGCAGACCTGAAACACAGTGGACAAAAGAGCTGATGCTTGGAACAAAGAAAAGCCATAGAAGGGTTGGAGACCTGTGGTCGGGTGGTTCACTTTCAGATGTGGAGGCTGGCCAAATTTCCCCGGTGGCCTGGCCTTTCTGCCATGGTTCCACATCAGCAACCGAGCCCAACAAGTGTCAGGATGAATTCAAATAGCAGAATTGATTGCTGGGAATGATTTATGCCTGTCTGCCTCTCCTTGGGTGGGGAAGGTTTGTTTAAATTTTGCCCTGCCATTTTGAGCTGGCTTCAGACATTTCTCAATTTATTGGAAGTCTCTGCTTTTCAGATGCAATTCTTTTCACCAATAAGTTTATGCTATGACATTTTACTTTACTAGCTTGTAAAGCCAGTTTACCCTGAAAGTTTAAATGCACATGGCTTTCTTAAAGAAAATATCTATCAGCAGTAACAAGAAAGCTACTCTCCAGTCCTACATGATGTGGATTTTAAAATAGGAGCCTGCTTGACTTTAAATTTGAGGGGGAAAATACACTTTCCTTCAACTGAGCCATTCTAAAACAACCTTTTCAACAAATAAGCCAAGAAGAAGCCTTTGAATCCAAGTACATCTGAGCTGTTAGAACACACAGGACTTGGTTGAAATTTGCACTTCACTACAATTTATCGATCTGGCTGCAAGCTTTTGCAGCTCCCTGCCTGCCTCCTATTTAAAGAACAAACAAAAACTTTACAGGCTGTGATGTTGCAACATTATGTTTTTGTTTCTGTGAGAATAGACTAGAATAAAATACTTACAGTTGGAGGGGACCTGTTACTATCATCTAGTCCTGACCACTTCAGGGCTGACCAAAAATTAAACGTGTTGTTCAGGGCATTGCTCAAATGCCTCTTAAATGCAGACAGGTATAGGGCATACAGACCTCTTTAGGAAACCTGTTCCTGTGTCTGAGCACCATCCCAGTAAGGAAACCTCCCACGGTGCAGCTTTGCACTATTGCCCTGTGTCCTGTGACACGAGAGAAAGCTCAGGAAGCTGTAGAGAGCAGTGAGGTGGGTCCTCATCCTCCTTTTCTCCAAGCTAGACAAACACAGAGTATTAGACTGCTTCTCATAGAACATTTCTTCCAGCACTTTGACCAGCTTTGTTTCCATCCTGCAACACATCCAAGTTTCCTTCACATCCTTCACATTCATTTTTCAAATGCTGAGTCCCTGAACTGCACACAGGTGGCCCAGGTGAGGCTGCAGCAGGTCGGAATGCATCAGGATAATCCCTTCCCTTGACAGGCTGGTGATGCTGTGTTTGATGCACCCCAGGATGGGGTTTGCCCTCTTGGCACAATGCTGACACACTGAGCCTGCTGTCAGCCAGCATGCCCAGATCCCCTTCAGCTGGGCTGCTCGTCAGCCACTCCTCTCCTAATCTATACTCATAGATCTTTTATATTTTACTACAGTTTCTTGCCTCCTGCTGAAGAAAGTTGTCAAAGTTAGTGTGAATAAAAACTTCAATGCTGGGGTTGTGGTAAGGTGACAAATACGACATCCTAGAATCTGTGTAAGAAATTCAGTTAAGAAACATTTCAGTGTTGTTTATTTGATTCAGGAACTTTTTTTATTCAAGAACTTTGTTTTTACAAACATTGGACTGTTTTTATAACTTATTAAAAGCCTTTCTAGATAGTCTGCTCTTAATAATTTTATTATAAGCACATAGAGAATTTACATCCCCCTTTATTAAATAATCCTCTGTGTATAATCTGTATATTGACATCAGGAATTCATGTTCACATAACACTTCTTTTCTGATATATAATGTAAAAAATGAGGGGCCTTATTTCTTGTTTCAGTCGTATCTATCTTTTTATGTGATGAAATGTCATATAAATTGCAAAAAGAAAACCTCATTTTTAATAGGACTTTCTTCCTGAGACAAAACAAAGATGACATCGCCCTTGTCTTGATATCCCCCAGTGTGCCATGATTAAAGTATTTCATTGTCTAGGCCATAAACTTTATTTTAAAGCATGTCTATTTTAATTCATGTCCCCTTGTAATTCATTGTCTAAATTCTCTGCACAGATCTATAATCATTATTTTTACTACAGCAGTATCTAGAAGGCCCTGCTTACTTTGTAGCTCTGTGGTGCTTGATACTATACAACCAAAAAGACAGTCCTTGCCTAGGCATTTTTTTCCAAATATGTAAGTATAGTAGATTGCAATGTTCTTTTCAGTGTTTTAATTAGGTTGTTCATGCTGCTTTCAAGATAATCAAAAGCCTGTCAATTAATTTAATTTCATATTAGAGTAAAATTCTGTTTCTCTGAGCAGAAAGAATTACTCTCTTCCTGATAATTAAAGGTGTTTTCTGCTCTGTATACTAAACTGCACCATCTGATGTTGGTGCATGGCAATTGAAAGCAGCAAGAACTGCCCACATGTATCCAAATGCCAGTTGTTTTTTTTCCATGAAGAGTTAACTCAAGAGATTTTTCCAAATCTGTTTATATTTCAGTGATATTTGTGGTATTGCAAGGCAGTGGTGCAACATATTCTGTGACCAGGAATAAGTTCACTGATGTATTTTTAAGCCATTTGAGCCTTAACAGCCTTGACATGCCTTGGAGAGCTGGAAGAGCAGCTCTGACAGCCTTGCAATACACCTGGAATTGCCCGGGAAAAGAAAACTGATGAGCATTGCATGAACTTACTCAGAAATTGCCCTTTGCTGATTTTTTGAGAGTCCATTGGAGAAATGAGTCAGCTACTTCATTCTCTCCTAAAGCTTGTATGAAGGGACTTCCTGTAGACTTCATTCTGGGAAAGATTCCTTTTGCAGATGTTAAATACTAAAGCCATACAGGAGCTACTGCAGAGACCAATCTAAGAAGATAAAGGGAGTCAAAGGAGCAAGTGAAAGATATGGGAAGAAAGCCAAAGAGGCAATAGGAATTAAATACAGGAAGGAAGTTATGAAGAAAGGCAGAGATAGGGAGAGAGGAAGGAGAAAGACTCTAGGAGGAAGAATAGAATTGGAAACACAGGGACAGAAATAGCAGCTGTAATTGATTTTAGCCAGAAAGGAGCTGCAGCTCTTAGTACAGAAGATGTGTACACAGTCATGGATGGTGCTGTCTAAATAAGATAGAATTAAGCTGGTGCTAATATTCACATCCTTAATATTTTTTTCTGCTAAGAAGGAATGCAGCAAATAAACTTTAGAAAGAAGCAACTTAAAATATTTCTGTGTCAGCACAGCAAGCCATTGCTCAGTAATCCTAAACTGAAGTAATCCTACATGAATAAATAGCCTTTAAGAGAGGATCAAAGTAGGAGAGAGAGAAACAAAAGGGAAGAAACAGTCACAATTATGTTTCATCAGATTCCTTTTCTATGCCTCTACCGTGGTTTCTTTTGTGTTCATTGTGTGTAGCTACAGTTTTACAGCTGCTTTCTCCATGTTCAATAAAAAATGTTGGTAAGCCTTCCTAAAAGCTACAGGGAACTTTCTGGTACAAAAGCATCTGATGAACTTTTCAATAGCAGGTAAGGCCCCATTACTTGCATTGTTTTATCAAATGAGTTGTTCCTCTGAATTCATTTTCTTCTTCTTTGAAAAAGAGATCTAGGAAATTGCCTTGTTCCAGAGGCAATATGAAGTTAATGTATCTGTTGTTTTGTCAGCCTGTATGACTGAGAAAATCTAAATACATGTGAGCCTGTCAAAAGTGTTTTTTAAATATTTAGTCCTGTAAAACACTGGAATGAATTTTTGAAAGTACTATTATACAAAAAAAAAAAAAATAATGCCAATATGCTTATTCTGGAGTAAAGCCATGAAAATCAATGGAGAACAACAGTGTCAAATTAGTTTCAAGGCAGCATGAGAGAAGAATGGAAAAATAATGAAAGAGACTCTCCAAGTTTTGCTTCCAAAGAAGCAAACCTTTTCTACTTCTTCAATATAAAATTAAAACAAATGCACAGTAAGAAATTACTATTAAAGCAGAGCCAGTCTGTTGTGCATTCATTACGAAAGCAGGTGCAAGTGCATTTAGGGATCACCCTAAACTTATCATTTCATGTGTGTGGCCCCCCAGCAGGGCACTGGATTGTCCTGACCAGGGTATCAGCCAGAGTCGAGACCTGTGCTCTGCTGTTGTGTTTAATGTCTCTGCAGTTTTGCAGTGTGCAGTGCTGGCACACAGAGCTCCTTCCTGGCCAGGCCAAGCTGAGCTTACAGATGAGCTGGAGAGGATGGGCTGTGGCTGCTCTTCTCTGCAGCATCCTAGGAGCCAGCACAGTGTATTGGTGCTTGCTGGGGGACATGCTGGCAGAAAGGAGCTCCCTGGCTGAGGTGAGGAGCACTGTGGCACAGGGGATGCAGGCTCCTGGTGCCAGCAGTGCTGTCAGAAGCAGGCTGGTGAGACCCAGCCAGCTGCCTGCACTTCCACAGCCATCTGTCCTGCTCCTGCACAGCTGGAGCAGTCAGGAGTTAGTCCTCCACACTGGGAGAGATATAGGTCTTGCTGTGCTACCTTAAATTGAATTTAAAAATTAAAAAAAAAAAAAATAAAGTCTGCCTAGGGCTTAACTGCATGCATTAAATGGGGAATTTTAATAATGGGCCAGCAGCAGCAGCAGTTTGAAGTATCTTACTGAGGAAAAGGTCACTGTGCCCATAAGTTATCCCAGCATTTGATCAGTGGACTCTTTTCCAAAGACTTTAAGTCTCATTATTCACTGCTTATAAAGTCACTTGAGGTATAATAAGTCTTTTTATAGTAATGAAAGAACTCCCACAATTAGCCAGAAGGCAGCCATCTATCTTTTTAAACTACTCGGTTTGGAGGGGACCAGGTGTTTGAGTCGTCTGTATGTGGATGAATTGTTATGACAGTGATAAGTGTAACATTCATGTGGTGATGCCAGCCCTGACTGAGTTTATGGAAGGGTGTTTTGTTCTTTTTTTAAGAAGTGAAAGAGAAACTTTTCTGTTAGTGAAATGTAGAGTACGATTCCCTAAAAGGAAAAAAGTGACTATACATTATTTAGAGTCCTAAAATCTGCCATTCAGCCTCTTCCATTACTCTTTGGGAACAGCAGATGATTAAAGAATGTAATTAATTTGATCTCCTAAAACTTTAATGGCAATTACGTTTTGAAGAGCCTCTGAGAAAAGTACATACCCTGTAAGAGAAATTGGAGAGTGAGCTTGTGGTGGAGCAGAGACACCATGAAGTTCACAGGAGACTATAGCATTCAGTGCAAAGGCTTAGAGATAAAAAGTGTTTGTTCTGAGCACACACACTGGTCTTTGATTGTATTTTTCCCCATCATCAAAGGATTACTGTATGTGATAGATCTCTTGAGAGATTTATTTAATCCCCTATCCCAAACAGAAAAAGTTTGCAATGATTAATATAATAAATTATGTTCTAATTATATCAAGAAGTAACACAACGTATTTTATGCATGCTGCAGCTAGTTTAGTCTTTATTGCCCTCAGGCAGAATCTTAATATCATCAAAAAAACTGTTTGTCAATATTAAAAGCAATTTGCATAGTAAATATACCCCAGCCTTGCAACATTACCATCTGGGTTAGCTGAGCATTCGTGTTGGTACCAGGAGGCGCTGGTAAAGGCAGACCTCGTGAGTGTTCATCTCTCCAGCTGTCACCCTGAGAGGATGACAAGTGCCAGCACTTCTGCCAGCGGGAGGGGACAGGTTCAGTGAGAGGACAGTGGGAGGTCTTTGTAGAGAGGAGTTCAGGACAGGAAAGATGGAAGGTTCTGGAATCAGCAGGTATGAGAGTCCTAGGGAGTAAAGAAGGGCCTGAAAGAAAAAAGGCAGAGTGAGAAGAGCCGACAGCCTGGGAGAGGGAGCAGAGGCAGCAAAGCAAAGGAAGGAGGAATGGGGTTGGGAATGAAGCTGGAAGAGCATGCAAGAAAGATGGTGATTGCAACTAGTCACAGGTCTACTGGACAGATTGAGGGAGTTGGAAAAAAATAGCAACTGATCACAAATACATATCTACCAGCAGTTGTCTCCAGGCAGCTTGCTCTGAAACTAATGCAGTAATTCTTGAATTTATTTTGGTGATTTCATTTCACTCACAAGACAAATGCGGATAACACAAACCAAGAGAATTGCAGATAATAGTATGTTCTCTCTTTCAAAACTTAAGTGAACCTTTTCTGAGCTCTTACTGTGCTTTTTGAGCTGAACTTTCTGAGCTGTCCTGATATTGTTGGACACCAACATTAAAGGATCTTTGTGAGATGTGCATTGCTCTAAAACACAGTGATGATTTGGAAGAAATATTCTCCAGTAACACTAACTGCCAAGCCTCATGTTATGAAGTACAGAAATTACATTTGCATTTTGACTACAAATTAAAACTGCTGAGTGATGATATAAAACTTGTTGCAGCACTGATCATTATCCTGGAGATGTAAATTGTAGCATCCAAATGGTTTTTAAGAGATGTCAAAAGGTGAGGACCCAGAACCACAGAGAGTATTTAGGGATGGAAATGTCCCTTACAGTGTTAAGGAGATTGAAATGCTTGCAGGCATTTGAAGTGAATGATCACCGTACCTCACCCAACCAGCTAGAAGCAGGCTATAGGCACGCATCTAAAACACAGTCCATTTCCTATACTCAGCACCATAAATGAGGTTAGGCAGTCAATGCATTTGGAATTTAAAACCCTAACCTCCTTCTCAGAGTTGAGGAGATCTTCAGTGATTGCTTTCCTTACAAGAGACTTGAATATTTTTTTCAAAATATGGAGAATGATTCTGCACACAGAATTTTGCGAGATGCTTCTAGCAGTGGTTTTGTTTTATTTAGAGGTGACTGGGTAGAAAAGGCAAAATCAAAAAGAAAAAAGATACTGAGTTTCTATTTGTTGTAGAACCAAAGTTTCACAAGCACAAGATATTAGTTACCTTACTCACTAGTTTGCTGTATTTACTGCAGATGTGATGAGAACTATTTGTCCATTCTCAGTACATCAGCCTGGGACATTTTTTCCATTCCAGTTTAAAAGTCTTCTGAATTGCCTAGGACAGCTTGTTAGGTAATACTTCCAGTCAGTGGTGTCCAGCTCTTCGCTGGGGTCTTTCCAAAATATATCATGTTCTTCGTAGAGAGAAGTTCCAGCTGTCAGACCTGCCACAGATGCACTTATCTCAGTGAACAACTCTGACAAAATGAAGCATCATCTTTAGATCAGTTGAAAGGAGGGTGCTTTTTTTTCTGACAACTGCTGTTTAAATTATCAAAATTGCCAAGAAGTCACTAGGTTGTCTCCCTCTGAGAAGAAATTTTACAGAGTGGAAATAGGTATATCTTTATGTGTTCCTAGTTTTTGTAGCATTTATTTTGTCTTGCTCAGATAAAGGCTTATGCATAGGCTTTTCAGCCATAGTAGATTTCTGCTAATTATTGGGAAATAGAAGTTGTGTGCTGGTTACACATGGAGATGCACAGAAGGCTGGAGTACTGGGTGTTGCCTGGGCCAATCCAGTATTGTTGAACCAACTACACAAACCAGCTATCAAACAGCACAAACCTCAGCTCTGCAGGTAATAGAGGTGTAATTCTTATTACAAGCCTGTGGTTCAGCTTGAGGGAAGCAGCCAGAGCCTGCCTGTTCAGCAGCTTGTGTAGCTTTTGGGAAGGATGACAAGATTTCACAGTCAGGGCAGCAAAGGATCAAACTGGAACAAGAGTCACTTAACTCATCTGGCCAAGGAAGAGGAAATGTCATTAACCAGCATAATAAAAGTTGTCCCTTTACTGAACTTGCCTGAACCCTGACCTAGATAGTGGTATTGGATAATGGCTGAATTTGCTATCTTTCAGATTACCTTGCTGAAGAAATGCAGCTTAGTACTAAACTGTAACCTAAATGTCAGTGTGTCAAATGGCGTTTCCGTAGATGAACTATCATGTGTGTGTTAGCAGAGGACTCTCCAGCATGTGTGTCACTGGGAGCTCACATGTGCAGTGACAACCTGTCCTGCCCAGGGACAACTGTTGGCCTTCAACAGTGGAAGTTTTCTTGAGTTTCTGTATGCCAAAAGCTGTAAGTCTGGAAGGAAGCTGATGTGTTTTTGTTCTTTTTTTCCCCCTGTTACCTGCAGTTAGGAAGAGCTTAAGTTCCTGTCCTAAGAAGTTCTGGTGAAACTTAAGGACAGTATTTGATTTTTGTGCTAGTCTGCTGTCCAAGGATGCAGCCAGGCAATGGTAGTCTGGATGTATTTAGGGTGGGAGATGGAAGGTGAAGAGACTGCTGTGATGAGAGCAGATTTAGCACCTGTCAGGTCAGGGGCATCTTCTGCATGGGTGTTGAAATCTCCTAGGACAGTGAGCCTTGTGTGAACTCCATCATCATGTCAGACAGCATCTCTGTCATTTAGCTAGGAACGTTGTGTGTCTAGACATCTCTGCTCTTGCAGAACACTTCAGTTATTCTTCCCATTGCCTTTACTGAATAAATGAAGCGTCTCAAAGGATTTTACTTCAGCAGAGCTGATCTTAAATTTAAACTTGCATATGCCAGATATTTACTGAGGATAGGAGGCTATCTCATGAGCTGCTAATGCAACACCTTTTATGATGATTGCATTCACATGAATATACATACATTTTCCCTTTTGTTCCTTTTTTCTGCTATTTCCCTTTTTCTTTTAATATGGAAAAAGTAAAGACCACAGGAAACATCAACACTTCTGGCTCATTGGTTTCAAAAATTCTGCCCAGCACTAAATGATCAAGAGCAGAAAAGTGTTAGAAGAGAGACAAGGTAGTTTAAATTTTCAGTCACAGGCACTTAAATCCTGGAAGCAATCTTCATTGAAGGACTGATTTTTCTTCACCTTTTCTTTAGCACTCATAATATGAAGATAACTTAACAACCATTTGTCTACGTATTTTATAGTCACTGTTTTGTCATTTAGTCCTGTTCTTACTTCTCTGCTGCCCACCTCTCTGTGTGTGGGAATAAGCCTGTGTACACTGGTGCTGGCATTAGAAGTGGCAGTTAGCCAATGTCAGTTGATGTTTGCATGAAAGACAAAGCCCATTTCCTTGTTTATTTTCTGATGCTGATGAAGTTTTGCATGTGGCTGGGTTTAGAGCAAGAATCCAAACGGGATGGCAAAGATCCAGGTAGTGGCCACTCGTCACTCTGGGGGAGATGTTGACAAGTGGCCCAGACTTTGCATCGTGTCCAATAGCCGGGGACAGGGGGAGAGAGCTTTCATTAAACAAAAGCTTAATCAAAGAGGGCAGGAGGATGGTTTACATGAGAAAAGATATATTCTTTACTTAACATTCACAACTTGCTTGTGGATTAATTAGCCCATCTGCTACAACAAATGTATTCCCTTGTCTTTGTGTTGCCTGTTAAAAGTGACTGATTTCTCTATCCACTTAAAATAGTACCCTGGATTCCACTGAAAGTAACCTTTCAGAGGCAAGGAATTTATTTAATCATCCACTAAGAACCTGTAAATGGCTTGCTGTAAATAAGTGCTCAGCTGTCTTTGACTCCCAGGGTAACTATATGTGCGTGTTAAGTTGGGGGTATAATGCAGAAAAGGAAAATCCTTAAAGAAGCTGCATGAAGAGTGCTTCCAACCCCATCTCTAGTAGTGGCTTTAGGTTTTTTAAAAAATTCTCTCTTCTCAGCCCCAAGTGGGCAGGACAGCTGCCAGCATAGAGTAATTCAGCTATAGATTTTCTTCTGAGAAAGGAGGCATTTGTAAATTAGGTGACCTTTACGGAGATCGACAAAGTGTGTTGATCAACTTCAAGTGACAATTTAAACAAGTATTGGGTCCAATGTGCTTGTATTTCATAAGAAACTAGATAAAGGAGAGAACATGTTTAAAGTCATCAAATTAAATACGCATTTAAATGAAAATAGAGGTCAGCCATAGGTTCCCAGGATAAATGAATAAGTGTATCTTTTTTGATTTTTCACTTTCATGTGACTTTAAAATGTTATTATTCTTTAGAAATAAAATTTGCATGTAAATGGTATTATTGTGAATTTATGTCTATTTCCTCAGAGTAAGTGATAAGTACTGACTGATGTGAATAGACAGAGCTTCTGGCTTTCAAAAAAGAGGGTTTTGTATGCTATCCAAACGTCTTTTCGATTTGTTGATGTGGATTTGTGATAAAATGTTATCTTGTGCCAAAATCCACGTGGTTTAGCTGGGATACAGAAGAATTGTGTGTTTTATACTTGAATAGAGGGAAAAAAATTGATACATTGCTATGTGGTATTTATTCCAAAGCATTGACTTTTAGGAGAAACACCATATAGTTATCTGAAGCTTAAAAAGCATCAAAAAAGACTGATGAGTCAGGAAAGTAATTTTTCTATTCTTAGGGCCTTAGGAATGAGAGTCCCTCAGACAGCCTATAGGACACTTCACAGAAACTGAAAAATTGTGTCCTTGATAGGATCTGAGTTAGAAACAAGAATGAAGCAGAGACTGGAATTGAAGAGTGGCTGGAAGACCCAGGCTTGAAGCTTTATCTCTAATTGCCTCCATTAGATGGGGTTGAGTCTGAACAACCTAGCAGTGTGACTTGTGTTATCAGAGAGGGTTTGCAGAACCACTCTCCTTGGGGAAATTTCTTTGGTTTTCTTATAACTTAATTTGTTCTTTGACTGCCCAGGCTCTTCCTCTTAGATACAACTGATATTTTTCCATGTAAATTACATTATATTTAGGTTATAATTTTATGGATGATAGTTTAAATGATAAAATTACAATATTAAATCTTAATATTTTTGGCTTCAGTTATCAGACAGACCACAAATACGCACTGAGCTTAGGTGAGCAACCTAACTGCCTTTTGAATTACCTGGTCACAGTCTAGGCTGCAGTGGTGTGGTACTTCTGGGTGTCCCAGGCATTCGACATAAAGAGTTTTGAGCTTTTATATGTATAGAAATGTGTTCAAAATTTTCAGGCTTCTCATCACTGCATACAGCATCAAGGCTAGCTAGAAAGATCAGCTGATCTTTATGTCGATGACTACATCACCATGCAGTTATTTCACAGGTCCTTGTGAGTGACATGCATATGAAAGTGCTGATTCATTGGAAGTCAGAAGAAAGATGTACTTGTGCACATACTCTGGAAATGTATTGAGTTGATGAATACATGAAATTAATGGTCAGCAGTATCCTAGCCATGCACATAAATATGACAGGACAATGGTTGCTTCAAAATGTTACCGTAGGCTGCTGAGTTACTGAGGCCCTTTTGAGTTTGCTGACAGTGTTCTTTTTTGCCTTTGTCCTTTTTGACAAGAAATTTCCAAGAATTTCTTGAATGAAGGAGTGATGTGGTAAAGAAATTTTCCTTTCAACCACTATTTGCAAACATTGGGGAAAAGTAATTGATGGAGTCTGTCCCATTTCTGGGGAGGGTTTAGACTTAGTTCATTAAGTTTTATGAAATTTTATTACTCATCGTCTATACAAAGAAGAACATTTGAGAAGATAAAATGACCTTGCAGCAGAATCCTATTTCTGGTTTGCCAGCAGTGTAGAAGTTTTATCAGGAATATAAATTTTAATCAGGTTTTGGTACCTTCAGATAGTCACATTTCTAGAAAACCTACCCCAGCACAAGATCATCTAATTTCTACAGCAGCTCACAACAGTTAGGTCCTGTGTTGCAGTCGACAGTGGTCCCACTGCTCTGGAAACAGCAAAATAGTATTTTCTGACTGCCATTGACCAATTAGCCTTCACATTTGTATTGAGCTGATGCTTGCAAATCTTGCCCCAAACACCTGAATTTGTATAAATTTAGCATAATCAAACCTTGCGGTTACATTTTGTCACACACTAAGGTCTCATCTAGACCAGGAGGACTTTGCTGCATTGCCTGTAGCAGAGAGAAACCTTGGCACAGTCTTTTCGTTCTGCCAAGCTATGATGCATTTGTAATGTAATTTTCTCTGGTTGATTACTTTTCTGTTCATAGCAAATTATTTATAGAGTTAGTTCTCTTTCCTTGAAAGAGCAGCAGCTGACTGGGCTAGTCAAATCTTCTATCTTTGGTCTTAATGGTTGAATAACAGCCATAGCAGAAAAGTGACAAAACATTGAAAATTGGCCTTGTTTCTTTTTGGACATCAGAGACATGTTTATTGACATCTGCATTAATAACAGTGCCATGCCAGAAATCCTTTAAAACAGTTGCATGCCATAGAAAATGCTGAAATTCAAAATTAAAGGAACCCCTCCTATTTTAGCTGTATTTTACAAAGTTAATAAAAGAGGATAAAAAAAAATTACTTTTTAAAGGTTGTAGTTTCTTTGCTGTGTTTGGATTCCATTAGGTGGGATAGTTATGGAAGAGTTCAAAGCCTTTGTAATTTCTGGCAAAGATTAAAGAACTTATTTCTCCTCCCAGCTGCGTATTCCCTCTTGTATGGATACCAAAATATACTCATCAATGTCATCAAGTGGCTTGATGTACTGCACAAATAATTCATCCCCCTATATTTTACACCCATGTTTTTATGCTACCTTTTCTCTCACCCTTGCTGTATTTTCCTGCTTTTCCCCAGGTCAATGGGAAGGACCTCTCCAAGGCCACTCACGAAGAAGCGGTGGAAGCTTTCCGCAATGCCAAGGAGCCCATTGTAGTGCAGGTTTTACGACGAGCCCCAGCCACCAAAGCTCACAGCAGCTCTCAGGATGCTCGGCTTATGGATGCCAGCACTCAGACTGACATCACTTTTGAGCATATTATGGCTCTGGCCAAGCTAAGGCCGTCCACACCGCCAGTTCCTGATATCTGCCCTTTTCTACTTTCAGATAGGTATGGTTTATCTTTTTCTGCTGATTACCTGTGGGATTGAGGCATTGCAGTGCTGGTCTTCTAGACTTCTCCTGAAAAAGTCTCAGGAACATTTCAAATAAATAATAAATGTTGTTGATAACCACTATCCCATTCAGGCTACAGTGAAGCTTTCCTAAACTCTGCTTGTAGATTAGGCCTACAGGAAGGAATATGTGTCTGTTCATCCAAAGTTAAGCCCTAGTCAAGAAGGAAAACACTTCTGTGATCCAAAGTACCAAAATGGCTTATTGAGACCTAAAATGAACTTCTCTTGTTTTCAGTTCTTCCAAATTCTTTACCAAAAAAATCAAGGAAACAAGTGATTTAATATAAAGGTCCCCTTATCAAAAACAAAACAATTCCAAAAATATTGAGATCAAAAAGTACCATTTCATCTGTCATATGGCAAAATATATGAATTAAATTGTCTCTCTTTGGAATTGAATTGGATGGAAACACCAGCAGGTGGTGCTTATACGTAAGCACCCTAGGGTGTGGGGTTCTTCCTCTTTTAACTCCACCTCATAAATAACATCATGGAGTGAGTGACCCCAGATGACCCTACAGACCCTCTGTAGCCTGCAAAACTGTAGCAGCCCTAGAGCTTTTGTGCTGATCTGCTGGCATGTTGTTTTTCTCTGCAGAACTGATGCTAATGCACTTTTGACTTTGATGGAGGTACATTTTTAGAAGTTCTAGGTCAGATGGGTTTGGCTTACTGCTGACTGCTGCCCAGCAAGGAACAGGATACATATATTTCTGAGTTTTTACTGGGTATTTCTAAACTGTGGGCTACTGTGATTGAAGTTCCTGTGCCCTCAGCATGGGGGAAGAGTTTTCAGCCTCTGCTAAGATAGATCCACACTGAATGCTGTTATGCTTGGGATCCAGCCTTGGGTCTAAAGATGTTGTAAAGACTTCATTCTTTGTGTTCCAAACCCATTTAACAGTACAGTTTACTGACATTTGTAACTGTGCAGTTGCTCAAGAGCACTTCACCATGTTGTTACCACTTAAACACAAGAGGATAATGCAAGTTATTTTATGCAAATTCTTGAACAGTTTGTGAGTCTGATATGGCCTATAGATTGTTCAAGACTATGACCAGATAATTAATGAGCTGCCCTCAGCCATGACACAGCATCTGAATCTGGAGTTATGTATCTTTATGAGTGAAAGGAATCCAAATATGTCACAGTGAAGCAGTTTGGCCCAAACCAGACCCTTTTAAGAAATCACCATGTGTAAATCTGCGTAATAGATGAACCCAGCAAAATGAACTCAGCCAAAACATGAACTTTTGCAAAGAAAACATCCTGTGCTGCTTTTTGGTACTGTTCCTTTCAGGCTGTCAGACCATTCAGAGTAGCACTCCTGAGATAAGAAAACTATGAAGTGAGGCTGGGTTGGCAGCGGGGCGAGGGAGGTGACAGGGTGAGGTGGGCTTATCACCCTTCAATTTAAAAACCCCATAATGTCTCATCTGCTGTTATTTTACTGCTTTGTTCCATATAGCTGCCATTCTCTTCACCCAGTGGAGCATGAATTTTATGAAGGTAATGAGTATCTTTCCAGCCTGCCTGCTGATGCAGATAGAACAGAGGACTTTGAGTATGAGGTAAGATCATGGGCACACTTCACCCTCTCTTTCTGTTATTACAGATATGGCATTTACACAGCTGATAGCAGGCTCCTCTGAGAAAAAGAAGCCTGGGAATACTTCTTAAAAATCATCACAAAAGACAGTTTTGTGTTATACTTATGTGATGTCACAGGATTGAATGGGGTTAGGTTAAAGATGGGAAATTTGAAAGCAGAATTCTGCAGTGGATGACTACATACAAATCTAGGAGGCTTGTTATGCATGTTCTGTCTTTGTGCAGTGGAGACTGCAACTCAAATGCTTCTCTTAGTGTATTTAATGCTCTAAAACAGACTTTTTCACAATTGCAAATTATTAGTGAAAGCTTAATTGCTTTTGCCCTCCTGCCTCTAATTTTGTGAATCAATTGTCCTTGTATTTCATGCCTTAGAAATCAGTCTTCTAGATATTTGGGTATGTGCTTGAGTGTTAGTAAGATCACACTTCAAATTGAAAAATGAATATAGATTTTATTTCTTGCTCTTTGATATTTGACACTGTAAGTATTACAATTATAAGAGACTGTGTTCTGTACCACAAATCTCCCTTTGCTGATAATGTATTGCACTGTCTGGTGACAGTGGTGGATGTGTTTCTGAGTCACTGGAAAATCATTATGTGAAGCTTCCCAAAATGATAACATGTGATTAGTGATGTTGCTCTTCATTAGATTTTCATTTCAATATCTAAATAGTCTACTTGTCAGTCACTCATTAGCTTTTCATGTTTTCCACTGTCATCTGGTAACAAAATATTTATAGGGGCAGGCATTAGAGGCAGATGGTTCTTTTTATTATTAAACAGTGCTGAGTCTTTTCATAAGTTCAAGTTACTGTATTTTAAATAAGAATGATTATAAATAATTAAAAATCTTTAATACAAGATTAAAAACATCCTATCCTCCTGTTTGTTCTACCTTAAGAAAGCTTTTTAAAGGTTTCATATAACTGGATGGCATTTGGAAGTTAAATGAAAGGCCAAAGCTTTGGCAAATATGCAGTGAGTTCACTTTTATTGTGTCTTTAGCATCTAAGGCAGTCAACTGCAAGTTCAGCCCATTGCTCTTCTAGCAGACAGGGGAATCTGAAAAATCAAATAACATCTACTTAGTGAACCTCATCAGAACAAGCAAACTTTTATTTGAACTCCTTAAAAAATCATTGCTAGGGATAAGTGAAATGATTCTTTCTTCCCAGTTGGATTTTGGTGTGGTATCTCACAGAATAAGAATCTCAGACCTTAAGTTCTATTCTACTCCCGCATGTAATATAATATTAAATTTCTCTGTCAAGTGTGTTTGTTCATGATACTTGCTCCTGAAATGAAATAGAAACATTTTTTCTAATAATATTTAAATTAATTAGTAATGTAAGCATCTAGAAAGATTTTTTTTTTAATGGTAAAATGGAAATAATTTTCACCATTTAATAAGAATATCAGTGACAATTTTAAAGAGTCTACCTAGTGGAATCAAGTTCTCTTTGTGGCTGTTATTTATCCCTAATAATGTCTGGCATAAATATTGTGACAACAGTTAAGTGTTTGGGCAGGTTCTCAGTTGCCTATATTCTCTGCTAATCACAACATCACAGTCATTAATTCACTGTCAGCTGTGATTCAGTTGCCCAAGGCATATTCACTGAGTGATTGAAATCAAGTGTTTCATGTGAAATTTAAATGGGAAATAAACTGTCTAGACTCCTTTGAGAAGAATGTTTTCTACTAAATATGTAAGTTTTTAGGAGGAACGAGAACATCTCACAGCCTTTAATTAGCAGAGCTCTAAACATGGACGATGTTCCCAAAGTTTAATCCCATATGGTAATAGTATGGTTTAGGTTACTCACTAGTTGTATTATCTGCTATTTCACATGCTTGTAAGACATTATTAAGCTCCCTTGCCATAAAATGGGGTCTGGAAAAACTGAGAGCATTTTCCTCAGAGTTATATATCTCCATGCCAAAGAAGTCTCAGAGCCAAAAGGGACTCCCCAGCTCCTGGTGCCGGTCCTGGGGAGAAACAACAGGACGGGGGGTGGAGTAGAGGGTATGCTGCAAAGCTATTATGGTCTCTACAGCAGTATTGCCTTAGGTGCACTCTGCTGTGGCCACTCAATTTCTCTGCAGAAGGACTTGCCCTGATGTTTTATGGCCTCTCAATTATGCCAGTATTACTTACTGTGAAACAAATGTGAAAACTAATATAACGGGTTTTTTAAATACAATTTTAGAAGTGTTGATGTCTGACCAAATTTCCAGCATACTCCACAAGTGCCTCTGCTGTAGCAGTAGCAACAGAGAAGGAAAAAATGCTCAAGTATTTTGGGAAGACAAAAACTGACAAAATATGAACAAAAATAATCACTGTCCATCTGATGCCAAAAGAATTTTTTGCTTTTATATATTTTCCATATATTTGTAGCTCTGAAGACTATTATTGTATAGTTACATAGTTCCTAGCTAACTCCAGCATTTTTCCTACCCTGATAGAGAGCAAGACAAAGTAAATTCCAAATACCCTATCCTAATCTTGCTTCTTCTGGAACCAAGGACGAACTACTCTCCCAGAACAGTTTCTTATAAACAACTAAAACAACGGGGCTCCAGAAGAGGTTTAAACACATGGGAGAATTACCTGTGCTTCCGACTGGGAATTCTTGGCAATATGCTAATTTGCTAAACTTAGAAAACTGTATTCATCCTATGTGATGTGGGCATTTTTCCTCACTTTCCTCTGGAGGCCTCCAATTAAAGACCAGCTTTTATATTACTTCCTTTATTAATATTTTATCAAAAGTGTGTTGCTTTGTTTCTAGATTTTTAAACCATCGTATCCACCATCTACGGGTGAAAGCAGCATGGGAAGGGGTGCAGGCTGGATGGAAGAACCACAGAATGTTCTCTATCTCACCCTGATTGATTTCTCCTGTTTTTAGGAGAAACAGGTTTATTGTTCACACTGTGCTGTACTTAGAAGGAGGATTTTATCACTGTTCCTTGATTTTATCATTGTTTTTTTAATTTGTAACAACCATCTGGTTGGACTTTAGCTAATCACACACAGCAAAAAACTCTTCTAGTGTCAAGAGCACAGTTCCATTTCCAAAATGCACATTAGCTTTCCCATTGTACAAAAAGATGGAGATAAGTAGCTTACAGGTCTCCCTAGCAAACACAAAAAGTTTTGAATGGATTAAAAACCAAACCTGGAGATTTCAGAAAGGAATTGAAAGAAGATAGTGAGCAGAAAAATAACTAGAAAAACACCTCATTATTTCCTAGAAATAGTTTGTAAATGAAGAATGCATCGGTTCTGAGACACAAGTGCAAAAATACGCAGCCAAATGAGGAAGTAAGAAAATAAGATGACTAGCAAATGGGGTGCTGGAAACAAATTTGTTTTCGAAGAAAGAAAATGTCCTAGAAAACTCTGATCACCTTCGGTTCTTGCTCACAAATGTGTGCTAATATTTAAGTACCTGAGTTACCACTATAAGAGACCAAGAGGAGGATCATATATGACAACCAGCACTGGGGATATGGACTTACACTTGCAGTGGTAGGATTAGACACTTACAAGACTCTTCTACTCCAATTGTAAGCTAGAAAAGCCCAGTGGACTGTGATCAGATTGTCACAATGCAATTAACTCAAATATGAGCCAATTGTCTTTGAAGGATGCACTCCCAGGGAGGCTCATTAGGCTCCATACAGTACCATACTTTCAACAAATGGCTGGGAAGATGGGGGATTTTCTTTTGTCAACTTGAACATTCTTATGATGCTACTGCAAAAATTGTCCTAAAGGAAATTTGAATTTCTGGTAGATACTTAGATGAACACAGAGCCAGCATCAGTCAGTGCTGGCAGAAAGGCAACAAAGGATTTGCAATTCTTGCATAGATACTCATGAGGACTTTTAAGAAGCAGGAATGGGCTGATTTGTAAGTGCTCCATTGGACTTGCAGTCAATATCACTGAAAGAGAGCCAGAGATATTCAGGACAAAACCACCTAGCCTGACCATGAGTGGCTTTCTGCTGCTGGAGTTATATCAAGTGAGTTTAGATGATACGTCACACTTGCGGGTACCTATGAGATGAGATGACTAAAAGCATCACAGTCCCCAGTAAATCAGTGTTAAACATTTCTCTAAAATTTGGCCTTGTAAGAAGAATAGAGGATATTGGTGCTAGGGAGGAATAAATAAGGTAATGGTGCACACTTAAAAACATTTCTGAACCTACTATCCAAGAGAGAGAAACTTTGCATATTTGGTTTGGGACATTAATAGTAATACAGAAATTAAGGGAACAGAGCCTTTTAAATGATGGGACTGTTAAAAATGTGCAGAAAAAAGATAACCAACAAAGATTGTTGCAAAGACAGAGCTGGTCAAAAGAAAGTATTACCGATATCTAGTCCTACTCATTCAGTCTAATGAGACAAGAAAATAAGATGTTACAAGCAGGCATAAGCTGGTAGTGTTGTTTAGTCAACAGGACCTTGTCCAAGGGCAGAGACCTTCATACCGTGTATGTACTGAAATAGCTTTTGAGCAAAAGCAGAATGGGAGGTGATTGCTTTCTGCTGCGGGATTACAGCTTTTAAAACTTCATATATCTCAGATAGGAAAAAGATTCTCATTTCCAGCTGAATGCTTCTTCCAAACAGCAAAAGCAGAACATCCTTGAGAAAGGAGTAGCAGTGGGTTGCATTACCTGTTGTTGCATATATGAGGAAGACTAGACTTAAATATGCCGTCAACATTAAAGGATTGTTTTTTGGAGGAAGGTTCAATGTTAGTCAATGTGGATGCACAAAGGAAACCAGAATAATTGCCTAAAAGACTTTCCAGCTTTGATTAATTTCAGTTTTAGGCACAAATGATTGCTCCAGCTTTCAGGAGCCTGGAAAATTATGTCAACAGTCCATCATGTCAGGAGGGAAACATTTCGGAGTGAAAGAGGCAGAATGGCAGCCATTGTGTTAGCCCACCTGTGTCTAATAACTTTAGTTCTAATGCACATCAATGCTAGTCCTGATAGATTTGGACAGTTTTAAGACCAGCACCTCTGAAAAGTTGCATAGGATAGATTTGACCCTATATGAAATTATGAGGTATTCAGATGCTCTTCTCTTAGAAACCATTGAGCAGCTTTATGTTACTTTTTTGCTCAGAAAGTTTGTGCATGTCAGTACATGTACAGACAGCCACATGAATCATGTGCAGGTAATATCTTTCTGTGGTCATATTTTATAGGGTCTTTTGTGTCCAGGCAATGAAAGGAAGAAAAAGCAGCCATGAGAAACATGGTGTATTGAGAAAAAGCCGTGTGAAACTTTTCCCATTTGGAGCATGAGCTAGAAACTGCACACATGCTATGTGGATTCTTCCTGTGCTATAGAAAATAGGACTTCTGGAAATTAGAATATTCATATGCAAGTTGCTTTACTGCATCATCCTCCTCCTAAGCACAGCAACGCATAGTGCTCTGAGGCTTGGTTAATAGTTCAGGGCAAAAATTATTACTTCTAAGATCATGTTCTGATTTGTAGACCCAAGGGACAGATTTTTCCATCAGAATAAAGAAATAAATGTGTGTGTATGCAAGTTGAATGCAAATGCTAATTTATGGTTATGCACAGTCGTTCACTTAAATGTTTTGTTAAGTATTTGCACTCATAAATCTGTTAACTGTAAATTTAGATTAGTCCGTCATGTTTGCTATAGGCTTACTTATAGATCCAAACCTGCTGAAATTCCTAAGATTTCCTATTGACCTGAGCTTTTCTGGATCAGATCAGCTGTCAGCTGTTTTCACAAACAACTAAAAATGGGCCTTGAAGAGAGATATGCCAGAAATCTTTTGGAATTGGCCATGAGTAAGTCTTTGTGTAGACGTCTTTCCACTGGACTCTTAAAAGTTGCATAGGGGAAAATTTTACCCTGGTCTTCTTGTTTCTTCTACTGTATCTGAACATTACAGTAGGTACAGTGCAGCAGTAACACACTGGTTCCCTCTTCCAGTAATACTCATCCCCTTGTGATGAGGGAAGGTATTTCAGGACAAAATTCAAATTTACCAGCTTTGTGACATTACATTTTTGAAGTGATTGATTTTTATTGGCATTTTTTTTTCTAAGAAATAAAGAAGAACTAATTTCAGATTAGCATTCTGAGTGAGGTTGTTTATCTGAATAAAGTTACTTGAACGCCTGTAAGTATTTATGGGTTGAGGCTCTCATGGGCCACTGAAGAGTGGTCTCAGTGACACTCTGAACAGCCCACCATTGCTGTAATAGTCCAGGAGAGACCTGCCTGGTGAATTCCTATTTAAGACCTTTTAAACACAACCAATAAAACAAACAGGTCTGCCTATCTTGTAAATACATATTTAGGGCCTTTTTAACATGAGGATTACTGAGCTGATAGCCTGTAACAGCTCCCTCCAGAGCTCTGATAGTCTGCAAACACCCCTGTGTGAACATTACAGGAGCTTGCAGCAACACAACTGGAACTCCTCCTCAAACTGAACAAACAGTTTTTATGGAAACAGCTTCTGTGCACACACTGCCAGCACTGCTGATTGCTGCTGTCAGGCTCTTTTGTTTTGTTACTTGATGAGTGTTTCTGCACAATGAAGCTAGTTATCAGGTTGTGCTTGTTTTTTTTCACTGTGATTGGAGTATTTCTATTTTACCCTGAACGTCTTAAAATTTGAGATAAATCCAAAATGCACCTCTAGGAAATAAAAGGCAGTTTTTTAATTCAGCAACACCAGATACCATTTAAAAGAGAAGGCTTCAAGAAATATGGATTCTTGTAGAGATATGGGTGTTGTAGTCTAGAAGAGCTGAAATGGTGGACAAAGTTGTGTCTTTCCATTGTCATCAGACCTGATTGGTATGGTGGGAGAAATAGGAAGATTTTGTTGTAGATTTTCAATGGAAAAAGCAGATGCTTCTCACTGCATGCTTTACCTTCTGGAGCTGCTGTTGTGGTGAAGGGACTGAACTGACAGGGTAAAGTGGGCTTAGACATTTTGGGACTTCATTGTAGAAGTTGTGGTTTGGATTGGAAGCGACCTCAAAGATAATCTAGTTCCAACCCCTGCCATTGGCAAGGATACCTCCCACTTGATAGGTTGTTCAAAGCCTCATCCAGCACAGCCTTGAACACTTCCAGGGATGGAGTATCCTCCACTTCTCTGGTTGTCTCACGACCCTCGTAGTAAAGAACTTGTTCCTAATATCTAATCTAAACGTACTCTCTTTCATTTTAAAGCCCTTACTTTCCACTTGTCCTATCATGATATACCCATGTATAAAGTCCTTCTCCAGCTCTCTTGTAGCTCCCTTTAGGTGCTGAAAGGCTGCTCTAACTTCTTTCTCTTTTTCAGGCTGAAAACCCCAACTCTCTCAGTTTGTTTTCATAGGAGAGAGACTTGGTACACTATGTTTATTTTCTGACCATTGTTTCAGACCTAGCAGCTATGGCTGAATCATGGTTGCCCATTGATATAGAGACATTTACTGACACCATTATTCTGATTTTTTGGTGGCAATTATTAATGTTGTATAGTACCTGCTGATAAGAAATATCACAAAGGAAGTGAACAGGTATGTGTATGCCTCTAGTCTGTGGTCTTGGTTGCTTAGCAGAGTCTGGTTTGGGGGGACTTGGAGTGATAGGCCTTTTTTTTCCCTGATTCTACCTGTCCTATCATACAAATATAAAGAGAAAAAATGGATGGTGTTTTAAAGCTCTCTTGTGAGGAATTCTCCTGGTTTTGTAAATAAATTATTGCAGTTGTTTCAGTTGGACCTGAGGAAGCACTACAATGATCAGGGCTTCTGAAACATTTCCTTGTGATTTCTTCCTTTTAATTCAAAAGAGTTCTGAGTGGCTAACTTGGCCTGCGACCCAGCTGAATGCAACTATTGACTAAAAATGGAAAAGGTCACAGTTGAAAGGGGAAAGGGGCACTGGAATGGTTTTTGGTTTATTTCTTTGAGTAACACTAGATAATAATTAAAATAAGACTGTTAGAGCATGCATTTGGCATAAAACAGCATAAGATTATGCACTTTCACTGGCATTTTTATTTTTAAAATACTCATGAATTTACATCAGTATAATTTACCCACAGACAATATTAAACATGGAATTTGTCCCTAACTGTGGCCAATTGTACACTTTAAATGAGCAAAGGATTGATAAAAGGAGCAGCTCTTTTCTTTCAGTTTTTCATTTGTCTTTTAAGTGTTGAAGTCACATTTCAAGTATAAATAAATTAAACAAAACCTCTGTTGAGGTTCTTCAGAGTTACAATGTCCTGTATTGCTACATGAATTCACAAGCAGGTGAACTAAGGACAGTTGTACTGAGAGACTTGCCAAGTCAATCAGTGGCAGAACTGGCAGTAAAAGCCAGAAGCCTTTAATTGTAATGCATCTCTTTTTTGGCCATTAAATCACTCTTCCTCCTTGCTAGTCATTGGGTCATTTAGATAGAAAGCAATGTCAGAGTAATTTCTGCCGCTGTTGTGTGTTGATTTTGAGTGTATTGATGTATATCATCACAAAATCCTGACATTCAAAGTGAATGAAGTTGCTGTCATCTCACCTCCCCTAAGTAATGAATATCTCAATTTAGGGATTTGAATTGTGTCCACAACTGCAGAGGATCATGAGAGAATGGGGAGAAAAAGACACAAAGATGGCATGGACAAATTTATCAAAGTTATTGCCATTTATTGAGTTTTAAAACAGGAGAAAAATATATCAAGTCAGTGATATTCATTCTGTTTCATGATTTCATAAAACAAGCACAGGGTTGCTCCTTACTTTACCTGGAAGCTAATAAAAATTCTTACTTATTGTCAGAGGCTTATGTTTTTCCAGGAAAATGAAGAAAAGTGACTTTAGTTCAGCAACACTTTATTGCTGGGCAACATTACAATGTATGGAATGTGCTTTTCAGTCAGTGAAGGAAGAGAAAGGCGCTGGCAATATTTTAATATTTATGGAAATCTGTGGATTATAAATCTTCTGTTTTGGAGAAATTCTTTGTTTAGACAGTTCTTACATTATTATCCCACATACTTCCATATATGCTTTACAGTCAAAATGTTCCTAAGGGTTTTATTAATGCTATTTTTCATATGCCTTCTACTTGAATGTTCATGTAATCTGTCTTGGAAACATGAAATCTAGCTATACAGACAAAAGATGGGAGGGAATAATTTATTTTACATAAAGTAGCATAAGTCATGTTAACCAATTTATTATAATGTTGCTATTTTAAAGCTTAGTATCCTAGGAAGTCCCAGAGCACAGGAAACATGGGCTGAATCCCCCTAGCAAGAGGGAACCTTTTACAATAAACTGGACTTAAAACAAGGTTTCAGTATTATGCATGCTGGGCCTTCAGAGGAGAAATCAAAAAAAAAGCAGGAGAGACCTTGTGTCTGGGAGTTTTCTTTTTTATTTAATGAGGGATCTCTTCAAAGAGAATGTGATAGTCATTCCTAGAGGGCATGGTTTGGCGAGCAGGAATACAGGTGAAACTGTATTGGGCATCAAAAAGAAGAAGATGAGTTTGCTTTGTACTTCATCTCATGATTTTATCAATCTGCACAAGTATGTGTTTGGGGGTAGAGGGCATTCTGTGTGCAACAGAAGTTTGAACAGATGAAACTCAGCATGGATATGGTGCCCATAGACCTCATTTTGGTGCCAGGAAAATCAAAATGTGTTTTGAAAGTAATTTCCTATTGCTTCATGCGCTTGATTTATAGGCACATGTATGTGATTAAAATTTGCATATTTTAACTATACATATTTTAATATGTGTGTACCTCAAGGTAAACAAGAGCATGGATGGGATGGAATTTTAATAGTGCTTTCTAAGAATTTCTAAGTTAAGCTCTTAAATTAGCTTTTTTATGGTATTTTGCCTTTCCTGTGTCTGAATTACAGGAAGATGTATTTCTCACAAGTTTAATTGAAATCTACATTTTCAACTTGATTTCAATTAATATTGCAAAATAACCTTCACGCAGTTGTAGATCTAGGCTGTTCAAACACGTGGAGTTGTTTCTGGGTAAGAGTTTGAATCTACAGCTATATGTTCCACTGTCCAGATAAATGCTTGCTGCAGCAGATGTTGGCACATCTGTTATGCCTCCTCATTTCAGTTGGCTGCCTGGGTGTTTAGAAAGTGCTGATGAGGCAGATAAATCTTCTGACACATTTCAGGCCCAAAGCAGGCAGGCAGCAGTAACAATGATGTTTATAGAGCCAAATACTCAGCAGTAACACATTTTGAAATACAGCAAATATAAAGTATTGTTTTACCTGCAGTAGGTGAAATTTATTGTATTGTATTGTTTTAGTTTATTATTTCATTTATTGTACTGTGAAAGCTAATTATTCTAAGTGATTTTCAGCATATCTGAACTGAAGTTATGACGCCCCTTAAATCTCTGGACTTTGTGTGTTGTCTAGAAAAAGGTGCTTGCTACAGTTTAGAAAGAGCTGTAAGATATGAAGAGATTCTTTATTAAACTTAAGTGAATTGGGAACCAGAAATAGCTGAGGTATATGTGTTTTTTGGAAGGAGAAGAGCTATCATCTGGGGACCTGATGTTTCTGGCCTTATCAGAATTCTTACTTTCAACAGATTTTCTTCTACCCAGTGAAGCATGTCAGAGTCAAATGTTTTTATACCATTAGGGCCTGGAAAACTCCAGAGTATCAAAAAGGACATTCATGGACAGAGCAGTATATATCTGACAGTCTCGGGTGTGGAGACTGGTTTCCAAGTACACAAGACTTTTTTGGGTCTTGGATCCCTTCCAGACCTTAATCTCTAACACAGCGAGTGATAAACAGAAATTTGGAAGTCACTGTAAAGATTTTAGTACTGATGTCATGTGCTAATATTGTCTCATTCCCTTCAGTAGATATTAGCACTAAATTTTCCAAGTGGCTTTCAATTAGCCCTATATGCGACAAGTCCAAAAATTGCAGTGATCCTGTTGTAGAGGAGCAAAGAAATGGGTGCTAATTATAGAGCTGATATAGTTATATTGGTTACTTTTTGCAGTACACGGTCTGCAACTTCTCAGGATAACTCTCAGGGTCTTTGACCACCCTCAAAATAAGAAGCACTTCCTTAAATATCTAATTGGAATTTCCTGAGTAGCAACTGATGTCTGTTGTCTCATGTGGCTGTCACAATGCACCTCAAAGAAGAGTCTGGTTCTGACTTCTCTGGACTCTTGCATTTGATACCTGAAGGAAGCAATAATATCTCCTTATTGAGAAGGTGAATTCTCTTCAAAAGGCTAACCAAATGCATTTCTCCCAGATTTCCCTTTTTGGAGATGTACTCCAGCCCTCTAGTTAGTTAGTGGACTTCGAGCCAGACATGGAGTATTGTATTTCTACCTGATAATCAAGAGAAGGTCCATTATAACATTTTATGTCAGAGACATTTCCATTGGAAACAGATGGGAGAGCTAATTCTGGAAAGCCCCAGAAGGAAAAAAAAACTTGGACTGGTTAAGTTTGATGGGTTTATTCTCCTCACCCTTAAGGAGACAGTTTAGCATATTCCCACACACTGCACAATAGAATAATTACTACTCCCGTCTGTTTACCTCATTTTAACATAAGGTTCAGTTTTTGCCTCGTCTGTGCTATCCCCACCTACTTGGCTTAATGAGAAGAAAGTGACAATGTAGGATCTAAGATTAGTGAAAAAGAAACACTTCACTGCATATTATCACTTAGCTAATTATACTTTAACCTCCTCTTGTATCCTTGCAAATTCACATTTCTATTGAGGAAAAGGCCAATAGCAAGGACCAAAGTTGACTGCTGAAAAATACTACCTATAAGCATTTCATCATGGATCTCTCTGCTCAGAAAGCAAGTATTCATGGTTTTCCCAAATAGACAATATACCAGAAGGGGTGCTGGGTCTCAAGCAGGAGAAAATATATATGGATACATATAATGGGAAAACATAGGTATGTAGTTAAGTGTCTAATAAATTAGCATTCATACTGCACCATGGGAAAAGAGCAGAAATACAGAGGACAAATAGGAAGGTGGAAGAAACAGGGAGAAAAGTAAGACCATGGCTTGTTTGAAAGAAGACAGTGGATATTTTACTTTCCAGTAAGTGCAATCATCCAGAAAATAGGGAAAAATTATTTTAAAATTGGATTTAGAGTATTTTAGGTTTGATATTTCTCATAAGGGTTGATTTTTTTTTATTTATCATTTTGACAGGAATATGGTATCATGCATGCTAGCTAAGCTTCGAGAGAAGGTTTGTGACTTCTTGGAGAATACACTGTCAGCTGTTGAGCCTTTAGCAGGCAGGAATTTGTAAAGGATTTTTTTTTTTCCTCCTTTGACTTCCATATGACACACTCACTCATACGCTCATACACTCACACACTCATACACTCATACTCATACACTCTGAAGTCCACCGTGTATCTTTAAGCTAAAATATTCTTTAAATGCAAGTCAGGCCACACAAGGTCAGCCAGTCCCACAGAATTGAAAAGTGTTTATCTCATCCTCATATGCTTAAACCCTTCCTCCCATTGCAACACTGACTTTTTTTCCTAGCACAGTGATCACAACTTCTCATATTTGTAGCACCATTATTCATCCAGCCCAGCCAGTTGCCCCATACGCTCCATGACTGCTGTCCGCCCTCTGTCCTCACCCAAAGGGAATTTCAGCTGCCACCAGGGTGTCTTTCTCCTCCCACTCATTACCAACAGGCTTTTACTGATCACATTGCTGAATACTCATTGGCAGACCTACCTTAAGTTTCTCTATTATTTGATTTTTCACATAGAAGTGTAATGCCAAAATATTTCATTCCAGAGCTTCAGGGTGAGAGTGAATTTCCACATCCATTGGAGCTTCTTTATTATCAAAGGATTCAGCAGCTACAGGGCCAAATTCTGCTGCTCTGGTTGCATGATGATATTTAATTAATAGGTGCCTATATGTCAGCACATTAATTCTGGGATTTTCTGCTAGTTTTTTTTCTTTTTTTTTCCTTTTGTTTTGTTTTGTTTTATTTTCTAATACTGGTATAATTGTCTACAGCATCCTCCCAGAGCAGTCTTTGTCTGGACACAAAACAGCATGTGGCTCTAAGGGTAGCTATAAAGCAGGGATCAGTAGGAAAGTGATTTTAAATATTTCTCATACTACATTGTGTTTGGATTATGCATTTGAAAAATGCTTGCTGATATTTCTACTTTCTGCTTTGATGTAAACAAATCTTGTGTCAGAGATTCTTAAATCTAAACCAGACTTTAAAAAATGAGGATTATATGAGACTTCAGCCTATAAGATAAAGCCCCCACCCCTTGGACTGAGCATTGTTTCTCCCCACCATGTGGAATGGAGATAACCCTCTGTTTCTTTGTGGCAAGCTACCAACCAAATCCATTCTGGCAAATCTGACACCCAATGTGATTTGTCCTTTTCGATGCTGTTTATGAGAAGTCAGGACAGTCTTCTGTCAAAATTGATAAGTGAGAAGACACCGGGGAATGCAATTTTATTTGTAACAGCACAGCTGCCAGCAGTTCCAACTTGTTTACATCTAGGCTGGCTCTGTCTTGCTCCACAGCTTTTCTATTTCCATCCAAATAGCCCCCAAGTACATTGTGGATGTGCCAGTCTGTGTGAAATCAGAATAACAGAACATACTGGGACTGTTAGAAAGAGGAAAAAATAATGTATTTCTTTAGGTTATTTTCACAACTTGAGAATGTCAGTCATTTTAAACGTGGAACCCTGAGCTCTGCCAAATCTCCATAGACATTTACAGAATGGGTTCTAAAACTGATCTATCATGTACTAAAATCCTGCAGGGTTTGTAACCTTCCATGGTGAAGATACTAGAGGAGTTAAGAGCTTTGCTTTTCTGATAGAAGCGTTGTTTTTCTGGTGAAAGTGGTGAGTGTTTGTAAATTAAATCCCCTTCAAGCTTTTAAATACAAGTTTATTCATCGTGAAAAGAATGCAATAGGACCCAGCAGTGACCTGTGAAGGGGAGGGCTGTTTCATTGCACTCTGTTTCACACTGAATACTTCTGGAACATAGCCTACAATTAGACCATGCTACAAAAACATTAATGAATTTCCTGGAAAATCCCCTTGACAGGGGAGCATAACTCTTGATGGTGTTAGAATAGTTCTGAGGTATATTATGCCTTTGTTTGCCTGCAGTATTACTTGCCTTCTGTCTGGAAGCCCCAGAATCCCAGGCGGTTTTGATCTTTTTTTATTGGCATACTTAAGAAAGCTGCAGTGATAGGCATTTCCTCTATGCAGGCTCTCCTGTGAGCTGTTTCTTTACAATAGCTCACCCTAAACTCTCAGTTGTCATGGAGGTAAAGTAAGAGAAGGGGTTTATGTTGGATTGATCTATCTAATGACAGAAGAGCTTTTCTAGAAACTGAAAATTCTTGTTTCATTTTGCCTTTTTTTTTCTTCAGTTATGAATAAATAGGTAGTCTATATGGTTTGTAATTAAAAGTTAGTGAAGTCCAGAGATGGCTGTAAATGTCATTACTCTGATTCTGTGAATTGTGGGGTGATCTGACATTTTCACTTTCTCATTATAAGCATATACCCTGTCACTGTGTTTTCAAGAATTGTAATCATGCTCTTAAATTAACTGTTAGATGATTGCCAGGAAAGATTCTCTGCCGTGTAACTGACCTGCCTGGCATGCACTTACACACAGATATATAAGCACTGCCTGTGCCTATATAGTCATATACATAAGTTTGCACACATAGACACATGCACATGCAAGAAAAGTATTATATATTTAACATCCACTCCAACTCTGAAAGCAAAATTCCTACCTTAATATGAAATTACTTTGTTATATATACAGCAGAGGAGTCACAGACTCTCTTCATCTAAACAGAGATAGGTAGTCCATAGGAAAAAAAAAAATCATAGTTGAAATAGATTGTTTTGATGACTCCTACCGATGCTAGGATTTACATCTCTTTCTTCTGAGTTTCTTCAAATTACTTCTGGTCACTTATTAAGGACATAACCTCTTAAAAAAACCATGCTCCGTGTAGGAAGCATGACTTGGGCAAGGTGAAACATGATACCTGTTTGAAACACTAAGTGTCTGTTTTAAGTGTGTATCTTACCCATTGTACACACCCTGATCGTTTGTACATGACACTCACAACTCCTCCTGCATAGCACAGATTCCAGATGAAATAAACTATGCTTGGAAATTAAGTCTAAAGAATGGCATTTATTCTGCTGATGATGCTTGTTTGTTACAAACGTCTCTGTTTTACACCCACTGTCATTTGCAACACATAATTTTAAGTAAAATGTAGTATCATTATCATCTCTTCTGAATTGGAGATGAATTTTTCTATTTAGTAGCTTCACTGTTAGGCCTCCTAGGGCTTCATTAGATTGAACTCTTCCTGTATGAGGAGTTAAGGTTCTGTTTGCATTATTTTTATTTCATCAGCAGAATTACTTGCCAGTGATGATGAGTGTGTGGCATTACGAAGATTAAATATTATACAATGCAGCAATGTAAATGACCAGTGATTTAGCAGCCTGGAAAAGATAAATCCTTCAGATCTCGTGGAGGAAAAAGACCAAGAAAGTGAATGCCATTAGTGAGATGCTGCCAGGTGCTTGGCTATATTTGAACCCCTGTCTGATAATGATCCCAATGCTTGCATCACTGAGATGCAAGGTAAGTGATGAGACAAGAGCTGCAGAGTTGGAACTACTAAACACTTTTTATGAGACTGAGGCTGATCTTTACTTAGTTTCCATAGTTTACAGAAACTAACAGGAAGCTGAAAAAATGATTGTACAGAACCTGACAGAAAGTGTGAAAAGCAGCCAAAATTCACCTATGCATGGTGATCTGGAGGAAAACTGGAGGTTGATCTTAGCCATAAAGATGCAGAATCAAGATGATTCTGAATATTAATGAATATTAATTTTAAGGTGTGTGTAGTCCGTGTAGTCCCTTAGCACTTATGTTTGATGCCTCAGAGGACTGACACTAGCTCAGATAGATGAGGATTTTTTTTCAGTGTAACTAATTTATTAAAATAAGTCAGACTTTAATGTACTTTCTCAGTTAATTCCTCATTGAGCTATTCTGTAAGTACTCTGATCTCAGCCTTTTGTGCTTCATTACTCATTCTGTCAATTATACCATTAGCAAGATGAACAGGAAAAGCAGCTTCTCAGCAATTACTACAGGTGAAAAAGGAAAAACAAAGACAAAATTAACTATTTTTTTCTTATTTTGCTTTATTATTTAGGTGTTGTTTTTTCTTAAAATGTGTGCTAAATACTACACTTCTCCACTTTGGGTCATCAGATATTGGGCCCCTTGTTCCATTCAATAAGCCTTGACTTCTTTTGAAAGGGCTATGGCACAGAATAACTTGCCTGTCACAAGACATTGATTTATGGGTAAAAAAGGACATAATCAAAAAACCTGTCAGCTAAACCTTTGTGTATTTTAGCATTTCCAAACTCTTAGGTCATCTCGCTGTGACGCAAATTGTGTAAATTGTGTAAAGGGTTTGGAGCTCTGCCTGGTAGTGGACTGTAAAGGGGTAAAACATAAAGGTGTTTCATCTTCATATGACCACTTAGTAACTCACTTATTGGTGGTAAGTGCATTGTTCTGGGTGGATATGAAGATAACATTTTCTGTTATTTATTTTTTTTTCCTTGACATTGCAATAATATCAACTAGTAAGAATTATAATCTGGGTTTGGTTCAAAAGGTCTTAATAATCCTTCACTGGTACAGAAAAATTGCTGAACCCATGTCACAAAAATACAAACTTTGAGCTGTGAATAACAGGTTCTGTTACACTGGGGAGTAACACTAATTTTTTTTTTTTTTTAATATGTCTCAATGGCAAGATAATATTGTCATTGTAATGAGGAGTTTAATGTTAACAGATCACACAATGTCCATTTAGGAAAAATGCTATTGTTTTTGGATTTGATGCTGTTCCTTCTAGTGGACCCATTACTCTGGCATACTGTGTGGGTGAAAGAAGCTCAGTAGCTGTGACAGTTTTGATAGTCTTACAGTGCTTTTCAAACACTCCTGAACCATTTATTCTTTAATGTGCTGCTATTCTAGCAGTGTTTGCATTGTTTTCTGCTTATAGATAAAGAAAACAAGTCACAAAAAGTTGTATGAGGTGACTATACCAAAGCAGTTACAACTGAACCTTTGCTAAAAAAATTTGTCTTATGCAGCAAGATATTCCTACTTATTTTTTTTTAAGCACGATGAATTTGAGAAGGTAGGGAAAATTCAATCCTACATGATCTGCATCTCTTTTCTGTCTTTTGTGTCTTTTCTGTCTGCAGAAATTGACTACTTTGTAAATTTTCATCCCAAGAAGGGATAGCCCTTATTCTAATTTCCATGTCTGCCTTTTAACCACATAATTTATAGCAAAACACTTTAACGTATTGTCTTTACTGAGGAAGTCCACTGAATTTTTGTTCTGGCCACACAGAGAAAAAAAGAAACAAGTCAAAGATTTAGGAATTTGGCATTGATTTCTGTCACTTGGCAGCAAAGTATTCTTTGTGTTGAGAGGTGGCTGCCCCTAATGTGCCCAAAAGAGGGGAAGGCTGTCATCTCCTGAGCTCTTCCTCAGCTTCAGTCCCTCTCCTCCCACCATCTGCCTGTCAGCACTATTCATCAATGTCCAAATATTATTTCTCATAGATTTGGAAAATGCTGAGTTTTGAAGACTGACAGTTCAGTCCCTACATGCACACAGACAAAAACCAAAGAGAAAGCAAGTGTATGTGTGGGTGCACGTGCACGCACATGTGCATATATCAGAAAATATTTCAGAAAAGGAAATTATGTCCTTACAAATTCATTACTGCTACCAAACTTACTGGTTCTTCTGTTAAAGACCAGTTGTGAGGAGAAAAACTCCACAACACTATAAAGCATCTGTTGCAAAATACTATGTCAAATGTATTTGACTGTGGTAGTCCAGGTTCTCTAGCATCTCACTTGCTGCACTTTTATTGAAGTTGTTTCATGTGTGCTTGTTACACAGATTTAGAGATCAGACTTGTGGGCTTTTGCTCTGAAAGATGGTTTACTATTTTATGCAAAGTGTTTTTAAATTTTCGAAAGATATTTTTCAACTCTGGTTTGTATGCTTGTGACCAGGATGTATTGTGTTTCCTGTAAAAAAAGAGATGAGGTTGGTAGTGCAGGTGTGCCATGGGCAAAAGGCAGTTATCTGGAATGATTTCCACTGCAAAGCAACAGACCTCATCCACCTTCTCCCTCATGCTGAATGAGATACTACTTGAATGTGTACTTGCATCTAGACTGAAAAACATGAAATGGTTGTTGGACCTTTAATACCAAGATCTCAGTTGTAGTTATCTACAGCTTCTAAGCAGCCACAACCATGTGCAGTCATCAGACTACACCCCTCAGAGTTATTGAGGAAAGAGATGGTCCAAGATGACCAAGTGCTCAGGTCTTAGATCTGCTACTGGGCAGGGAAGTGAAAGCTGTGGCAGCTCCAGCACTGTGTGCAACCAGGGCTACTGCTGCCCAATCAGAGGACATTAGTCACTGATACTTGTCATCAGCTGGTTCCCTGAGGTGGTTTTGGGAAATCTCTTAGACACGCAGGATGAAGCCTCTAGGCTCACCCTCATTTTCCTTTGCTCTTTCTTGCCCTAAATTTTTTTTTTCTGCTCATTGAGCCAGCACATTACGAGAATTCAGTTTGTTTGCAGTGTGAAACATTGGTACAGTTTTGTGGCAACATTTTGAGTCAAATAATTCATAAGAATTTCAAGGTCATTTGTGTCTGAAGAAATTGTGTTCAGAGCAATCCTTGGGGCCCCTGTCTAGCCTGAGCTTGGGGATACAGGAGGTTGTGCCAGCAGGACAATGAAAGTTAATGGATTTCAGCTTGTGCGCAGCTCCCCGTTTGCCTTGATTTAAAGATCCCAGTTTTGGTCCTTTATGGTGTATTTAGGTTTCCTTATAGGCCTCCAAGGAACCGCAAACTTCTTTATTCCTTAAAAGTATACCTTGTTGCTGTAATTGAAACCATTTTGTTACTGTAATTTCTCCCTAATATTACAGTTCCAGTCAAGTGGTCTTTCCCTCTGGAGACATTAATTACTATGGGTTTTGAATAGGCCTCCCTCCAGTACACATCCTTTTGCTCCCAATGCCAAAATCAGGTCACTGTAACTACCTCACCTAACGAAAACATGCTTCTGTGTTTCTTCTTTCAAACCCAGTATGTAATGTGTACTGGTAAATAATTCCACTCTTTACCACCTTATGTAGAACTCCTACCATATCTAAGAAAAAATGAAATACTGCCAATTTTATGAGTTTTTCTACATTTTCTTTGTTTCCATGAAGACACTGAATGCCCAAAGTCCAGGGAGAAACTTCTAGGGTTTGTACAGGTAATGAACCTGTGTAGATTTGAATTTTGGTGAGGGAGCAGGGGGGCAAGCCATAGCAGTGCACTTTGTGGAAGATTTCAGCTGAAATGAAAATGTCACAAGGCAAGGCTTGTTGGCTAACCCATGTGTGTGAAGTGCAGGTTTTTCTGTAAGTTGTGGTATTTTGACACCTGGGCCCCACAGCTTGCTGGACTCAGTAGTGAGTCCTCACTGCTGTGCATCCTGGTCCTGTTTGTGGAATAGTCTGTATGACATTTTTGGGAATGGGGGAAACAAGCTCTGTATCATAGAGAACTCTGTGTCTGAGAACTGAAACAAAGGTTGGTCTCCTTTTATTTCATAGCCACAGAAGCAGAAACTGTCAGGGTCCAACAAATGCCAGCTAAAGTTTCCCACCTGCAACCAAGCTAATATTGTGTGTTATTTGGTTCATCCTGCTTTATTACAATTATTTGTTACACAATGTTCAAACCAAGTGAAGCTTTGCATTTTTGTGAATGGTTCCCCTATGAAACCCTAAAGATGCTTAACTCAGATGGGTGTATGTAGTAGTTATCACTCTACCATCTGCCCAAAAACTAGCACTATTCATGAGATGCCACTGCTGGGACATCTGGCACTAAAAATATGTTTTCTGCATCATCTCACCATTGAGGAAGATGTCACGGCTGTTTAGCTCCACAGGAGATTCCTTGAAGCATCTTTCTTTTATCTAACAGCTTTTGCAATGAAGTACCACTAAACTGGCCAGGGAAGGAATTAGGCCATTAATGGAAGACTGAATTTCTGCTTTATGGCTTGGATTGCTGTCAGAAGGGAGTGGCACTTGTGTGATGGATTGATTGATGGTAGCCAGTCTGTCTTACATGCTGTAGATCAGCTGGTGTGATGTGACTAGGACTGTGTAATCTACTGTAAGTCAGCTTCTATTATCCAAAAGTCAGAGACCTGCAGAATCAGTGCACAACTGTATTTCTCAAAGTTTGGCATGTCTTACTGTACAGTTTCTGTATAGTTTGAGCCTGCATTGTACTGGGATTTCCTTCTTAATTCATGGAATAATTTCCCCCTTAAAGATGCAACCATAACATTGTGTCTCAAGGTTTAGCAGGATGAGTAGGTCATACAGCATGAGTATCTCAGCAGTTTAGTGCTCCCTTGTGCTGTGTGGTTTTTTCCACCCTTGGAAGGAGCCACCACAAAAGCCTGTAAATTTTCTTGTAGGAGGTGGAGCTGTGCCGCATTGGCAGCCAGGAGAAGCTGGGGCTGACTGTCTGTTACAGAACCGATGATGAGGAGGACACTGGAATCTATGTCAGTGAGGTAAGGACATGACATTGGGGAGGACAGTGGGAGAGGTTCATGGGGGGCTGCACATGGCAGGGAATGAACATGCAAGTGCTCTTAGAGAGAAGTGCAGAAGTGTTGGCCATCAACCTGCTTGTGTCACTCCCAATTCATTTAGATTATCAGTTCAAATCGTGTTGCCCAAGCAGAGTAATTATTACTAGTGGGCTTCTTTAGTGTAAGTGTTTTTAACTACAACATTGTAGTTGGTAAAGCATAAAGCAGTCTGAGAATGGTCTGAATTTTGAAAGAATGTGCCCTCATGATGGAGATCAGGCAGAGGTTTTGAGTAGAAAAGTGCCTTCTCCACAACCCTGCTTGCATTCTCCCTCTGCCTCAGTAATCCTAACAGTGGTCAATCACTATTGTACTGTTTTTGTGTTTGTTACATTTGTGGTACACACAGTCATACCACAGATGGGTGGAGAGAGTAGCTTTAGAGATTAATATGTTGGAAAACCAAAATATAGACTTCTGAATACTGAGGTAGGATGAACCCTCAGGTTTTCACTGGCTCCACTCAGAAAACATGGCACCCAGTACGGATTGTTAGTGATTCACAAGTCAGTCCAAAAGACTTCCAAGAACACCATCTCCCTTTGAGTCTCCAGTTATTCAAAGAGGGTCTTTTTTCTGGGTAGAACAGAACTTTTCTGAGTCCAAGGTCACTGCTGATTGTTCTGCATGAACTGTGATCCCAATTGGTCGCTTTTTTGACATGCTGAACCAAATTTTGACATTAGAGAAAGGTTCTTCACTAAAAGGGTGGTTTGTTCCAAGGTTGTCCCACCAAGTCTGTCAGAATTAGAGGAGCAACCAGGCAAAATTTTAATCATATGGTTTTGTTTTAGGTAGTCCTGTAAGCAGCTGGTTGGTTGGGCTTAGTGGGATCCTTGTGAGTCCATTCCAACTTGAGCGAGTCTGTGATTCGAAATCCTTAGTCAAGCTCATGGATAGAGCGGATCAGAGAAGACAATTCTCCTGTGTATCAGTGAATGGGACAAAGGCAAGATCACACATTAAGAGGCTGGTAGCAGCATTAACTAAGCTGAAAAGCATAGGCTTGGAACAAGAATGAGGAATTAATATAAATTACCAAAGAATATATCTTCTACAAGTTGTATAAGCTGTGCTGTTAAAGTCTGTTTGACCTCGTGAGGACAAAGAAAGTTCAGAAATCTCTTAATGTATTCCAGGATTATATCTGAAATGTTCTGCTTATCCTACCTGATAAAATTTCCTCAGACCTTTGAAAGTGAATGTATTGACACTATCTTTTGTACTTGAGTAAGGGCTTCAGATTCATTGTTTTTTTCTATGACAATACACATGAAGAAAATAATATCTAACAGATGTAGAGGATGTAGCCTTCAAACTAAATGCTCAACTCAAATTTTTGGTTTGAAAAAAGAACTTTTGTCATGATAAGGCAAAATAAATTATTTAAGATAACCATCAAGTGAAAGGTGATAGATTGAATTGTCCTGCAACAAACAGTAGGCCATTGCTCAGGGATGAGCTGTAGTGTCTTTGATAAACTATCACTGGAACCCTAAATATCTGTTTAGGTTAAACTAACTTAAAATTAACTGTTTCAGACTAGGAATGATTTTCAGGACCTGAGAGTGATCTATACAATATGGATCCTTTGGGGTTTTTCCATGTTTCCTTGCGAACAGATTGATTACTAAGATATTAATTTAATCGTAAATGTTTCCATGGAAGAAAAAGAATCGTACCCAAAGACAGGCCCATTTGTAAACAGGTATCAATTGCTGTAGAGGCTTCTCAGTTCATAGTGAGCTTCCAGAGAAAAGGGTGTCTGTCATTAATTTTTAATGCTCTGACAGCTGAAGGTTAATCCCTGACAGTGGCATAGGAAAGTATTAATTTGAAAATCATATGCTCCCAAACCTTTCTGTCTTGAGGCTTTTATTTGAAACAAGCTCATATGATCATTTAAAGAACTGTTCCATTTCTGTGATTCTAAAGGAAACTTCATATTGCCTCTGTACTACGTAAAAGAGTACTTTTTCAACTCATGCAATTGTGCAGCTGTTATAATTTCCCATAAAAATCTTTTCATGTTCAGTTAGTGGTTATTGTCCTGTGCAGGTTGATCCAAACAGCATTGCTGCCAGAGATGGACGGATCCGTGAAGGCGACCGCATTTTGCAAGTATGTGACAATAGACTCTTCCTTAAACTCTTTCTTCAGACAAACATGCAGTGCCATCTTCTCTGTGAACTGTTAATGAGGGAAGATAGTTCTCTTTGTTACTGTGATCGATGAGAAAATCCATGTCTGTCTGTTTTTTAACACAATAGCCGGGAGCTACTGTGCATGTACTGAAAAATGAGACTGACAAACTCGTTCTGGCTCATGCACTTACGTCCCATGCCTTTTTTTTTCCATATTTATTAGAAAATCTCATTTCCACTATGTTCATCTCAGTGTCAAATTCTAAACAGGATCCTGCAGACATAAATATAAGTGTCAGAGACGTGCTGATCATTCACCAATTGCATAAATTTGGGTAAAACTCATTTATGCTAAGCATAGACAGCAAGTTTTCACACAAAAAATTGTGCTGTTTAGAGAAGGATGATCTTGAACGTACTTAAGAGGGGGTTCATTAGGTTTTTGTTAATATTTTCTTTCCTTCCACAAAAATACATTGCTTTTCTGAATTCTTTTCTAATCTACCACCTTGGCGCATTTTTCTCCCTTTGTTTCTGTTGATCCACTTGCTTGAAGAGCTACCCCAAAGATAGGTTTATGTGTTACAGCATAGGTGGGTGTGGGTGGCTGGTTCTGCACAGGGCAGTGTACCTATTCAGAGAGGGGAAACAGTGAGAATGGAAGTGGGTTTCCATTTTCAACCAGCAACGGGTAGTGCATTTTTTACCCTAGTGCAAAATCATGAAACAGCTACCAAAAATCTCTTGACTGGATTTTTTTTTTGCTGTATTGCAGCATTTTAATTCTGATTCCAAGTTGATTTGCCTTGTATTTTTGCCTTTTTTCACTGAAGCCCCAGATGAAACTCCTGGTGGTGACAGGTTGGTTTTCTGTAACATGTTCCATAATTCTATAATCTAAACAGATGAGCTTTCAGGTTTTCACAAGATCAGTCTGTTCCTTTCTTCCAATCTTTTTATTTCTTCTGGAAATATCTTTGCTGAAACCTGTATCTCTTACCCTGGTAGAGCTTAAATCAGCTTTGGGAGTCTAGCTGCACAACAATGTCCATTAGCAGGGTTACCAAAGTGGTCCATTTTCCAGAGAAGAAATAATAAATTAAATTTTAGTGTCAGGGTTCAGCTGTTTTTTTCTCTGTGTGGCTGGGATTGTGAAAACATTCACAGGATGGTGTTGCGCCTTAGAAAGCACAGATCCCACAGTGTGAGGGCATTGACATCCTCAGCAGGACTTTGGGTGAAGGGACCATACCGTGGCTGCATGTACAAGAGGAAAAGTTAGGGCACTGCCTTCCATGTCTTTATGTGACATACCTACTGAAGATATAGAAGTATTTTAAACTTTCAAAAACTAGAAAACCCCCCTTTTTTTTTATTCAACCAAGTAGAAACAACTTTCCATTCCTAGTCTATGTATGTCAAAATAAGAAAAGAGAGAGTAAGTCCATTTTCCACTCCTTTCCTTGTTTCGTAAAATTTCTGGGTGGACAGCCAACAGCAGTTTAGTCAAATGTTCTCCAGTTCCTAATGAAATTCAATTCATTTCAATTTTGAGTAAAGATTCCAGGGGTGAGAGAAAACACAGATAATTCTGCCATCCTCTTGTGGACTGGAGCATTACTTTAATGTCAGTGCTGATATATAGCTATGAATTTTATCATTAAAGTTAACACCCGGAGAGTTATGTGGGGTTTACTTTCATATCTGAAAACACATTGACCCTCTATCTCCTCTTATTGATGAGATAGCCCAGAGAAATAGAAGGTGATGGTGCCATTATGGGGGGATTACAGTGAGGCTGGGAGAGATACAGATCCTTGAGCACAGGGACGTTTTCTACAGGCAGCAGGCGGCATTGGTTGAGGCTGTGGGGGGAATGCTGTGTTATGTGTATTCCTCACAAAATGACAGCAGGTTTCCTCTCGTTTTTGAAGCTGGAACTGCCCCCTTTCCATACTCAGAAACCCCCAGCCTTCACAGTCTAAGCATTGGAAAACTGCCTGAGTACTTTATATGAAACATTACAATGTCAAGGGAAAGTTTTAAGAGGACAGTGCTCATGGAAGTTGCCTAAACTGCTATTTTTAGCTGTGAACTTGCAGGCTAGGTACAGTCCATGGAGCAGGCTGAAGTCCTGTTCTTTCCCCATGATAGTGCAGCTGGGATGGGGTGGCCACCTTCATTCAGGCAGTGGCCAAAGGTGGCTTCAGCCTGGCTGCCTCCCATGGGGAGCAGCTGGTAGGAGTTACTCAAGCTGCCACCATGTCTGGGGATGGTTTGTGCAGGCTGGAAATCTGCTCCTGAGCCTCTCTGTGGCTGCACCTCTGCTTTTCAGCTTAGGGCTGCTCTGTGTTACCTGGTTTCTCACAGACCACAGGTATCCCATCATGGAAGCTTTGAAGAGTCTCAGACATTTCACTCACTGCCAGTTAGGTGATCAGGGATTTTCTGTAATCTGAATTAATGCTGTGGTTTTGAATCACGGCTTTCAGGCCAAACATATATACAATAATGCAACTCTCTCTTTGATTTTCAACTATAAGTTACTATTACTTTGAAATGGAGCCACTAGAAGGTTTTTTTCCCCAAATAAAATATTCAGTTATTTCTGCAATCCAGTTTTGATTTCACTCCTTTTGAAATAGACCAAATTTTGGAGGTTTTGTTGCCACAATGAGAATAATCCACTTCTTGTACTATGAATTGGACAAAACCGAATTCATATGGGAAATAAGATTTTTATTTGATTCTCTCATAAATGGTTTTTGGACAATGAAAATTGTGTTTATTACCATGTAGTCATGGGTGTTGTTGTTTTAATGGGGTTACAGAACAGAGAAAGGTAGCAAGAAAAGACGAGTTTCATTGAAGAGCCACTTTTATTTTGATTATCCCCATGTAAGGGGGATACATATGTTTTGTGTGGTACCAGCTACTAAGCTGTCCGCACAAATATGAAATGATTAAATGGAGCAGCAACAAGCAGTGGCCTGAAAGTATTGCCTGGTGAGAGATAATACTGTAGCTCTCTAATTGCCTCTCTACCAGCATTCAGTGTGACTGATTTCAGCTGTAGCATTACCAGTCTTCTTCCACCAGCACTATTATCTCAGAGTGACACTTCCATTACTCTGAACGGAGAAAGATGAACGTCACCTGTCAGGGGCTGGTTAATTGTGTTGCTAGATGTATGTTACCAGGGCGCAGGTTGGACATTTATGAACATAACTGCTTCCTCTGATGTCCACCATCCTTCAACGATCAATACAGCTCTTACAGTAAGCGCATAATTGAGTGAAGGCACTTACCACCGAGGGGCCGAAGATGAGCCCGTTGCGCAATTTTCATTGTCCATACATTCAGCACAAATGAGCTGATATCTGCCCTTTATTGTGTGTTGCTTTGTGGAAATAGAAACTAATGTGCCACTTTCATTTGTTTCCTAGATAAATGGCCAAGATGTCCAGAATAGGGAAGAGGCAGTGGCGTTGCTCTCCAGCGAAGAATGCAGGAAAATTGTGTTGCTGGTCGCGAGGCCAGAGATGCAGGTTAGACTAAACAGATGCACTGAACCAGAACCTGGGTTATACCATGCATTCACTGTCACTGCAAGTAATGAGCTGCCAAGAAATAGGAAAGCCAAAGTTACTGGCAAAAGGAGCAAACAGTTAATTGCAGCGCTTCGCCCTTTTATATCCAACAAAGAAAACAATATGATATTACTAGGCATGTTTTCCCCAAGCTAAACAAGTTCCTTTCCAGCAGAATGAGCAGGTATATGAATAAAACTGGCAGCACCAGTATGGTATTAGTAAAATATGAAGTAGGACTTGAAAACTGTTCATTACTCATTAGATGATTCTGCTTTGTTCAGGAGATAAATTTACCATACTTAACATTTATCAATTTTGTCTTTCATATGAAGTTTAGAATTTATATGAACTTAGACAAAGTGTTAGCTTGTCATTGGTGAGGGGTTGTTTTATGATACGTGATTATAAAGAGGGGTGTAAGCATTGTATGTATCAATTATGGGACTTTTGCTACAGTATCATTCAGTAAATGAGAATCTGTTTTAACAGCAACCTGATCACAAAAATGTGACTGCATCTTGGGAGGTGCACTTTCAAAAGCTCTTAGAAACATTTTTATGGTTTTAAAAATAAAATTATGCTTATGCCAAGAATTTTTAATATCATTGCAGGGGTCAGATGTTAGATTGATTATCAGATAAAGAAGGGATAGAGTGGTAGAAGACTACTGTTTTTACATCCCTTTATATTCTATTTGTAGACCTTTGAAAAGCAAAAGGACATTATGTTGTCACTGTTCTCTCTATCTGCCAACAATGCAGAGTTGGTTAAGTTTCCATTTGTCTCTCATTCTACTGTTCTGATATTTTCAGTCTCACTAGCTGTATATTCTATATAAATTAAATTAATTAAGTATAATTCAGTGCCGGGTGCAATATCTACTTGACTACTGTAGTTATAAAAGAGTGTCAATTTCAGCATTCATGTCCTTTATGTTTTTCAGGAAGCTAAACAATTCTTATAAAACCAGTGACAAAGTACAGCAAAAATAGGTGTGCCTCACTTTGTACTGCAAAATTGTAATCCTTATTTGCTGAAATTTTGAAAGAGGTTTTTCAATATTATTCCAACCATTTGTCATTCTGTTTTTCTTTAGGGAACAGAAACTCACCTACTTATGAAATACATGCCCAGAAAAAGTTCAGTCTCTGAATTTGTTTAGACTGGCATACATGAAATAAGGAGTCAATATGATAAGATTAGTATGAGATAAGGACTAACTCACGTGTGCCAATGTAGCTTCCCACATGAACACTCCTTACAAATAATAAGTGTGGTTTGGTTTAGAGTCTTTGGTTCTGGTTTGTTGGGGTTTTTTTGTTTTCTTTAAATGTTTTAAGAACATACTTATACAAAACTGATGAAAAAGTCAGAGTAGGTCAGAGATCAGGCTGATTTCTGCTAGTTGTGTTGCTTTGACTTGGTAAAAACCAGCAGGATTAAGCAGACTTTCATTTCTATAATAATGGCAGCATTGCAACCTTAAAGGGTGACTGCTGAGCACATTCCCTCAGTAACAGGGTAGAAAACCTCTCTGACCAGGTATCTGTGCAGTGAATAATGAAGTTTTGAAACAGAGCACCAGAGGAACACACCACACACATGCATTCTCACATGTGAATATGTACACGGTGTATGTAATGCACATATATGCTAAGGCATATATTAGTTTTCTTTTAAAAGCTGTAACATAACATAAGCATTCTCATTAGTTATATACTGGGTCTACCAGAATCAAATCAGCAGATTTACCCTAGAGAGATTCATCTTTCATCCTCCAAATTTGTTAATCTCCACTATTTCCTCACATGAGGTGAATTAAACTGCATCCTTTACAGTAGAGGAAGGCTATAGGCTGTGCTTGTGCTTTCCTTGGGGGAAAAAAAGGTAAACAAGACAAGTAAACAAAACTAGCAGATGTTTCATATGAGGGTTTGAAAGTCCCATAAAGGACAAACATAAAAATTATATGTCCTCAAGAAAAAAAGTCTCCTCTTAATCCTTAACCGTAGGTGACTGGTTTTACCAGGGGAAATGAAAGGCTTATTATGTTCTTTATAAGAGCAAAGAATTTGTTGACACGGGTAAAACCACATCAGTTTGCTAAGGAAACAGTGATGTTCTGCCAGTATTCTATTTAGCAGTACTGCACGGCATCAGTCACTCCTTGTGCAGCGTTGAACTACTACTACTACTACTACTACTAATACTACTACTACTACTACTACTAATACTAATACTAATACTACTTCTGGTTTGGTGTAACTTTTCTGACTGCTCTCTGTGACCACACCTGTCCTGGGTGTGAGACAGTGGTAGTTCTGCTCTAGGTGTTGGCCTGTGCTACATCACTCTTGCTGTCTTGGGACATGAGTACTTTGTAGTCTTATAATTGTCTTATGCTGAGGCTTGTCCTTTTAGCATGTTTTTGTCACCATCATCCACCAGTTTCTTCATCAATGATGAAACAATAAAGAAGTGTTTCCTTCTGCTGCAATCCTGTCATTATAGCCAAGAGTGCCACTGACCAGTGTTTTTATTTTTGATGCAGTGTGCCATCTGGCAAGGGATTGCAGATACGAAGGATGTATGCCATGTGCACACATGACCATCATGAACAAAATGAGAAGAACAGCGTTTTCGGCAAGGGTGCCCCTTTTATGAGTTTTGAAAGATGTGAAGGGTGTGAAATGGCTTCAAGAAGAGATATGGACTGACAGAAAACATAGCCTCCCCTCCTGTCCTTTTGCAGCACTGTGCTCACCAAATGTCAATGTACTATTTTACACTTGGGGAGAAAAAGCAGGCAAACAGATAAGCCTTGCTTCGAGACACACTGGGAGAACAAAAATTGCCTCCCTTCAAGTCACCTCATTTTTCTATCACCCTGTTCTGTTTATTTGTTTACCTGGAAGATCAATGGGAAGATAGTGGCAGAAATGCAGCAGTTTCCATTGAGGTGATGGCAGCAGGGCTGGAATGGAGGTTGTTAGAGAGAAGAGCCCAATTGCTTCCTGGCCCCATTAGTAACATTGCCATTCTTGCAGCGCAGGGTCTCTCAGTAGTAACAAACATGACAGGTTCAGGATTATGTGCTGTGCCTTTCATACCTTTTGAAAGGAAATAATGTCTGTGCTGTGCAGTCTCCTTCATTATGACAGAAAATCAGTCATACTGTTTTACGAAAGGATAAAAGACATGAATCCCATCTTTTTATCCTTTTTCTTTTTTTTTTCTTTGAGACGTGAACTCCTATCGCCTGGCTTTCTGAAGAGAATCATTAGAATAAAAAGAACTAGTCAAGCATTGCCATTTGGGTTTACTCTATTTTAGCATGTGCCCTTGCTAACATAAAATAACATCCTGATGTATTCTTTGCAGCTGGAGGAAGGGTGGCTGGATGATGAAAGGAATGAATTCTTAGAGGAGTTAAACTTGGAAATGTTGGAAGAGCAGCATAATGAAGCAATGCAGTACACAACCAATGAGGTGGAGCAGGTAGGACAACTACTAAACATATAGTTTGAAATTTTTCTAGGTATACTTTTTTATTTATGTAGAATGAAACAGTGTGCTGTAAAATGGAGTCAAAGGCTTTGATAGAGTTCTCTCTCCAAATGCTGTGATCTCTGGCACACTGTATGTAAGGAAAGGAACAATACATGCTTAGGCCCAGTATGTCAAGTTAACAAACAATTTAAGAAGGTGTGATAAGTGCAGATTTCTCCTTTTCTCTGAACTCTCAGAATAATCCTGCTTTCCTTCATTAATTCTGAAGTATTTGGGATTTATGATGTTATACTTCATGTCAGTTTTTATTAAACTGGTGGTACTAACGCCAATGTCATGGGTTCAATCCTCATATGGAGGATTGAACTTTAGAGTTGGACTTTATGATCCTTTTGGGAATGCTTTCAAACTCAGAATATTCTGTGAATCTGTGAATATCAGCGTAGCACCTAGAGCTCTGAGCTGAGCTAGGTGCCCCTCTTGTTGTATGTATGCAATGTATGAGCCAGCCTTGCACCACAGCTTGCAAATCAAGATGGAAGAGGTGTTTAAATAAACAACAGGTGTTTGGTTAATGCGAGTGTATTTCTCTTACACCGACAGTGCACAGCTCAGCATTTGTTTTGTTAATGGAGACAAATAAGCTATTGTTACCATAGTCTCAGCTTGCTGCTATCCTGACTTTTACCTGCCCATATGTTCTGTAGGCTGCGTTACTGAGGCTAACGTTCCATACAGTTTCATCAAGGGGTCTCCTCAGATGTACGTTGTTGTGAAAGGTGTGAGTACCCGCTCCTGGATCAGATGATTTGCCAGTAGGCACACGTGTGTGGAGCCAAAGAAATAAAATTCAGCTTCTCCTGGCTTCTGGATGTACGCAGATGGAGAGAAACTGGTTTTCCACCCGCAGAACTTTGTGACTTAGAATGTTTTCCCCCATTTTGAATTGCTCAGAGAGCCTGAGGCATTTTATCTTTGAAGAGAGGGAAAAGGATTATGAGAGCCTTCTCTTTTCTGGAAACCAGGAAGCTTCTTTGACTTCAAATGCCTCAATGCTTGGTCTCCACATTGGGGGCCTAAATGTGCATTTAGTCTGTTTCCTCCAGACTGACCCCTCCTCCAGCCTTGACACTGGGTCATTGAGTAGATGATAGCTCATAGTAACGCTCTTCCCTGTATATCAATGAAATATTCGTTGGGACAGAGGCACTGACAGAATAATTAAGTCAATTATCTGAAATATGATAGATCAGATTACAAATATTTGATCTTATAAACATTTAATTATTTACACACAGTGGAATAACTGTGATGGGGGGAAGGGAGCCTTGCAGCAGGATTTTACCTGCCTTTTAGTTGTAACACTTCTTTCCAGGCAGTGAATGAAGCCTCAGTTTCTCAGCTTAAATGTGCTAACTGCTGCTCTGCCAGCTACTTTCAGCTCATGTATGGCATCTTGTTAAATGTTTTAATCAAAATTTTATCTTGGATACCAAATATTTCCTATCAGAAAAGCCACTTGCTCTTTGCAAAACAATTTTGTTTGCATGGTGACATTTTCACACAAATCCCCAGTTCTGGTAGAAATTCTTGAACAAATCTATCTATGAACTCCTACTAGGCACTTGCATTACATGTTGGGACCTCTGAAATCACTTTACAATTGTGACCTTTCACTGCAAAGTTCTTGTCAAGATTTGGCTTTTTTACTGAATTTGGGTTGTGGATAGTGTTAATTAGCAAACAGTGATGTTCTGTGATGTGCTTTCACAGAACCCATTGAAATTGTTTATTCCCCGTTGGAATCTTTTTCTTTTTTTTTTTCTTTTTTTTTTTTTTTTTTTTTTTTTGCTATATTGAGATTTTATACTACTGTAAAGAACACTACTCTGCAAAAAATTGTGGTCACTTGTGATCTGTCAGTATCTGACATTGCATTGCTTGAAGTAATTCTAGGACAGCCAGACATTTCTTTGCCCTTCTGATGAGTAATCGAATCAACCAAATGCTGCTTGGTGTGTAATGGGGCATCAGTAATTTGTGACAGCTGCTGTCTCTCTAGACTCTGTGTAGTGACTTGTCAAGTCAGAAAACTGGTTCTTTACTCTTTGTTAGGCCAGGAAATCTTGCAGTTTCCTGAGGGGAATCACACCATCCGTTGGAGCTATGAAACCATTCTCATTGCAGCTGCTAGTGGCCAATCCGAGTATCTTCAAGCTCCCTGGTTGGCCGTGGAAACCAGCCTTGATTTTTGTGAGCAAAACTTAGTCCTCTGGCTTCATAATCATCTGAAATCATGAATCTCAAGATTTGCAGGAATGAATACACTCTCTATCAGAATATCCTTCCAAATATCAGCCTATTTTACAAAATACCCTTTTAACATTTAATGTGAGCTGTCACAAAAAAAATTTGGTACAGTTTGTAATAGAAGAGTCAAGTAGATACTCATGGCTTTCCTGTATGTTTTTGACCTACTCTGTAGAATTCAATCAAGAATTGTATCTTCTCTGTACAGAATAGTCCAATAAGCCTCAAGGAAAGATGTAATTCTCCATTTTTTATAACTCATTGTATTCCTTTCCCTTTACAACATCATGGTTCATTGTGCAGCAGAGATAATTTTCAGAAGAATACCATACATTTGCCATGCAGAAATTCTTATTGGTATTGTGGAATATATCAGAACCTATTAAGAAGAAGAAAGAATTGGATAGAAAAAATTATCCTAGTTCATTCAAAGCTGAAATGCAGAGAAAGTATCTGGGGAAAAATCCTTTTTTTAGAGAGAAGCCTGTTTTAAAAGACCAGCATTGTTTGCAGAAGAACATTTTCCCTTTTAATGAACCACTGAAATCAATTCCAAATTTCCCTCACGGTTTGAGTACCTTATGGTTAGCCTGCCACTGGAGATTCCTCTCCCTGTGACCACTCTCCCTCTCACTACCAAAGACTGACCAGAGAGCCCAGCTGTGTTTGTTAGAGCCTTCAACTGAATCATACTGCGTTCAGACTTTAGTAGCAGTCTGGGTTTTGAGTCCCAGTATATATCATAAATTGTAAGATAATAGAAATGTGCCTGAATTCCTGCAAGATTAGCCATTTTATAGGCAGGAATTCTTGCTGGAGCTGAAATGCAGAATCTTTTGAGGTTCATTTATTGCTTGATTGTACACACCACTGGGTTTAACTTCTCATTATCTGAGCTCTTGCTGCAAAGATGAGGCCTAAGGAGCCCTTTGGTATTTCATAACAGAAGTAATTGTAGCAGAGATTGACAATGTATGTTTGAAAACAAGCACATTGTTTGAAGTAGATAACACCAGGAAAAGCAACACACTGAAAATTGTGGATTCTCTCTTGTTTTTCGGAAGAGATGCAACATGGAATTAGACTTGTTATCTTTCAAAATAAAATTAAAATTATCTCATTCTGTAAAAGAATGCTCAGTTTGCACATGTTTAGGAGCTCTAGCAAGTGTGAAATGTCCAGGACAAAATTGCCAGAGTCACAATGGATTTTTTAATAAAGTATATCTCGAAACCAAGCAGTAAAATAAATATATGTATTACAATTATTTCCTTAATTGACTTAACTGCAGGTATCCACATACTGGGGAAAAATTTAATGTGATATTGATATCTGCTTTAGTTTGAGAAGAATCTGATTATATAGGCACTTGTTTTTTTCCTGCAGGAACCCAAAGTCACTATCTGACATTCAGATGCCTGTACTATAAACACTAATTTTTCATCAGATCAATCGCACTCATCTGGTTTCCACTTGGGCTTTGCTTTGTGTGTGCATGTTAATTCCAGATAATGTAACTTCAGTAGATGGCAGTGTATTATATTCACTCAGTATAAATCAAGTTGAAGAAGCAAAGCTTAAATTGTTGATAAAAATGTTGTGGAAAACAAATGCTACCAATTCTGAAAGTGTTGATTGCAACTCAACTATAAAGTCTCTTTCCAACACCATACAAGTAGACTCGTTAAGTGGTTTTTTGCAGATGTACTCAAATATATGCTTTGGGTGGTGTAGTACCATGCAGAAGACATAAGAGGAAGTATCACGAAGCTCTGCTTCTGTAAACTGTGTAGCTGTGCTAACAGATAAATCACCCTCTTTGGAGTTTTAGTCATATGGATGCAAGTTATGCTCTATCACTCACTCTCAGTGTCACATAGCAGATCCTGACCCTCCTTGTTTTGTCATGTGAATGGAGCCCTGCATTTGGAATAGGCACCCAGAATCCTGACTGTTCTGCTGCACTGCCCTCCTGCTGTCTGGTGGAGCTGTTCTCCCTGCTGTTGGTAGTTCAATATTTTCGAGAGTAGTGAGAAATATGGATTGCACATTGCAGTGGCTGGGGTGAAGTGTAAGCTGCCCAGGTTGGAGTCACTTCTCTGCTGAGAGGTTTGGGGGCTGAGGAGGTCAAGACAAGCTGCAGCAGCTCCAAAGCAGGTGAGAGAAGGGAACAGAATAGCATATGTAGCAGCACTCACCTGAAGGAGGTGAACTAGGATATTAAATTAAACCTAAATCTCCTGAGGCATCTTTTCAGAAATTTCTAACTGGCTTGTCATAGACACAGAGTTCTCATGATGGTGTGTTTCTTTCAATATTTGCTTTATTCAACTCTTATACTGAATTGGGGGTAGAGGGTATTTTTTTGTTTTTCTGACACTAGGCCATTATTTTTTTCTAATAGTTCAAGGAATGAAACTAGATGAAGGGTATGTGATCATGAGGTGCACATGAAGACAGGAGAAGGGATGACATAGACACATTTTCATCCTGTTTTACTGTTTTTCAAAGTAGATAAGAAGGGAATTATGACAGTGACCTCTTTAAGTTTGTTTTCTTTCACTGGGTGCACTGTACCTTTTTTCTCTCCTGATTATTACAGTCATTATACATAATTATGCAATTATGCCTCCTAAAAGAGACATGGTGTTTAGTTGGTACTGTGGGTAGTTAGGTACTTGGTCATATAAATTGCACTCTGCATGATTCTTTGCTTATCTGGTTTGAAAAATAAAGTGTCTGTCTCTTCAGAGAGGTATTATCTCACATTCTGTGGAATATAAATAGGTTGAGAATATAAATAGGTGAGGTACAATGAGTGGAGTGCTAATCAGCAGTCAGAAAGCTTGACATACCCATGGCAAAGTATTCAGTGTTGTTCTGCTGTTTTCATTTTTAAGGAACATAAACTCTAACAATGAAATAAATGAGTTTTCAGAAAGAGTTTCCAGGGATAAAATGGAATGAGGTCCTTCTGAGCAAAATCCTAGAATCCGAAATGAAATTTTTTTTCGGAAAAAGGCTACTGAACACAAGAAGTGTAGGAGAAAGCCATGGAGGGTGTAATGGAGCAAACAAAAGGTCACTGCTTGAAAAAAGAGACAGTAGTCATTTTGCACCCTGTTGGGTTGTACTAGTCATGGCTTCATTGGCTGCTTGCTCTGTTTGAGGTGATACCAGTACTGAGGCTTTCTCTCAAGTTTGAGAAGATTTCAGCTCCACCAGTTTCTGGCCATAATCCAGAATCAAAAACAGCTCACCATCTGGTGATCATTATCTTTAAACATTGCAAAGACATGGCTTAGCTAGGCAGGGAGATATTTCTTTCTGGACTTTAGAAGCTATGTTGCTAGTACTGTAACTCACATTGCTCAGTATGGAAACCACAGCATGACTCTCCAGAAATGTTTAAAAGCTGTGAGCAGTAGGACTGTTATTTAGTGATCTGTTTTAATTCAGCTTAAATCAGATCCCAGCTATTTAAGCAAAACAAAGCTAGAAAATATTCTCCTATAATATGATCTGCATTTGATAATGCTTTTGGTTTACTCATTTTTGTAGCCAAAGAAACATGAAGAGGAAGATGGCACTACAGACACTGCAACCTCATCATCCAACAATCATGAGAAGGACAGTGGGGTGGGACCTACAGATGAAAGTCTCAGAAATGATGAGAGCTCAGAGCAGGAAAATGCAACCGAGGAGAAGAACAGTGCTACCCTGCAGAACAAACGGGATCTGGGCCACAGCCAGGATACATTAGGCAGTGTTGAGCTCCAGTGCAATGAAAGCTTTGTGTCTGGGGAATACATTGAATCTGATTTCATAGGGAACCCAGAGGAGGAGTGTGAAAGGTTTCGGCAGCTGTTGGAACTGAAGTGCAAGATTCGAAACCATGGGGAGTATGATCTTTATTACTCAAGCAGCATGATAGAGTGCAACAGAAGAGAACAAGATGGAGTGGAGCATGAGCTGCAGCTGCTTAATGAGGAACTGAGGAACATTGAACTCGAATGCCAGAATATTATGCAGACTCACCGGCTCCAAAAGGTGAGAGATCAGTATGGAGACATTTGGGCTTTACATGATGAAAGTTTCAGGAATTATAACACCAGCATAGATGTACAAAGAGGCAAACTGGATGACATCCTGGAACACCCTGAGAAATCTGATAAGGACAGCTCCAGTGCCTATAACACTGCTGAAAGCTGCAGGAGCACTCCTCTGACTGTGGAGCGATCCCCTGATAACTCTCTCCAGAGGGTGATCAGCATAACCAACAGGAAAAACCTGAGGACCACAATTGTTTCCAACCAGTCATCCTCAGGACAAAGCAGCAGGGAGACAACCTCAGCCAAAACCAAACCCACTGAGCAGAACAGTGCTGCTGAGAACACAGTGCTGGCATCAGAAAGCAGCAAATTCACAGAGCAGGAAAGGCAAAGCAGCGAGCACATTCCCTATTTGTCTCCATATCACAGTTCTTCTTACAGGTATGGGAACATACCTGCTCATGCAAAGCATTATCAAAGCTATATGCAACTGATCCAGCAGAAGTCTGCTGTGGAGTATGCCCAAAGCCAGCTCAGCCTGGTGAGCATGTGCAAAGACTCACAGAAGTGTGCGGAGCCCAAGATGGAATGGAAAGTGAAAATAAGGAGTGATGGGACGAGATACATCACAAAGAGACCAGTTCGAGACAGAATCCTGAAGGAACGTGCCTTAAAAATTAAAGAGGAGCGCAGTGGGATGACGACAGATGATGACACGATGAGTGAGATGAAGATGGGTCGCTACTGGAGCAAAGAAGAGCGGAAGCAGCATTTGGTGCGCGCTAAGGAGCAGAGGAGGCGGCGGGAGTTCATGATGAGGAGCAGGCTGGAGTGTCTTAAGGAAAGTCCACAGAGTGGCAGCGAGGGCAAAAAGGAAATCAACATTATTGAACTGAGTCACAAAAAGATGATGAAAAAGAGAAACAAGAAAATCTTGGACAACTGGATGACAATACAAGAACTGATGACACATGGTGCTAAATCCCCAGACGGCACAAGAGTGCACAATGCCTTTTTATCAGTAACTACTGTATGAACACAACTTCTAACAGAGAGTATACTACCAGTTTAGGTAGAGTACAATTGCCTCGTTCAATGTGGCATTTTTATATATTTTGTGACTGTTTATAGTTTGATCTTTTTGTAAGCAAAATGACCTGGTATTTTTCATTTGTTTTTCATATAACAGTACCTTCTTTATCTGGCAGTCTTTCTTTATCCTGCAATATATTCATATTATTCATTTGTAGAAAAAAATAGAAAAGTAAAGCAAAAAATTTCTTAACCTAATGCATATGCTGTAACTTAAGATCTGGATTTATTTCTCTAATTTTGCTTTTTCTACTTTAGTAACAATACAATACCAAACCAAAATGCTTTATACTGTATCCTGGGCTTAACAAGTTTTGAATTTTTACATCTTAGATTGAATCTGTTCATAAAACATATGCCACATCCCATCATATAGATAAGAATGACATTTTTCAACTGCATATTTTACAGTACATTTAATCTGTAAATTGTAATTGTATTTGTCCAAGTAAAGTGTAGGTGGGCAATTCTCCTGTGTTATGTAGTGGCATTGGTCTTGTAGCTGGGAAGTATGTGATAATTGTGAAGATGAAAGAGAAATAAATTATTGCTTATCTTTAAGAAAAAACAAAAACAAAAACAAAAACCAAGCATTGTTTTATTTAGATTGAGAATTTGACTTTTCATATAAGCCATTTCACTGCACATAATATTTACAGCATACAGAGATTTCAAGAGCAAAGGACACAATTCCATAGGATATTTCTTATTAATTGGCTTTCAATTTTGCAGAACACACAGAATGAGTGGGTCTTTCTGGCTTTTCCTTACCTGTTATTATTAGATAATTAAATGATTAATTGATGTATTACTGTGTTGTAAGATGTTAGGTAACTGCCACAAGTCCTCTCCCTGGCTGAGCTTGCTATTTGTTCTACACGTACAAAACATGAACTCAGCATATGCCTAATTTTGAGCCAAATCTCATGCAAGAAAAACTAGCAGTGACATTTTCATAGAACATGAGTTAAGGGAAAACAGAGAATGAAAAGCAACTAATTGAGTTAAGGGTGTAAAATTATTTTTGAGGAGCATCCAAGTAATTTAAAAGACCCTCAGTGGAGCTGGCTGGAGCTCAAGAACAATGGCAACTTGCTATCTGGGTGCTTGATGGGACTCCCTGACTATCCATGCATCAGAGGCACCTCTGCTGCCTCTGGGGCATCTTCTGCAGCAAGCTGAAATGACTGATCTTGGGTAGTCAGTGGGGTTGAAGACCTGGCCTAATAGCTCCATTTTCATTGTCCCTGTGCTTGACTCACAGAAGTTCCTAACTGATTGCAGTGCTTTCCATAGCAGGATTGGGTGCTGAAGTCACTTGGCATCAGGCCTCAGAAGATATGCGTAAAGTTGAATAAGGGCACATTATGGTATTTCCAAACTACCCAAATCTGGGAATCATTCATTTGTTTTTTAAACACTTTTGGCTTTTGTTGACATTGGCAATGCTCTTTGCATCTCCAGGCATACAAATACTGCAAGAACATTGCTCTCCAAGTGCTTAGGAAAATTATGCCACTGACAGTTCACAGTTGGATAATCAGAAAATTCTCTTTTCAAGACTCAGGGTGACATCACGCTAAATCCTCACTAAACATAGAGCTGTTCAGGCTCAATGAAAACCTCCACTGTTTTCTTTCAAAATAAATTTTTAAAAGTGTGGAATCTCTGATCAGAAAGGATCACAGTATTGCTTTCCTGGGGCTGATACCAGATTGTGTCTCCAGGTGAGCCTAGGAATTGTATTTGACCAACCTAAGTCATCTAGGAAGGTGTACACATTCTCCTGGAGACATCAGAGCCCAGAGGTTTGGCTGTTTCTCTTATTGCATTCCAGTAATAACAGGAAACACAGGTCTCTTTCCTAATCTGAGTTCAACTGCTGTCAACTCAAGACAATGGTTACTGTTACATCTTTCCCTTAGACAAAGTACTTACTGATTTTCTCCCATTATTAAATCATGACTGAGAGCTCCCATCAAGCTAGTGTGACGCTCATATTCAGAGAACAACATGAATCTTCAGAAAATGTAATATCATTATTTCATCACTCAGAAATAAAAGTAGGAAAATCCATGTCTAGAGAAAAGTCCTAACAGGAGGGTGGTGGAGTGGGGAGTCCAAGTGGAGAAGAGGAGCTAAGCAGTAGATAATAATTAGAGAAACAAATAAAGAATAAACAATATTTATAGTATGCTAATAGGCTGTAAATGGACATATGTCCAAATCTGGGGGAATCTGTCAAAATCCAGTATGACAAAAGAGAAAACCAAGAGGTGATACAGAGATAGTGTTGGTAGCACATGTGATGTGATTTCTTGCTCAGCACATGCCTACCAGTGCCCGGCCAACTTCTTTCTTCTTCACCTGAGGAAATATCATGTCCCTACCTAATCCTTAATCTGGGAAGTTTCAAGCAGCCCACAGTTTTCTGTCCTTTTTTCTTAATGGAGGTTATTAAGTATCATTTTCCTTTTTCCCTGGGCAGTTTTGGCAAGTATTCCTTTTTGCCTGGTGATCAATCCTGCTAGCATGAAAATAACCATGCAGCTGAGAGCAGGGCTGCAAAGCCACCCAGGGTGATGGTGTAGAGGGGCTGAATGGCAGGTGAGTGTTTTACTGTTCACTGCTCTCAGCTGCTTTCTCTTCAGGGCAGGACTCAGCATTGCACTCTCTCATTCCAGCAGTTTTGTATCAGTTAAATCCAATGCTGACATCCCACATGTGGTTTATTTCTGCACTTTTTTTTTTCAAAATGTCGTAATTTTTACTGAGGAAAATAACATTTTAGCACCAAGGCAAATTAAAAGAGAAGGAACAAAATGTTTTTTATGTTGTCATAAATCTTTAAAAACTTGTCTGTTGAGAACTTTTTTCATATGAAGGAACATAAAACTGCTTTCCAACTGGAACAAGACCAGATCTTGTTTAGCAGGATTGCTCTGAGATAAAGAGCAAAAGTCAGTAGCTGCATGGATGTGTTACCATGGCCACATCGCTGCTGGGAAGGGACTTAATGTCCCACTCGTCCTTCCCCCAGCACTGGTACCCAGCTGAGACCAGTGGGGGATAATTTTTCCTTTGAAACCAATGAAATGGCCTTGTAAAAAGACTTGTGCCACTTGACAACTGTATTGCCAGCTGATTTAGGATCACTGCTCGCCATAAGTAAGATTAAAATCTGTGGGATCCCTGAATCATCCTCCCAATGTAAGTATCCTAAAAGGGAGAAGGGTATGATCATGACAATAAACTAAACTTGCATCAGTTTTGTCTTTTTTAAGAAAGAGACTGGGAGTATTATTTGAATCGAATACAAACAATCAGAGATGAAATCTAGTCTGTGCTTGGTACATTGCCCTGTGAGAGGGCACAAGGACCTCACAACAACTTCATAATTAGACTTTCTGGACTCACAGGGATTTAGTTATTCATTACTATCATGGTACTTAACTTTATTTATTAGTTTTTGTTTAACTAACATTCATTTTCAACCTCCATTTCTTGGTGCAAATTACAGAGTAGCACCCTTTTCTTTTCATGACGTGGCATTGATGCAAAAATATTTCCTGGTTCAAAGCTGGAATTGCCACAGGTTCTTAATCTTTAGACTGCTGATCACAAATATGTATGTGCTGAGTGCTCTAGTAATATCCACTTTATGCACCTACTCCTTTTTCAGAGTATTAAATGCCCTTCAGGAATGAGGATAAAATGAAGGTTGTGGGAGCCGGCATTTGTCTACAGCAACACAGAGTAGCTGTCAGAAGCCTGGTGGTGTTACTCTCAGAGAGGCCAGCCAGCTAATACCTGGAGGAAGAGAAAGAGTATTGCAGAGGGATCATGAGCAGGTTTTATTATCTTTAAATGCCTTTGCTCTGAAACATGTTTCTTTGTTTAAAGAACATTCCACATGCTTATATGGCAATTGCTGCATTTATAAGACTTGTACAGATTTTGCCCAGATATTCTGATGTTGTTAATCTTGTTCTAATGCCAGTTAGTACATGAATGATGGAGTGGTTTTCGATCACACCTCTGAGACAAGGTGCAACCTGGGATTTGGGATGCACCTGGCAAGGCAGCAAGCTCAAGTATACTAGTCCCTGGGCCCTTCTCAGGAGTGAGCAGGTTCCTGTCCTTCCAGGAGAAGGGTCCACCTCTCACTGTCAGAGCCTTCAGCCATGTGCAACTTTTCCTGTTCCTGGCAATTAAGGATCTTGGCTTCCCTTTCCAATTCATCTGGTTCTGAGCCAGGAAAAAATGGCATTTGTGTAGAGGTTCAGAATCTCAATAGCTGCAGGGTTAAGAAGTGAAATTACTCTGCTGTAAAGATTGTTTAGATGGAGCTCAAAGGAAGAAAGGATTGTCCTGTGTACTCATATACCATCCTGGTTGTGGCAGCTGTGGGTAGAGGGGCTGAGCTACAGGCTTATTGCTTACAACTGATATGACAAGTAAAGTAAAATGTATGTGCTTCTTTTCACAGGCACTAGACCATGGGGAGGGACTGAGCCCTTACTCACTAATTAGTCTCTCTCATGCTAATATTCCCTACTGATAGCTTCTTTCTGCTGTAAATTTACAAGATGTCCCAAAACAAAGATGTCCTTCTGGCATACAAAAATCTGTAATTTGAGTGTCATCGAGGAGATTATGATGTGTTCTGGGATACACTCAGGTACCAGGGAAGGGCCATCAGCAATGTTTCACAAAGTTCTTTCCCTTCCCTTCCCTTCCCTTCCCTTCCCTTCCCTTCCCTTCCCTTCCCTTCCCTTCCCTTCCCTTCCCTTCCCTTCCCTTCCCTTCCCTTCCCTTCCCTTCCCTTCCCTTCCCTTCCCTTCCCTTCCCTTCCCTTCCCTTCCCTTCCCTTCCTTTCCCTTCCCTTCCCTTCCCTTCCCTTCCCTTCCCTTCCCTTCCCTTCCCTCGGTTCCTCCTTCTTCTGGAAGCAAGACTTCTGGATTTGAAAGGTAATAAATGTTGAAGGGGGGACTTCATTAAATAAGCAATATTTTTTCTCATAGATCAGCTTATCAACACAAATGGAGACCTGTGTCTGACTGTAAATTTTCATCTGTAGTCAATTTAGGTGGTTTGGTTCATTTGGCACATTTCCTATGCCACTTGAAGTTCATTCACTGAAGTGCTGCAAATGTCTTTGGTGATGGCTCAGTACAGAGTGCATTTTTAAATGCTGGAGGAAAGGAAAACCTTTTAAAGCATATGCTCTCTCATTTGTGAGACACATGTACAAAAATGCATATTAACCCAAAGGCTTTTCTAATTAAGAGACTTGTTGCAAACAGTAAATTGTATTAATCTGTGGATATATAACATAAAGATGTATTTCACTTACAGTTGAATTTTAAGGACCTCCATTGCCCAAAACTCAATTTGAGAAGTAAGACATTGGCTCTACTATTTGATACATTTTAAACAATTTAGTCCCTATTTTTTCTGCACTTTGATACTAAACCAGAATGATGCTAAAGTCTGTTTTGGCCTAGGAACAAAACAGTAAATTTCAATTAGTGCAGTGTCTGTGTTAGGCATTTATTGAGATCAGATGTTGGTCATCAAACCCCATAGCTTTAATACTTTGTCATCACTTGGGAGCATCTGCACTGCAATAAGCATTAGACATACTGTGGTATTTGTTCTTCCAACACATTCCCAAAAGTATCTAACTTATTCCAGAGCACTAGGAGCAAATCAAAGCTGATGTCTGGCTGCAGTGACAAAAAAAAACTTGAAAGCACAGAGAATTTTAAGTATGAAGTGAATACAGGAAACTCTCATCTTGACAGTGGAGAAGAAGCCAAAAGACGAAAATTAAAATTGCATGATGAGAGATGAAAAGGTTGAAGCCACTGTTTTGACTACTGGACCTTACAGGAAAGATATTTGGAGAAAGACTGAAAGAAAAAGTTAAGTGGGTGAATAGCACATAAAATTTACCGCTGATGAAAATATTACTTTCTTTGCACATCAAAGGCAATCCTCTTATTTTCATAAGTTATTTAACCCCATTGGCAATTTCTGCAATGCATAAATTTCTCTGATGGAATGAAAAGTATCTTCTTAATGTTGTATAGACACTATATGGAGAAGGTTGAACAGTATAAATATTCATATGAGCAAAGATGCTGTCAAACTCCAGACTTGACATGATATCTAAAATGAAAATATAACAAAGATATAATGATTTTCCTCTCCTTTTTCTGCCCAAATTTGGGACCTGGCTGTGTAGTCAGGGTAAAGAAATGCACCTGGAAGATTGTGTTTTGGTTTGGTACAGGGAATTCAAATGAAAGCTTCTCAAACTCGACAGTTTAATTTACTTCTCTTAAGCTCTTTAATACCAAACTTATCAGTTCTCTCTGTTAGGCATTAACTTGTTAAATGAGTCTTAATTATACATAAGCAGATGGAGATTTGAATTAAAATTACCTTACACTCGAGTGGCTTTAGTTCATTATAACATATCTTCCTCTTAATCATTTAGGCAGTCTCATCATCTTTCATATATAAAGTTATTAAAGTATTCCAATTTCCATATTTCTTCAGATACATCCGCTATTAAATGGCACATAATACACATTAGTTGGTGACTTATACCATTCAATAGTTAGTGAATTATTCATGTCAGTACATTCATTTTTAGACTTTTATGTCATCTGTATTATTTTATTTTAAAGGGTTTATATTTACAGAATGTCTCATTTTTTACCTCATCTCAATTTTCAGTGCAAATTTGAATATCTAACCATTTCTATTGGTGTGAAAAGGATTAACATCCACTGCAGGTTTTGCAATCCCATTGTCTGAGGAATGGAAGTGGACCCAAAGTGGCTCCCACTACCAAACAAGTGCATGCTTAGGGAGGTTTGGGAGTGAGATTAAAAAAGTCAGCATTATTCTTTTCTTTTGTCATGCTTTTGCACTATCATAATCTCTGGATTTTGTAAAACCAAGATGTTCCTTAGAATTTGCCTGTCCTGCAAAATTACAAGGGAGAAAATGTACTAAGGAAAAAAAAAACTGAAATTTTTTGCTTTAACTGCACAACTGATTTCTTTCTTTAGGAAGGATGTCCTTTGGAGGACATTTGTCCAACTAATTCAAGCTGGACCTCTAACTTTTAGATAGCTTTAGCAAAGTAAAAACAGTCTGTCTTAAAGTATGTGAGTTAATACCTTTCAAAAGAAAGGATACAAAACAGGTGCCTGTGTATGAAATGCTACTCTTTCACCTGTTGTGAAAGAATCCTAAATGCATATGCTGAGAGGCTCATGTGTCTGTCTTAGACAGAGAAAAGCACCAAGTGATTTAATCAACTGGTTCTATGTACCTCGTGGGTAAAATCAAGAAAGAATTGGACAAAAATTGTCATTTTAGTTCCAGTAAGCAATTTACAGCCATTCACAAAGGAAAGACCAGTGGGACTTTTCAAAGACAAAGCATCCAATATTCCCTGCTAAAGGCAGCATACTATTCTCAGAATCCCTTTAGCTAATGTATTAACCAGGCATCTTCAGTGTCAAATAATGGGTCTATAATACAGAAATCACAGTGTTAGCTGGATGATGAAGAACGACAGCTCAGTCAAAATGCTGAGTTCGCACTGGCAAACACTGCAGCCACCATTGATCAAAGGGATGGGCTATAAGAGCCTTCTGCAAAAAGAGGATACTGACATTTACCTGAATGTTTTTGGAAGGAAAGGAGGTGACTGCATCCTGGGGGCCTCAGCAAGACACTTTGACCATGTGGCCATTTCACTCCCCGGTTTCTCTGAAAACACTGATACCCTATAAAATGTGGATTTGTCATGGTTAATCTCAATGAATTCCAGTTGTACTTCCTTGAGAGAGAGAGAATGTTGTTGCTTGCCTAGAGGGAGGTTTATAAAAAAAGCCAGCAAAGCATGTGAAGCCTTGAGGAGATGGGGGGAGGAGATAGCGTTTGGAAGGGACCTACAGCCATCACCTATTCCAGCTGTCCGACCAATTCAGGGCTGACCAAAAGTTAAAGCATTGTCTTTAGGGCATTGTTCAAATGATTGAGGCATGAACCACATCTCTAGGGAGCCTAGTGTCCGACCATCTTCTCAGTAAATAAATGATCCCTGGTGTCCAGTCTCAACCTTCCCTGGGTGCAGTGTTACACCATTCCCACATGTCTCATAACTGGACCAAGGAAGATGAGATCACCACCTCCCTCTCCACCTCCTCTACTCAGGAAGCTGTAGACAGCAAGTAGGTCACACTTCCACCTCCTTTCCTCCAAACTAGACAAACCCAAAGCCTTTAACCATGCCTCATAGTACATTCCTTCCAACCCTTTCACCAGCTTCATTGCTCTCATCTGGATACATTTGAGCACCTTATTCTTGAATTGTTGAGTCCAGCACAGAGCACTCCAGGTGAGGCCACACCAGTGCTGAATACAGTGGGATAATCACCTCTTTTGACCAACTGGTGATGCTGTGCTTGATACATCCCAAGAAGGAGTTTGTGTTCCTGACAATCAGAGGACTCTGCTGACTTACATCAAGCCTATTGCCAAACAGCATGCTTCAGATCCCTTTCTGTGGGGTTGCTCACCAGCCACATGCTCTCCTTCAGCAGGGTGCCACAGCACAGTAGTGAACATGGCAGTTAAACAGAGCTGAAATACGAAACTCCTTATGAACGTGACCTAAGAACTTTTAATGAAAAAAATCAGCTTAGCTTCCATGAACCGCTAAGGTCAGGGCATGAGGAGTAAGAAGGATGGGGAAAAGTAGCAGGTGCTGTGATGGTCTCTTTTCCTCATGGTGATGCTGAAGAATAAACATGGTGCAGTGTTCTGCAGCTGTAAGATGGAAGTGGTAATATCAGCACTCAAGGATAAAGAAGGTCATTTATTGTATCTTTTACCCCATAATTGGTACACATAGCTTGGTATCAAAGCACCAGCTTGCAGGAGGCTGTGTTTGTGTACACAAGCAACAGTGCTTACAGCTCCCTGCTGTAGACTCACATCCACAGCAGCTCCTCACCATGCCACAGGGGGACCTACTGTAAATGCAGCAGTTTTCTGCTGGAAAGTGTAAAGATATAAAACGTCAAAGATAAACAAAACATATCACATATCCTATAAATACACTACTTTATGCCCATTGGCAAAAGTACTGTTCAAGGCAAAAGAGGAGTTTAACTGAACTCCTCTAAAATGTTACAGGGAAGTGTGTTATTGTGTTTATTTATACTCATCTTGATGGGTCAGGACACAGTAATCCATGAAAGAGGAGACAAGAAGCTTCCCTCATAGCAGGAGGATATTTTCATTATCCAATTGATAGTGCAGAAGAGAGATGGACAAAAGGTCGCCTCTGCTTGCAGAAGGAGACCAGTGAAATTGACTGCACACTTTTCATCACCAGTCATACAACTACATGGGTTCATGGACCTGTGTAAGTCCAGGGGATTGGCATTCAGCAGAGCAGCAATCAGCATCCAGGCAGGGTGAGCTCAACTAGAATTGTGGCTTGGAAAAATATAGTGACAAAAGCCATAAATTTTGCTTAGCCATTTCCCTCACCTCCTCTGCTTAACTCTTCATTCGTGACCTGGCCAATGTGGCAGAGTGCACCCTCAGGAAGTTTAAACTATACAAAACTGCAAAGAGTTACTGACACCAGGTGCTTGTGCTGCCAACCTGGACAGGTTAGAGAGATGGACCAACAAGCATCTCCTGAAGGTCAACAAATGGAAATTCCAAGCTCTGAGCTTGGGAAGGACTAAGCCCATGCACCAGTGTATGCTGGAGGCTATCTGTCTAGATAACAGCTTTGCTGAAAAGCCTGATGAGCCTAAGCCTTGTCCATGTCAGTGGAGAGTGCCATATCCAGTCCTGTGTTCCTCCCACAAGACATACATGGGCATGCTAGACCGGGTCAAGACTCATACACATGATTAAGGGACTGGAGCACCTGTCAAAAAAGGACAGGCTGAGACAGCTTTGTCAATTCAGCCTGGGAGCCTGGAAGACAAGTCTCAGGAAGATCTAATCAATGTGTATAAATACTTGATGAGGGAAGAAACACAATGGAGTCAGAATGCTCTCAGCGTGGATCAGCAAAAGAATAACAAGCAGTGACAAAAACTGAAATACAGAAAAACCTGATTAAACAGAAAAAAAGCTTTTCTTTGATGTGTATGGTCAAACATTGTCACAGGATGTCCAGAGATGTTGGAGAGTCTCCAGCCTTGGAGATATTCAAAACCTAATTAAACACACACATTCCTCATCAAACTACTCTAACTGACCCTGCTTGGAGAAGGGTGTTGGATGGGGAGATCTCCAGATGTGCATTCCAGCCTCGGTGGTTCTGTGATTCTGTGGTCAATTAAATTACAAGCACAAAGCTTTTGAATACAGGGAAGGACAATGGAAGCTGATCAGTCATGTGGGGTGTACAAATCATCAAGTGCTTTGCTTTCTGGTTAGAGCTCACATAGAACTCTTGACACATTTTATGTATAAAATCCAGTCCATTCCCTGCAAATGATGAAATCTGGCAATATCCTAAAGGACACCGGCAGAACCATTCCAGAGGATGTGATCTCACAAGCAAGCAAAGCCCATCAGTCCACATCTGCATGAGGGTGCCAAAACCCACTGCCCTGGATTTCTGGAACAAAACAATGCATTTTCCATGGGTGGGGTTTTTCCCCACTAGCAACCTGACACCAGTATGTGAATGCAATGTTAACTTCTAATTGCATCATATTAGCAGTTTGACATTGCATCTTATGAATGCTTGTTTTTCCAGGATATAATGGAGAAATACAATCATATTAACACTGTGGAAGCAAACACAGAGGTAGTATAAATTGTTAATGCAATCTCCTTTCAAGCAGCTTGTTTGAACAGTGCACTGCTGTATGAGAAAATGCCAGCTTTTCAGTCTTCCCAAATAGTGCAGTGCTTGCAGTCTGCTGCAGAATAAACATATACATTCTGTTTAAGGTAACAGATGTTCATTTGCTGTATGCTCCCATGAGCACCCAATCTTTGGGCTGCATTCTGCTACCATTTGTCTGAGACCCACCTGTGAGCCAGCACAGCAGTTTCTTAGACACGAGGTTACCTCACTGATATGTCATATACAAAAATGGTGGGGTTTGTAGATGTATATTCTTCCAAGTCTTTCTGTTTTTCCTTCCTATGAGTGGGATCATTAATTCTTCTGACTTGCATCATCAGACTGAAAATGGCAGTTTCCATGCATAAATGCTGCAAAACTGTTTGAATTCTTCAAACTCTGGAGATCAGCCTTTAAACCAACTAATTAAGTTTTCTGCTTGCTGCCATTGAAAGACTCAGTCAGATATAATTAAAACTGAGCAGCAGATGACAGCAGTGGCATTTGTCGGAATCATCCAGTGGTTCAAATACCACTTCTGACAGAAATGTCAGAATGATAACACTCCCATCTCTCCCATGCATGCCAGGAAAAGCAGGAAGAACTTTTATTATAAATGCCTTACTGATAACCTTTATGAATCCCAGAGCACCAAACACAACACACAAAATTTCATTATCCCAAGAGAGGATGCTCATTTCCAATGAAGTACATCCTGCAGCTCATTGGGCTTCCTTGCAGTGTCTGTGCCTATTGGGACACCCATTCAGAAATTTAAAGAGAAAAAAAGCCCTGATCCTGAACATGGGAGATTCTGGCCTTGCAGACCGCTAAGCTGGAAGAGATTCCTCAGAGAGTTAATGAGCTGAAACCAAATCAACATATTCCTCTTCTGGAAAGGGCAAAGCTATAACATGGCTGTGTAAGCTATCCTTGAGCTGTGCAGAAAGGTGAGAAGACAGAGTCCTTTCTGCCCAGAGTTTAAATAGAACTGTTATTGCTAAAGATCACAGAACAGCAGAGTAAACAGCAGAGACAGCCAAGAACAAATGCATAGAAGAAAATTACTTTTAGAAACATTTTGAGATTACATTTGCTGCAGCTTCATACACAGGTTTTTCCTATTTTGTCTCATCAGTTTTGCCAACAGATTTATAACACACTCTTCTTGCCACTCTGTTTTCCTTGCTTGACAGTTTGGGTATTTTCTTCTTATTTCTGTTTTGTGTAGCTATGTTTTAAACAAACGGAGAGCAAAAAGGAGAACATGTCTGAAAGGGAATCAGTGGCACTTTGAGACAACCACACCACCACTGCTGCTGCTTCAAAGTCCCTCGGCTCTACTCTTGCCTGTAGCAATTACATGTTGCCTGCGTGCTGCCAGAAAGCCACCGTCACAACAGCAAGCCTGAGGGGAGGGGATGTGCTGGTTGTGACTTTTTGGCAGTCCCCAGGGGAAGATCCTGGCAGTGGGTGGCTCAGCTTGGCCTCAAGGTGCTGAGCTGGGGCAGTGGGATGAGCAGGGAGCATCACTGTTGCTTATGATTCATCTTGGTTGCAGAGGAGGAATAGCATCAGAGCAGCAGTGCCTATTGCAAATGCCTGAATCAGAGGTTTTGCTTACTGTAACTGAGATGCAAAGACATGACAAACCGTTAAAAATAATAATAATAACAAAATAATAAAAATAATAATAACTGGATGGTTCTATTGAGCAATGGCAGACCAATAGTAGATCATGGACAAGTAAGATACCACCAACCTGAGTATTTTTTTAAGTATTGTATTTCTAGAGGGGAACTTGATCACTTACTTTACTACTCTGTCTTACCATCAGGAAAAAAATTTCTCCTGGCCATAGTCAGACCTGAGGCCACCTTTTCCCCTAATTATCCCAAGAGATTTTCCTGTTGGGGTTGAGCAAATATTTCTATTATTTTGCTTTTTTGTATGTCAGAGAAGGAAGACACAAGTACTTCTTCTACCTGCAGGGGTACTTGTATTGCATTATTACCCTAGCTCTGCAGTAGTGTAGATTTGCAGATGATGGTGTGTTACCTGACCAGGAGCAGAATTACTCTTTTTCTCTTGAACTTAGTAGACATTGCACTGTACTGTGCACTGAATGCAAGGACACTGTCTTCTGTCTGAGCTCTTTTCTTTTTAGTAAGAAATCAAAGAACATTTACACTTTCCTTTCTTTTGACCTTTATTAGATAAGTAGGCACCTTAATCAGGATGTTTTTAGGTAAGAATGAAGTCTGGAAGGATTGTATTCTGGGATGTAAAGGTCTCAGGGATCACTCTTAGTGTTTGTGGCAGAACTGCATTGAAATTAACATATTACAACAGATTGTGTCAGACTGAATTGCAAACTTTTCTGAAGCAAGGTGAATAGAAAGGTCACATACCTCATCAGCTCATCTATCAGGCTGCATGAAGGTATCTGAAGAGGTTAAATTCTTCTTCCAGGAAATAAAATCAGAATTTCCCATTTTCAGGTCCCAGCCGTACCTCTGAATTTGCATTTACTGTGAACGAGAGCTAGCTTTGTTACATAGGTGTACTGTTTCAGTTTCAGAAAAGATGCTTGTCTAAATTATAATATGCCATTAGGAAAGATCCTTTTTTAGCAACTGCAGTTAATACAGAGTTCTTTTCTGTCTTGCTCACCTAGGCACAAGTGCATATTGCACCCTTTGTATTCGGTCAACTGAAGAACCTTCAGAATGACCTCCTGCCCTAAAAATTGATTTAACACCTTTTGCTATTATGCAAATAAAAGGGGAAAAACAAGCTCCTGATTTCTTTCAACAGGCTGAAGCTGGCAGCTCTGGACTGCTTACTCAGGTGGCAGCGTGTAATGGGAAATGCCTGCACATCGGTGCCTGTCAAGCTGCACAATAGGAGAGCAGCTGAGCACTGCAGCACCCATCCCCGCTCAGAGCTGGGATAATGGCATTGCAGCTCAAGTGCAAGGATGAGCTGGCCCGGCTTCATGCTTCAGCGTGCTATTGAAGTGACAGGCAATTTTCCATTGGTGGCTTGAAACTCTTTTTATTTTATTAATCCTTTTGTCATGTAACAAAACCAGAGTCTTTTTTGCTGTTAAACACTGCTGCAAAATCTCATAGTTCCCAGTGGCTTTGGGCAAACCAGGTAAATAGATGGGCTCATGCCCACCTTCACCTCCACATGCCTGGGCAGTGAGCAGTGTCAGCAAGCTGAAAATGTCAGGCCACTGCTTTGGAGATGCAACCTGTTCTTGTGGAAAGAGAGGTTAAGGCTTAACTCATGCAGGAGATGTGCATGAACATCTGCCATGCTTCATGGCACAGTGAACAATGCGTGGTTATCACCAAAAGCCAATGAATTCTTTTCAGAAGTTATCTTCTCCCTAGAACATGTCCCATAGAACTACAGCCCAATCCTAGATAAAATACTGCATTTTAATATTTTTTCCTTTTCATTTCGTCTCTATCCCTTTTTTCTTTTTTTTTTCGTCTTTTTTTCTTTTTTTATAAAGCATGCTGTCTTTCAATTAACATAGTAATGACCTATTGTCACCTGTTACCATGCTAATCCTGAGCTGGTGTGAAATTACTTTATAATAAACACTATGTAGTTCTGACTTTCAATTAATTTTTCCCATGCTGTGTTAAATCAGATTAACTGTACCCCACCCTTTTGACCACAGACATAATTCCTTCCTTATAATGAAATAGAGGATTAATTTATACGAAGCATATCTATACACATTTGCAAATAAATGTAAAGATAGACTTTGTACCATATTTGCACTGCTCACAGTGTCAGGTTGAATACAGACTCTGAGATTATTAATTTTTATGTTCACCAGGGTGGCAAAGCATATTGCTGGTTTATTATTATTATTGTTATTTTCACTAAATGTCTACAACTAGGAATAGATAAACAAATTGTGTACTAAGGAACTCGTACTTTCCACAGGGAATTACACCTAGTGCTGTGCAGCATTATAATGATCTCAAAAAAAGCAAACGCCGCAAAATGAACCCAATCACCATTAATTTACTGAATTGCCTGTCATCCTTCTGGGGTGTACATATTTACAATGTGGCCAAATATAATAAATGCAACTGTGTTGTATTTTTAATAGTAATTAACATTATGAAGATGGTTGATAGCCTGAGTGAAGCCTTTCAAAACATGTATACCAGTATAAGGAAACTGTATAAGGCAAATTTTTAAAAACATCTTCATCCTCAGTGCAGAAAAAGCTTTCTAAAACTTTTTCTGGTCTTGGTTACTTCCAGGATGCAGTAGACTGCTGTGCCATTTCATAATCAAAAGTAATATAAACACAGAGTTGACTCTTGATTTTTCTCTGCACAATCATTTTCTGTCTCTTGCATAATTTTGAAGTCCAAAGGTGCAGAATTATTGCAGATATGAATTTTCTCCTTGGAAAAGTTAAAAAAAAGATGAAAATTAGGTATTTCTACAAGCTTATGGATGCCTATATTTCCTTGTGCTTGTTGCTCATTTGATTCATTTCAGCATGCCTAAGTGGTCCAAAATCTGAAAGTTTTCATCCAAATTTAGCTCCTTGAGAATCATATTGGCAAATGGTCAGGCCAAACCTCAACTCAACCAGTTGTTTTGGTTTTTTTTCCCTTAGCTAGCTGCATTGTACTGGACAGTTCAGAGCTAGGCTGGAGTACCCTGTACCCAGCTGGACCACTCCAAACAGGCATCCAACATCAGGAGCAGTATCAGGACTATGCCACAGGTTCAGATTTGCCTCTCATTCACAATTCCTCATTTCTGGAGCAGCCTGTCAGCCACCTTTTGCTGATTCAGCAGCAAATCCCAGGGAAAAGTCAGGGGCACCCTTTGCATTAGTTAGGGTGAACGTGCTGTCCAGTGGTGTACCTTTGGGACAGTGAATGATTGACTTTAGGCAGACAAGACCAGGACTAGCTGAGATTAAATACAGTTTTCTTTTGTGTTTCCTATTGATTGTTTGAAACAGTACCACTGCTGTAGGCAAGGAAAAAGTCATTACATATTCTGCGTTTATTGGCTTAATAGTGAAATTTCAATGCACCCATTTTATTGCTTTTCTCATACTATTTGTGAAGTCTAAGCATACAAAAATAAAGCAGAAAACCATATGCATACCTAGGAGGATGAGAAACAGCAAAATTACCTATAGGTTGTGAGAGATGGATATCCTTGCCACTGTGTGCAGACTGTATAAATAAAGTGAATATACTGGCATTAGCATTTGGAGTAATACATTCCAGGAACAACAAAGTGAGCTAAACCTAGTTAGATCAGGTCAAACAAGCACAATCTCCACAAGGGGATTAAGGAGCCTGGAAGAGACATCAAATTATTTTTTCATTTTTCTTAGGACTTTCTATTGCACATCAGTAATGAAAAGTCTTATCTCTGTCTTTTACTATGTAGCTTTTCAACTGTGTGTATGATCTGACTTGGACTGATTCCAGCTTTGTTATTATTGAAAATCTGCTTTCAAATGCAAACATAAAAACACCGATGTAATAGCCATTACTCTGTTTACAATTATAGCACTAAATGAATGAGTCATTAATAGCTTTTTTACTTTATTACTTCAAAATGTTTTACCAAATATCCATAAAACTTCACCATTACAACCACTTCCACCCAAATGCAGCTACCATATCACCACATGTATGGATTGGTTACAAGCTTTAGCCACATTAATATAATCTCTCTCATACACACATTTCTTTCAACTCTCCTCTTTGCTTTGAAGAAAGCGAAGAGAGGAGAGATCACATAAAATTCTCCTGCCATTATAGCCAAGAGAGGATAAATGCCTTCAGTTATGGTATTCCAGTCAGCAAAGTTCACTCCAGTTTCCCAGATGTTAAAGTATTGACAGCTCCTATCTATTCATGTGCTGCAAATCAGCATGTCCAAAAAATAAACAGGTATGTGACAGTAGTCCTCTCACCTAGTAAAGCAGGCCACCAGTTCTCTTCTCCCATTGTATTGCCTAGCTGCTTCAGTAGACATAGGACATTAATTAAAGTGTCAGGGAAAAGTAAAAGCAGTAGACCACATTTCAGTTTGAAGGGGTTGGTAAGCACTGATGATCTTTCTTCTTATGCCTGCTTGCTTTCTACTTCTTTGATCATATGATGTGATGGAGAGTGGTGATGCTGAGCTGGCATGCTCAGCAGCAGGCAGAAGCACAGTGATGGTTAGTGAGTTCCACCATTCCACGTTCATCTACCATAGGGTGTGGGGTGGGGGGAATGTTGCTGAACGCATACGTGGGACCTCTTCACCAAATAGAAGTGTCATTAAGTTTCCTTCTCCAACAGAGATTTATATTGGCTGTGGGATTTATATTTGTTGCTGCCTGACTCTGGACTCTGCTCTGCCCTTTTGGAAACCAGCTCCACACACAGAGGTAAGGGCACATAACAGAGGACCTGTCTTCTAGCCCTGCAGCACTGAGAGGAGATAATAAAGCCCAACTACTGTGGACAAACGAGAAAAAACATGGTAAGGGGAACAAATCCTGGGATGGCATAAAAGGCATTAAAATTAAAGAGACATGAGTAATTTAGTTTGGAAAAAAGAAACAAAATGTATTTTCAGAGAGAATGGGGTCATGAGTTTTACTGATGATGCGTAAAGACAAATCTCTGAGTTTCAAATGTCATGCAGTACTGCTGTGGGCAATGAGTTAATGTGAAGCATCACTACAGCTCATGAAAAATATCCAAAAGTAACATGAAAATATTCTTCAGATGGTAGGACAGGAGGAAGCATCTTCTTGAGGAGTATACACCTGCGTTTTGCAAAATCCATTAAAAAGGAGAGAGACACCATTGCACAGTCTCCTAGTGGGGGTTGTATTGTTGGAACAAATCAATTTCTGACTGTCAATATGCAAGTGAAGCAAAAACTGGCTGATTACCAGATCCTTTCCCAGGTATCCATGCATTAGCACATCGCTCATTAATGACATATAGTGAATATAAAAACATCCTCCCAAACCAGGAGTTGCTGTCAGATGATGTGCCTCAACAGCAGGAGAAACAAGTCGGTTACAAGCTGCAGAAAATGAATGTGTTTTCTTCTATCCAGCTCAACACCCTGCACAGATGTAATTCAACTGACAATTTTTGTGCTCAGGATATTTGAATACAAAAGCAGCTATTCCACTGACACAGTCAATGAAGAAGAGAGCAAAGGAACAGGTATCTTAAATGAGTTCAAGAAGTAAGAATTAACAAGAAAGTAATGATAATAGAATTGGTTTCTGCAGCAACAGATGGAAGCATACATATAACTGGATCCGATGCTTTGCTGCTTATAATCATCAGCAAGCACTCTTTGGAAATGTGAATGACTTTTAACATTATGGGAGCAGTAGTAAAACAAAAAAATCCCCACCTCCATTAACTCCATTTGATTCAGAGGCCTTTGTGTTTCAAAGGCTGCTTGATTAAGCTGTTGCAGCTTGTAATGATCTGATTTTACTCGCTGAGATGAATGAGAAAAAGTATGGTTTTGCTGTGGCTTTTCTACTGCTTAAGATCAGAAGTCATTCAATCAGGAAATGAAAACTCTCTCATGATCCTTCTGAAAATAAGAGTTTGCTCTTCATTTCTCTTTTCTGAGTGACTTGGCTTAAAGGCAAATGAACATAAAAGTTGTAAGAAAATGGGATAATATTACTGAGATGCTTTGTACAGTGAGTAGATTCCAACCTGACAGAATGAAGTACTCAGAAAGCAAATACTACAGTGTTTCATGACTATGTGAAGAATCTCAGAGGACTGTGAAAGCAAAAGAAAGTGGAAATGTCAAGAGGAATCGTGACTCTTTCATAGATACTCGTAGGACACCTCTGTCTCTGGCTGCCCTTGAATAAGAAAATGTAAGAGCAGAAGGACTAGAAAAGAAAGCAGAAACCTCCTCCAATCCTACAGAGCAGGGCTTGTGCTTTGTAATGTCAGACCTGCACTGTTATATGCAGAACTCAGATGGGAGAAGGTGGCTCTGATCTGCAAGTCTATGTCTCAGAAGTCTAACTCAGGTCTACAAGACAGAATCAGCATTTAAGGGGAATAGGCTTTGCAAAAAGCAGTGTGCTGAGTATCACCCAGTGTCCTGGCTGCTAAAATCACTCCTGGCCGCCAAAATCACTCCTGGCCATCCCCGTGGCTTCAGAGAACTTGGCTTTTATTCTCTGCATGTGTCAGTGTTGCTATATCTGAGACAATCCCCAGGTGAGTCTGGCCTGGGAGTAAGGAGCTTTCCTGCTGTAGGAGATGCACTAGAAAAACTTTCAGTGGAGCCTTCATATGGTGAGAGTGCTTCAGAGATTCTGCTACACAGCATTTTGACAAGGTCTGTGATTTCAGCTGGGGTCTCTGAGTAGTTGTAATAAGTAATTACACCTCCAAAAACAAGGGAAGATTTTTCAGGACCAGTTCAGAAAGAGGATGCTCTCCTTGCCCTTCAGGGACCAAAGAAGTTCAGGTAATCAACTCAGGTGGCCTTGGCTCAGCGCTATCATGTGACAGGTTTTGGGCTTCTGTCCCATGAAAAGTTCAAATGCTTGGATTTAGGTTCAACAGGGAATCAGGGTGGGAGGTTAGCAGTTATGTGTCCCAGGTATGATATGGGTTAGAGAGTTGACCTCTACAGCTCAGTGGCATCTTGTGGGTTTTGTTGCTGTGCTCTCACAGTGACGCTGGTGCAGGAAAATAAGGCTCTGGGAGGTTAGTTTACCTGAGGTGCAGCTTTGCTACAAACAAATCTTTATGACAAGATAATCTACTGCAGATGGAGACACAGCAATAAGCCCTTCTGCTCCAGCAGTATCTTCTACATTGATTTCCTGACTCCTGCTTTGCTCTCCTGCACTGGAGAGCTGCCTTTCTACATAAATATCTTTCCCTGAGAAAATCTCTTGGGGAATAACTCCGTATTTTTCAACCAAGTTGAGGTTACCCATTTTACATTGCTGTCCTTCTGCTGTAAAAACCTTTTCAGCTGCTCTTTTCATTTTCTTACTTCCAGGAATGGTGAATTCTTACCGCAAGGATGCTCTGTATTTGGAGCAGTTTGCAAAAGACATCTAAAATACATTAGAATTTTAAAAGTTTAAACTTTTCTTTTTCCCTGGGAATTAAGTGTGCAATTTAAAAGAATATTTTCTATCTCTTTCATGTGCCATATCACACACAGTGGTCGTGGTAGAAAAGTTACATCAGTCCACTTCTAGAACCCACAAACAGAGAAGAAAAGTTGGGTCAGTTCTTGTGCGCTTTTCAAAACCAGAAAACTATTTATTTACTGCAACAGAAATTGACCTAACGAGCAAACTAACCAGCCTTAATTCAATGGAAGCATTTATATCTGCTAATGTGCCATTTAATGTGCTGTGTAATACAATTCTGCATTCCTAACTGAAGAAAATTTTACGTGTGCTGTATCAAATGTCTCATTGGTTGAATTTCATATGTCTCCCCAAGTCTAATTATACACCTGCATCAGGGTGGAAAAAAAAATAACAAAATTTGTTATAACTAGTTCCTGCTGTCTGAAGTGAAATAACCACGACAGACATGACCATTTCAGATATGATCTGAAATCATCAGAAGCTGAAAAAAAAACCTCCTGCTGAGTTCAGTGGGTCTTGTCTCCAATCTTGTGTTAACACTCTTGTGACGGACCATACCTGTGCTCCACCAGCATTATAAAAACAGGTGGAGGGAGCCCAAAGTATTTTGGAATGCCCAGGCCTAGAGCAATATTAAAAATGCCATAAACAGCTGATAATTCCCTCATCTGTGTCTCTAGCCGCATGACAAATAAACACAGCTTTTGAGCAAGCAGGGAGAAGAAACATAGACAACATCCTTAAAAAATGCATTAGGACTGTTTTGATGAGAAACTCAAGTAACTGCGCTGTTTGTGGTTGTGAAAAAGATTATTGCATGCTGTCAGTTTTAGTGGGATTTTTTTCCTTATGGTTCTTACAGTATTCTCAGTGAAACAACTCTCAAGCAATAGGATTTTCAAAAGGCTTAAGATAAATACAGTGTGATGCATTTTGACTATGAAAAGGGTTGTATTACTTTATAGATATACACCTCTGGTGCAGTGAGATACTCCAGTTGCCTGTAAAAAGTGGGTAGGAATCCTTTGTCTGTTCCCTTCAGCTGTATTGCCTTACTGTTAACACATTACAAGTCTCATACTGGACATCAAAATAAGTGCTAGGATGGTGTGAGTATCAACAAAACAGAGTTCACTTCACCTATATTATCAAGCATACAAACAAGCAGGCAAAGCTTGTGGAGACACTTATTTCTCAAAAAGAGAAGAGCATGTGCAAGCTAAACTTAATTTCTTATGGTACATTCCCTTGCATGACTTGTAACATGCAATCAGGAATTCCTGCTCTTGTGGACAGGTTTACTGAAACACACAACCTACACAGTGAGCTCTGCAGTCTTCAAGCCCTCGTCTTCTTTCAGCCTTCAGTAGCAGAATGTTTGTCAGCTGTAGGAGATGTACATTATCCTTAACTCCAAAAAGTGGCTATTTTAAAGCAGCTATTTTATTAAACAACGTTCTCCTTTCTGAATCCCAACTTTTATATACTGTAAAACAAATGCAATGTGAAACTGTTCGTAGGCTGGTTTGATACATTCGTGGATAAAAGAAGAACCCATAGTCTCCTGCTGAAGAATGATTCTTGCTTTCTGTAAACAAGAAGCCATACCAAAGAAGGGATGAAAATTAATGTGGTTACCTCTGAGAGGGAAGCTGTAACCTTCACAGAGACTTTCTTTCCAGCTGTGTTCAAAGGCACTGTAATGACTTCAGAGAACTGCAGTGACTCATTTTAGTTGATGACTACATAACTATTCATTTACACTTAATGAGTTTATTCCATCAGGTATAGGACAAATTCTAAACAAATAATGCCACTGAATCATACACATCAATAAATTTGAGCACTAAACTGATTCTGGGCAACAAAGGTAATGATAGAGAGAGCGGAAGAAAAGCTGCTTCCAATTAATGAAAATGCCCTCTGTATTTTCTAATAGCTCAAGCATTAATTTGAAAATGGCTTTCTTGGCAATAATTTACAGACAACCACTTCATAATGGAGAAACAATTCAAATTTATGTGCACTCAAATGGTGATGATCTGATTAACTTATTAAATTCTTGTTGATTCTACAGTCCAGATGAAGTGTACCATTCTTCATGGGTTTCATACCTCATAGTTTTAAGTTCTCACATCAGACTTCAGGCTTCAGTTGCTAGTGAAGGTCTTTTGTCTGGGATATCTGGTGCAGAGTGGACAGAACCAAGATCCCAGGGACTGATTTTATTTGTCTCTTTCCATTAATTCCAAAGATATATTTTCTTCCACATTGGAGGAGCACTTGATTAAATTTAGCACTAGAATTCGCATAGTCCTCAGTTGCTGTGTAGTATAATTGAAACGGTGTGAAATATTAGATACACACAATTCAAGTTAAAGCTGATTCAGTCAGGGGATATCCATGCTGGATTTAAGTTCAAGAAGCTTAGCTTGAACCATGTCAAGCTTAATGTCCTTCAAAGGAAGCGAGTTAGCTTTTGAAGTAAGACAAGATAAAAAATTATCCATGGGAAAAGACAAAAGAACACAGTCAAATCAGTCTGCCAAATCTAGTGTCCAGTGGTTTTAAACAATGATCAGTAATACCAATTTATCTGTAATGTATTTGTCAGCTGGAGCTACCCCAGCTTTAATCACCATCCCTTTGGATTTTTGGTACATGCTAGATAATTCCAAGGACAGTACAAAGTTGTTCAGACCCTCAGATACTGTATAGAAAAGACTACTGAGGTGCCGCACATTAGCATAAATTATTGTAAATAAACATTAACTATCTCCAGCATCCCTTTCACAGTAAAAGAGAGACTTCTTGTGGCTATGCAGCGTGGCACATTAGAAAGTTCAACATATTGCTGTTGAGCAAACATGAGCCCTAAAACAACCAGCCCTTCATTTACCACTGTGCTTCACGGCTGACCTTTACACTTATTCTCTGTCTTGTTTCCGTCTTGGGCCATTGCAGCCTTGCAGAGTGTTATCAGTGTAGTCCAACATTGTTCAGACAGAAGATGGGCTTGAAGCATAACTATATTTTCAGGTGTGACTTGGGTGTCATGACTCGCTCGTGCACATCCCCCTGAAGCTGCAATTGCCTATATTCAAGACAAAGAGAATTGTTTAAAAACATTCAAATATTTTAGCCTATTATAGGCAAAACTGAAACTTCTTTCTCCAAAACTGCCCTGAGTCTTGTCCAGTGTATGCAAATTCTGAATAAGCCTAGTTTGTTAACTGGATGAGAATGTACATTTTTCCTATTCATTGAACATTTATCTTGATTTTTATCTGTACAAAATTCCAGATTTCTCCATTTTCTGTATTTACCTGGTAACATTATCAACCCCAATATTTAAGTGTATAATCTGTTACTTTCAATCATTCTAATAATGACACTGGGAGTCCTTCTCATTCACCCAAAATAACACCCTCTCTTTTTGGAGACCAAAATCTGAAGTCTGGATCAGTCCTTCTTTAAAATTCTGTGGAAACTTAGAAAGGTTGATTTTTCATCCGAGTACAATTTAAATAAAAAGTGTCAGTTTGACAGAAATTATCTGCAGAAATCCAGTTTAACTGACAAGAATCAGTAGCTGTTTTCACTAGAGTTCCTCTGCACAAGACCACTCTGAAGAGGTGAGGTACATGAACTAAATATGTAAAGTCAGCATTCGTACATTGGGTGTCTTCTAGAAATTATCCACAACCAGTAAAGAACATTTTATTTCCAAGTGAAAGTAGGCACAAATGGTTTAATGCTCTTTGTTGGCCTTGCATGAGCTTACCCATGTTGTCTTCCCATCTCTCCTTGTTTCACTCAACTTCCAGGACCATTTGCCCCTTTCTGTTTGTCCACAGGTTCTTTAAAATGCTGTGTTGGTGTGGCTGAGGCAAAAGACAATTTTGTCTGTCTTTATTAGACCTCTTGCCATAGCAAAAGTGAATTTCCTGCCTGATACAGATGTTTATTCTATGTTTCAGACAGAACAATTCTTTTAAGTCCATCACAGGAAGCACAGTTAGAAGTAGCACCAAATAAATGAAGTAAAGCCAAGGTAGATTCCATGAGCACAGGCTAATTCTACCTACATATAGGAAAGACCATGATCCTAGTAGCTAAATATGTCACCACCATTAACATTATTCCTGTCAGCCTGGGATGGGGTTAATCATGGCTCAGCTTTTTAGTCTAGTGCTCAGTGACACTGGATTGCCAGGATGACACCCTATTCTGTCTCTGCTTTCCTGGCACAAAAGAAAGGCAGACACCTTTCTTCATAGCTGCATGCATGCTCCTCTCTCTTCCCTGCACTGCTAGGAACTCTTGCTGAAAGGTAGTCCAGCAAAATTTTATCCTAGTACTAAAGTGTGTTCATTCTTTGCACATGTAGAATTCCAAAAAATCCTGCTATTTGAGATGGGAAGGCTTTCTTTGGTAAAATGACTCTGCTTATTGGCTCAAATCTTGCAATACAGCTTGCAGCCCAAAGCACATTTTTATGACCACATTTCAGTGTTAAAAAATATCCCATGGTCTCTTGAAAATACAGTATCTCTGAAAGTATTGCTGCCACAGTCTTAACTAAAGCAGTATAAATGCATAAATAGAAGGGACAAGGTGAAGTCTTTCAGAGCATTCCCCTAAAATAGTAACAGGTCTCTAACTAGGTATTTTAAGAATTTTCCCCTATTAGCAAACTATATAGCCAAAACTAGCTGTCATTCCAACTAGGTGGTTAAAGGGCAGTATCCTCTTATCAGCCAACCGGAATTATCACACAGAAAAAAATCCCATTTTTCTTCTTTAATTCAGGTTGCAAGAATGTATCTATGTTTTCCCAGAAAACTTTCTGCAGAGAGACCTCCGCTCACTCTTTCTTTGGCAGTGCTTGGTGAGTGTTAATTCTGGTGGTCAGTGCTGGGCTCTCACTGAATACAACACAGTATCCAAGGGGCCAGTGGTGAGCCTGGGACCGAGGTCAGTGGCAAATAAAGCCATAAAACACTTGTGCATTGCTGGATGCAGGTCAGTAATTTTACTTCTCCCATTAATTTCAATGGTCTGATCACATCAGGATGAGGTAGGCTGCTAGATTTCCATTATCCAGTAACGCTGAGGTATGAGGAGCTGCCTCTTGCAGGATGGAGGGTGTCACTTTTACCTAGTCTAGGCATCACTGCAAGCTAAGGCTGTGTGTGCAGGCTATAAATTAACTGTTGCAGCAGCCTGAATCACTTATGTAGCACTTCAGGAGCTATATGTCAGTGTATATCAAAATAGCAATGTATCAACAACTGTCTGAGGTGCAGAACATGAGATAAAAAGAAAATGGGGTAATTTAAAAAAAAAAAGAAAAGGGATTGGGCAACTATGAGTTGCTGATGAGCAGCTTCAGAAGCCATTGCTCATATGCCAGCATTTGCTAAGATCAGTTCTGGAAAGGCTGTAGGCAAGGAGAGGGACAGGTGGACTGGATACAGCATGGAGACCCCTCAGCTCTAGCAGCTTGTGCTGGACTCTGGCTTGGCCTCATGCCATATCATTGAGAGGTAATTAGTTCAGGGTCATTTAAAACGTGCTCATTTGACCAAATGCAGCACATACCTCCTCAAAATGAGAGGGATTTACATCAGTCTTGCCGTTTGTATTGAGGTTGACGCTAGCTGTAATGGGAGCTGTATATTTGTAGACGCCCCCAGAAAGATTTGCCCTGTCATGTACTGCCTGATAAACAAGAGAATGAGATTTGGATACCACATGAAACAAAAAAAGGGGGAAAGGAGATGAGGAATGTCATTTGATGGACACTGATAGGCATTTATTCACCATGACCTAATTCACCGCTCGTTTCTAGGGCCCAGGGCAATGAATAACATATTAAGTAATATTAACGTGAAATATGGTTTCTGCTAAAACAGCAATATTAGGAAAGAAACTACCATTATATGCAAAAAATATACACAACCCCCTTAATTTTTTTCCAGAATCCTTTCTTCAGCTGCAGACTATGGCAATTTGGCTAGTTACATAAATTCCAGTATTATTACCATCTCCAAAGCCTAGGACTTTTCTAGTTACTTCAACAAACAACACTATTTTTCTAATTCTATTTTCTTCTGTTCCTAAGTATCTTCCAATCCCTTTTTAATGTATGAATGAAGCAGGAAGGCAGCTTATGTTTTTATGTCTCTCAGCACTTTTAAAGACATTAACCAAAGCTGTTTATATCTTCTCTCCATAGAAAAGCAGAAGCTTGGAAACAACTCTTTATTTTCTAAAATGCTGGAAATGCGAGTGCATGTTCACAGGTGTATTTGATATAATATTTGATATCAACATGCACATTTCTTTCATGAGGAAAGCAGTAAGCAGATGAAACTGGGAAGCACTAGTAAGAAAAAGCAAAAAAACCCCACATGAAATATGATATAAAATTGCAGCAATAGTATTTATGTTCTTTTACATACATTTCCATGAAGTATAAATCTGGATAATGCTGAGATTATACTCCTTCCCCTCTCTAGTGGAAGAAGAAATGCAAATACTCTAGACATTACAATTCATTTCGTGCCTCTCTTGGAAACACATGTATCACAGAGAGGATTTTTTTTTTTTATTATGTATTTGACTTGTAGCTGAAAATAAAAATAACTGTACTAAAACAAGGGAAAATTTTTGCATTAACAAAGGGAAACCTCAAAATTTAGCAAAAAATTATAGTATAGTTTGTCAGAGTGAGAGCAAGGGTACCTGAGATCAGTTTTAGCTCCAGATCTAGGCTTTACTCATCTACACACCCTCACCAGCAGCTCTGTTTGCAAAACATGTCCTTGATCATCACTGTAAAGTCCTCAGGGCAAGGAATTGGAAGCTCCTTGCATTGACCCCTGTGCAGGAGACAGGTCCATGGCTGTTCGAACAAAAAATGCAGAGGTGTGGCATTTGTCCTCTGCAAAGTGGCTTGCTGGGTGGAAAGACAAACTCAAATATCACCCCAGCATAAAAACACTGCATATGGCTGTGATGGGGATCCAACCCAGGCTACAAAATCGTGCTCAGTATTATGAGATAAGGGGAAAAACAACAAAGTGCTCAATACCCCATAAGAATGAGGAAATGAAATTATTTACTTTTGAGGGTTGAAAAATAACCATGCTAAAAACAAACCAATTTAGAAAAGCAATTTTTACAGAGACAGAAAATATTGAGAATCTTTGCAAATAATTAAGCAGTGTAATTGTAGATTATCTTTACTTAATAAAGAGAAAGGTTAAGCATCTCCAGAGCTTTAGAAGACTGTTCTGTTATTATGTCACAATTGATAGGAATTTAATTGTTCCACTTGAGGATTATTTGCCTCTTATCCTCATGATTATATATCTTTTTGGCTCAGAAATCAAAACTAGTTATCAGCAAAAGTTATTAATTTCTCTTAAACAGAGAGTTTTCTTTTGAGATCTTCTGTTGATACACACTAGTCTTGAATACCTTTCTTCTGTAATTTATAGAGAATGGCTGGTTTCTGTCTCAAATTTACCCAATTTATGTATTCTTTACCACAGGCTAATGGTTTCATCCATCTCAGAGGAGTATATAAGCTTTTCAATTTAAAAATTGAAGTCCTTTCCTTTCCCTGAAAAATTAACTTGGTTGAAAGAATACAAGAGGTCTCTGTTTAGCAAAAAGTTGCAGATGAGATAGATGTCCCTAGATAGTTCTAAAAATCTGGAGTTTGATGTTCCAATCAATCGGGAATCACCTGCAATCCACGTGCCACCATAGCCTCAGGCACTGATGTTCATCATTCCTGTTTCAGTGGTTACAAAGGGATCAAGACATCAGCATATATGTGTGTACATGTAGCATGTACATAGTATTTTTTTATTCACGTTGTCTTTTAACACATGAATCATTACATCGCAGACTTCAATGGCAAATGCAAGACTCCAACAATGGCACAGAAAGCAACCACCTCTGTGCTTGCTTGAGAATAGGATTACCTTTGTTTTCATGCTCATTTCCCCTCACCACTATTGTGCTTTTTAGCATAATACAAGCCTGAAATGGTCCTGTGCTTGCCAATTGGTGGCCCGCCATGAGAGCTGATTTAAGCAGTTAGCAAAATCCCCCATCTGGTATTTGGACTTCCAATGTATGTCCTGCACATTAGCACAGCTGAGCTTCCATCTGAGACCCTCTGTGCATTTCCACCAGGTGAGCCAAAATACTAAGCCAGGAGGTGCTTTACTAAACCTGTCTCAGCTGGAAGTTGGTCTCTGCAATATTTTTCAATGTTATTAAATTAGTTCATTCCATTCACAGATTCAGATGTTATTTTAGAACAGTTTTCCTCTTTTCCCCAGGCAATCTGTTTTTTATTACAAGCTATTTTTATATGAATCTTGTTCTTCAGAATTCTTGGAAGAAAGAAAAATGGTCTCTGAGCTTAAGGTGTGCCCGGTGCTAGCTGTTCACTGATTTATCATGTGAATTTGGCATTATGCCATTTTTTCTTCTGCTCAACTCTTATCTTGCTCCCTGAAAGCTTTGTTAAAAAGACCAATACCCAGGAAACATAGTACCTGTGATTTTTATGGAATACATTGTGTAGTTAAAGATTTTTGAAGTACACTGATTTTTTCAGAAATTATCTTATTATTGGGTCTCAAGTATTTTCCCTGACTGAAGAGAGGTGGTAATAATATCCATCATGAATGTATCCGAAATGTCTCTTTGGGTCATGCTACCATAACCAGTCTCATCTCTTTTTAGTTGCAATGCAGTCTATGGCTAGATGCTTATGTTATTTGTAGGCCTAATTCCTCCCACCTTTGGACACATAAAAGTATCTTCAGAGTCTAATTTAAAAGCATAGGAAATAATAGGCACCTTTTTTAAAGTTTGGGCTCTCACTGTTAGCACCTGTCAAAAGTTTTTGAAGCCACTGCTGTTTTGAGACAAGTGAAGGGAAAATTGTATTGTCAGGGAGATCTCAAGTGATGATTGTATAGAGGAAAAGAGCTTATTAAGACAATTACCAAGGGTAAACAGAGGGTGCTCAGCCCTGATGGTTATATTTGGTTTGCCTAGCAGCCAAAAGGCTGCCAGCTGTTCAAGCACATGGCCAATCACATCCCAGCCAGGGGCACAGCCTCTGCCTGACCAGCAAGCAAAGCACATTTGATAGAAGACAGGGGAGATGACAAAATCTGTGTGTAGGTGCAAGATGCATAGATTCAATGTTAAAGGTACTTTCAGCAGATGAATGTGGTATGACTTAGAGATGGCCATACTGGGGAATATATTGGGGTCACTGAAGAAAGCTATTGCATGGTAAATTTCTCTGAAAAACGAGGAGAGCTGTTTTACCATGAGGCTGGACACAGGCAGGCCAGAGAGATTACGGAGTTACTCAAATCCTAATGAGTTTGAGTAAACCCTGAGCAACCTCTTCTTGACTCTGCTTGGACAAGGTGGGTCAGACTGGAGACATCCAGAAATCTTTCCAATCTCTGCAGTTCTGTGACTTGGTGAAGCATAAAGCCTGTGAAAGTGATAAGGACAATCTATTAAGTTGGAATGCCAGAAACGTGGAACATGAAGTGTGTCATTGAAGGCTAAGAGGAACATGGAATGTGGGTGAAGAAATGAGGCTGTTGTCAGGAGGTTTCTAGGGTACTCTGGGGCTGTGAAAAGGATGATCAGAGTACCCATAAGACCATGGGCTTTGCAGCATGGATGGAACTTGATATAGCAAAAAGGATACATAAGAGATAATGGAGGTAGGATTCACAAGAACCAGATGGATATACTAGCAGAGAAGATGAGGAATATAGAGAATCTCTAGGAAATGTGTCTTGATTAGTTCCATGGTTCTGAGAGGCTTCCTATGTTTCAGCTTGTGTTCAGTTCATCAAATGTTTTCTACATCTTTATGCAGAATCTTCACTGCTGGTTTTGTTTTTTCCCCAGTTGTTGTTATTTGGATTTGAGGGCTTTTTCCTCCTTAATTTTTGTTTTAATGTCATGCATCTCAGCGAGACCATTTCTCACTTTCTTGAGTTAATTGTAGGCAAGAGGTGGAACCTGCTTACCATATGTTACTTTTTAATGAATTATTTCTTTCTGCATGCTACTCTTTGATATGAATTACTTACTTTGGCTCTTTTATTGTGGTTACAGGGTGCTAATGCACTTCTAGTATGTCATAGGAGTCATTTCCATCAGAAGAGTTTAGCTTTGATCAAGCTTTTCCTGTTATCCTTGTTGATTACTACTATTTGCATATTACTTGATTCCCCAGGTTTGTGATCTGTCGTTTGGTCTGGTTCCATCCTCTCTTGTCTCTCCAGGCTCCTTGTTTGCTTTGCTTTCCTGCTTTGCTCTGCTTTGGTGTAAGAGACATTTCCAAACTTGATAATTTCAAAGGCAAAGGTTTGCTTTACACATTTGCTTTTTTAACTTTTGGCAGTTTTAGTTTATTTCATTACAAATGAGTCTTTGATATTCATCAGAGATCCTGTGGTGAATTGTTTGCTATTAAATACCTGGTTGAAATCGGGAGTCAGGTAAAATGGCACTGTTTCAAAGAATTAGTGCTGACAAAATGAGGAAAGCAGTAGCTTTAGCATCAAGGTTTTGTCACAGTCAGGTGTGCTTCCACATTTGTTTTCTGTACAGATGTCATGCTTCTGTCTACGTGAAAGTTTAACGTGAGCTCCTAAACTCACACAGTGAGAAGTGACTAGTTTTTATGGTGTTTGGGACAATGAAGGTCATTTCAACTATTTGCCTGTGTCTCCCCTGCAAAGCCATACATCCACCACTCTGTTTTGTAATTTCCAGGATGCTCCTCATTATGTTAACTGCCTATGAACCTGCTCGTTGGGTAAATGAGGTATTGATAAATGGGAACTAAAGTTAAATCCAATTATGAATGGTAGTGCAAGTTTCTGGTCCGTACCTGTCATCATCCTTTAGTGTTCTTCTTATTGCTGAGTGGATTAATCCATTTGGCTTTATTAATAATTCTCATATTTACTTTTTCTTCTGCTGCATATGCATGCTCTGAGGCTCATGCCTCCTTCTCTTCGATGTGTTACCTTGGATTGGCTGCCATTCCATATCAAACTCACCACCTCCAGAACTGATTTTTCAAGACTGCCCTTGAAGTCATCTCTGCTTACCTCACCTCTAGCACTGTCAGTGACACAACTTTCTCTCACCTCTCTGGGATATGGCTTATTGACCTCTGCCACTTATTCTTCCAGATGAGCCAAATTGTTGCTGTCACATTTTTCTATTGCCTCACCTCTGTGTTTCTTCGTTGGGTTCCATGAATATATCAAATTCAGAATCCTTGCTTTCAAGTCTCTATATGAATTCTCCACTTTTATAGTTGCCAAAAAACATTTTTCACACCCCCTTTCCTACTTCCAGTGGCATTCCTCAATGTGATTATTCATTTAAAATAAGTGGAAACTTCTTAATGACAGGGGATGGATTAAATATTCTACAATTTATTTGCTTTCCTTACGCTCATCTATGGCACTAATTATTCAGTAGGATGAAGAGTAAGGTGGAACATAAGCACAGCACCAGCTGTGACCTGCACCCTTTTCCTTTTACCTTGCGAGCGGCAATTTCAGCTGCTGCTCCAGATCAAATAATCCATAGTGTGAGAGGATTGAATATAGTGAGATAGATTCAGTCTAATTGAGAAGTTCACAGTGTTCAGGCTCTGCCCTTCCAGAAAGTTGTAGGCTGGGATCCATATGTCCCGTAATATATTTCTATATATCCTGTGCAAGTGATCGAAATTAGGTTCATGCCACAGCTTCCTCTCCTCATTTTCCTCCAAGACCTTTTTCTTTCCAATACATTTTTTTTGTGATCATTTTAAAACTGGTCAGGCTAGTTCTGTTCCAGTGCCCAAACACTCTCTGAGTGAGAAATGTTATCCTGTATCCAACCTAAACCTCCCCTGAATCAGCTTCAGGCCATTCCCTGTCACTGTTCATGAGAGAGAAGAGATCAGAGTCTGTCCCTCCTTTTCCCCTTACAAGGAAGCTGTAACTGCAACGAGGTCTCCCCTCAGTCTCCTCTTCTCCAGGCTGAACACACCAAGTGACCTCAGCTGCTCCTCAATGGCTTTCCCTCAAGGCCCTTCACATGCACAGAAACACAAACACCCAGGCCAAGAATACATTCAGCAATCTTTAAATAATCCTGTATTATGGATGCAAAGGGACACTTTGAAGCACAAAATGCTGGTTTCCTTGTTTATAAGTATAAAATACACACATGAAAGAAAATGAAGAGCTGTAAGACCTATTACTAGAGAGTTTCCACTCTGCTTTGGTTATTTTTGTAATTTTGGAGGCTTTCTCCAGAGCCAGAAGGATATAATTTCTTGATGCTACAATAACGTCTTTCTTCAAGCATGAAGTATTTTGTGTTCATTTTTGCAGCCTTAGTTCTGCTGGAATCAGGTAGAGCAAGGAACCCAGCACCTTTCTCTTTAGAAGGTGCTCTCAGTGCACACAGCAAAGATTATCATTTTTGTAAGCAATGAGAAATCTTTCAACTAATCTATGTAGGTGTTAACTTTCCTAATTTCCACATTTTTGTGAGAAACAAAGTTAGCTTTTTTATGGAGCAGGTGACTAAGCCTGAGAGTATAATCTCGGCACAAAGCCAAACAAAAAAAAGTGATTTACACCTCACTTAGATTACTAACACCTGAATAAAGCATTCTTAATTATTTCTGAAGGTCTGTCTGCAAATTTTTCACTATTTGAATTACTCCTACATATTATCAAATGTTTTAATTTTTTTTTAATATGGTAAAAATTTTATGTTGATAGTTGGTTACTATAATTGAGATGTGGTCATAAAATTGAAACAAAATTATCAATATAAGTTATTGGTTTGCAAGGAATGTTTACTAGTAATATGAGCTGAGAATATTCTGTGCATAATGAATATAATTCCTTTTCAGAGGAACTGAGATACATTTTGAATTTGCAAATATCAAACATGCTAATCTGAGCCCACATCTTTTTGATGAGAATTAAATGCGCAGATTTCTTTGAGAAGTAGGGTCTTTAATTTCTCTTCTGGAGGACAGAGTTTTAGCAAGTAGGTATTAGAGAAAGTGAAATATCTTGGAGAAATCATGAGAAAATGGGGGAAAAAAGAAAAATGGGGGAAGAAAAGAAATAGGGAGAAAAAAAGATTAAAAGAAATTGATGTTGGGCATAAGGGAGATTAAGGACAGCATTCTGACTAGGGGCTTCAATTTGCAATGCAAAGTCTGTATTCCAGAGAAAACATATTAGGCTTATCCCCAGAGTGAACCAGATTGAAAAATTGTGTTTTCTGGTTCTGAGTGTTTCCCATAATGTAGTGTTGTGCAACTGAAACTGCCGGTCTTCCTGTTTATCATCCCAAGTTTTTTTGTGAAAACTGCAGCATCAGCCCTTTGCAAGATAGGGTCATGAGATAGGAAAATTGTTGTTTCATTTCAACAATTTTACTACTTTTCTTTATATAATCTAATAGTGTGCTATAGCTATAACCTTCTCTGCCAAGTAAGCACAAAAGATTGCCCTTTAACTACTTTCTGCATTTTGCTATACCTGGCAAGCAAGAAAAATCCATGAATTTTACTAGTTCTTAATAAATACTCAACAGTGATATGAAGCAGCAGGGGAGATGCAAAAGAAATGATAATTCTATTAAATGAAAAGGAGTTCTATTAAGCCAGTTCATTTATGTTCAGGAAGGAGAAGGAATATGCTTACATATGATAAAAATATACTCATGAAATTTCTAATATTTATAGAACATTGTTCAAAAACCATTTCAATGTGAATAATGAATTGCCCTTAATCTTCCCATCTGAGCCAGGCTTACCTTCAAGTCTTCACTCTTACCCCATTTCTTTTGTGGGAACTCCTCCTTTCTGCAGGAGGGAGAAGGCATGGCATTAGGGGATCTCCCACTCTTGGGGCTGGAAAGGCATCAGTACGAATTACTTACTCCCCAGCCTAATTCATTATATTTCTGGAGCTGTAGTAGGGAAGCATTTTTAATCAGAATGCCACCTTAGGAAGAGCCCCATGCTGCCAGCACGACCCTGAAAAGTCCCAAGAGCCAAACAGCAAAAAAAACTGCTCTCAGGAGATTGCTTATCTGAGGAGCACTGCACACAGTCCCACTAGACACAGTGATGATATCATAGCTATTCACCTCTCTTTGGCAATATTTTAGATTCTGATGGTTGGATAATACTTACCCATGTCTGAAATCAGCATAGAAATTTGTCATTTTGTACTAAGTTTTCCTCCAAAATGTCCGTCTGCTATTCAACTCATCAACAGAGTTGTTATTCCAGCAGGAGTTAAACTTCTTATAGACACTTGGCCACACTTCAGCTCCAGTGCTGTCTTTTACATGGTAACAGCCTGAAAAATGCAAAACCTGGTCTTCCTGAGTCCCATTTCATATATTCAGAGTGTTTAATCCTTGTTATAACACTTTTCATAGTGTTTACATGTTAGATTGTAGATGAGACCAAGACATGAAATAAACTGTCACCATTACAGCTCCCAGTCCCATGATCAGAACTGTTATTTCCTCACCAATGCATACACAAAGCTGGGATGGGTTGGAGGCAAATGTGCATAGGGGAACAGTCATTACCACAGGGATAGACGAGAAAGGAAAGGAGCGAGCTGGACACAGGAATGGAGGAGGAGGAACAGAAGATTGTAGGGCTGCAGTTTGGTTTGGTGCAGCTTATAAGGTATTGATACCTGCAGGGTGTCCCAGCTAAACCTTCCCATTGTACAGTGCACCTGTGGGTGGTGGAAGAGCGCTCCTACTCTCAGATTAATCCAGTCCATGGATTTTCAGGGAGGTCATCTTCCAGCCTCCATCTTTCTAAAAATTCTTCAGTGACTCAAAAGAAATCTGGGTAATGTTGGTATTGCAATTTTTTGCTTGTTTGTTTGTTTGTTTGTTTGTTTGTTTGTTTGTTTGTTTTTTATGATTGTGTCATAGTTCATAAAATAAAAGTATTTTTTGACTTCCAGAAAATCATACCAGTGCCTCTGGTGTAACACTTCTTCTAAACAGGGACTGTCCTCTGCAGCTGGCTACTCAAGCTAAACTGTCCTGTCCTCCCCAGCTAAGGCACATGGAGCCCACTACAAATTGAGCTAATATCTTAAACTGGTTTTTTGGCATTGGGCTAATAGGGTCCTGAGCAGTGATATCAATGACATTTTCCTGCACTATAGCAGCTACTGTGGAACCTGCTTTTCATATCCTAGTGCCTCACTTCAGCTTCCTTACTGTCACATCACTACTAGTCTCTTGGAGGAACAAAAAGATGAGAATTACTCACTTTTCTGTTAAATTACCCTAAGACTGCAAGAGACTTATCTGCGATAAAACCTGAAAATTGTCTGTTTATACACAGTTATGTTCAGGACCTATCACTTTTTATGTTTTGATGTTTACATCTCTCCGCTAATTTCACTTTTTTAATTGCTTCACCTTCTGTCATTAGTCTCTCATGGATCATCATTTTCACATTTCCATGCTGCATTCCCATGGTCTGCAAACAGCTTGCTAAATGGAGGGGTGTGGGTCCAGCACCCTGCTGGGCTCTTTCAGTGCCAATGCCTGAAGCTGCCAGGGCTGAGCTCCTGGGAGGCTGTGCAGCTACCTGCCTGCTCTGTCTTCAAGTGGGCAGGAGTTGCATTAAACAGGCAGGAGATCCCCCTGGACTGTGCTTGCCAGCTGTCCAAAACTCTTCCAGTTGGGATGTGTTGCTAACTCACAGGGCAGAATAAGGTGTGGGAATAGATGGGGGTCACCTGTGGCAAGGGCAATTCACTCCTTCATTCAGAGATGAAGAAGACAAAATACAGAACACAGCATGCTGTCTATATTCACTCCTAGAATGTATAATTTGTCAAAATAATGTTCTTTTAATACCCAATTAGACTTTCTTACCAGCCTGAGGCACTAGCATTTCTTATGGTTAATCAAGACCCCTGTTGCCAGGGTAAGTTCTCCTGTACAGCAGCCACGTTTTCCCACTTCAATCAGGTAGGGAAAAAACAGCCTGATTTTGAGTCAGCTATTTTTACAGAATATCCCTGGTACCTTCTGGAAGAAATTTGTGAAATACTGAGTATGTTATGCTCTGATTTCAGAGATTATTCAAACACCCCATGGAAAAGCCTTACAGAAAAACCTGTGTAAGTAGATAAATAAATAATGTGTAGGGAACAGATATAAATTTGGGTTGTAGTGAGGAAAGAAAAGTTGGAAAAGAGGGTGAAGCAATGCAGTACCACTTTAGTTCAATCTTCTACAGTCAAACAAAAGCAGTCTTTAGACCCACATTCAGTAATTTAAATCTGCTGACCTTTAATTCTCACCTACAATCTATAAAACAATATGAAATCATATTTCAGGTAAATATGTCACCTGTTCCAGAGAAAACTCGGTAAGCTAAAGACTGAGGGGATGTGGCAAGGGATAGTCTGTTAAATAAAGCAATGGTATGAAGGACATTCCATATAATACAAATATTTCACGTCTTGATATTTACTGTGCCAACTGTGACTGTGAAATTTTTCCCTTTTTGCATGACATTTTTTGCAGTTCCCATTTTCATTTTTTCCTGTATGCTCTTATTTAAATTCACATCACACCATAGTTCAGCTCTATTGAAAAAAAAAACCCCACTGTATTCTTCCTCTGATACATTCCTGTGTGCAGTTTTGGTAGCACTTACCTCCATTGATATTGTTAAAGTTTCATAGCAAGCCTTCACACTGTTCTGCTTTTGTGTAATCTTTATAGTAATAGGGCTAATTCAATAATATTCACACTGCCAAGTGAAGAAGCCCATAATGTAAAACTCAATTACCTTTTCCATTCCTTTTCTCAGTTGCTCTTCTGCTGCGCTTAGTCTTTTATCTTCTTCACTGTAAACAGGTAGCTTATTTAAATTTAATAGACACCACTGCCTTCCTCATTTCATTTTTTTTCCTTTGAACCTTCTAGACACTCTCATGAGATGTTCATTCACCTTAGTGTAATACCATAGTAATAGAAATACAGGGGGAAAAAAATTTAATGATTGCATAAAAGCTACAGTAAACGCCTAATGAACACTTTGTTTATGAAGAATTTTGCTTAAATTCCTAATAGCACTTTGGTAAATTATGCAAATTAAATATTCATTACTTTGTACTTCATTAGTTCACATTTGGAAAATTTTTTTCTTCTTTATAGTAGCCTGGGGTAAAGACTTTTTTAATATGGCTTATTCTGTTATTTTTTCAGAAAATCTTTAGTTAAAATGTAAGAGGAAAGTTGTATTTATTCCACAACAACCCAGAATATTTTCTCCCACAAGAATACTAGGTATGTTCACAAATTTTTCAGGGTTCTTATTTCAACAACCAAAGTGACTAAATATTTAAATTGATTTTTGCAGTAAGTTTGCTTGCTGATCATATCCCCGCTCAGAAAGAATTACAATTCCATTAGCATGAGCAATATCTGACAAATGGGGAAGCACAAAGCGCGTGCTCCGCGCTGCTGCGCTGCATTGCTCACAGTCAGCGCTGGCTGTGACCCTTCCAGCAGGTTTATTTGGTGCAGGAGGCAGGTGCTGCTCACCAGCCTTGAAAAAGTGGAAATAATTACAAGGAAGGTGGGAACTGGGGGCCCACTAGCCCTGCTTGCCCCCTGAAGGAAGGTGGCCATGGGATTGTGCCTGCCCACAATTCTCTGGCCAATGCACAGAATTTGTTTTTGCTGCTGTTTGAAACGTTGGAAGGATGTTAACTGAATGAAATCTCTTGAAAGGCTTAGTGCTCTGATTTGCTTTCCTCACACAATCCTTCATCCTCAGACGTGGTATCTGGGGATACAGTCCATCTCCAGAAAGTCTCCTCACAAGCTGTGCAATGCTTAAAAGCAGAAAAGCACTTTCTGATTGTTTATGGGCAGTAAGCCACATCAAACTTTGTTGTTCAGACTTGAAACTACAGAGGTTGGCAATTCCAGATAAATTTCAGATGTACTGCAGGGAGGGGATTCATTAAAATAAAATCTTAAAAGAGCTTGGGTTTAGCTTGCTGGTTTTCATTGAGCACACAGTAAATAGATGTAAAGGAGAATCCCTGATCTGGTGATTAGCAACAACACAGAGAGAAACAATTTGTTCTGTAAGTCAGCTGTCATATTGCTCCTAGCCAAAAGAAATATTCTTTTAATTCTCTTTCCAAGTAGTCCTAGGAAATAGGATGGGTTTGCATGGGTAATGGGATGAGGTGAGTGTGTTGGCCTATCCATACTCAATCAGTAGGGTTGCAGAATATTGAGATACTTATTGGATGCTCAAGACTCAATGTAGGGTCAAGTGTAAAGCCAAGCCACTGGTGGTTTGGGGAGAATATGAATGAAGGGCTGCAAACCATGCTTCATGTGATTTCACTGAGGTTACACAGGGAACCCATGGAACCATCTTAGTTGCTGCTGTAGGATGCAGTAATAACAGAGTAAACCTGCGTTTAAATGAGATTGTGACTGCTTGAGGTCCTTATCCTTCCCCAACCAGCAGGCACTGTGCACATTTTGGCAAGCCAGTTATTCTTGTTGTGCCTCTGGCACCGCAAGTGGAACACTGGGGAGAGAATAGGGCATTGCTCAAAAGAAGCAGTTGCATCTGTACTAGGCTAATAAATCAGAAACAGGCAAACATTAAATCTGAACAGTATCTCACTCTCTGTCTGCCTGCATTTTGCTGCATACTAATTTTCTCATTTTTTGTGAGAACTGCATCCAACACAGATCAAGTTCTACCTCAGAGGCTGCATGAAAATCAAATCACGTGTGGATCTTGTTTTATTTGCTGGGAGCAGGCATCTCCAGACTATGTTTAGAGCTTCTAGGGAATGCAGTGGAAGAGGTACAAATGAAGGTAAGATGCCTTATTACTAGTCACTTTCTTAACAGGTAGTTGTTTAAATAGCAATAAATAAACATCAATTGAAAATTTTAAGGCAATAGCCAAGAACGGATCAGCGTGCTTGGTCTTTGCATGTTTTATTAAGCATGGTCCACCTGACCATGAGTTATTTCCAGTTTAACTGGACACATTGCTAGGAGCCAGCCCATTAGAGTTGTGTAGTGCAAAGTTTCTTTAGCTCCTTGCAAAAGGTTTCTTTTAAAAGATGTGCTGCTGCATTGTTGGCATCCTGTCACATTGTACATACACACAGATCTGAAGCCTAGGCAGAGAGCTCCCTCACCAGTCAGAGGATTCAGCTCCTTCCTTCATGTATCCTCTGCTTCAATGGACTGCAGCACTGGTTTGTTACTGGTTTCCTTTCCCTAGACTTTTCATCCTCAGAATTAATGTCTATTTTCTTATTCACCTAACTTGAGTGCAACTCTCTCCAAAATATGTCTATATTACTCCCCAGTTAAGTGTTGTCTATCAGTTTTCATTTTCACACATCTGTGTGTGCTTATTGGGGTGAGGACTCTGGCACACACTATCCTCTGATCTGTGTCCAGGTTTGCATCTCAACAGACCTATGTTGCTTATTGTGATTCAGCAGTTGTGGATTAATTTCCAGGCATGCAGTGCAATATCTAAGGGATTCTGGGCCCTTTGGTGGAGTCAACAAGGCTGACCATATGGTAGCTCTCTGGAATTACAGTTTTCTACTTCAGGAAGGTATGACAAAAGCAGCATAGGCACAGGCACACATATACACACCAGGATTTTAAAACATGCTTCTTAACTGAGCTCTTCTTGTAGCGACTGAAGAGCACTGCTTCTCTCTTGCTTCAGCCACCCCTTCTGCCCAAGGTCTCTCATAGAATCAGTCCTGAGGACATTCACCTGAAGTGAGAAGATGTCTCACTTTACATCCACTGGTGCAACAGGACTCATCAACATCATGGTGTGTTGAACACAGACAGATTTCTCCAACAAAGCAGTGACTAGTTATGAACTTTGTCTAATTAAAAGTGACCAAGCGCCACTTACAGAGATGGCTTCTCTAGTGGAAGTAAGAGGATTGTATGTTTAATGCAAAAAATACACAGAAATATGCTTCTAAACATAATGAGCAAATTAATATGGTCCCAATCTATAAATAAAAACATCTGATGACACAAGCATTAACATACAAAATTAATATCTTCTGCAAGGCACTTACACAGCTTGAAGCACTACTCAGGATGGTTAACGAATCCCCTTGTGTATATTATCCAACAAGATCTATGTCATCAAATATTTTTATTGTTAGTTGAGAGTGCCTACACTCTTTAATGCAGCTGTAGCTGAGAGTTCAAGTTGTGATTGCTACTGCAGTGTCTCCATGTAAAACAAAATCGTAAAACAAAATCATAATACAATCTACTACTGCACATCTAACCCAAATCAGGCAGAGCCATATGAATTCTGTGCTTAGTTCACAATGCTTTTGACATGTTTGAAATGATGTGGCTAGGATAGACGTTGTACTTCATGACTGTTCATGGGAAGATGGGAATAATGACATGGCACCATAGGCAGGAAGGGTTTCACCGTATTTGTTCTTAAGTGTCCTTGCATTGCTGATCATCAAACAAACAAACAAACAAACAAACAAATAAATAAATATAATCAGTAATGCAGAGCCATTTCAGAAACAACATAAAAGGATGAGATGGTTTATAGCCATCTCATTGGTGACAGAGACATCAAATGCAGACAATATTCAGTGTCCATTTTGATTCATTGCAATCAGGCAGGAAATGAGGTTTGAGTGACAACATTATTTACTAAGTCATAGGCTGCTGAAAAGTTTCATCATCCATGCAAAACAGTGGAGCTTTTCATTAACAAGTCTTGATAAGATACAGTGAAAATATGAGTAATTTTCATTAGCTATTTTTCAGTAAAAGGCATGGAAAATAAATTATAATAAAACCCTGCTCTTCATAACTCTGCCTTTGTGTTTGCAGAAGAAACCTTATCACAGTATCTTTTATTAATATGGAACACCTATTGCAGAATTTGTTGTTTTATCCATTTTTGTCCAGAAATACGAATGGTTCTCTTCATTTTGCCTTCAGCCAAAGCTCCCATTTGTGATTTAGAGCAATAGCTTCCCCAGTATTCTTACATCAGTGGTGCCCATGAAATACCTGACAGTTTAATTGCTGTGAGCTCTATTCCAACCAAAGGTTTTTTTTCAGATACAAACTCCCAGTTGCTTTCAGAAAAGCTGGTATGTGTGCAGTGGCTCATGTGCCCTGCAAGGACATTCATATTGTACCTAATGCTGAATTAAAACCAGCAGAAAGAGATGAAAAAGGTGAGGAGAGTGCACAGCCCCAGGGCACTATAATGAATATCATTCTTGTGGAAGATGTCATTATCGCTGGCATTTGAGATTGAAAATAGGAGATTTTGTAATAAACCTCTTATAATAATAGTAATAACAATGCTTTAGAACAATTTTTAAATTAACCTTATTAGTAAACTCATTTAGGTTTAGTCTTTCCCAGCAGAGGAATTCTTTAGAGGGCTAACACAAGCTACATGTTTCCTCCTCTTCTGACAGCTTTCCTTGAACTCTACACAGAAATCAATTTACCTGCTCAATATTCATACAGGTGGCAGCTTCTACATAGAAATATTCCTTTAAACAAAAGCCAATTAAAGTCTGGCAAACTGTTTTCAGAAAAGAAAGCTGTGGGTTCCAAAGTGCTGAAAACCAGAGCCAGCTACAGAGAAGGAAAAAAAAAAAAACTATTTTCTTTTCCAATTTAAAAGCAGACCTATCCTGGTGTGAGATTTTTCTAAGTGACATGGGACTAAAGGAAGACACTATAGTTAAGTATAGAAGAATAATAATTTTCCTTGGCTTTCTGAAGCAGCACACAAATACCTGTGAGTAATGCCACAGTGAGCAGGACACTTTATAAAACCTAAACAACTGTCACACATAGGTTATAAGGTCATTTCTCACACATAAGATAAGCTGGAAATCCATCCCATGGATAAAATCTGAGGAAATGTTATGAAATTTACAACAAAATAAAAAATGAGTTTCACATGCTATGTTATTTCTCAAGGGCATTTTGCTAAACATATGCATACACTCTCAAGCTTACCCACAAAAAAAAGAAATAAATCAGTATCACAGGGATTTAAAAGATGTTCTTTAATTGCATGGTATATCATATTTTCTTATCTATACAATGAAAATATACAATTATATAGTAATGCAGTTCATGGTATTATTCACTTCCTTTTCCTGATTGTATTCAAGATACTGGAGGTAAATTTTACTGTTGCCTCATGGAGGATAAAAGTGAAGCATGGAGTTCATGGTCAAAGGCCATAATGATTTATCTCTTGTTTCCTAAATGGAGCATCCAAATCCAAGCCCAGTGCAGTGTGTAACTGTGTGTCAAGTAAAATGTTCTGCATCTCAGCATGTGGCTACTGCCCTCTTTGCCTTTTGAGCTCAGCAGAGGCTGGTGATGTTCAGCATCTCTGAAAACCAGAATTTCCTAGTTCACCCTTTAGGCAATCAAACTCAAGCCTCTTGTTTTAAATTAAGTTCTTAAAATTTTCTGAGGGAGTGGCTGAACAAGCCAGGAGTGGCAAACCTGCTGCTTTATGCACTGGCCAAGGACATGCAGAGCAGCCTACAAGGCAAGATACAAGTTTTCCCAGGGGTTGCCCTCACTTCCAGAGACCTCCATCCCAATGGCACTACCCTGCTGGTAGCTGCCACCATCCAGATGAGCATATGAAGTCAAGTTTTCACCAAAAACATTGGCTTCCTCTTTGCCAAAAGTGGCCTCTATTCATGATAAAGGAAAACATAGCCTGGGGCCTGAATGTCTTGGATTCCACCTTCCACCTCATGTTCATCCCTGGCAACTGGGGCCATGCAGAATGCCGGCACTAGCAATCCTCATATTTCAGTGGCTCCTCTGCAAAAGAAGCCCCATGCATTTAGAGGCAACCTAAATTCAGATGCCTTTCCATCATGTGGAATGTAAGATATTTCTGTTCTCTGAAATGGGGAGAGGGAGTTGGAAGGGATCTCTATTCCAATCATCTTTCTGTCTTTTGTAATTGAAAGGAGACAGATCTTTGTGCATTATATTAAATTGAAGGAAGGAAGGAAGTCAATAGAGCACCTTTAGTTGATCTAAAAATAAATAAACTACAACTTGCTTTGAGGAGGCTGTCAGAACTCCAGCCAAGCATTGATCTGAGCCTGAACAGTATTTGGGTTGAAATTTTGCAGCACTGATTTGAATCTTCTCTGAGGTGAGAGAGGGAAACCCCCTTAACACACAGCACTTGTTTGGCAGCCAGAACAACCAGGCTGCCCCTGTGCAGCTGTGCTGCTCTCTCCTCCCCATGTTCCACACAGAGGGCCAGTGCGAGCCCTGCTGCAGTGTCACCCCTCACTGTAGCATCATCCTGACTTGGCAGTGCAGAATTCAACAAATTCTGCAAAACGTCCTGTTGGAGAAAGACTGGTGGGCAGAGCAGATCTGAAATTCATTTAGTTACCCTAAAAGTGGTAACTGAGTGAGGGAGGGAGGATCCCTCAGCTGCACTCCTGTAAGCTCTGGGTCATCCAGCTGCAAATGGAAAACAGAAGTCCACAGGAAAGTGAATTTCCTTGTAGGATGAGAACGTACAATGTGAAACAACTTACCAAACATTCTGTCAGTGTGCCATGTGTATCTTCAGAGAGCAAGCAAAAGAAGGGGAAGGGGGTAAAAAGGGTTTAAAGGATGAAGGGACAGAGACCCATGTCTGCAATTCCCTCGGCCCCACACCTTGCCACAGCTGCTCTGGGCTCCACACCATTGATACCTGTAAAACCCTGGAGTGGAAATCAAAGCATGAGCAATAGGACTTTTTCAGCACTATACCATTTCAAACACGTACATAAAATGCACATGGTGAATGATTGCCAGAATCAGTGAGTAGATCTTGCCATGGTCTCCATGACCAACAGGGCAGAGCGGGAACTTCCTGTGCCCTTGGGCACTCCCATTTTGATTAAACATCTGAGAAATTTCCCAAAAGACTATTACACTCAATCAATATGACATTGCTTCAACTAATGAAATTCTTTTAACATCCAACATCCTTTGAATTGTGGATTAGAGAGGGCAGGTTGGTTCAGATACTGAACTACATTTTAAATTACATAATTATCTAGTAATATCACTGTATGTATTAGAACACCTATTTTCAATGAAAAGCCCCAATGTTCTTGAAATTCTGTTTCAAAACCTGTAAGAACTGATTATTTTAGTATTTTGAAATATTTTGAAAGCTGAAACAAGCTTTCAGGCTTGTTAATGTCATTCAAAGTAAATTGCATATTCTTTAACATAGGAAAATAAGTGAATACACCATGTAATTACTACTAACATATCAAATTCTTGAAGATAAGGCAGGCAAAAGCACAACTACTTATGTGACTGTATTGCTGGATTGTAGATGTTTTATTGCTAGTAAAATATTTTTCTGTCATGTGAAACATCTATTTCATTATAAAAATGTTTTTATACAGAAAATTTTATAAAGGTAAATAATTAATAAATTATCCAGTTCTGATTTTCCTTGTTTAGATTGCCATAAAGCTTGTCTTGGGTTTTGTTACTGTATTAACTGCTCACATTTTTAATATTTTTGTTTTACATTTCTCGTGTGGCAAGTAAAATGTTTTGGCTAACTGGAATGTGGTAGGTATTATACTGATAAGGAACTGCCAAATGTTTTCACAAAAAGTCTCATGCAAAACTCTAACATATAAAATTCTTTTTATATTGTAGTTTATCACAGTTACCTCTACAAGTGCATTTTAGTCCAAGTCCCCCACAACTGGTCTTACATTTGAAATTAGTAGGTTATGTCTGAGACTGAGGTACTGTTTTTCTGTGCAACTGAAATATGTCAGACTAACTTTTTTGGAGTAAAGTATTAGAAGGTTTGTGGGAGTAGGTTTGGGCTAGGTTTTTGTTTGTTTGAGAGTGGGGTGTTCTAAAAAAAAAGACCAAACAAGTGGAGACAAGACAATGAAGCTGAGCTCAGTTTTTGCAGGTGCAGTGAGTATGGACATTTCCCATCCCATTTACATTAAAAAATCACAGAATGGATAAGATTGGAAGGGCCCACGATGGATCATCTGGTCCAACCTCCCTGCTCAGGCAGGGTCATCCCCAAGCACATGGCACAGGGGTGTGTCCAGGCAGTTCTTGAATAGCTCCAGTGAGGGAAACTCCACAACCTATTCCAGTGCACAGTGAAGAAGTTCTTCCTCACATTTAGGTGGAACTTCCTGTGCATCAGTTTCTGCCCGTTACCTAATAAGTCTAATAAGACTACCTAATAGGACTGCCACAGGTAAAAAAAAGTGAACTTTATCATAAAATTATTATATGTACATTTGAATTTCAATAATGTTTAGGATGAGATGAGATGAGATGAGATGAGATGAGATGAGATGAGATGAGATGAGATGAGATGAGATGAGATGAGATGAGATGAGATGAGATGAGATGATGAGACAGAAGAATATTTGGGGCTATGCCTTATTTGTCAGCTGTGTCCATTCAGAAGAACTGTAGAGAAAAGGCTAGGAATTGAATGGCACATTTGACAACTCTTTTGGGGAAGCTCCCCGAAGAGGTGAAGGAAAAGGAAGAGGAAAACCCTTGGATGTTCAAATCAAAGGGATTTTTCTGCTTGGAAGAAAAAAGTCATTGTGAGCATACATATTATTTTCATGAATTAAAATGGCTAAAATATTCAATGCAAACTGGCCTGATTTGATCATGACAACATTTAATCCAAACCCTTTTGACCTTACATCAAATGAACCACAAAGAAAAAGCAGTACCTTTTCCCTAATTACAGTTCCAATGTAACTCAATCAAAAATTTTTTATAGGACAAGGTCAGTTATAACTTGCCATGCACAAAAAAGTATTCTTAAAAAAAAAGCATGCAAGCCTGTATCAGTGAGCTGAACAGATCACAACTTGGCTGCCAGCCTAGACCTAATCTATAGACATATCCAATTCTTCTCATGGGAAAGTATTTTATGTCATGTCAGATTTTGTCTGGTCTTATACAAGGATAAATGTACAATGCAGGAAACACTGTACTTCAAATTTAATTTCTCTCTAGGAGCATGGTGAAAGACTACTTCACCAATAAACAGCACTTCCCAGGTGTCTTGGACCATGTAAGACACCTCATGCACTAGATTCTTGCTGGTCTTGCAGTCAGAGCAGCGTCTCTCCAAGTCCTTGAAAACTGCAGTAAGCATGAACCATGAGTGTTTATTTTAACAATGAATACTCTAAAAATCTTGAGTTGAGGAAATAGAGGAATGAAGAACAAAACAGTCATCAGAACAATAAGGTGTTGAAGACATGATAAAATAGATAAAAACATGTACATAGGAAACCACCAAATTCTCATATTAGACTTCAGCAAAGTCAATAGCAGGATGATCTACTCACCACAGGAGCACAACTATGAAACCTTTGTAGAACAATCAGCTGAAATTCAATCTCGTTATAGGTTCAGCTCCACAGCATGAATTTTGCTAACATTGTGAAGGATATCTGTTCAACAAATACATTTCCTGCTTTCATCTATCCAAATTGCCCCTGTCCAAAGCCAAAGTCACTTCATTCTGGACTGTGACTGAGGGATGTTTTTGGATATGTCTTCTGCAGGCTGGAGTTGATACAGCCAAAACACAAAACCTCACAGGTCTCAGAGCTTTTGCAGTTCTTTCTTTTAAAAAGCTGTATCACCTTAATTCTGATAATTTGCCTTTCTTACACATGTTCCCCTTCAAATGCCACTGATTAGTGCTTTTTCCTCCAGCAGCAGAGGCAGAAACTGTGAGGACTAGGAAAAGTGGCACTTTCAGGACTGGAATCCTAAGTATGACCAAGGACATCTATTTCTCACTATTGGCTGATGCAGAAGACTGTAGGCATGACCCAATATCCTTTAATCCAAGTGGTAAAAGGCATGAAGGAAACTGCATAAAAATATGAGGGAAAAAACATGCTGGTTTTCTGTGTAGTTGAGTAAATAGTCTCCTGCTTAAAACAACTTTTTTCCTCATTACATTATAAAATGTATTCTTCACTGACTCAGTTTCCCCAGATGTCAGATCAAGAATTTCAGTTTGCATGTGAAACATGGCTGGTAAATACACCTTTGGGAAAAAGCATCCCTGGAGTACTAAACAGGTCATCAGGTTACTGTTATATTTAATTCTCATTTGTTCTTTCCCTTTTTTCACTTAAAAGTTTCTATCAGCTGTTTTTTTCCAGTATAATGAATTAATTTATATAATGCCCATAATTCTAAGATGTTTAGTGAAATAATTTTAAAATATGTTTTCAGGGTCACTTTGTCTCTATTAAGCTTTTAAAACAGATAAAGTCCAGGGTCTTTGCTTTCTGAGTACAAAAGTAGGTTTTGTCTCTGAAGCCAAAAACAATTTAAAACATATGAAATGTAGTAGAATTAATCTGTCCAGATCCTAAAGAAAGACTGTATTTATAGCAGCTGATTTATTTGTTTGATATACAGTGTGTGCTCTGGTTTATCATTTTTAAGGTGTGTGAAGGGGTCACAATATATATTACAAAAATAGCAAGGCAATGATTTACAAGACTTCACATTGTGCCTATTGACCTTCTCAATAAGAAAGGTTGGTGATTGTAACAGCACTGAAAAATTAAACCCATGGGAGTTAATTTAATGTAATACAAACTCTTTGACAACCAGCAAAATAGCCATATCAGCTGTTTCATCCTTAGATTATGTTTTAGTTGTAAAGTGCAATTTTTAATAAAAAGTGCACAAGCTTTCTTTATTCTATGAAGCCTCTGTTTCCTCCTCCATGGAAGCAGCTGCTCCCTACTTTTCTTGTGGCAAAAATTGAAGCATTGTGTTATCCCCTCAGTGGGAGAAGAAAGAACACAGGGAAAGAAACTGCTTAACAGCAGTGAAAATCATTTTGTCTAGTTCCCTTCTGAAAATTAATCTCTGAGCTCTGAAGAAAAGATGTACATCTGTTTGTCCTTTCTTGTGGACAAATACATTAGTTTGTCCACACGGAAAACAATATGAGACCATGTACAGCTTGAAATAATCGATACCTAGGCTTAACAATTGGGTAATGCTTCATGTTAACACACTCACTGTGAAAATGAGCAGTTAAGGGCAAGAAATCTCTTCTAATTATCAGAGCTGTGTTTTGTGGACAATCCAGAAATAATGGTGCCTGAACACATCTAAGGGATTTTCAGGTGAAGGAAAGACAAAAAAGCATTAAAACTGTGATGTTCCTCATCATTTACCTCATTTTTTGCAGAATTATCTGGCTGCCTTAGTAACTTGCACAAATGAAAGCTGGCAAGAAAGAGTCTTGTTATCTCTGGTTTATCATCCCTAGAATGTTCACTTCATCCTCTTTTTGCAAAGAATCAAACAAAAATCAGCTTAGAGGTACACAGAAATTGCCAAAGATATTTGTTAATAGCCACTGTCCTCTAAAACAAAAGAAAAGCTATCAGCAAAATAATGTAGTTAACATGTCAGGCATTCTGATTCTGGCTTATACCTTAGGAGGGGCCTTCCAGAGTGAAAGTTAATGGTAGACATACAATATTGGAGATAGAGCTAGCACCTTTGGGCTGTTGGAAGAGTGTATTTTTGGTCTTTTAAGAAAAGACAGCCTTTTCCATAGCTGCTGTTATGATTGTGTGAAATGTGGAAGCTCACTGAAGGTTCATGCATTACACTAGAATTTATTTTACTGACTAGGGTAGCAAATGGCAGACAGTTGAGGGCAAGGAGATTGGTGTGTGTGCAGAAGCATATGACAGACACAAATAAGGCAATCTGCAGAATGCACGCTGGTGGGAGTTCTTTTCCAATTTAACTCACCTGTGTGGGAAGTTCATTATGGTATTTCCTTTATAACTTCTTTTTCTTACAGAATAGTAGAATAAAACAGTTGATGGTGTAGCTATAGACAACTTTTTTACATCTTCTAGTGAAAGATTGGTAAACATTCTGCCTCTAATTCTCATTCCAGTTGCATATTACATAAGGAAAGAAGAGATCTCTTCATAGTGTGTTTTAAGTCATGGTTTGATGTGCTGTGTACTGTAGCAATCTCCACACAGACATTTCAAGTCCCACTCGATCTGTTGATTATAATGCCCCAGAGAGACAAAATGGATTAATATTTCAGCACTGTGCCTATTAATGGTTAACAATTTCATTGGAACATGATATTCCTGCACTGATAGTAGATGAGCTGAAGTAGCAGGGTTGATTGTATTAGCTTGTCAAAAAAGATATAGGCATAGTTAGTGAAGCTTTGATAATAGTTAAAATTAAGGAAGTACCATAAGGTAATAGATGTCTCTTTGTGCTTTTCCTGATTCTAAGATATTTGTCAGATCTGAGAAAAACCCATAAAAGGCAGGTGAAAATATCTGTTATAACCAGTCAGTGTTAGCAGCAAGAGAGCAGGCTGTACTGTTGCTGGGACATGAGCAAAGATAATAATGAGATAAAATAAAGATTAAATAATTTCAGATTACTAAGGGTGTTTTTCTAAAACACACGTTTGTCCTCCAAGGCTCCTGTTTTGCTTTTTTATGGAAACCCAAATGAAGCAAAACTAATTTAAATGCTAAGAAGGTGGACAGCACTAGTTTAGAAGAAGTGCACATGACCATCCCAAAGAAAAGATGAATGGAAATAGATTCTCAAGTTCTTTACCACAATGGTAAATACTATTTTAAGACATGGTTATCAAAGAAGCATTTTCCCTTCCCCTTCTTTGTTGTTTGTTCAGAATTTTCGAAGTGTTCAGTGGGTATCTGAATCTTTATAAAGTGGAATCAACCACTATATCAGTAGTACTGTCTGGAGTCAAGGGGGTAATGAAAGAGATTTATTTCTCCTTTGATTTGAAAGTGTTTTCTGAAGAGGTAGGTTTCTAATCTTCTGTACCTGAGTTCCCTAGGTTGCACACATCTGAATATAACTCCCCAAAACCTATGAGAAAGGCATCCCAAGCATTCAACCTGAACTGCTTAGGTCAAAAATTAAATAGAAAAAACAGGGTAAAAGCAACTCCAGAAGAGTTGTATTAAAAGTCCTTGTATTGCTGACCATATGGCAGGTGGAGATAGAGGATTTCTAATCATTTACTGTCCTGTCACCACAGGAAGCTCATGCTGGGCCTTCTGAAGTTTCACAAGTCACTGGGAACTAATAACCGTGTGGAAGGTCACGTAAGAAATGTTCAATAATGAAGCAACTGGGGCAGTATCTTGACATTTGTGATAATAAATATTATCAATAACATCAGCTAGTGTTCAGAGAAACACCTGAACTTCACATGTCAAAACTGCTAGTGAGAAGTATCGGAAAACCTTTTAGACTGACATTTTCCTGGGAGAGGTGATCAGCTCCAGGAATCCTTGTGCCTCGGGCATAATTCAATTCCATCTCTATCCTTCATCTCCTTGATCACAGGAATTAGAGCTGGAGGAGACTCCCAAGTCACCAGACTGCTATGTATTTTCAAGTCTTTCCCGGTGCTCATTTAATGAGAGAAAGTCCCTTCAATATCACTTGTACCATTTCTTTCAGGAGACCATTTCACATCTTTACAGGAGGGAAATAACCCCTCTTGTAGATTCTTCAGTGGCCCTTAACAGCAGTATCTGTGTTGCTGTACTGAGAGCTGGAAGCAAATTACATCTGCTTTGCAATTTCCAGTGGTGCAACTTAAGTGCACGCAATGTGGAGTGACACAGAATCTGACCCCTAGGATTTCACTTAAGAAAAGTGCTCTAGTAGTTGAATGTCTCTACTTTTTTCCTTTGCCTTTTCACTTCTTTTATAGATTTTGTGCTTTAAATCCTTACAGGAGTTGTAGTCATATACCACACCAGGCATTGTGCAGAGGGAGAAGTCTCAAGCCTCTTTTGACTAATATTTACAAGCACTGGTTTCTCAAAAGATTAGTTAGCAAAAGATTTTGCTAACAAATACATTAAAGTGATACAGGAAAATCAAATTATAAAATCATTGTAGATCTACTAACAGCCATCTTCAAGCCTATAGCAGCAAACCTCCTAGGCCCAGCTAAGGCCAAGATAAAGAACTCAAACCAAAGAGGGGGAAAAAGCTGATGTGGACATTGCAGCTTATGAGAATGGGCTTAATAAATGAGCTCATGTTTGTGTTCTCCAGTCTCTGCTATATTGCCTGTGTCCCTGAACCCATAAACAATTCAGGTTATGGACACATAAATCCTATTCAAATTTTCAAATGGCTTCAGTTCTCCTAATTTCAAAGCCTACCTCTTTCTTGTGACTTTGGACACAAGCTGAGCCAAATATCAGATATAAGAAGACAGCCACAAGCAGTTGAGTCTCTACAGTTAATTTCCATAGGTTTCCACTTGTCATTGAGTTGGAATGGCTTGATGTTCGTGCATATGTCACCTAATCCATAGGTGGAACAGAAAAGCATTAGCTTAAAGCATTGCAAAGGTCACAGTTGCCATTTTGTGTAAGTAGCCTTAAGATGAGGCTCAATAAAATAAAATATTTCTTTTTGGTACAAACCACCTCCATTATTTTATCCAACACTTTTTACTTCTGTAACAGACAAGGAACACTTTTTAGTTTTGTTATAGACAAGGAACATTCATGCAAATAGACAGCACAGCTTATCTGCCAGCTGGTAACTCCTTACATCTCAGTGGTTTGGTTGCTAGTAACAGTCCTGTTACATCCATAGTTTGGAAAAAGCAAGAGGCAGGGTTCTCAGAGACTGAATACGATGAAAACTTTCCAAAAGGAGAGAATGAGCATGGAACATGTCTTGCTCTTCTTTAATGTGACACATCTTTCCAGCCCAGCACTCTCACACAAGGGACTGAAATCACATGCCGAGAAAGAGGGGTCAGCCAGCACCAACATAGTTTGATCACATGTAGCTTAATGTCATGAACATGAAAGTTTGTCTGGTTTCTTCATTTACACATCAGTGAAGGTATGCTAGGTGGGTAATCAGAACCAAATAAAACCTGCTGGTTTTATAGACTGGCATTGCTGGCTGAAGCTTTCTCATTTTACTTCTAAACACTGAGGCAAGGCAGCTTTAGTGATGATTTCCGTGCTACAATGCAAACTTTAGGATCAGTTATAAGCAGCAGTTGGCAAAATACACATTCTGCATTGACTAACTGCTATAAATGCAGTAATTTGGCTGGATTTAAGTGCAATTTGATACATCTGTTCTACTGGGGTTTTTTGCATGTAACCTGGCCCCAAGTGTCTTTACAGGTCTGCTCTTCAGTCAATGTTAACCACAAAAGCAACAGTACCTGCATGTACAATATACAAACATCTGGGTCAATCTCAGGTCAAAGCTCAACTAAAGAGGCAGCATGCAATAAATATAAATGAAGTATATTACTATGATAAATAAAAGTGGGCTGCATTAATGCAAACAAGCTTGACTGATAGCAAGTACATTTCCAAGACACAGGGTCAAGCTTGGTGCATCAGTGAGGCTGAGGAGCTGAATGAGATGTATTGCTGCAAGCAACTTACAGATCCCCACACAGTCATAATAGAGTCATTCTGCCAGTAGATGTTCTGTTCCTATTTTCAAATCTTAGCTGTCACTGTCAAAGAAAGTGCTGTTTCTTCCCTGCTTCGACTTTTTTTTCACAAGCACCTGGAATTGGTGGGTTTTGTTTGGTTTCATCATTGAGGTTTGCTCTCCTATTTCATTCTTTCTTCTCTGCAATACTTACTGCCAGACAAATGATTCTTTAAAAAATACGAGAATTTTTTTAGCAATAGTATACCAATATTTGACGTTTTTATTTAGAAGCCACATACTTTGGAAAAATATAGCAAGAGTAATTTCTGATGGAAGCTTGCCTTTTTGAAGTTTTGTATGTAGCTTGTATCCAGTGGTGGGCTGAGTTCTGACAAGGACTAACTCCATACAGTGTAACTGTGCAGACAGGGAGCAGCTCATTCATGAACAACCTGCCCTGCTGGGTAGGTTTCCAGTGAGGGTCCCTGGAGTACTGTGAAAACAGAGCCACTGTAAAATGTGGACATAATTTGTGCAAGCACTTAGGATATTGCTGAAGGACTCAACACTTAGCTAAGTATCTAGAACTGCCCTCTGGGGGATTGTGGTGCAGAGAAGCAGAGTGGGCAAAACTAGGACAAGATTAGACAAAAGAAAACAAACAAATAAACAAACCAAACAAGGACTGCAAAAGGGGAAAAAACACCCAAGAAGGACAAGTCAAAAGATTATGTATAAAGTCCTACAGAAAGGAGTGGAAGGCACAATTTCTACCATATCTGATTTCTTTTCCCATCATTTAATAGAGGCCTGGAGAATGAGGAAAGTGTGATGAAATGGTAAGCAGCAGCACACAAGTCTTCTGTATTTGAAGTTCAAATGACTAGTGACATAGTATGTTCTGTTAAATGATGTCCATGAAAAGCAAGCACATGGTGAATCATTTATCCACACAGGTTTGCAAAAAGACTGTTGCAGAACTCATCTCTGGGCTGATATCACTGCTATTTAATGTAGTTTCTAGCAAGACATTTATCATATTTATGGCTACATCTAATCCTTTTTACTATGTTCTTTTTTCAAAAGTTCTCCTAGAGAAAGGCTGTTCCACAACTTTATGAAGCTGTGAACTGGAGAATAACACATGACCTAAAGCAAATGGAGGTGAATGATGCCCACATTATACTGGTAATCCAAACCTGTCAAAGAATGCCAATGCATCAAGCACTATAAACCAACTTTGCCATGCCTACAGATTTTAGAATAAGTAGTAAAATGCAATTGAAGGAGTGTGGAAAAAGTTCCCTTCATGTTACCCTGCATAAATATTCTCAGCAAATATATATACTTGTATCGCTTTTTGAAAACAGAAGTCTCATCCTCATCTGTGCATGAGTTTCTGGCTTTTCAACAACAGAAAATGAGCACTGCCTAACCCTTCTGAATAACCACTTCCTCGGAGACTACACTTAAAAAAATTATTCAGAGCTTGTTAAGAATGTAGTTGGCTTTCAGAATACTAAGTGTCTTTCTATAATTTGGATTGTTGAATAAAATCCAAACACTGAGTAGCAGCTGCTGGACCACACACCATGTGAAAGAAAGAAAAAATGTTTTTGTTGAGAGATTTCTCAGGAGTTTCATACCATGCAAATCCTTCTGCTTCAGCTAAATCCCTGGAGTATGCAATCCTGATATAGTTAAACTGTTCTTGGATCATTTACTTCCCAAGAAGCTTACTTTGCTGCATGCTTGGTGTGCAATTAGTTATGAAGAAAGCCCTGTCCTTTTGCAAAGCAGAAAACAGCTTGTGGTATCTCAGCTGACACCTGATCTGCATTTCGTTTTTAATAAGTAAAATTCATTGAAATATTACACAGGTTCTCTGAGGAGATAGCAAACATACCAAGAACTTCAGATTGCTTCTATTAGGTCAGACAGAGTGTTCATTTTTCCCTGTATCTGGGATAAGCAGGAATACAACAGCAAAGGAAGAGTCTAGTGATGCTTCTTCCTCAGTCTCTTAAATTTCCTGAGCCTCAAGAACAGAGAGAGCTCTGTGGTTAATTAATGGTCTCTTTCATTAATTTTTCAATTGCTTTGAAAACCCATTGATATTTTGGTATCTCCTACATTTTGTGGCAATTAATTTTAGCCAAGAAATTAAAATCTTCAGTTTTCTTTAATGACTGCAAACTTAGAGAAAATTTGAACTTTTCTGGATTGGATCCTTAGGCATCCTGTGATTTTGTTTTCCTCTTCTTCAAAATTTTTATACTCGCTCATCTGTCTCACTGGTATGAGTCATTCTATGGTTAATTTTATTAACATTTGTTAGTGAGACCTGTTGATTCAATAGCATGTGTTAATCTGAAGACATTCAGGTAAGGTGTTACTCATTTCTTGATTTTCTTTTTAATTAGATCTTTTTCATGACAGCTAAAGTTGCATGAACTTTTAGTACATGCAACTGCATGCAAAACGTTTCCTCATGCTGGCCAGTTTCCAAACTGTAGTTGATGAATTCTACATATTAGTGGAGAGGGAGAATTTGTGAAATATTATTGCTTTAAATTATTGCATAGATTATATTTTGTTATTAGAAGTCAAGCTCGTGGAAATATTATGCTACCACCTATACTTTTCTGAGTTTCTGGTACCTTTGTTCAACATACTTTTAATATTAGAGATGTTCCAGAATGTTTTATGCTTTATATCTCTCATTTGGATTTTATAGATGCACGTGTCTACTATGGTTAATCAAAGATTTTACTGGAATAAAAAATATAGTGATGAAAATGTTCTGGTTGATGGACTGACAAATAATAAAATAATATAAGGGATTACAAAAACACTCTGAGGAAGAGAAAATGATCATTCATTTCTTTCCAAGAAACTGCTGATAACAGAACTAAATTTCCCGCATGAGTATGCACAATCTGAAGATTAGGTCAGACTGTGCTAACCACTTGGAGCTTCTTGGAGTTTAGCAGAAGATCCCAACCAGGTTTTTATTTTGTCCAGTCCCATAGCAACATTCTCTGATCTAGGCCACAAGGGTATGGATTGGAGTCAGGGTTAAGTAATGAGAAACATCTTCAAGCCATGAAGCTGCCTGGAGTTATCCAGTAGTACAATGCTGAAGGCAATGCAAGGTAAAATTTGACTTGTACTAGGTAGATTGTTGCAAAAAAAAAAAAAGATCTTAAATGGTGAATGTGGACACACATGCACACATATGTGTGAGTGAATGCTCAAAGCTGAACTTCTGAACTCTAAAGCAGGAGCCTGTTACTTGCCAGCCTCCAACTAGTAAGGGCTAGGAGCAGGGTTTAATAACACCAGCATTAGAAATATATGGTATGTCCTGAACAACCCTCTTGATAAAGAGACATGAAAAAAGATGGCAAGTTAGGGGGCCGATCATATGTTGTGCTCCTGCACACAGACTGTCTGGGCTCTGGGAAAGAAGAACGCACACAAGAATGGGGATGAAGACTTCTCTGGCGTAAAGATCCTGGAAGGGGTTGAAGAGGTGGATAAAGATGAGTACAAGAGGCATGCAGAGACCTTGATGGGTGATTCCCATGAGCAGTGGTATAACAGGAATTGACATGACTTTCTGCCCAATATTCCTGGGCCAGCAAGGTTTACTCTGTGGGAAAGGGAAATCAAGATTGAGTGAGTGCAAGACTGGGGGAACCAGTGAATCTGATACAGTCAAGTAGGGAAAAAAAGCCAAAACGAAATCAAACAAACAAAATAAAAATAAAAAAACTAAAAAATAACCACCAAAAAACAAAGGAAAAAAACACCAAACAAACAAACAAAAAACAAACCAAACCAACCAACCCAAACAAAAAAAGAGAAATTTTCAAAATGAGAGCAAGGGAGAAAGATAAAAACCCCTGCTGTGTGCCAGTCCTGGGCTCCAGGTCTTGATCTGTACTGCCCATGTATTTTTCTAGTGTCTGGTCACAGCTTTCACTTCCCACCAATCAAGTTAGCAAAGGAGCCCCCACAATGCAGTAATCCTGCCTGTCTAACCCCAGAATTTTTGCAGTCTTTGTCAAATGATGTGATAATTTAATCAAAAGAGTTTGAATATACCTTTTACGTATCCCACATTGGCTTGTTGGTGTTTAAGTAGTACCCAAGAAACTAAATGAGAAATTATAGAATTGAGTCTTCCTGCCTGGAAGACAGGGTAACTGCATCTCTTATCTTGATTGATGGAATGAATCCTGGTTTAAAGAGCAGCACTCTACCGTCCCACATCAGAAGTCCTTCAAAAAGAAAATGCTGTTACCTTTTCCTTTTTTGTTTTGCCTAACCTGGGAAGAGGAGCAGGGGGCACACAGTGAGCATTTTTACAGTTTGTTCATTGCTTAGGATGGAGGATGATGTATTCTGAGCAGTGCTTTGGAATAGGCACATGAGAAAATCAAGGAGACTGTAAATTTAAAAACTTACCTACAGTTATCAATGTACCTCTGTCTTTAAATCTACCTTTAATATTTTGTTCATAATTTCATATTTTCTGTATTACCCCTCAGTTTGTTTTGGGGCTGGTCAACCCAATTGTTATGTAAGTCAACCTTTTGTCTGTGGTGGCATTTTTGTTTACTTCTGTGCCAATGAATAACACAAGATTCTGTAAAATATCTACATTCATAGATGATTGGTGCCAAGTTACACAGGCCTGTCTATTAGAGTGACTTTAATCCATTTAATGCACACTTCATTGATGTTGTGTGGTGGCAGTAATTGTGGCAGGCAGTAATAAGACAAATGCCTTACAAAAGCCTTCTTAACTAGACCAACAAAATTAATTATTCCCAGACATGCAGTTGAGATTAGTTCAAAATCATATTTATTGCCATAATCAACTGATTACCATCTTGGTTTAGTACTATTTTGTCTAGGTCAGATTGCTTAAAGACTACCTATGCTAGAGAAGCCTGGATAATCTCACAACTACTTTAAAATCAGTTTGTGGAGTTTTTAGGCATAAGTTACTCAGGTCTGTTGATTTGAAGCAATTATCCCCCATACAAGGGTTGGTTTTTTAAAATATCTTTCTCAGCTCTTAACTGAGTAGTTCATCATCTTCATGTGAAAGAAGAACTTCCTCTAGTTTCATTTCAAAAATAGAACAGGCATTTATTTATTGTACACTCCTGCATTTCCTGTCTCATGATTAATTACATTATTATTTCTAGTTATGGACTTGTATTATTGCTGGGATTTCATTTGTTCCTACTATACTTTTAAAAAACTCCTCATTATATGTTGCCCAGAGACATGATATTATTAGCCTCTCTTATCAATTACGTTCACAAAATATATTGGTTATTATCTGTTTCTTTTGTTCCTCTTTTGCTCCATTCTATTGGATTTCTCCCATTTGTGATAGTTTCTTTCAATTCACACTTGCAAAAAAAGCATCTAGAGACAAAGTTTCTTCTCTCCTGACTGTGAATTCGTAGCTATCTTGCCATATAACAAACCTTCTCGAAGAAATCGAAATTGAGTTTTACAATAATATTTTTTTTCCTTGTTGACTCTGTTGTCTTTTGACTCCTTCAAAAATACCTGATCTGTTTAGTCCAGATTGCCCTACTCTTTGGCCACAATAAATGTAATCATCACAGTTTTGGTCTCTATACAAGCCTATTCTTCCAGCCCAGTGATTTATTTATCTTCACATCCCACAATAAAACTGAAAATAGGTTCACTTTACAATGCCTTCTGAATTAGAATATTTTAAATTTGAGGGTTTTAGTAACTTTAGTGATCTTGTACAACTGATAGAACAAAGCCCTTGGGGTCCATGTCCCCATGTTAGGAGTCTCTACCACCTACCAGCCTTCCTTATGCTGCTTTAATTTAATGCTCTCTTGGCCGTGCCATGTATAAGAAAAATTCCCTCACAGGTGTAGGATTCAAATTATTCCATTATTCATGGCTGGCAAGCCTGTAGTGTAGGCTGAGGAATGAGCAATGTCACTGCAGCAGTAATGTAGTGCCCTCTCCTCTGCCCTCTTTCCCTACCCCACCCTGATCCTGAGAGGGCAGTGGGGTACAGAGCTGCCTCTGAGGGGTGTTGGCTAAGTGGAGGGGAGATCTTCATTATTCCCCATCACAGAACGGTGATCTCTGTAAACACATAGCACTCCTAATGAGTAAATATTGCAATTAACCTAAAACATTTAAAAATTAGAAGGTCTTATCTATTGCAAGATCTGTGAACTCAATTATGTATGGTTGGTCTACCTTTACCTGAGGTCATTGTGTGTAGATTCACAAGAAAGCTTTAGAAGATTTTTAATATCAAAATAATAGGAAGTTTCCTTTTAAACAAGTTAGAGTTTATTTGTGGCATATAAGCAGGAAATAAATGTCATTCTGGCATATTTATTTGTTTTATGCCAGACCTTTGAGCAAAAGCCATTAGTGATTTGGAACCAAATGTTCTTCTTTGTCTTTGGCCTGAAGCAGGGGAGCATGATGATCTTGAAGTCCAAAATTACATTACTGTCATCTAAATCAGAATTTTTGTGATATTGAGTAAACAAATTATGGCATGTAATTTAAGATTAGTATGTGGCAATATTGGTAGTGGTATGGGTACATAGCTTGTTCATTTTTCCCCTATAGCCCCACTGATATTCAGTTGGTTATAACTTTGGGTTTAATAGAGTCCTGCATTTTTAAAGGTTGCCTGTTGCTAGAAACAGTTTAATTTGGACACATTCTTGTAGGAGCAAGAAAATGAAAACCATTCAGCCTTTGTTGTTTCACCAGCTCTTAATGGGTCCTGGACCTTGATTACAGCAAGTGGAGAACAGGAATGGTCTTTCATAGAATCACAGAGTACCAGCTTGGAAGGGACCTCAAGGATCATCTGATCCAGCCTTTCTTGCCAAAAAATACAGTCTAGACAAGTTGGCACAACAACCTGTCCAGCTGAATCTGCCACTTCCTTGGGGAGGTTATTCCAATGGCTGTTTATCCTGACTGGGAAAAATGTTCCTCTTCTGCTCTTATGGTCCAGTTCTTAAAATAATTAGAGATGCCTCTGCCCAAATTAGGGTGATGAGGCAAATGAGACCATAGCTAAAGTCAATAGTACAGATCTTATTTAATAGTAAATAATGAGAGAGAGAGTGGGAGAGAGAACACGGAAGAGAAAGAAATAGAAAAGAGGCAGGAAGAACAGAAAGATAGTGACAGAGACGGATTAAAGAAAATACCAGCTCTCTGTGGACCCCACTGGCATCCCAGTCCTCTCCAGCTGGTTTTCTTGGTGATGAGGGTCCCCAAAAAAACACAGAATCCAATTAATATATGTTCAGGACAGGTGGGATTACCCAGGTACCTCCCCTCGTGGTGGGAGGGCAGGGGCAAGTTTGATAGAGTCTCTGGCAACAGTCTCTGGGTCTGTTGCATCATTTTGCACCACAAGCAGTCCTGTGGAGCAAGGGCTTAGGAATGGGGCACCCCCTCAGCTGCTTCTCACATGAATATCTTATGGATGTAGCCTTCCTGGGATTGGGGGGTTTCATAGATGAACCTGTTTGTGTAAGGGAGGATGGGTGGCAACCTGGCCTCACAAACCCAGACAGGGATGATTTTCTGCTGGATCTGGCTTTCTTGTGGAGGCATTTGTTTCCCTCAGCCTTGTTTACTTCTCTCTAGACCTGAGATGATTGGACAATAGCATTCCCTTTATCATATCTAGGCAGCTTAAAGTTCAAAGTTCCAGTCTCCAGGGATGATTGAGCCACAGTGATTGTAGCTTCTTTTCATTGTTTTTGCTACAACAGGGCAAAATCCTTTATAGTAACATTTAAGGCAATGAATTATTTCAGTCTCTGGCATGCGTCCTATTGGAATATCCTCAAGAATAACCCATTGCCCCTCATCTTTTCCATGTGATTCATTGGAAAAACAGGGTCTCTATCTTTTCTGTAGTCATCCTTTAAATACTGGTACATGGTGCCATGATCTCCTTCAAGTCTTCCCTTGAGGCTGAACAAACCCAGTTCACTCAGCCTTTCCTCACACCAAGATTTACAGTCCTTTTGTAACCCTTCTCTGGATGGTCTCCAGCCTGTCCACATCTTGTGTAGCATGGGCCAAAACTGAACACAGTAATCCTGATGTGCCCTGACAAGTACTAAATAGAGTGGGATAATGACTTCTTTATAATGTCACAAGGGCTGGTGATGCCCTTGATGCAACCCAGAATGCTGTTCGCTTTCTCTGCCACAGCAGCCCAATTTGCTTGTAAGAAGCTTGTTGTCCATCAGGATCCCCAGGTTCCTTTTCACTGGGCTGCTCCTCAGCTGGGTAGGTCCCTGCTTGTGCCACACTCGTGGATTATGTTTTCCCAGGTGGAAGACCTTAAACTAGTCCTTGTTGGACTTCATAAGGTTTGTGTTAGCCCAGTCTTTCAATCCATCCAGATCTTTCTGCAGGGTGACTTACCTCTCCAAAATGTCCACTTCCCCACTCAGTATAACTGGGTATAATTGGGAACTCAGTCAATATACACTCGATCCCATCATGCAGACCACATATGAAAATCCTAAACAACAGCAGGCACAATATCGATCCCTGGGGGAACCAACTTGCGGGGAGCTGCCAGTTTAAAATATTTACCACTATCCTCTGGGTACAGCCAGTTCCCCACTCGATGCACAGACCACTTACCTAGAGCCCCATGTATCAAGAACTCTATGCCTTGAGCTATCTGCTGATACAAATATTATCATACTGATGAAAGTATTCCCGTAAATCTCTTCAGGGCAATTGTATGGTCAAACTGAGTCAAACCTTTCATTTCTTCTCTCGCTGTAGCAAAATGTCAGATAATATTTTCTTAAACTATGTAATAGTGTGTAACTGTTATCCCAGTTAAATCTGTCTCACATAATGATATTATAACAAAACAAATAAAAGAGGGTACCTTGGGGTAGCCGTGAGAAAAGAAAGGAGTCATCCAGGTCTCTAATGCTTATTCTTGTGGGATTTTTTTCTGTTCTGTCTTCACATTGTAACCTCAGAACTCCTTCTATCTCTATTGGTACCACTCACCTTTGTTATCTTTAGGTCTTGCATTAATTGTCATGTTGCATTAACTATCACTTTAATCATGACCTTTCTCCTGTATCCATGTATGGTTAAAAATTAATTGTCTGCTGTTTTCTGGCTTTGAAATTAATAAAACTATCTATTAACTCATCATAATTTCAGTCCCCAAAACAGGTTTGTGGGATGCAGATAAATTAAAGAGATACTCCAACCCTGAAAGATGCATGTACAATTAAGTGTCTTCTTTATTCAATGGCTGTCTTCTATTGTGTGGAATATAACCTATTATCATTTATATGGGTATTTTATGTAGCTGTACAGTTTGATGGAAGAGTAAGTATCCCCTTCTTGCCCAGACTGTGTGTGACATCCCTCGGTAGAAGTATTTTGAACACTAATTAGGTTTTTCACTGCCCCTCTCTTTAACATCTTCTAGAAGTTAGCTCCCATCCAGCAACCACCTTGAAGTTACCATAGATCTTGCTAATTATCTGTTTCCCCATAATTCCAATGGGTAAGAACCTGTCCAATCTGTGACAAAGAGGCTTAAATTATGCAGTAAGTGCCCTGGATTCTCTGACTTTCTAACTCAGTAAACTGCAAATACTGCAGCTTCAGGTGAATTTAAAAGGATGAGATTATTATTGCATTGAAATGTAATAATAAATGTATAAAATGAATAATCCATGAAAGAAATCCCTTGCATTATTTGCCACAGTAAATTAAGCTTGTTTTACCCTGCACCTACATTTCTGCACTGCTTCTGAAATGTAAGGAAAATGAAGAGCTGAGAGTGAAAAAATTATCAGGCTCAACAATAGCAGTTATGATGGTTAGAAGATAATTTGGGATTTGGGGCATGAAGGAGGCAGTGGGAAATGATTTGAGACTCAGGATTCAGAACTTGCTGTGAATGCTTTGGCTTTAAAGAAAAGCCAGTAAAAAGCTTATTTGGTTAACATCTTAAATAGCATGAAAGAAGTGCAATTTCAGCCTGTCTGCAAATGGGAAAACAATGCTGATCTGCTTATACTCGTGCCAAACATTTGGTAGAATTTCACTATCCAGAAAGCAACAGTTTTGCAGCCCGACCCACATGGGGACAGTAAATGTTACATAGCCTCAATTTTGGGATGGAAGGACATGCCTCAAGTAGTTAAGAGGAAAAACTGAAGAGAGAGTGTTTCTTAAAGGTGACACTTTCTCTTACAGTGGTACAAGGACAGAGATGGATCAAGATGTCTCCTGGCTCTCAGGGCCAAGCCAATGCTTTTGCCTAGGGGACTGGGGTTCCCACCTCAACTGTTCTCCCAAAGTCACTGTTCCTGTCATCAGCAGCCTCGGGGCGGAAGGGACGAAGAAATACTGTCCTCTCTAGGGTAGCAGCATTTGGTGGCCAATTCCCATCAGAAAACTGTGAGGTTCTCTGTATTCACTCCACATCAAATAATTTTGTAGCTGAAACCAGCAACCCACAACCCTTGCTGACAGATGAAGTGAAATGCTTCTAGTGCTTCAGCTCTCCTCTTCCCATCATACAGATGGGCACAATAAATACCCAGTTCATTAAGACAGGGGAAAAGGACAGGCATGTGTGAGGCCTCTCAGGGTGCAGAAGAGCATGTCGCATTTTGGAGGCATGGCAGTGCCCCTGCTTGGAAAACATTCCTCTCTCTATGGAATCTTGAATATTTGTCTTTTTTTGCCATTTTGTTCTGGTCTTGATTTTATTGATTACATGCAAAATACTCCAAACATTTATATTCTGGTTTTTGGCCCTCCAAGGACTCTCTGAGATGTTTAGAGCCCAACTACATCCATACCTAATTGCTCTTTACTGGCATTGATGGCATAAATAGAAAAAAGGACAGTTGTGTTTAAGACTGCCTTCTAGTACTCTTATTCTGAAGTATTAGCTGATAAAGGAGCAGATGTATAAATTTCCTGGGCTGTCTGGTACTGGGGTCTTTTCCACAGGGATGTGTTATGATCCAGCTTCACTCACAGTTGGTAAGGATTAATGCTCCAAATACCTTTTGTTCTTCTTCTCAGTTCTGCTCTACATTAAATACTTGACTTGAAGATGGCATACTCCTCTGCCTAAATGATAGCTAAAATGGAGGACTACAAGTCCTTTCCAAGTGAGTAAGGAAAGACAATGGAAATGCCTGAAATAATATCCATGGTGAGAAGATTCATTTATTTCTTTCTAGCAGTTCACAGTATTATTGGCTTGTTCCTTTGTATTAAATATTTTTCACTTTTTTTTGCTGATATAGAAATGTAATTTGCATCATACCTTTTTCCCAGGAGGCAGATGCTAGAAACTCCTTAGGAGCTGATTAAGATTTTTCTCACTGAGTTCACGTTTGTCATGTAATGATTGGTGAGTAGCCTGACTTGTTTGAAATACTAATGCTAGAAGTTTGGCTTAATTGACTAAGCCCTGGATTTTCTATAAACTTCATGAATTCTTTCCTAATTTCTTTCATTACAGTGACCTGCCAAGAAGTGGGTCAGCAATCATCATTAAAATGTCATTTATATTCTGTGTAGCTTCATTCTCCAAACCTGCTATATATTGTACCTGCAAGATGAAATTTTTGTGCTAGCTTCTGCAAAAGGGACAAGACTATCACAGAAAAGTATATGCTGAAAACACAAAGAATTGTGTTTAGCTTTGACTCCAGCCAAAAGAGTTTTATCATGGAACCATACCTGTTGATCTAATATTTGTGATGCTTTCCCATTACCCATTCAATCCAAGACTCCTTTCTGAATCACTTGATTTGGGTCCTTTTAAGACTTGCTTTACAACACTGGACAGTGGCATACCTTTCATACAATTGCACCTTTTCCTATATTACTGTCTAATTAATGTCCTTGGAAACAGTTTCTCTGCTTTCCACTAACTAATCAGGCAGAGAGTCCAACCTATTAGCAGGTACACTGGTGAATATCTCAGCATCAATATAGAACAAATAGACAGGGCTATGAGAGACAAAATCAAATTAGTCTTCGTTAGGTTTCAAGTCAGTTAAAGATAGGCTTCTATTGATTTTAAAATTTTCTGGGATGCCAGGAAACTTAACAGAGCTGCAAGTCGACCCTTTACTCTGTTTAATGCTTCTGCAAGGCTTTTCATCCTGCTCTTTTTAGTCATCTACCATTTCCTCACATATTCCTTCACATTTATTTCTGTTAAACTTTCCTGGCTGTTTTTCACCCAAAGTCTGAACTACTTCAATGTGAGCTGTTAATCTTAGTGTGCAGTCTGAGCTTTTAAAATTACTTTATCCATCAGTTTTGCCTACATAGGAATAACTACTTGCAAATGAAACACACCTCTTGTGCTTTCACCTCTGAGGTATACCCTGTTTAACACCTATCAAAATACCCCTCTAAGTGCAGGAAATGGTGATTTCTTCAGTTTTGCTGAAGACTGAATGTGGTAATGGAACCATTGGGATCAAGGAAGGATTTTAAGCTGCTAAAATCCAAAAATCTCCCAAAACCGAGGAAGAACTTACTGAAAACAACAAAAAAACAGCAATTCTAGTAGTCTCTGTGTAAATATACCTTGAGTTAATGAAAGTATTTTTAAAATTATTTACATGGGTGTAAATTATTATTGGCATGTAAGCCACATGTCTCACTGCCCAGACCCTTAGAAGCAGATATTCTCAGACTGAAACACACCAACAGAATTACATGTTTCAGAAAAGAGAGATGTTCCAAACCTTCTTTTTTTGTCAGAAGTGCAATAGGAGATCTTCATGTGTATTGACCTAATGGCTATCACGTTCTCATAGGAAAAGGGAAACCTGCACAACTTTTCCTTCTGTCCAAGGGAATTCAAGCTCCTTCAAATCTCAAGATTTATTGGGCTAAAGAAAAGGATAAAGAAGGAGCACACTTGTATCCTAAAATTACCTGCACTTCTTTAGGAGTGAAGAGGCCAACATTTTAATCATTTCTCCTGGGACCATGACTTTTTAATAGAAAATTGAAAAGCAGTGCTGGGAATGGTGCTTCTGGGTTGGGAAAAGTGAGGTTGAAATATGTCAGGTCTCCTTGTTGTGGGCAGATGTGGTTGGACATGATCTCTCCCACTTTCTCTGCTCTCAGCTGTCATACTTTTGCAGGAAGAAATGAGCCATGCTTGGTGCTGTTAAAAAGAATGTGTGTGTCTCTGTCCTGAAGAGCTGGCTGTGGGCTCCCAGGTGAAACAGAGATAGGGAACTCGTGCTCCAGTACTGCAGCAGGACATTCAGCTCCCTGACCCTCCACAGGAATCTTCAAGTTCAGTGTCTGGGTTCTTTGGACTTGCCATTTTGTGTCACTGAAGTCCCCATGAGCTGAATGCTAGCCTCATTTAGGGTTCACTCTTTACTCCTGGGCATCCTATTTCTCTAATCAATGCTTCCCCTCTTACCCTGCTGAACTCTGTGCTCATTTATCACAGAATCTAAGTGGGATTACAATTTTTCACGGTTTAATCATTCCTGTTAAGTGTTATCCTTTCACTGGTATGGTCTGGTATACCAGGGGCATATGAGAAAAAAAACAGGGGTACTAGAGTAAAAGCCCTTAGTTCTCTGCAATGTGTATGAGGTATCCCACCTACACATATCCAGAATCTCTCTCTCTCTTTGCTCTAAAGTTCCTTTTGAAGGAGTTTAACAGTTTTTTTGTAGAGTACCTCCTTCTTTATGTCAGTCAGGTCTGGGATTTCTTTCAACCCACTGTTATTTCTTCTTCCTCAAGTCTCCAAATTATCTATTTTTCAGGTCTTTGCTTTCAAGATCCTGAAGTCTCTTATCTCTATCGTTAACTGTATCTGAATGCCTGTTTAAGCCCGCCTCAACTTCAGTCACTCTACCTTTTGTTGTAATTCCCTGAAAGAGGCTTGCATCAAAGCTTCCATTGATGTTAGCTCAGACAGTAATTCTCTAATGTCTGCCAATCTTCCTCTGTTGTACTTTGTTTGCAGCACAAGGCTGGGCCTCCGGGACCTCCTGGGCTCCCAGAGCTCCTCTTTGGCCGCTTGCAAAGGCATTGTTAATACCAGAAGTGCACCTCTGTAAAAGTGTGCTGCCGTAAGGGATCACCAAATATTTTAGGAGAGACTTTGGGGTAGTTTGCGTTTTCTCGAAATAATTGAAAATTACATACTGATGGCTGCTTTGAATAACTGCTACAGCCTTCAAGACATGCCTATTGCTCTGAATAGCCTCTACTATCCACTTTTCCTCTTAGATGCCTAAACTTTTCAGACATTAGCAAAGGGTGAGATTAGCCTCTCTGATCGAACTTGGGACGTATCACTAATGACTGCACCTTCATGACACTTTCACATGCAGATAATATAGAATTACTTAGGAAAATGTATCACAAGTCCCAACCCCACTTACCATGTAAAAGTGGCTGCCCGGCCTCAGATCTACAGGTTCTAGCTTCTCCTTTTGCCAAAAATCAAATTCCTGCAAATACAATTAAGCATATTACTCACTGTCCTGCCGTATGAATATGGCAAAAGGCCTAACCCTCCATTCTGCATTTATTTGAAGACAGTCTGTGCCTTTATTCTTCTTAGTCATTATACTAATGCAGAGAAGAATAAATACCTTCTTTTTCTTCCCCTCCCCTTTCTACACTGTGTTCTAACTACCACAGCAAAAGTCATTTGTTATCTACTTGAAGTAGTCGTGCTCAGCCTGAAATTGTTCTCTCCTCAGCTTCTTTTACAGCCAGTACCTGTCCAGATTGAAATCAAATGCTCCATCCAGTGATGAGGCTGCCTGCTGTGCTCTCCCTGGCCAAAGTGAAAAAGTGTACATCCAGTTATCCAGTGCTGCAGTGCTCAGGAAAACATGCTGTAAAATGAGTAAATAGGAAATTCTGAGGAGACAGATGAATCCTAAACACTATCTTCCTCTGGACCTCACACGTCTTTGAGTCAGCGACACAGAGTTCAGAGGGGATTAATTTCCCAAAACACTTATCTGGAAATAGATATCCACAGTGTGAAAGAGGACACCACACGACCTGCTGTTACAACCATGCTGAAAAATATCACAGTTGTTATCTGCTATAAATTTGCCCTTTGGTAAACAACACCCCTTGCACTGAAACAATTCTGATACCAAGGATACAAAAGCAGAAAGGTGCCCAGGTAGGGCAGAGAAACTTGTAACGGGAAGAGCACCCCACACTGTGCTGGGGGTGATCACATCTCAGATCTCAGCTCATACAGCTTTTTGGGTGGCTTAACAGCTTGGCTGTGCTCACCAGAAGCACAGCAAAGCAGACAAGTGTCTAAGCAATGTCTGCTGTAGCCACCCACTTTGCCCTGCTGGAAACACCATGTGCTTCATCCCAGCCCTGACGACTGTTGTGAAGACTTGCTTTCCCCTGAGAGTGTGTTTATTAGAGTACTGCAATGAATCCTGCAGCTGCTGTGTTCCCTGTCGCAGGAACTTTTCGCACAGCCTAAAGGAGAGAATTCTGCACAGGTGATATTTTTCCCCTCTAAATTAAAACATGGAAACCCCTTATCCCTTTCTCTGGAGATGAAGAAATGAATCAGCAATCCTCAAGCTCCAAAAACAAATGTATGGAACTGTTTCCTTTGCTTTAATCTACAGGGCATCCTGCTCTTGCTTTTTTTTTTTGTTCAGTTTTCTCCTGGTCCAAAATCTCATAACCCTGATTTAGGTGCTAATATGCTGCAGTTGAGTTCCAATCCCCAGGCAGTTTCATCATCTCCAAGCTGTGCAGGCTTAAACCCTTAACCTGTCGTAATACCATGATTAAGACCCATCATACATTTGAACAGTTTGAAAGCCCATGTCTGCTTCCTCACCAGACACTCTCACTCTCCAGAGAAAGGCAAAATCAATCGCTCCCTACAGGAAACAGAGGGAAGCCAAATGGGTATTTTCCATGGCCATTTACAGCATTATAGCCCAGCTCCCCGACCAGGTGTATTCTAAACTTTTACTGTTCACAGCCTTGCTGGTCTTTCTGCATAAAACAGAATAATAATCTCCTTCACACTGCTGATATTCCCAAGTGACTTTAAATTACCATAAACTTCCATTGCAGTATTAAATACGTCCTATGACTTTTAGATCAAAATGTAGCACTTTGCACTTGTGTAAGTCATAGGTCTTCCCAATGCATTATTTGTGATTTGGGTACTCCTGAAACAGCCCCACTTCTAACAGTAATCATAAGGATTGAATAACTACATAGTGTCTAGTTTGAGAAGGTGGGTTTCATGAGTCCATGAAATCTCACTAGGAATGTTATGGGTAACACTGCCCTGCTCGAGGGTGCATTCATATGTGTGTTAGTTACCTCCTACTTCCCTTTAGGGTAGAATAAAAGAAGTTGAACTGGATGCTCAATGCCAGAAAACAGATTAAATCAAATCAAAACAGGAAAACCATGCTTCTGCACTTCTTCACAGATGGTAGATATGCTAAAACACAGTATTTACAGCAGCCAAACAAAAATAACTGCATATGTAAAAAGCCCCTTTTTTTTCCAGTTCACATATCAGTCCAATTTCTAACTTGCCTTCAGTGATCAGGAAGAAAAGAGCTCTTATTGTTTAGTGACATTTCCTAATATTTATAGTTTTCTGGTAGTAACCTTTTGTTTGGTAGATAGCAGAGTTTGAACAGTATGTTGATTATGTCATTAAACATTTGCCTGAAGATCTGAGTGTTAGCATCAATGACAGAGTTTCCTAGACATGTCACATTTTCTTTGGCTGTCATGAAAAATTATAGCTACTGTGACTCACACTTTAATAGCAGCTATTTGTGATACTTTAACCTAATGTACAGCCCCAGAGGAGAAACAAGAGACACAATAAAGCATCTGCCACTGACTTGCTTGAATGGAGGGATTCCAAGCATTATTAGGATGCCAAATTAAAGAGAAAAGGCTCATGTGCCAAATGTCAAAGGGTCTTGGTCTTTGTTAAATTTACTGTATTTATGTGTTATTTATGAAAGTATATAAAGAAAAAGAAAAGAAATATTTCTTTCCTCTCTGATGTCTCTTTCTCTGTACTTATCTGCATAGTTCTTGTGATAGAAAGGGTTAAATACTTTTTGAAAAAGTCACACAATTAATCATTACACTTTTTAACAAGTAAATACATAATGGAATGATTTATTACCATTTAGTGTATCGTATTTTTTCAATATAAATTTTAAAAAGTTAAAAAAACAATTGAACCATATGGTTGTTCTGAGTGCCAAATGGAAAAGAGACATTTGTGATGTTTTTCTCCATATTTTCTCTTAAATAAATTGCTCTTTTCTGCAAGAGAAAGCCAAAGTAATTAATATTTCAGGTATCTGTAACATGGAAACTGTTCTTTTCTTGTTCATCTGCAATCTTTACCTATTTCTGTCAAAACTTCTTCTGCCATCCTTACATACATCAGGAAACTTCATAATCAGTCCATGTATACACGAGAATAGAAACACTTGCCTCCATCTAAGTTAAATTCATTCTTACTTGGAAAATTTTAAGAGTGTAAAGAAAAAAAGTGGTGCACAAGTGCCAGATTGGTTTCTATAAATTCAGAGATTTAACCCATATGATTAGGATGACAATGCCAAAAGCTGAGCCCCAGAGGAAACACAAACAATTGCCACTGATAGCAGCCTGTTAACATATTTTCCCATGATGGAGCTCTTGAAATCTGTTCTAAGAGCAAAGATTAATGCATCATTCTGCACCAATATCATCAGCCACCTAGAAATCTTAACCCTGGAGTAAAGGAACCCTTTAGGCTTTATAACAAAGGACAAAACTCTTCAGTCCTGTGTGTGGCTTCACTGTATATCATTTTATTACCTCACAGGAAAAAAAAAAATCCATGAAATGTGATGTTGTTTTCACTTGTCCTCATGGGCATTCAGTAAATCAGGACACCCTAGAGCAGCTATGTTCACATTTCAACATAAAACCCTGATATCACCTAAGCAGCTTTGTGAAATATGTCCTCAATAAACAGGACTGAAAAGTGAAGCTGTTATATGAATTGAAGAACAAAACATTCTTGAGGAAACTTGGATTCCCTTTTCAGACTTTGCTATCCAACATACTGTATATGTTAGGCTGATACCCACAAATTTATAACATTTTATCAGAACCTTGTTGATTGCACCGTTTAAGCAAGGCAAAGCTAATCATGATTTTCAGGAAACCAGAAGTCTGACTGACACCATCTTTCTAAATTTCCACAGACTGCATTTTTTATTTTCTTTGACTGCACTGACCCCTCTGGAACAAGTCTCGTGCTTCTACCAGATGTATTAGCACAAGTACAAGTATGTGCCTTAACTTTACTTTGCAATGCAGCCCTAGATCCTTCCTCACAGAAATACCAACATGCACTTCTGACCAATGACATATGGTTGGGTGGGAGTTATCTTACACTACTTTTTGTAAGAGGATTATGAAGACAGAGCAAAATATTTTTATTATAGTTTGATACCAAGGAACTTGTGTGAGTGTTGCCTTTCTCTCCTCAAAATTTAAATGAAACTTTACTAGAACAGGATTGCGGTTGTCACACATTGTTAAAAAACCAGAGACACAACTAAGATTTGGAACCCTACTAAGATTATCCTTTCAAATGAAGATTGCAAAAAAAGGAAAGAGCGCAATCTCCATGACAATTCTCTTCAAAACAGGTTCTTCAACACTTTGTAAAGGATGAGGAACAGGAATTCTACACTTAATCCTAATGGGCACCAATTGAACATACAGCTCAGAAAGACAGAAGCTGTCCTTGTGTAGGACCCAAATTTTTGTCTCAGTCCTATGAGAAGTCGTATTAGCAGTTACATCTGCAATCTCTCACTGGTTGTGGCTTAGCCTAGGATCCTATCCATGGCAAAGTATTCAGGAGACACCATCAGTGTGGTCTTGTACTCGCACAGCAGTACATCCACCTCACTGGGATTCAGACATTTTAGAAACAAAGACCATCTAGCTCTCCTCCATAGACCAGTAGCAAAGCATAATTTCAATGTGAGTTATTGATCAAAAATTTCCTCTGAATTGGATATTTCCCTGTCTAGAATGAAGAAAGCACAACATCAGAACATTCTACAAACTGTGTTTTTGCTTTTATAACAATTCAAATGTGAGAAGGTATTTGTGGAGGTAGGCTAAATTGTTACTGAAGGACAGAGGAAGGGGGAGAAGGAGGGAGGGAGGTTACAGAAGGAAAAGCAATCTACAAGGTGGAAGGAAACATAAACCATCCTGATTTATACTTTTTCTCCACCCCTTCTGTTGATTGCTTTTCCTTCTAGAGACACATCTTTTATCTTCTTCTACAAGGTGGGATGTGAACTGATTTACACTGCCTTTCCAACAGATTGTTAACCCGCCCTCCTAGTCAAGAAAAAACATTAAAAAATTAATAAAGTGTACCTTGTTCAGCTAGTTTTATTTGTCTTCGCTGTATGTTTGAGGTTTTCTTATTTCATGAACGTCAGCTATGTTGTTAATATATAAAACACCACCTAACTTGTTGCTTTAACTAGTAATAATAATAATAATAATAATAATAATAATAATAATAAGTATACCATAGTGGCTTAAGTGAACCATTCAGCAGTAGGTCCTTGGAAAACATCAGATGTAAATGAGCCTTGGATTATTCTGTGTATCCACTGTGCAATGGGTAAATATGTATAGCACACAGAGGTCAATTTATACCCTGTTTACCAACTCTGATGATATAAACTGCTATTGTTTCTTGCAGAAGATGTTCAATAGGTGGAGCAGTCATTAAGAAGCAAACTGGTCTCACAAAGTTGCCCCATCCTCGCCCCCACATGGTGTTGGGTGAGTCTAAAGGCAGCTGTATGGGAAACCCCACAAACTTACAGGAAACAGTTGAGTTCTCCTCTCAAAAGAATGGAAGCCAGCCCTGGGATCCACAGTGCAGTCAGGTGGGCAGGGGAAGGCTCAGGGGAAGGTGATCGTGCCCTGGGATGTAGAATGAATCAGAGGTCATGTTTTCAAGTGTGAGGTTCACTCTCATGTTTGGAACACTGTTTTCATCTGTATCAGACAGTTTAAATAACACTTCATGTAAACATTTCAACAATACAAGTAATGACTGCTTGTGCCTTGTGTGAGAAGTCCAAACACAAAGACAAAACATTGCCTTTCCACAAGGAAAGATTCCACAAGGACCACATCTGGAAAATGATACAATGTAGGACAAAAAAAAACATTATTATCTTTTCAACCAAACTTTTCTGAAAAATTCTCCAGTTGCCTATTAACTTTTCAATACAGCACCAACATTAGAGAAACCCAGGTGTTATGAAAGACAAACTATGGTGAGTTACTGTTCCCAGCAGGGGATTACCATCAGGTTTAGTTTCTCCACCACTGTGACAGTAGATGTGAAGCATGGGAAATGAACCTGCAGCTCCTGTTTTTATGGTACCGGAACAGCAGTTTCCCTTTACCGCTGATGAGGCTGCCAGGTTGATGGATCCTTTAGCAGGAAGCCCTATTGCTCCAGGTAGTGGTGCAGTGGCTTTCCTGACTTAGCTGCCTGATTGCAGACCACCTACATCGGACCTTGCCAATTTTTGATCTGCTGAGGTCCCATGTGTTTATATCAGAGCCTCTTCCTGCTGCTGTAGGTAGGAGAAGAAAGTATCTAGACAAGTCTTATTTCAGTCACAGTTAGTACAGCAGCATTTTTTTCACATCACCTCCTATGTCCCATTGCCCTTTCAATGTGAGGTCCTTTTGGGCAGTAGTCTTTGTTACAGACATTTAATAAAGCACCTGTTTGACATAGCTGCGCTGCCTGCTGGGGGCCTCCAGGAATACTAAAGCTTAAGAGCACATGGAAACAAAGACAGCTTTTCAAAGGTCTCTCTCTACAGCCTCTGCCAAAGTGACCTGTCAGGGCTTCATCTCAACCTGACATTTTGACAGTGCTCTTCAAGTAAGAACTGAGAAGACTGGATTTTGTCAGAATTTGACTTGAAAGGATTTTCAACAGCTCCATTTCTTATTTATTCCCTTCAGGCAATAAAAGTTTTACATGTGAGAATCTCATGAAGCAGAAAATCCAGCTTTTAAATGGCATTCCCTCTTGGTTACAGAGGATACTAGAGTGGCTAAGTCCATATCATAGCCTCAACATGATTTGTGGCTGCTCACACTCCCTGCAGGAAAGCTGTGCCATTTCTCAGGCTGTCTTTATCTAGATGACATATTTTTAAAAAGTTGCGTTCTGAGTCTGCATAAAACTTCCACCATCGCCTTCGAACATAAGCAGCATATTTTTAATACAAAACAGACCCCTCAGCTGGGGTCTCAGGTAAGTGATACAGTATGAAGTAAATAATTCAATATTTCTTTTGTGTTTTACATTATAGCACAAGATATTAGAAATGATACCCTGGCACAGTAGTGCTGACACCTTTGAAAATGGTTTTGTGCTGGCTCACTCACCATATTTGCCTTCCATGGAAGAAAAATATTGTGAAGCCACTTAGGAGGAAATGAGTTCTGGAGGTAGTTAATCACTACCTGTGCAAGTGCAAGGTGTGGGATGCGAGATAGGATTCACAGGCAGCAAACAGCAGGCAAGACACAGAGAATGTATATTCCAAGTGCCATTAATTTGCATTGAGTACATGGGGCTGGAGGAAGTGGTCTGGTTAATTAAACCACATCACTGAAATGGATTCAAAAGAGCTTTAGTTTAGCATTAAAATCAGCTTTAGCCTACATTCCACACGGGTTATATTCAGATAATTTATTCTGTATCTGGAGAAGTTCAGGTATACACTATGCAGCAACACTGGCTTTGTAGAGCAGGTTTGCTTGTGAAAACATTCCTCAGTATCTGTATGCCATTCCTCTCTCTTCACTCTTTTGAAAATATCAGTACAGACAAAAAATTAAAGGATGAGATTCATGGAAGGCTGATTTTATAAGAGACAAAAGTGAAGTGGCCTGCTTTTCATCTCTAGGTATCTGTAACAAAAACCACTGGAGTTTGATCCTGTCTATTTACTCCTTTGTGTTCACCCAGTAAATCCCAATGCAAACCGGTTGGACCAGCTCAGACTTAAAATATTAGCAGTGATGCATGTCTGCGTTGATGAACACTGATGAGGCAGATAGAAGAAATCAGACTAAAATAACATCTGTTTGATCAGCACCTGTCTCTATTCGCTTTTATTATCTTCATCACATTCCCCAAACAATGAAATGGGTGTTATTTGCGTAGATAATACATGAGGGAAAGGAGTCCACTATATTCACAGATGGTAGTCCTTCATCTCAAATTAAAATTATCATCTTTTGGTAGCCCAAAATTTGCTTAAATGAAAGCAATAAAGCCCACAAGAGTGTAAGGAACAACCTTATCATAGTATGTCTACCCTATTTTCTTTGACAATGAAAGATTATCTTTAATTTAAATATTTTTAAAATTTTAATTTCGTCTGAGGTTTTACCATCTGTGTGTCTACTGAACTCCTCCCTGTGCTCTTAGTAAGGTTCTCAGTTTCTCAACTTGGAATCTAAAAATAAGACATGCTAGAAAGATGTTTAGCAGAGCTTATCAAAATTGACTTTAAAAGAAAATTTTAATACCTGGAAAGTTACGGAGCTATTCAATGTGAACTGTATACACTCACATTTTCTATTTCCTGAAATATTCCATTAAAGAAGAATGAAAACAGAAGTACACTAGAAAAGTTGTCAATAATTCCAAGAATTTTTAGAGAAGAATATGACTCACTGAAAGCACTACTGATTAGCTAAAAGCTTGAGCTTACAGTCAGATTTATGATCAAGGGAATGATCATCTTTTCAGTCTGCAGAACAGTTCTGCTCCTGTGACCTGGAAGCATTCAGGACAAGAAGATTAATCTTGTAAGGGTTTATAGGACCAGCTCCTGAGAAACCATAGTCACAGAAGAACTGAAGGGATCCAAACCACACAATGCAAAGACAGGTAATTCTGTACTTAAATAAAACCTCTGTATGAAAGTGTTTTCTTTCTTCAGTTATTCAGTGTGTGAGGCAGTACAGGCACAAGAAGGAATTAGGTATTGGTATTGAAAGTGTCTGTTACAGGGAAGTTGTTTTGTGTCTTAAGCAAAAGAGCTGCAAGCACAGAGAGCAATGGCTGCCCAGAAACACTAACAAAATTGAAGTCTGAGAATATTTAGTAGTTATAAAAAATGTTTATCACACCCTCCACACTTCATGCCACCTGGACTTTCAGCTTACTTCATTTTCACGAGGTCCTTTGTGATCAGCATGATGTACAAATTACAAGCTATAAAAACCATGGTATCAACATGTGAAACAAGGTTCCTAAACAGGATATGGCAAAACAGTTGGTAAAACTCGAATATCATGAAAGAGATCAAAAAGAGGTGATTTATAAAACATTGATTTAAAATAAATATTTTAAATTTCCATCTACCAGCCTCTTCCAAAAGCATGCATTGCTTTTCAATACTCAGTTCCAACATGCAATTTCAAAGCACATAAAATTCCTAATAAGAAGCCATATACTAATAAGGGACAAATAAATTCAAATGCAAGCTAGCTGACAGGCCACAAAATGCAAAACACCAAGAAAATAAGCATCTATTTTGTCTCTCTTTGCAATGTCTCCATTTGTAATAACTGGTTTTACTATCCTGCAACAGACAGTAAAATAGATACCTACAAAACTGACTGCAGATAGGTGAAATATCATTAATTAAGAGATAATACCCCTTGAAATCAGACACTGCCAGCAGTTTCCGGTTATGATCCATTAATATTTTAACTAGCAAGTCATTAATAGTGGTAATAACCAATTCTGAAGAGGTTATTGCTTGAATAAACTATTTTTAACGATTTTTAATATTCTGAAAAGCCTGGTCTGCTTTAACTTTAAATTTTGATCCTTTTTAATGCCTCTGTACGAAGAGCTATTTCTATTCACACCGAAATAGGAGCATTTCTATGAGCACATTACACAATCTCACATGGATTTCGTTCACAAGGTGTACAGCAAGAGATCTCTCCTGCCTGTATTATTATATCTGTGATGCTGATGTCAGTCATGCCTTCTGTCATCTGCCTTCTTTCTTTTCTGATGACTACTGTAGAGCTTGCCTTGATCAGGGAGGCCTGAAACACTTCAGTCATAGCCTCTAATCCAATATCTTGCATCAAACTGTGGCTCTCTTTTGATTTAGCTGGGTATGTGCAATTACTCTCAGATGAGCTTCTGAGGGGCAAAGAGATATAGTTTACTCCAGGCAACATTATTTTTGTGCCTGTACACAGAGTAAACCTAATATTTAGACTCTGTCCCTCCGTATCTATTAAAATACTGGAATTTATTTCACAGGTATCTCCCCAAGAAGGTTAAATCATATAACTCTGGAGAAATAAGTTGACACAAAAATGTATATTTCATGAGAATGGTCCCTGGCCTATATCATGTTCATACAAATATAGCTAGAGATAGGAAAGACAGATAAGAAAGATAAGACATAAAGAGCTCTTACCCCTCTGGAAAGCAGAGATCACTTTCCCTCTGGAGACAGTATTTCCCAACTCTGATCCTATCAGGCTAGCCAGGAAGGAAATGGTATCTATTTTATGACACTCCCAAATACCCAACTCTAAACCTCTATTGGAAATACAGCTTTCTAAGCAGTCAACCCTTTCCTTGACTCAACAGAGGTATTAAAAAAGCTACAGACAAAATCTTGGCCTCTCTACTTGTATCATAGGCAAGAGGAGCAGGATCTAACACTGTCCATAAAGCAGATCCAAGAACTGGCAGATAACATCAATGCAAAGAATATTGGATTTTCTCATATTTTCCTATTTTCATTTTCTCACCCTCATTAAATTATATTCTGGCTTTATAAAAGGCCATTTTATCCAAGATATATTCAGAAGTCAAGTGTTAGCAACAGTTTTCTGTTTCCAGAGACATAACAATGCCTCTTTTCTGCTTTGACAATTATTTTGCATTGTTAAGAACAATAAATCTTTTGGTGGGCAGGTGTCCTGCTGAAGCTCCATCCCACAATGTTTCAGCAATAGATATCTCCTGTGTTGGGTCTGGCAGTTCCTGAGGGTAGAAAGGCTGTCAAACACAACCCAGCAGCACTGTGAGAGGGACTGCTGAGGAGCCAGTCAAATAATCTCAGTCGCTTTAGCATCTCAGAGGGGATGATTTCAGACAAAAATGTGAGAGTGCGTGAGGTCTCTTCCACAAATAATGCGTATAAAATCAATTGGCACCATCTGCCCTTCAAAGCACTGCTTGTGTGCATTATGAATATACTATCCAAGAAAATAAAGGCATGAATGAACCAGTATGTTTGATCTTTTGAGATAGAATTGACATGGAACACAAACAGTAAAAATATCTCCCCCGGCCCTTTTCATGATTCTTCAGAGGCCCAGATAATTGCAAAGTCTGCCAGGAAATCCACAACTTTATTGTGTCCAGATTTTGATGCTTTGCTTCTTCCTAAAAGTATATCTATAACCCAGATCTTACAGGTTCAGACTGTTCCCAATGTCTCCATTTGTTCCCAATTACCACAGTATGCCTCTCTCCAATTCCTTCTCTAACTTTTTGCAAAGATAATAGTTCCACTTTCATACAAAAAAAAAATCATTCATAGAAACACATTCATTGATAACATCACAGATAATGAGAGGTTTATAAATTAACTGGTAGCAGTCTGGTAAATACTACACTGGGGAGGGGAAGGGTGATTTAAGGCACTGTAATATGACAAGGAATCTCACTTCAAATCTGCTAGTTAAACTTCTTCCAAGTGAATAAAGACTGAAGGATATTACCTTCTCCTGTTTGGACAAGTTGCTTGTTGGCTTGTGAGGAAGTGTTGACAGGCAGTCAGTGGCAGACTGACACACACAGAAGTGGAAAAAAATACAGACTAATTTCTTCATTCTTCCCTCTTCTGCTAGGAAATACCAAAGCTCATACCATTACCATGCAGCTAGTTGTCTGCTTTTCAAAAGGAAATACTTTATGGCTAAAAAACATTTTCTTTCAAACATAGAAACTTTACCACTGAGAAGAAGCCATGGTTTCTGGATGAATAAGTGGAAGTCTGGGCTTCATGCTTATAGGACAGGCCATGGTTTCACCTCGTGGTCCTGTGTATGTCTCATTGAAATGCTAATCTAAGGCTGAGAAAGCCATCATCATACAAAATACAGATGGCAACACAGCAGGCACAACAAAATACAGAATGGGGAAGCCTCACTGCCAGAGTTCATTCCTCCAGGTTATGGTGAATCTGGGAATATGTGAGGAAAAGTGTTAGGTTCCAAAAAGCAATCATACTAAACTTAAACCTGTTGCAGTGGGAAGGACATAAACCAGCAAAGTGAGGCCAGGGTAAAAGTGAAGTTTGGCTTCTCTCCTGTCCCTGTTTTTTTGCTGGGTAGAAGAGGATCTTAGTTGCTATGGCTGCCAAGAGCCAGTGATGCAACTCACTAAAAATAACTCACACTGCTCAGAAAGACACAGATCTTACAGATCAAGCAAAATTGAAGTAATTCCTTCTGTTATTTACTCACTTTCTTCCTCTTCCTCCAGAAACACTCCCAAAATGTAAGCAGGACATTAAAGCAGCAAATATTTTTGTGATTATTTATACCTGACCTCCATCAGACACACCCTTAGATCTGCAGTCTGCCATGCACTGACCCCTGGAAACAGAACACAACTCTATGAGAAATACTTGCAACCCACTCTGAGGTTTAACCTCCATAAGTCATTTTCAACTCACCATGATTTACCAAAATATGAGTATTGGTCTAATACCGATACTCAACTGTGAGGGACAAAAGGCTCTCTAACAATTTAAAGTTAGAAAGTGAATGCTTATTCAGCATTGGGCAGCAGTGTGGGGCAATCCTCTATACACACTGCAAAATTACAGGTGATCGCAGAGTCTATTTATTGACAAAAGGTTCAAACAAATCCATATTCATAATACCAGCCCCTCCCATCCCCTGCTTCCTATGGTAATTAGCTTGAATGGCTATTAAGCATGTGTGGTTGGCTTCTTGAATTAAGTCTGGGGTCGTTTTTGTGGGGAGGGGTCTTAAAAGGAGGAAGTAAGGTGAGTCTTCCTCATCCTGAACTCGACTTTTCTATCAATGGTTTTTGGGGCAACTCCAGTTTTGCAAAGAATGAGTTTCTGGTTGCAATTGTTTGTGTTCTTTGGACCTACCTACTAGTTTCATCCTTTCCCATTGCAAGCACAGCTGAACAAACATAAATTGACAGGCAATCAATTAAGTTTCAGGTAACTATCTCCAGGCCAGTTTCCTCTAACTTTTAACTAAAATTCTAATTTCTTTAAGATTAGTGTTTCAACCATCTACATAAAGTTTAGTCAGAAAAACCATTGCATGTTCGATGGGAAAGGATCAGGATTTACCTCAGGACTGAAAAATGTGGTAAGTAGGGATGAATAAGAAATAAGATTTGAAATGCATGTGTAATACAGTGACTCCTGTCCTGTATCAATCTGCCCAAGGCCACCTTTGTGCTGCAACACAACAGCAATGCTAAACACCTGCTGTCCCTGCAAGATATGTTGAGATCAGCACAGAAAAGACCCGTCTGTTGGTGCAGCATGTCCTCATTGAGAGCTTCTCTGTGGGACTGCATAGCTGGGGCACTCAGTGCATAGTAGTGACACAAAGAGAGTTTCCAATTTTCTTTTCAGCTCTTCTTTACAATGATGTTGTCAACTGGAAAGGAAGAAGGAATGAAGAATAAAGCAAGAATATTCAGCCACACCTAAGAACAGAAAAAGTTGGGGTAAATGCCAGTTACAGGTACAGAGGAAAAGAAAAGAACATTTATAAATATGTCAATTAAAAAAAAAAAAGAGAGATATAAGAGGAAAAAAAAGAAAAACAAAAAGGAGGGAAGGAAGCAAGAAAGAAAAAGATGAAAAGATGTTTTAAAAATAACCAGGTGCACAAATGTCTAGAGACTGAAATGTGTTGCTGAGGTTTAATCTATTTTTCACAACAGAATAATAGCTAGGAAAGTTGAAGAGCTACACAGGCATAAAATTCTGCAGGTTTTTTATACTTTCTTTCTGTAGTTTTTTTATACTTTCTAGCAGTCGTGAATATTTGGTTGATGCAGAAGTTTGCTCCATAGTTAGAGGGTGACTGTGGGACTGAATATTTTGGGGATAGTACCTAGAAATTGATCTGTGCATAATTTGAATGTACAGTAGTTTCACAAATACAAGCTGCACGGATTATAAGCCGCACTTCCGGTGCCTCGACAATGTTGCTGTCTTTGTCAATAGATAAGCCGCACCCCGAATATTAGCCGCACTTTCGTTCGTCGCGAGAATCCGTGCGCAGCTTTCACAAATTGTCCAATTAGTAACAGGATCGCGGCATAGCGGGGTTTACTGGCTCGGGGCGGGGCCAGGAAGGCTCAGCCCGCTCATGGTTGCCGACGGGGCCGGGTGGCCCAGCTCAGCGCCACGGCTCGGCGGGGCTGGCCGGGTGATGCTGCCGCCGCCGCCGGGCTCGCTGGCCCCCCTCTCCCGTCAGCACCGCCCCGCTGCCGCGTTCGCTCGCCCGGCTGGCAGGGCTGCCGCCGCCACCGCCCGGCTCGCCGGCCGCCCCCTCCCGTCTGCACCGCCGCCGCGTTTCCTCGCCCTGGCCGGCACTGCAGGCCCCCGCACCGCCGGGCTCCCCCATGCTGCTGGCCCCGATTCTGCTGGGCTTCCCCCGCTGCCAGGCAGCCCCACCCGCCGGCCTTCCTGCTTCTGCCATGCTCCCCTGCACTGCTAGGCCCAGTTCTCCCAGGCTCCCTGGCCCTACTGACCCGGCTCTGCCACCCCCCTGCCCCGCCCTGCTGGCTCAGGCTCTGCCGCCCGCCCCCCACACTGCTGGCCCCGCCTCTGCCAGGCTTTCCCACCTCTGCCGGGGCCGGCCGGGCTCCAGCTTGGCTTGGGGCTGCCGCGGGCTCTCACTTCCGTGTTGGCAGCTTTTAGAATTTTGTTAATGTATTAGCCGCCCCGGAATATTGGCCGCACTTCCGGGTTTCCACCAAAATTTTGGTCAAATTGGTGCGGCTTGTATTCGTGAAATTACTGTAATCTCTGAGTAAATTGCCTTTATTAAAAGTTCACTTACTAGAAAAGGGAAGACATTAGTTATTAAACACTTGAGCTGTGTTTACATTTGGAAGAGGTAGCAGATAACTTCAAGTTAAAACTACTGCCTGTCCATGCTGCTATCTGCAGGCCTGAAATTAATTTGTGATTATGAACAACCTGATTTAGTGGGTGGCATTCCCTGTGGTGGGGGAAATTGGGACTGGATGGTATCTTCAAGGTGCCTTGCAATGATTTTATGATTTTGTGTCATAGACCCATTTTGTAGAGGAGATTGTGTGATATGAAGAGGGCATGGGCGTAGGCTGGGGCTTTGCATAAAACTGGACATACTTTGCTGAAGAGATAAACTAGTGACCCATTTTCTAGATCACCTGGCCTTTTTTCTGGTTTCCATCCCAATTTCTTCTTTCTTTTGTGCTTTCCACAGCTTTAAAATTGTGTGATCCTACTACTGGTAACTGGAGCAGAAACAGCTCTCATTGTTGACAAGTAATATATAAGTAATATATATCACTATATATTTATTATTCATTCTCTCTTTTCCTTCTATTATTGCCCTAAATATGTGGTATATATTTGTTAAGATAAAAAGTTGCTAAGCACCTATTAACCTTGCATAAATCCTTCTTTGAAAGACATATCTTATGTAAAAGGAAAAAAATTAAAAACTCCCACATTTTCCCCTTCAGTCTTTTGCCATAACCTCTATGAACTCTCTGAAGACAGTACCTGTAAAAACTGTTTGCTCTACCAGTGAATCTCCATGTATGCTTGGATTCATTGCTACTTAGTGCGATGACTTTTCAGTCATGGTAGCAAAACTTGTAAATGTAAGCAAAGTCACACACAAACAAGGAGTTTCTGCTGGCTGTTCACCTCTTGCTGTGAAGCAATAGCAAGATTCCTATTCTGGAAGAATTAGTGTACAGATGATGTGGGGTACTCTTAACATGGTCTATTTGAATCCACACTAAAAACTGCCTTCTATGTGTAAGGGGGAAATATTTCACATGCATATCACAACCAAGGAGTCAAAACTTGGTTAATTGCTGCTGGTTCAAGATAAGAGGTGCACTACTGCATTTTAATACAAGCATTACATGAGAGTTGGGTAACAGACCTATGCAATTTGACTTGTCACTGCATCCTGTAATATTTCCTAAATCTCTGGATATCTGACGTACAGGCATTATCACAGATACAGATTTTGGTGAACCCATTGCATAGCAAATTGACATATAGGCTAGATTTATGTGGAAGTCCACAAAGGAGAGGGTACTGCCAGGCACTGCAATCCAGAGAGGCTGGGGGGCAGGGGAATGGGGCATGGAGGTGAAGGGGGAAGTGCAGAGCCACAGAGACCTAAAGTAGGACCAATATTTACTTTACCACCTTCATTAACAGTCACGAAGATTGCAAAATAAAACCACATTCATTAAATTTGCAGATGATGCTAAATTAGGAGACATTATACAAGTCAGGATCAAGAAATGTAATATAAAGCAGCTCAGAGAAATACAGGATGAGAATACCAAAGTGAGATTCAGCTTGTAAAAAAGGAAGCTAATGCATGCCACAAGGGAAGAATAACTTGGGCAGGGAGAAGCCACAAATTCAATAGAAGGCAAAAGCCCCAAGGTAACAGTGGCAACAAATTGCAGAGGAGCTTTCCCAAAAGGATGGGTGCAAAGGCTGGGACAACTGTGGGTTGCAAATGCAGAGACACTGATCCATAATCAGAGAGGTTCGAACCATCAGGTTTTATGATGGATACCAATTTAGCTTCAAGAAAAATATACATGACAACTCCCTAACTCAGACGGACTTGTCAGGTAAAATTTCTACAGATTGCTTCTGGTGTGTAAATTGTCTCTGGCATTTGGGATACAGAATCTGAAGGCAGGCAAAGTGGAGTGAGCTCAGAGACAACAGTGATTCAAGGATGGTAGAAAGTGACAAAGGACACTTCTATGACCTAACAGTGTATCACACAGCAAAGTCCCACAAATTCCTGAAAAAAGAGCAATTAAATCCTGCAAAAGAATCACATGTAGTCCTGTTGTCATCTTTATTAAGCTGTAAGAACAAGAAAAATTAATATTCACTAGCATAAACTAGTCATAACATCTGGAAGATCTTACTTGTGGAATGTTTTTTGAGTAGAGATGACAAGCAAGATAACTCTGGAGAAGCAGCCCTGCATTGATAAGATGGTGATGACAGGAAAAACCTTTTCCTTCTTTGATATCTATATTAAGTTTAAAAGATCGGTGTCACAGCTGTGTGTTCTGATATTTATTTCCATGAAGTAAACTGGGGTTCAGGAAAATAAAAACAAATGCAATAAAAAAACAAGAAGCTTCTAAGGAATCGGCATGGAAACAATGTTTAAAAGAATAAAAAATCCATTAAACTAAAAAATATCTTTTAGACCTTATGTTTTTAACTAAAACTAAAGTGATAAAAATAAAGATGTAGAATTGCTTCAGAGTTCATTCTGGAGGAAAACCAGGAAGCTGTGGGGAGGATACACAGGGGAATGTGATCAAAGATGGATTAATATCCTACATGCCCAAAGGTTGCAAATGCCATCTCACAATAGATACAGCAGGAGTGAAAATGGCCACAGGGGATAAAAGGAAATTCTAAAACAGAAGGGCATTCAGAATTATAAATTATGCTATATGAAAAACTGTATGACAAAATCTAGAAGACACTTAATATATGTTCAGTTCAACAGCATGGGTTAGTACAGAATGCTAAATGCAAAAATAAACAAGAATGTTTATTAAATCCTTTGTTTTCTAACCAAGCTAATCAAGTATATGACAAAACAGTAAGATTTTTTTTTCCTGGACTTTCAGTCTTACTCAGGTTAAGAGTTTCTGTGAAGTTGAACAATAGTGTGAAAAAAATTGCATCCATGAGTGAGTGTGTTCTTTGTTTGTCTGACATTATTTATGCCTTGCTGAACTATATCTGCATTCAGAAGTGAATGGAAACACATCCCATGTTATGAAAAAAATGTCCCCAAGCAAATCTCAGCTGGTAAAACTTATAAGCATTTTGTCTCAAATAATCTTGGATGGTAGATTTGAAATTTTAATTTGAAAATCCAAACCACTAGCCTATCTGCACTCAGTGGAATAAGTGCGTGAACCTTGCTGTTGATTCTGTGTTATGCATGTGCTTGACTTTATTTATGCCTGACAGGTGGTCCCTCTGCCTGCAGCTCAAAAGGGAACTCACTGGAGCTCCTGGCAGCAGGTGGAACTGAGCTGAGGAACGCTTCTCTGTCAGGTCAGAGTAGGTCCCAGCCCCACAATGAGACCATGCTGGTCCTCCCTGTCCTTGGGGACATTTCAACATTTCATAGTAGGGTAGGGCCTTTCCAAGTGCAGTTCATAATCAAAAGCTAACCGTGGGGGGAAAAAAAACACTCCTTTATGTATTTTTCAGATAGTTAGAAGCAGTTCAGGTTTGTTAAACAACGGAAAGAATTTCTACATAATTCATCAAATATGAAATACATTACATGACAATATAACTGATTTCTAGCGCTTACTTAATTTTCCCTGCTGTTTTCTCTACAGCACAAGGCAGCAAAGAGCTGCAAGCAACTACACCTTTTGTAAACCCTAAGTGAAATATTTGCTAAGCTCAGGTAGAAAACCACTGACGTTAAGGGAGCTGCAGGGGTGTCAATGGGAGCACAAGTCTGAGTCGGTGTGGTACACAGTCATCTCAGGGGGAGTAATTTGGCCTGCAGTCTTTATTGCTGCTGATGGTAGGCAAAATGAGGGGAAGTTAAAGCTGACAGTAAAAGCTCACGGTAACTTTGCAGGAATGGCAAATACAAAATCCATCTTTTTGTCTGTAAGCTATGTCTGTTTGATGAAAAGACAATACATACAGAGTAATTTTTACAAAGTCATTTTTTTTTCAGAACAGAGACAAATTTAACCATACCTAACACAAAAATCCTGCCAAAATCTCCCAGTTTTCTGTTCCTGCAGAGAATCTTTCTGAAGGCAGCCTGTAACTTTGATCTTTCCTGTTACAACCATGAATTAGAGTCAGTTATAACTAAGAGCTTTAGAGACCCCACTGCTCCTGCACCAGGATGTGATTTTAAATGGTTCCTAGAGAAAAGGTAACTGAGATTTATGATTCAGTATTTTGACCCTTAAGCTGTGCCAAGGGAAATATAGGTTGGATATTAGGAAAAAGATTTTACGGAAAGAGTGATAAAGTACTGAAATTGTCTGCCCAGGGAGGTGGTGGAGTCACTATCCCTGGATATGTTTATAAAATTACTGGATGTGGCACTCCATGCTGTGATTTAGTTGAGGGCATGGGTTGGACTTGATGATCCTGAAGGTCTCTTCCAACCCATTGATTCTGTGACTGGAGGATCATCCAAAACTTTAACATAAAGGTAGGCAATGAAACACTGGGGCAGGGTAGAAAGCATGTTGAAGAAAGTACTGCTAGACAAGGTTGCAGCAGGACAGGGAAGAAGATATATAAACAGGCTGATGTTCCTCTCCACACAGGTGGTACATGTTCATATATATGTATATCATTACTATTTAAATCCTGATTGTTCATCTAGGGGTTTTATGTTATAGACACTTTAAGAGCTTGGATCCTGCAGCGCTGAAGCCCAGTGTAGTCCCACACTCAGCTGTGTGCAAACCTGAACTCAGCACAGATCTCCTCCCTATCTCTCTTGCTCTGCTCAGGACTCCCCTGGGAAGAACACTGAAGTATTTGCTTTGCCTGGCATAAGCTGATATGGTATTTGGAAATGGGCAGCAGAAAGACAGAAGGTGACAGGAGGAGTCTACTTGGCATGTAAGTGTGCCCTTGGGTATGCTGTGAAATACAACGTGTGGATGTTCCTAGGCATTTCAGAATAGTGGTTATACAGTCAGAATCAAAGTTATTTCAGCTGGAAAGCCATAAGGCTTGAAAGATGACCTTGGGCTGGCTATACTCTGGTTCAGAAAAATATCCCTTTATAAACTGGAAGATCTGGAAACTATAATTTGTCAGACTTCCTATCTAACCCCACCTTGTTTTCCATAATGACGAATGGGACAAAGAATCCCACAGATAAGCACAATTCAGAGCCTTCAAGAACAGAAAGAGAGGTTCTCATTAACTTCAAGAGAATCAAGTGCTTTAATACAGTCTGAGATTACTAAGAGTTCACTTTGTTATTCTAATCTTATGTATAAATCTATTCACAAATCTCCAATTCAAGTGCAATTAATGATGCCATGTAAACATGACCTCTATGAACTAGCATAATTCAGCAAGGGAGGGACAAGTCCTAAAGAAGAAATATGTGATACTGGTTTTTCAATAGTTACAACTGCTGTTTCTTTTGTTTCCCCTATTAAAATTATGAAGATTACTTTTTTATTGATATTCTTTATTTTATGTATTTGGAAACAGGAAAAAAATTAATGTCATGCTCTCCATGTAAAAGTGCAGACGAGTTGTTTGGAAATAATGACAAAAAAGTGTTTCTGTTTCTAGGGTGTTTTCCTATGGCAATACTAGAACACATTGAATTGAACTTGGACCTATAAAAGTAGCTTAAGAAGTAAGATAATCCATTGAAACAGGGACAGCAGGAGGGAGAGGATGAGAGAGAGAAAATCCTGTTCATTCAAATTTGAAAGTTACTTCCTTCTTTTTACAGGATGTCACGCCAGAATGAAGATCAATCACAGCCCTCTTTACGGATAGTTTTCCACCTTAATGAAGTGAGTTCATCATGACTTGTTACGACAATGCTTCATTTTGACCCACTGTTCCACTCCTTTTTCGACTCTTTTGATTAAAAGCATTGTTCTGCTGTGTTCCACGTGATAGCTGTATTAGTTAGGGTAAGTAGCTGATGTATTACCACAGGATAATACAGTTTGAAGGCAGTTTAATAGGGGCTGGCAGATTTCAATATTATTAGAGGGTCATAGAGTGTCTGACATTTCAATTTGTTACCAGACCACTCATACCACTAGGGCAATCATTAAACATAGACTCTAATAAGGTTTCTGCTTTGTAGGGTCATTCATTATTGACAAGGAGAAAAGAAATAAATACCTTCCCAGGGGCAGCCTCAGTATGTAATACAGTAAAAATCATCTGAGTCTGGAACCATATTTTCTAGATTTGCTGGCAAATCAAGCATTACATTTTCCAACTAAACTGAATGAAGGACTACAGATAAAAACATGAATACTTAAATTCTGTCTTTACATGCTGTCAGAACACTCATTATAATCACATATATGTACAAAAAAAAAATGATAATTAGGTCAAGTTGGCTTATTTTACCACGGTGATGGAAGCTAATAATGCACTTGTGCTGTCTTCAGTTTTATGAGGTCTGTACACCTGGGACAAACTTTGCATAGAATAATTAATCATTTTATACCACATAGCTCCAATAGCTATTTAACAGATGAGCCATCTTCACCTTTCAACTAGGTAGACCTGTGATTTAGCTTGGAAACTAAAGGAATATATTCTTCATAAAGGCTTATTAATATTTTCCTCCTTAGATTAATGTTTTGTTTATTTGGGTTATGCTTTAAAGTTCCTTTTTAATGTCAGATTTTCCCTGAATGATCTTAAGTTCATTACCCACATCTTTTAAAAATTAACTGTGTTGTACTTTAAACACAAATTGAGAAGAAGAGAAAAATAGTTTGGAAAAAGGTGAAAGATATCATTAAAATCACAACTAAAAGGATCTGGGTAGAACTATTTAATTTCTGAAATTTCATTTGAAGAAAAATTAATTTGTGTGTTTATTTTTCTCAGTTTTTTGGGAATATAAATTATACAGAAAATTGGGTTTTTATTATGTACTACAGCATTTGGTGAGGAAAGAGTAGTGCTGCACCAATGGATACAAGCTAGAAAGAGACTAATCCTGCAACTGCATACTGTCTTAAGTAGTCCCATTGGCCTGATCAGAATTCATTCAGAACAATAGAACTTTTAACCTGATTTTTGAATCAGATAAACTGGGGCCAAAAGAGTGGTTCAAGAGATTATCAAGTTTAAGAAGAAATTAGCTATTTTCATTTACTGATAAAACAGGTGAAATGCAGCATTGGTGGTGATAGTGAATTAGTTTATAAAACTTCTTCCAGATTTAATAATATGTTATTAATAACTCAGGTAAAAAAAAGCCTCTCACAATTCAATAAGGTGATCCTTTCTTTTAAATTCATGACAAGAGCTTTAATTGGATCAGAAGAGCAATCAGCAGACAAATAAAGTGAAAATATAATTTAATTCAGCCAGTGTAGTGAGAACGAATTTTTGCTACCATTTGTTTATTCATTCCTGGGTACCAACTTAGTCAACTCCAACATGACAGCTTCTCTCTAGCTCATCTTTGGAAGTCCCCAGAATAACCATTTAAATCTTAACAGTGCAGTACCTTGGCTCAGTGGAGCAAGTTGTTCTCATCACAATTCCCAGCTCCCCAATCAGGGAAAGTAATGTCCATTAAGTCAAGCAAGAGATGCTGAACTAAGAAACTGTTCTGCCTACAAGCTGTCACAAGATACTGCAGGAGAGGCAGAAAGGGATGACTGTAGCCAAGATGGCTTGAACATATGTAGAAGGACTCTATATTAAAGTGTAAATGAGTAAGAGAGGCTTCCTGGAATGAATGGAGTAAAGAAATTTGGTTATACAGAAAAAAGCTTAAGGACTTATCAACAACATCTGAACTTGTCCAGCTTAAAAGCTGATAATTCTAACAACATTCACATATGTTGAGGTACTTACTTAAAATGTGACAGTGCTGTTAAATATACTATAGCCATTCTATACAAGCCTACCTTATATTCAGCTCATATGTTTACATAACACTATGCATTCTATCAGAGACTCCTGCAATATCGGAAAATGAAGTTTTATGTTATTGATCACAGTGTAAATAAGATATTTATTTGGAACCATTATTCAAATGTTCATTTGATCATTGTTTTCTTCAGAATAATTTACCATACGTCTAACAACTAGGCAACCATAGTTACATTTTTTTCTGGTGGAAGAAATGTTGTCTTCCGGTATGCTGCTTACCATCGGTAATTGAGGATTATCAGACCTGAACAGAATAAAAAAATGTGTTTTACAGGATTTTTTTCTTCATATGAAATGCATTGACAGAATCACTTAATCACAGAATATTTGAAGTTGGAAGGGATCTTAGGAGATCATCTAGTCTAACCTGTTTTATAGATTCCCAAAGAGAGAGTCTTTCTACCCTCTCTGGACAACCTGTTCCAAATTTTGAACCCTCTCACAATTTTTTCTCACGCAAGATGTACTCCCGTCTGTGTTGGCAACTGGATTATTCCTCACCACATGCAGGACTTTGCGCTTCTCCTTTCTGTACTTCAGGAGATTCCTGTTGTCACATTTCTCTAGCCTGACGATGGTTCCTGTGAATGTGAGCACAGACATCTGGTCTACCTACCAACCCTCTGATCTTTGTGTCACTTGCTAACATATTGAAGAGGCACTCTGCTCCATCATCCAAATCATTAATGAAGCTGTTAAGCCATATAGCCATCCCTAAGGTTTCAGAACTAGTGATTGACCTCGAGCTGGACATGTACAGCTGAACACAGTTCTTTGAGCATGGCAGTTCACCCAGTTTTCAACCCACTGTCCATTTATCCTGTTTTTCTACGAAGATATTATGGCAGACAGTGCAGAAAACTTTACTAAACTCAAGATAAACAACTAAGTAAGTCATCTCATAACAGAGATATATCAGGTTAATCAGGTATTACTCACAATCAGGTTCTAGTCCTTCATATATTTGAAAACAATTATTTTTTCCATCACTTTAGCACAAAAAAAGATAAAAGATACACTTAATTACTTGGAAGATGGAAAAATGTGTTTACAAAAACAAAGAAATACAAAACCAGCATTGCTAGTAGTTTGGTTGTTCCTTTAGTGGCTGAGTGCAAAGCCCAAAAAGGGATTTTGGGATACTCCCTGGCTGGACTCAGTCTGAAGGGAGCTGTTTCAGGCACAGGAGACATAAAAGTTTCTTTCTGGACAGAAGAGGTAGCATAAGTATTGTCAAGTGAGTTCCCACTTCTCATTGTGGCACAGAAAGAAAGGATAGATGAGACAAAGGCAGGGAGCAGGAGTCAATTTAAATTCAAAATCATCAGGATTCCATTGATTTTTCTGGAGGCAGGATTGGGCCCATGAGGTTTAATTGTCTTGTGTTCCTTTATAGAAATGTATGAAACGTGCAATTGTTTTTGCAGTTAGATTACTTTGCTTTTCCCATTTGGTTAGCTGAGAAATGATAATACAGAGCATTATCTGTTGAAGTGTGATTGCAGTTTCTATGAACACAGACAATCTAACAGTAGCAGCCCCCACTGCTGCTGGAGAGAAAAGAATAATCCAAAGGCACCAGGAAAGGGGTAGCTGTCAGATCTTTTATATTTTAGAAAGAGGAAAGGATTCTGCAAAAAAATTAATATAAATTGATGTGCCTAATTTAATTTACATAAATCAGAGGGTGAAAGAACAAGTTGTTAACATCTTGGTATTACCTGTCATCTGCAGCGCAATTACTGCTACAAAACATAAGGAGTATTGAAGACCATAAAAGTTTTACATTAGCAGCTACTAATTTACCAGCAAAAGCAACCTGCTTCAGAGCTGCTAGTTACAGTTGAAAATAGCATCTCCTTGTGCTTTTTTGACTTTAATTTATTTGTTTAGATGTTTTGGAAAGAGAAATTAGGTATTTTTATTCATATGGTTATAAAACATTACCATAGTAGCAGAAGTTCTAAATTCCTAGCATCCAAACAATGGCCAAACTAATTAACATCAATACCACTGCAACATTGGAACCATTTGTTTTATGATCCATCCTTTTTAATCTTCAGCAACTCAACCCATTACACTCCACTTTTCTTGGTCTTTCTCCTCCTGTGCCTTTGCCTCCCCCCCAGAACCTCTATCAATAGCAGGGATGTTACTGCCTATATTTTCTGCTCCATTGCTGGGGAAAGGAACGGACTGGAAGTGGATTATGTCTAGTTTCCTGGGGTTATTTCCTCCAACCAAGATAACTCTATTTCCTTTGCAGTAACATGAAGGAGAAGAGCAGCTCCCAGATATGATCCATATGACCTAGGGTCTGAGAAAAATGTATGAGAAAAATCAGTGCTGGGACAAACAGTGATCCAATGAAGGATGATCTGAGTGTTCTAGCACAACATCCTCCAGCGTAAGGTGAGTTCTCTCACAGCAGTACATTTGTAAAGGGGTAGAACTGCCCCATGGTAGACCAAAATGCCATAACATTCAAGATGTTTGAAGGCTTCATGATTCTTCTTGATGTCTGTTTGTGCCTTCAGTTCTGCTGGAATAATCTACTTGGGTTTTATCCATCTATAGAAGTACTCTAATCTTCTTATAATCAAGAGAAAAAAATATTCTTTGGTGCATAATTCACAAGAGAATGAAGCTAAAACACTCTGTAAGATAAATAACATAGCCATAGCAATTCAACTGGGTAATCTTTTCTGATGTAAACAGACAATCATCAGAGACATTCTCACATAAATCCCCAGCAGACACTTCAAACAGAGAAATGGCACAAGCTGATCTAAGGGATATCCAGCCTGGGAGAGGTATCTAGATGTGTGCAGGTAATGTCTAGGATGTCTGCCCTGGCTCAGTGCCTGAATTCAGCAGTGTCTGGACACTTAACGAATGCAGGTCCGTTTTCTCTATTTCACAACAAAATGGATCAAACTAAATTGAATTACAGCTGTTTTAATGTTGAATGAGAATGTCTATAATGAGGATCAATGCAGTTCAACAAACCTGTTTTAACCAATACTATTATTTCATTCATATGCACTTTTCTAGCTCTTCTCACACAGCACATCTCAGGGAATGGCACATCATGAAAACACATTTTAGACACCATCAGTGCCTAAAGGGTTGTTACAAAGCTCTTCCAGATGAGTGGTGCACATCAAGATGTGCTGCCCCACTGTTACATGTCTATAACACATATTTCATTGGATGTGAAAAGGAGTCCTTTGGTTTTTGAGAGGAATAAACTTGTGTAGGAGATTACTATGCAATATAAACCCCCCATCACATTCATTGCAGTGCCACAACCAGCTGTGGTTGCTGGAACTGGGATGAAAAACAGTAGCAATTACTCTTCAGAGTTTCTTTAGTTTCCTTCCCTAATCCCAAACCACACAAATGCAGCTTCTTGTGCAAAGTCTGCCTTGCTGTACAAAGTCTGTCACATCTGAGAGAATGTGCAATTTGTTGCTGTAGCAGCACAGTAGCTGTTGATAAGGACATGAAACTGGCTTATGAACCATGCCTCTCATCCCCTTTTTAAGATCTACCTTATGTCTGACTTCCTGGTTCTTGGCCAAAAATGTGAACAGGAAGAATTAGGAAGTGTGGAGAACTTGGAAGGATCATGTATCAAGCTTTAATATAATTTTAAAAAACAAACAAACAAAAAACCAAAACACCCAAACAACCAAAACCCAAATACACACACACACAGACACACACACAAACACAAATGTACAAAAACATACTATAGATAGAAATCTGTAGACATTTTTTATTCACAAGTGGAAGAATCATTTTGGAGATAATAGTACCAAAATAATCTTGGCATCAGTTTAATTTTTTCCTCCTGAACAGCCTTCTCAACTCTCCACATTAGCTCAGAAGTTAAGTATCTCAAAGAAATGTGATTAAATGGAGAGTCTTACAGAAAATCTCTGTGGAGGTCAAGTGGGAGATCTGAATTCTGTTGGAGATGCATGAGAAGATATATGCTGAGTGGTATGCAGAAACCACTCTGACAATGGAAAAGACCTTTCAATGAACTACAGTTATTCAGTAAACCGGAAAACATTCACCTGTGCAGCCCATCCACTGGGAGCTCTAATGCACACATGTATTTAGCAGTCTTCTGCTGGTAAACCTGGATGTGTTTTTTCACTCATTTAATCACCAACCACCTTCCCATAACTCTTTACTTATGAGCGTGTTAACTAGGGCTGATCAGAGCCGTGAGCAGGAAATGTAATTTTTTCTCCAATTGCCCTATTCATTATCCTCCTCAGCATTTACATTCTGCACATTAGGATGCTGCATATAATGTGATCATTTACTATGTGGCTGTGACTGCCAAATACAATGAACAAAATAGAGTCTTCTGAGAGAGTTAATCTACATACAGGAAAAACACAGCTTGTTTTAATGGGATCTAAAAGTGATCAAGTGTAGAGCAATGTTTGTATAATACACAGTCTTTGTTATGTCTTCTTTTATATATAGAATGAAGTTGGTTAATATATACAAAAGTCAAATAATTAATGAAGAAATACATTACTTCTCAGGGCAGAGTAGGTCAGGATGTAACACATACCAAATTGTTCTGTTTTCAATAGATCCAGGGATAGGCAAAAAGAAGACTTTTTTCTCTCCTATTCAGATGATTTTAGATATAAAAATATTATCAGAGTCTAGGAACTGGGAAAACACAAAACTATTGTGTTCCCCTCCCACCCCCCCAAAAGGCTGCTTCAATCCAGCCCAGGCAGAAGACTCAAGAAAATATTTATCAAATCTCGAAGCAAGATTTCAGAGGAGCTCTGGCTTATCAAGATGCATTCTGCCATTCCTTCTCTTACTTCTCTCTTCCTCCTCCCTGCCTCCCTCTTTGCAAGGGTTGGTGTCAAGATGTAGAAGCTTTAAAACACAAGACTGATTGATGCAATGTAATTTTCAAAAATGTGGTTTTTTTTCTGAAGATATCCTTTTTTGTAAAAGAGACATGGGACCATGGAGATGAAATTCAGGTTACAGAAGGTATTTGCAAAAGAGTCTGTATATTTCCTTGAACAGATATTTTTTTACTGCAGTGTTCACCTGCATAGCTGAAATTATATAGAGGAATAAAATCTTTTCATGGGGAAAAAAATGTACAATTAAGCTGCTTTTTGTGTGATTTTCCTACTAAAAAGTAGATATTAAATGACCAGTGCCATATAAATGGTATAAGACATATAAGACATGTAGTTTTCACAGCCGAATCAGAAGCACTCAATGTACACCTGAATTATTCATCCATTACCTGGCCTTTCATCTGAGGTTTTTTATGCTTGGAAACAGTCCTTGTATAGATCTCCTGCACAGTTCTTCTACATGTAGTAGAGGTTAAATCTAGTGTCTGCAGCTCATAAGCAAACAGAGCCTGCTTTGACACTGGCACTGCTCTACCCTAGTAAAACCTATGCTTCTAACTTGAATACAAATTCATGCAGGACACTTTGAAATGTGCACATTTTAACTGAAAATTACTGGGTATTTTTTGGGAAAGAGTGGGAATAATGTGCTATTACTGACTGAAATTTTAAAATTTGTTTGGCTATCTATGGACCTGTAGACTACTGTGAAGCATATAATGTTTTATTGCCTATATAATCCCTGCACTAATGATATTACAATTTTGAAACACTTTGGATTATCATGGGTATGAAACATGCCCTTTGGTAAACATAACTTGCAAATCTTATGTTGTTGCAGAACATCAAGTGCAAATCAGGTCACAGGTTAGTCATTACTTAATACAAAATCACAGATACTGCACCAAAACAGAGTTTTTGTGCGGTACTTTCAGGGGAAATAATAATTAAGTATAACATCTCCATGTGTATCTTCTTTCAATAAGGAGAAAAGACTAACCATGGGAAAGGGAAACTTGTTTCTGTGGAGATGTATAGTAGAATATTCAATAAAAATGTGCTGTGATGGGTCAATAACCAAGGTCTTGCCTATGCAGAGTGTGTTTTTTCCATAAAGACTGAGATAAAGCCCAAATGTGATGTTGTGACACAAATTTTCCCATCGCTTGTTTGGACACATAGACAATTTTACTCTGCCACACTCAGAGGAGACCTGAGCCCTGGGTGAGGGAAACTTTAGTGAGTGCAGTACTGCTATCAGGTACTGAGAGAGGTGAATGAAAAATGTCCCACCTCTCAGGCCATCAAAAGCAGGTCCTGCCTTCATTATTTATTCTCTGCATTGGCTGGCAAATCTATTTTTGTCATTTTGATAACAAGTAGAGCTAATCTCATCCAGCTATACATAAAGATTTAGACATGTTGATAGAGATTATAGAGATATGGGCATAGACATAGATAATAGATATCTGAATACATATAGAAATAAGAATTCCATATAAGAATTATATATAAAATATATGAATAATATTCTATATTGTTGAATAAGACAAATACACCAATAGATACAGATGCAGGCATAAGCACAGCTCTGCTTTGTTTACCCTCTGCCCCCTCCCTAGCACCCTGACACAACATCAGCATTGGAAACTAGATTAGCACCTCATGCACCCAGCAGGTGGATCCAGTTCTGGAAGCAATAAAGGGAAAAATAAAGCAGAAGGTGATTAAACACCATAGCTAGTTGAGCATAGGTCCTTTTGGGGGCTTGGAGGAGCAGAAAACTGTGAATCAGAGAACCAGGAAAATACAGAAGCTGCTGTTCTTTCAGTTCACTTCTCCAGTGTTTTCTTTCCAAGGTTTCAGTTTCCCTTTTCTCTTTTGCTCTGTGCTAGTGTGATTTCACATTCTGCAGTGAAAGAACAGGCTGCAGATGTGCCTTGAGAGAACCAACACTTCTTTTTTGAAATGACAAAGATAGTGAAGATCTCTGAAGCACAGGGAACAAATGCCACTCTATTTCTTTTAGCCTCTAAACACTTAAGTTTGACTGCAGTTTTTCTGTTATCAATCTTTTGATCTTTTTTCAATGACTTTATCTCTCCTTTTCTCTCCCATACCTTCTGCCTCTTGGAAAAGATTTATTGGCAGATAAAACTTGTATTATAAATATATTTGAAAAATTAAATTGTTGTCATTAGGACTTCTCCTTTAAATATTGTATGAATTCGTCTGTGGCTAGAAATAGATAAAGAGGTAGCAGGACTCTTTAACATTGCATGCAATTACCCCAATCTAATTTCTTTCCTTTATCTTGCTTAGTCCATTTGCTCTCCAAACACACATACAGAACATGGAACAGATTGCAAAGTCTGCCTTTGGGGAGAGAACTGTCTAGCTAGAGGCTGCCAGGCCTTGCAAGGGATTTAGGGACTTGGGCTCAGGGCATGCCTAACCACATAAGCAGCTCAGTCCTTTGCATCTGGTGACAGGAGCATCACAGGAGCTCTCCAGAGTCCAACATGTGGGATCCCTTCAGGCCTGCTTGTTCACAGCTGTCCCCACAGACTCAGTCTGCCACCAGCTCGCTGCCTGGGACAGCTTGCCAGGATCATTCTCCTGCCTCCCTCGGCACAGGCAGGCAGCTTGGGGCCAGTGTGACTAATTCAGTATCAGCTTCAACCACTACCCTTCAAACAATGGCCTCTAGGAACTTTTCTCTTATGTGGAAGTAAATTTAAAGTTCCAAATTGTCTCTTGGTGATTTCACATAAAGCTGAGGAGCACACACCAGGAAAGCTTTTCTCAGGCAGGGGAAGAGTTTAACTCCAGATCCAAGCAACAGTACATTAAACAAGGCAAATGGCCAAGGCCCTTCCCCAAGTTTACAGGATTTGCCCTTCTCCTCCCTTTGAAAAAAGAGCACTTCAAGTCCTGAACACTCATGGACAATCAGTGTTGGGAGCTCTGGAGAGACCAGTTCAAGCCCTTGTCCTCCAAAATTACAGACATGGGCTCTGAGATCACTACACACAATCAAGTTCCTTCTGCCTAACTAGGTGCTGCGTGATCAGTGAGAAATGATACGTGACTGGATGCACACTCTAAGGCCACTTCATCTGTGATGTAAAATGCATGAGCTTAAAATCCCCACAAAATAAAATGGTAAAGTCAAACCTCATAATTTCAAAATTTTCCCACAAAAAAAGAAACAGTAGAAATGGATGAGTTGTCACAGAGTGTTTCAGTGGAAATGAAACCCATCTCTGAGAAAAGACTGTTCATCAACCTGTTTTTGTCCAGTTCTGTCAAAGCAGGCTTTGACAGAAAATGTTCTGTGTTTTTTTTCTTTTTACCCACAGGCAAATGAAAGAGACAAATCTATGGTGCTCTGACAGCGGTGTCTGTTGGATAACTTCTAATGATTTGTTTTCTCCACATGGCAAGATCTTAAAAGGCTTATTGTGTGAAGGCAACTAAAATCTAGTGATATTCTTAAGCTGTCATTGGAAATTAGTCCATTACAGCAGAATCTTCTGCCGTATGACCAAATTCCAAGAAAAATATGAGATATGGAATAAGTTGTCTGAAAAAATTAGGAGGCAAGAAATTACAACTTTAAAAAATGAAAGCAAAAAAGCTTTTAATACTTAATCATTTATTTAATTGGCACTTAAAATTTTTGGGAACCAGGAAAAATAGCATCTGGGCTTATTTTTATCTTTACCTTTCAAAGAGTAAGAGTATGTCATCCTAGAAGAAGGAAATATTTCCCAATAAAATATAACTTTCATTCTTCAATATTGGAAATAATAATTGAAAAGCATTTATTTTTTTAAACCAACGAAACCAATGAAAATTCTGTGCTGAACAAAAAAAGCACTGTAACCAGGAAAATTTCAAAAGGGAAACTTGGCTTCATAATCAAATACCAAAATGATTTGAAAGATCTAATAATCTGCTATATCCCAGCAATAAATAATATATCCTGCAAACACAAACTTAGAAGGAAAAATGCCTTTAATCACAGTAATAGCTCTCCTGCTGCCCAGTATATCAAATTACCTTTTCCTTTTCAAAACAATATATCTTCCCAATCCCATTTATTCCTATAGCCTCTGGGCCAGGTTCTGATCTCAGATACACTGTTCAAATCCAGAGTAACTAAACTGAAATCATTCCTTTCAATTGGGACATTTTCCCTGGGTTAAATAGAAATTATTGACCAATGGAGCTGCACAAATAGATTACACAGAGGTCAGTTTCGTGTTCTGATCCACAAATTCTCTTTGCTGAACACACCACATAGCATTGGCTTAGCTGAGCATTTACCTAGCCAGACTAGTTGCTATAATGTTTTAAATGCTGTCCTTCTTTGTGTGGAATACAATTTATTTTTCCTATTTTGATTTCAATACTATTTATATACAAGGAAGCAAGACCGCAAGGAAGAGTCCTGTGAAAAAATAAACCCTGTGCAAGCTTTCCCATCCTTCCCAGACAAATGCACTTCTGATCCATCCAATAGCTTTCAAAACCCCACCTGATCCGAATGATCCCCAAAAGCCCATGACTACCCTTCCTACCACTGACCACACAGTCCTGGCATGGCTGTGTTCCCAGTTGGCCTGGGAGGCATTGGTGGTCTCCTCCTGCAGAGCTCAGTGCTATGCTAAGGTACTGTTCATACTTCTGCTCTCTCACAATACTAAGAGGCTAGGTGTAGAAATTTCTGTCACTCTGGGCGATGCATTCAGTGCTGTGATGTTCTCCTGGTGTTTTTCCCAATGTCCAGACATAACCTCGTGAGCTGTGATTTGTGGCCACTGCCCCATGTTGTTTCATTAACCATTTCATGAGGAAATCATCACCATCTTTGAAACTGGCTTTAAGTATTTGCGGGGAGACTGTTGGGTTGTCCCAGCATCTCACCAGATTTGACCAGCCCAGCAGAGCCCCCCAGGGCAGAGCTAAGAAAAGGTGCAGGTAGCAGCAGCTGAAAAGATGGAGTAGGCATCACACAGTGTTTAGAGATGAGAAGCTCTGAGGAGGAGAAACTATAAAATATTCGCTACAGCACAAATACATTAAATATATTAAATCAGCACGCTTATGATGCAAAAGAAAATAACTGATGCTCAGTCTAAGAATGCACCTCTTACTGCTGCCAGGTTTCTTCCTCAGGCACCTTCAAAGGAGTTCTCTCCTTCGTTAAACCTTCAGGTTTAAAAATGAAACAAAGAGGGAGGTTGGAATATGGAGAAGTGGGGGAAGGGTGTTTGTTAAATGAATTGAAGGCAGCATCCAAACCTAGTTCTGATTACAAGCGTCAAGCCTTTACTGAAATATCTCAGAAGAGTGGAAGGTTGGACAGATTTATGGGTATGCATACTCCATTGGTTTTTATTTTGCAGGTGTATATATATGAGCAAAGATTAAAAGCCAAAACAAATGTTTAAATCATTGCATATTGGTGGTACAGTGGAATAAATATAGCATAGACCTCAAGATTCTAAGTAATGCTGATTGTAAAAGATAATTTCATCTTTGCATTCACCTCACTGAGACACAGAAAAAAAATGTCATAAGAATTATGAGAACCATTTCGTAAGTACTACTACCTCCTCTCAGTCCTTAAAGTGTTCATTTTCTATTTTGATGTGGATCCCATTAAAAAGAGAATGCATTATAGACTTGAAAGTGGTTTTATTTAATATAGCATACCAACAGAAGGTGATCATATTGCATGTGAAAAGTAAAAACTTTCTGAAATGGTAATACCACTCCCCTAAAAAACACGAACAGTTATAAAAATACTGCCTTTTGTTATTGAAGTACCTCCCATCTGACAGGTCCTGAACTGCTGCATGTACAGAAATCTTATGATCATTATTAAAATATTTGGAACAGCTTTTACAAAAATATTGTCATATAATTTTTTTAAGGAGAATGTTGGGAAATAATTTAGAAAATTTTGTCATGAAAGGTACAGTTAAGGCAGGCCACTTGTAATGCCAAGGAGAAACTTACATCAGCAGATTTATAAGAAATGGTCCTTTAGTGACCACAAATAGTGAGGATCATATTTTACATCTACTCCAATTGACATAGGTTGGATTCCTGCATATAAAATATATCCAATGTCTAAGGCATCCCTCGTATGAATTATAGACATAAATAAAATCAGCCAATATCGTCCTTCTATACAGAGAATTAACCCTATAAAATCTGGCTTTTTAATTTACTCCTTGCAGATAAACAAAGATGTAGTGCCCATGTGCATTTTGAGTAACTTGGTCAACAAACACATATACCAACATCTGTGGGAAGTACCAGTACAAATTTGGCTGGATTTTGTACAGCTTCATCACACAACATAAGCACATATAAAAAGATGGTTCTGTAGCTAATCAATATCTAGAGGCAACATCTGTGATTATATTTGTGACTGCACTAGGATCTCGACAAATATTCCTGAACTTTACAACAATCCAGAGAAAATGCCAAGTATCGATAACATCCAATTTATGAGTTTAGAATTTGCCATCAGGACTTGTTTCCTGTAATCTAGCAGGCACTGTATATCCTTTACAAATAACAGTTTTATCTGGCTAATCTCTATGTGATCACCAGAAAAAGGACCTGGGGATGCTGGTAGACAGCAGCTAAACATGAACCAGCAGAGTTCCCAGGTGGCCAAGAAAGCCAACAGCATCCTGTCCTGTACCAAAATGATGTGGCCAGCAGGACCAGGGCAGTGATTGCTCCTCTGTACTCAGCACTGCTGAGGCCACAACTCAGGTGCTGTGTCCAGTTCTGGGCCCCTTGCTAAAAGAAGGGCATTGAGGGGCTGGAGTATGTCCAAGGAAGGGCAACAGAAAGATCTAAAGAGTGACTCATATTAGGAGTGGCTGGAGGTGCTGAGGTTATTTAGCCTGGAGAAGAGGAAGCTCAGGGGAGACCACATCACCTTCTCCAACTTCCTGAAAAGATCTTGCAACAAGGAAGATGTAGGCCTCTTCTTTAGACCTTAGCTTTCTCTCTTCATATAACTGAAGTTTAAATAAAAGATTTTTAAAGCTCCTGGAGTTTATTTAATTCTTCAGGAGTGCCCAGTAGAGCTATCCATTAAGAACACTCCCTTGTTTCCTATAATATGACTAATATATGTCTGCAAAACCAGTGGAGTTACTATATAAGCAAATGCCTGATGTGAGAGGATTGAAAAGCATGTACAAATGAGATTTTTATTTGGTTGTTCTAATCCTGTTCCAGACTGGGTCGCTTGAAAATGTGATGTGACCAAATTATAAACATTAGAAGTATTTTGTAGATCTGATGCATTTCTGACTTCTCAAAGAGGTACAGTCCTTGCATCAACAGAAGAGGACATCAGTGGAATCCATGTTTATATAATTTTTTAATTTGGATTCTTTATTATTTAAAAGTGATCTCAGTCAAAGAGAAATATTTTGCTTGTTTGATCAAGAGTTTTGTGCAATTAGATATAGTAAGCAGAAAGTTTTCTCCTTGGGATTATAATGTCTTCTAGTGCTGATTATAGAACATAAAAGACATATTCTACCTGCATTTCTTAATATTATAAACCACTAAATTCTAAGCTTCACTTACGTTACAAATTTTAATAACAACATTAATAGAATTATGTGCTTATCTGCCTCACCAGGAAATTGTCAAAAACAGAAACTGCAGCAGCATAAAAAAAAAAAAAAAAAAAAAAAAGATGGAAAGACATCTGTTTTTACAGGCAAACCTAGTTGTATTTCTTATGTTTGGTGTAAGGCAGTAATTGTGGTTTTCTCTTGTTCTGAAAGATTATACAAACCTTTTTAAAACAATGGAAGAAATTCTACCCATTATGGTATGTTTGTTTGGGTTTCATCCATAATTAAAGCTGGACAAAGGCAGCCTCTGATCAGACGCTAACAAGCAGAATCGAAAAAGTCCAGCAGCAACCTGGTGCTGATAAACAGGAATTCTGAAGGGCTGATAAGCAGAGAGCCATTGTTATCCAGGAGAGGATTTACTAGCCTCTGTTTGGTTTGTTTGCTGGCTTCAGGGCAGGATCATCTTCTGTAAAAAAATATTGAGCTTTAATTGCTCTTCAGTATGCCCAGGTTCAATGAGCCTTGAAGCCAGTCAGATTTCCATCAGTTTCAGTGGGACTGAGATCACACTTGAGATGTGAGAAATACCTTACATCTTTTATCTTTCCATCCACGCCTTTATGCAACATTCAAGTGAATTTGAAATGTATCCTGAATTTATCCTTGCATTGCTTTTTCACCCCCACCCTTAAAAAAAACAATAAATTTGAATTTTACCACTTTTATGCAGAACCACAATGTGTTGTGCAGTAGTCTTTGAAGCTGTCAAGAAGTGTGGATAAAATGGCTATTGTCAGTCTGGCTACATGAAACTGAAGTAGCATTTAGAAGCTCCCACAAAAATAACTCATGCTGGTTCTGTATGTTGAAGCGTGAGGAAGTTCGTGAGAAGCGTGACACTTCCCCCAGTCTGCACAGAAGCAGCAGCTACTCTGGAAGGGTGACAGTATCTCACACAGCTGATGTGCATCTCCTGACAGCCTACAGAGCAGATACATCAGCACTGCTAAGGATGCCATCCCATCCCTTGACCATGTCCTTTTTCTTAGTGAACCACAGCATTGTTGATTGAAGAACCTGCACATTCCATATGCATATTTCTAGTACCCAGCACGCTCCTGCAATCTTCCCAATTGGCCTCAGCCTAAGACAGACATCATCTTATGGCACCTGGAACAGGGAGGAGAGTAGAACTAGGCACATTTACTTGTCGCTGATGTTGGTGCTTGTAAGACTCTCACAGTGCTGGATGTGGAAGAACTGAAGCTATAAAGAACAAATTGCCTTATAAGACATTTGCACTCAATGGGTATTGATGGTCCAATTTTTACATCTAAACTGGGTGCAGAAATACTATGTTTTTGAGGTAAAACTGCAGCCTTTCTAAGTATCTCCTGCTTGACTTAACTTGATGTCCTTTTATGATTAGGTGATCCACCTAGTAAATGAGGGAAAAGCTGTGGATGTTGTCTACCTGAACATCAGCAAAGCTTTTCACACTGTCTGCCATATCATTCCCTTGGAGAAGCTGACAGCCTGTGGCTTAGGACAGTGCACTCTTTGCTGGGTAAAAAAATCTGTCTGGATGGCCAGGCCCAGAGTGGTGGTGAATGGAGTTACATCGAGCTGGGTACCAGTGGAGCTCCTCAGGGCTCAGTACTGGTGCCAGTTCTGTTTAATATCTTTATCAATGATCCGGATAATGAGATCAAGTGCAACCTCAGCAAGTTCACAGATGACACACAGATGACACAGATGACACACAGGTGGGTGTGTTGTTCTGCCAGAGGGCAGGAAGATTGCAGAGAGATTGGGACAAGCTGGATTGGTGAACTAAGGCCAATTTGTATAAGATTCAACAAGTCAAAGCATCAGACCCAGCACATGTGTGGGTCACAACAATTCCTTGCAGTGTTATAGACCTGGGGAAGAGTGGCTGGAAAACTGCTCAGCAGAAAAGGATCTAGGGATGCTGACCAACAGCCAGCTGAGCATGAGCCAACCGAGTGCCCAAGGGCAAATGGTATCCAGGACTATGGGGAGTGTCTGAGGGAACTCAGGTTGTTTTGTCTGGAGAAAAGGAAGCTCAGGAGAGCCCTTATTACTCTCTGTAATAAGAGTAATATCTACCTGTCATGAATGAGTTTTTAGGTTGCTCAAAGAATCACCAGCAAAAGTATCGGCAAAATCAGGTTTAATATAAAAGTGGAAGTGTGACAAGGTTTGTTGGCAAGGTACACCCTTCTAATTACTAGATGGTCAGAGCTACAGAGAAAAATTGAACTAAAATCTAAATTCAATCAATTTAAAACTAAAATCAATCAAAAATTATATGCATGGAGGCTGGGAATGCAAAGGATAAGGATGCAAAAATAATAAGAATAAAAAGGAATAAGGGACACCCTCCTGTTGAGTCACAAGGTTTAGAGTGAACTTTCTTGCCAAATTTATCCTTAGATTTGACAGTGTTTAACAGCACTTAAACTCAACATTTAATCAACAGCCTAATTTAAATTTAACTAAAGTTTCTATAGAAGTTTCTATAGAATTTACTATAAGCACAACAGTAACACAGGCGTAACAAACTCACCAATCTTATGTATGTGTGTCTGTGAGGACATGGACAGCAATACTACCATGTTACCTGAAGGGATGTTGTAGTAAGGTGGAGGTCAGTCTCTTCTCCCAGATAACAAGCAGTAGGACAAGAGGAAATGACCTCAAGCTGCACCAAGGGACACTCTGGATAATAGGAAAAGTTTAATAATTTAGAATTCAGTTAAGAATTAAGCGGAACAGGCTGCCTAGGAAAGTGGTGGAGTCACCATTCCTGAAAGTGTTCAAAAACTGAGTAGATGTGACACTCTATAGTACAGTTTAGTGGGCATGGTGGTCAAAGTTTGGACTTCACGATCTTGGAGGTCTTCTCCAGCCTTAATGATTCTATGATCTCAAAGTACAGTATAAGTGGTGAAACGAACAAAGAGCAGGTTCTGGGGAAAGGCATGAGGAGCATTTGTTTGTGCCCTGGGCATGTAAATTCCTTTTGAAGTCCCTGGAGATCTAGCCAGCAGACCCTGAGAGTCTGGAGACCAATTCAGTTTGCTCTAGACACCCAACAGGTTCAGGGATTACTTGTCAGAAACCCAACCCAAGAGAGATTCTCTAGTTCCTCTCTTTGTGCTGATGAGGACTGAGTTACCTCTCTATAATTTCTGAGATGCCGGAAATGGCTTGGGTTGTCCCTGCTCCCCAGAGGAGTGTGTCTCCAGCAGGAACTCTGTCACAAGTGCCACCTTGAGCAAATCCTGTGGCACCTCAGGGCATCTCACATGGATGTCTATGGCCACATGATTGAATTGACTCGTGTTTTAGAGGACTCCCAGGCAAAGAAACCCTATACACAGAAGCAGCACTTCATAAGGGCTTTTATTCAGTGCATACCAGAAAAGGACTTTGTGCAGCTAACATTGTCTCTGTAGGGGCAGCAGTGGTCAGATCGCAGACCCAGCTCATTTACAAAAGCTGACCTAACGAAATCCCTTGGGGTATCACCTTACAATTGGATGGAGTGGGGAAAACCTGAAAACCGGATATCTCCAGACCTAGGAGGCCTCAAGATCTTGACCTTACCAAAGGTACTGTCTGTTGTCCAGGTAAACATCTGAAAGAAAGGAAGGAAAGACCTCTGAATGGAGTTAGGACAAGGTTTGCATGCCATAGGTTCCTTTGGAAGAGTGGGGGATTGCCAAGGCAAAGGTTGAAGTTAGTTATCTTTTAAGTGATTTTATTTAAGTGTCTCTGTCTGAGGGGATCTCTCTCTCTGGAAGATTAGTAAAAGCCTGATTGATCACTCTTGCCATCTGTGATTACAAAATTTCTTCACAGTTTTAAATCAACTTGGGCTAACAAAGTCTTGGAATTTTAATAGAAAAATAAAATGAATTTTTTAACTTGCTGTAAAGACGCGGATAAATCTAAAAGAACAATGACAATTCATAAACTTCAGGAGGTAACTAATTCAGTAAATATTGCTAAATATTATTAACATTTAACACAACAGGATCTAACATATAGGGATACCTAATCCCTGGTTGTCATTGTAGAGTGTGTGAGTAGTTACAGTGAAAGCCCACTAAACTCCTCTGTGTTGGATTTATCCAGAAAAAAATATTTTTATATAGTTTCCTGATTCTCTTTGTAGTCATTGAATGTTAATGGCTGGATGAAAATCAAAACTTAGAATTAAAACATTGCACCAAAATAAATTTCAAAAGTTTTAGTCTGTATTCTGAAATATTTTCTCTTTTTCTTGATCATTAAAAAAGACTTCTTGGAGCTAATTTCACACAGCTCACAGTTCTGAAAACTTCATTCTGGTTTGTTAAAATACAAATTGCAGTGTATGGAGTGAAGTCTTATAATCCGCCTTAGAAGCTTTTCTTCAGCTTGAGGACTCATGTGAGTAAAGAAAGAATGATTTGGCAATATTTTTATTTTGAAGTGAGCCTACTTGCAGGAAATTTGTTTCTAATCTAGCTTTATTTCTGAGTTGTCTACTATCCAATATAGAGTTCTTAAATAGCATTTGTTATCTCTGTTATTGTATATATTTATTATATTAATGCCTAAAGACCTTTTCAAGGTTAGCAATTCTATTGTAGTAGATAGTGAATAAATAGGAAAATAAAAAGACAATGTGTGCCCTGGAGGCCATACCGTTGATAAATATTTGCTCAGTTGTTTAAAGAAATAATGTTCTGCACATTATTTCTTTATAATACACAGGCTTGTTTGAAGCTATTTATTTCAGCTGTCCACTGCAAGGGTTACCCTGCATCCTGCCTCACAGCCCACTTATTTTGTTCTCTAACTGGTTGACAAACCTTTTATGCAATAGAAAGATGAATGCTGAACAGTGAATAGCACATTTCCTAGAGGAATTTTTGGGCGAACAACCACCTGTGCTAAAAACAGTGAAACACTGAGGACTCATAAATATTCACAAAAACATTTGACAGTTCTCCAAATGTTTGCAAATTAGCAACATGACTCTACAAATAAAGATGACACCATACATTTCTGGAAAAAAAATAAAATATATAGACACACTGTTCAATTTTGCACGCTTCCAGGTGCTTTCTGCTAACAAACCTTCTCTCTTTTGAATGATTTTTTCATCTCTCCTTAAAATAAATACTACCACATATGCCACTGTCAAACACTTCCCTGAAAACAGTGGTAGCACTCTTGGCTTGAGACAGAGATTTCCAGTGACACCACACATTTCAAACACAGTACCAAGCACAAGAAATATGGCCAGGGTAACATCTTTATAGAGATCTCCAACAGAGATGGTCTGGAATGGAAATTCTTCTCAGGAGGGCAATAATTCCAGGAATGTTGTTGTAAACCTGCTGACATCCATTCCTATTAAGGGAAAACATGCATTGAAATTCTTTCCCCTTCTGGAAACAGCTGTACACAGACACCCATTTTTTCTCAACATGTCCAGAAAACAGCAGTAGCCAACACAGACCCTTGAGTATCCAAGCAATTAAACCCACTGCAATTAGAAATAGGCCATTTAAGATAATAGCATTTTTGAGAGATGAAAAAAGCCACAGGTGGTAAATCATACACTGAAAAGATTTGCTAAACACGCCAGAAGACCAAAGATTTGTAATTGCATACTTTCTTGATTGAACAGTGGGGATATAAGCACATCTCCTTCAAAAGAACTCAACAGAAAAGGCAAAGAATAATCTGAGATGGCAGTGTAACACAAACCCATCTCTGAATAGACTGATTCAGACAAAGTTATAAACAGTACAAGCAAAAGAGAAAATAACTTGTGTGATTACAACAATATATTACTAGTGATAACAAAGCAGAAATAGTTCAGTGAAATGAAACTTTTAAAATACTTCTAAAGACAAAAGAAAAAAAGGTTGAAATGCAGAATATTAGACCTTCTTAAATTTACTTGCAACTCAGAAGCAGAAAGATTGCACCCTATTTATAGGACATCACAAAAGTGCATGGCTTCTTTTCTATGATATATAAGCAATTTCGGACTTTAAAGAGCTTACAGTCTAAGCATCAGATTTCTCAAATTATACCATTAGTCAAAAAGTTTATTATCCTGAATACTCCTTTTCTGAAACTTAGCTTTAACTCACCTACTGCTCCTTTTTTGTTAGTGTTCATGGAAAAAGATGACACAGAGCATTCTTAGATTGATGCTATGATTTCACAATGGACACCACTCTATGCTAGAAATTAAGTAATCAATACTGTTCCCCAATTACAGGTGAGATTGACACAGTAGAATGTTAAAACAAATAATAATCAAACTATAGACTAAAATATTAATTTCTTTATCTAATGTAATATTTATATTTTAAATTAAATATTTTACTTTTTAACTAGAAGAGTTTTTTTCTCCCTTTACATATTGGTGGAACCTTCTTTGGACTTTGTAGCCCTGGTCTTACCAGAGTGAAAAAATCACTGGTGTATTTATGATACAAAATCCTAATCAAAATTGCTGAACAGAGAGCTTGCTCTCCTATGCTTTACACGAAAAGGAAACGAGATTTTCCAATGTAGTAACAACCTAGAACATTCCAGTTAACATTGTTAGCTGTATCAGAGGACGCTGGCAACTTGAAAAATGAGGAGTATAAACAAACAGAGAAATCAGTGGAAACTCTTATTTTTGAAAAAAAAAAATCAAATTAACTCCATGTTGCAGTTAATCAGATATTACTTGAATTTTATACATGAATGTGACACTGAAAGTTAGTTTACTGTGTAGAAGGGAAGAGTTATCACATTGTTATCACACCCCATCTTCTCAGGCCCTTCGGAGTTTTTTCTACTGCTATTCATTCCTTCCTTTTCTGCATTTTATTTTCTTCTTTTTTTTTTTTTTCCCCCAAATGAAGTTTCACATAATTTTGTCTTTGAGAAAGCCCAGTAACTGGCTTTTTAAGGAAGAATCATTCATGGACATGAGAACATGGACCCCAGGGGAGTTGAAAAACAAGTCACCTGAAAAGAATTTGAATTCAGTCCACTTATGAAGAAATGCTGATATTATCTACTTCTTGAAAAGAGTCTTCTGTGCAGACCAGAAAGTGGAGGAAGTAGAAAGCTTTCTGACTATTGAATGTTTCCCATTTATCGTGGTTTCTGTGATATCCTGGCAGAGATTGATTTATAAAGCCAGTGGTCCTTAGTAGTTGCTAGGAAACAGTGCTCTGCACTCCATCTGCACACGAGGGGATGTGCAGCTAGAAACTGTGGTTTCTAGTGGAGTAATTCTTCTGACTTCAACCTTGCACAGAGAAATATCATTGTATGGCTTCCCCAGAACAACACAAACAAGTTTTAGTCCTGTGTGCATACATTGTGGCTAAAACCAAACTCACCTAAATGGAGTACTTAATAACTTTTCCCCTCAGGTCAAATGACCTGGTACAGATTCAGAATTTATTCATTACCGAAATTTTGAAAATCCAGGGATAAGCTGTCAGGGAATTCCTGGGTCGTCTATCCAGTCCTTTATTTATTTCTGGCTAGCTCCATAGTCACTTCCTTACATTTATCAAGCTCCATTTAAAAAAAAAAAAAAAGACAGGATTTTGTGCACAACAAATTCCCCTGGTAAATAGTAGTCCTCTTTCAATGTGTAACATAAATTTATTTATGGATTTTTGGGCGGCTGGATGTTGTGAACATTTTAGTTTCAGCTAAACATCTTTCTTGTCCTTTTTTTACTGGATCAATGCATTTATAGACAGTGGTCTTATTTCCTCTAACTCTGCTTTTGTTTGACTAACTAAACCCCACAAAAGCCCCTTGCTCCTGTACCAAGAGTTCTCTTTTCCCGTTGCACTTTTCTGTACTTCTTTCTTTGAATTTTTCTTTCTTGAATGTTGATGAACATAAAAAATTACTCCAAGTAACATATGACAATACATGGGTTCTTTCCCCTCTCTACTGGAAATACTTCTGATACTGCCTAGTGTATGAATTTGGTTTTGTTTGGGTTTTTTTGGTGGGGTTTTTTTTTTTTCTGGTCACACCAGTGGCTCAGAGACATCCTGTGGCTGAAAAATACAAAACCATCTATTTTTTCTCTTTTTCTACCCGTTCTCAGTGGGTAGCAACTGTTCTTGTTATTCGTTCTTTAAAGAATCACCTTGGGTTTTGTTTTAGTTTATTTAATTCCACTCTATAGGTGTTGTCTTCAAGTTAACCAAATTTCTACTGAATTTGCCCTGTTGATATGCTTTGTACCTTCAACAAATTTAATTATTGCACATTGACTTCTCGATCACTAATAAAAGTAATTAAGGAACATCTTTAGGAATCTTGTTTTAGAGTGCTAGTTTGTCTTTCAGTATAATCCATCACTGCCTGCCCTTTGAGGAGTTCTTTGTACTAATTCTCATGTCAAGGAATACATAACCACCATATGAAATATTTTGCTAAAGAACAGTTACGTTACAGCTACTCTGTTTCTATTTTTCCCTTGGGGTCAGAAAAAAAAACCAAACCACAAAACAGTCATTAAAGAAGTCTAAAACCTGGTCCCCTTTAGTAAACTGATATTGTATTTTAGGAAATTGTCTATTACTCCCCATGGTTTTAATTTTACCTGAAATAGTGCACATCAGAATAGGCCTGTGGCTGCCTAGCTTACCTTTTAGCATGCTTTTCTAACTGGCTCTTGCTGGCTCCATTCAGACGGACATACCAACTTGTGGAGCTGTTTCCACTTTCTATTATCCTGTTTCCCATAAACAGTCCTGCTATCACATTTCTGTTCCACCTGCTTGTCTTCAGAGGTAGAGAAAAAGCATTATTTGTTGGGGGACCATCCCTGCACTAGCCTCATATAGTATCCTTATTTTTTCTTCCTAACTCTTGATTTATTATGATTCTAACTCTTTATTCTGATTCCTCATGGTCTAAATTATCCCAGTTCACATTCTCGTCCTTCACTTTCAATCCTCCAAGTTCTGGTTTCTTTTTCTGAGACAATCCCTTCTGACTCTGATCTTGAACATCTTTTGACAAATTTCAACAACCAGATTAGCAGAATTATTTTTCTACAGTGGTCTGGAGTTCTATTGCCTAAAAGTATAAATTTCAAACCAGCACTCTATCCCAATTCTGTGTCTTTGCTGCTCAGGGTGAGTTGCTATGATATAGTTCTCTCCTTTACAACCTAACACCCCAACTACCAACTTGTCTTTGTAAATACTGCTATTTCATTTAAACTGGAATTGGATCAGTTCTGACATCACCTAATAGTGCATTAATTTCTCTATTACTTTCTGTATAATAACTTTGCAATTTGCCCATCACCAGCTTGAAATACTAGGAACTCTTAGCAGTTCCATTAGCTTCTTCAAATAGGAGGTTTTTAATCTCTGCTCTGAAAAATTACTAGATTCTTCTGTGGATGTAACATCTGTTCTCCAGTCTATGAATGTGGAATTTAAATTCTCCCATAATGATACAATCACCAGGTAGCTTTATCTCTCTCATGATGCTAAAGTAACCCCAAGTTCAACATTCATTGTAGAACTCATTCCCTTTCCCACTACATTCTGACATAAGCTGATCCTGTCTTATCCATACTATTAATTAACATTTCTTTACTGCCAGACATATTCTTAATATATAATGCTACCACATTATCTTTGCAATTCTTTATGTATTCCTTTCACAGTGTGCACCCTGTAGTACTTGCACTCCAGTTGCAATCAGTATTCTATCATGTTTCTGTTATCCCTCTAATATCCTGTTTCATGTCATGGATCAATAAGCCTCACTCCTTCCATCTTTGTGTTCAGGTAGCTTTGTTTCATCTGTGACTGCCACCTTGCTTCACCTTGGTTTTGTAGCTTCCCTACCCAAAGCATTGGAAAGAGCTCCCCAGCCAGTTGTGTACCATTTTGGAGGTGTTAGCCAGGATCAAGTGCAGATCATAATCGGGGGAACAGAAAGACAAAAGTGTGTCTGTTAATTCTGGGAAAATACAAGCTGCCTCTCTGTAAACACATCCAATACATAAGCACCAGGGAAAGGAAGAGCTCTTTAGTCTAAAAGCCAATACTGGCACAAGTACAAATACAAGTACAAATACACCCAAACTGGCTGTGAATACATTTTTACTGGGCATTTTAAGAAACTGTCCAATTCCCAGAGCAGTGAAGTTCTGAAAAAGACACTGGGAAGGCTGTTTGAATGAAAACCTCTGAGCCTCTTCAAGCTGAAATCAGTCCATTTATTAAAAGTGATCTAACATCACTGTTCAAGAGAACAGAAACTCTACTCATGACCCACAAGCTTGCTTCCAGTCCTATGTTTTTTCCTATTATAATACCTATTAACAAATCAACATTTTCTCTTCAAATTTGATTGCTTAAACAATCTGTCAACCAGTGCAATGATTTCTTCTTAGAAGAGGGTATGCTGTGGTGAGGAGCTTGATCAGCTCAGTCCTGCATCTCACCTCAGAAAAAGCTTTAAACATAAGCTGTTATGATAAAAAAAAAATTGCAAGCATCGTTGACTTATATTTAGAAGTATCTGCATAACAACACACACAAGTCTGTTACCCCTTGAAAGTATTCTGAGCAAAGATAAGCATATGTTTACACAGACTTTAGCCTGCAAGCTCTTCAGGGCAAGGAGTCTGCCTGTATATTTATTTTTTTTTAAACAAAGTACACATCAATACAAGCAACCACAAATTTAGATTACTACTGTTGATGGCCAGTTAGGAGTTACTTTATTAACCTCTGACATGCAAGAAATTACTAGCAGGTACTCAGACCTTTTTCAGCAGTGAGAAATCTGAAATACTGTGCACTGGGCCTATTTCTTACACCCACAGCAGGGGTGTAAATATTCACAGTCATTTGAGCATCACTTAAGCAACAGCAATAAAGACCCTGGACATTTTGTGAGAATTAACGACTGCTGACAGTGTTAATAGCCTGAGGTGGAACTTTGGGCCATTAAACCCAACTGGCCATTAAACTTCAAGAGAGGTCCAAGGCTGAGGTCATTATGACAGTTACAAATTCTAGGGGGAAGGTATTTTAATACATGCTGATTGAACAGTATTTAATCTGTAGTTTTGTAGGTAAAGCTGCAGACAGGGTAAAGAAACTACAGATCTCTAGATGCTGATGAAAACCTACAACCCTTCTTCATCCCAATGGAAAAGATTGAAAATGTCAATGTATCAGAAAATTCACAGCCAGGTTGAAAATGTGTTCAGCATTTGTAAAAGATTCACAAAATCAGGGAGATTCTAAAACTTTTGTTAAATAAACCCTGGACAAGCAATCCAGATTTCTCCCTAAGAATCACAGACCCTTGTATACAGACCCAGATACAAGGCAGGAGAAGGAAGGTGAGGTGCATATAGACACTTAAAGGGGTGAAATTCACGCAGATCCAGCATCCAGTTCTCTTTGAAGTCCCAGATGTATCTTGATGGTACTGAATGCACAGGCCACCTGCCAGCTGCCAGACCATGTGTAGTTTGCACACCATGCATTGCTGGCAGTGCACAGCTCTGCCACACACACGAGAGACACGATGAGATCTCCTGAGTGCTGACGAGGGGCAGCACTCACACCAGCTCAGGAGCTGCCCACCACATGCAGGGTTGTGGGTCAGAAGAAGAGACCTGACAGGAGCAAAGTACCCAGAGCACAGACAGAACTCAGGTCTCTAACACCCAGTTTAAAAAGGACACATAGCTAAGGACATACAGATGCTCTTTATACAAGCGAAAGAGTTAAGAGCAGTGAAAATTCCTTTATTTGTAGGTATTGAAGGGTGCTACTTTATGTGCCAATGGAGCTGCCATAATGGCTAGGAGCCTCTTAGAGAGCATCCCTAATACCCCACCTACTTACTCTCCAACTCCTGATTTGTGTCTTGCACTTTTTAGATGCTTCTATAAGACTGTCCAGCTCACTAAGCTGGCAGAAAGCTGGAGGGCGGGGGATATTGCCTTTTTTCTCATCTATTTATTTGGGAATCCATGGGAGAGCACACCCTGCAACCAGAAATTGGGGATGGAGAGACACCAACCATTTAGATCAGCGCACCCTCCGTGATACACCATTTCACATAGACAGAAAAAAAGTATTAAGCCACAGTGATTTGAAAAGCTTATCAAACAGGGCAGAAAAACCCCATAGAGAAATCTGTCTCTATGAACGACAATGACAGAATTCCCACCAGCCTCACTGAAGACATGATCTCCCAGATGTTCTTTGTCACATCTTGAGCAAGATTTCCTGCTAATTCCTAGGGGAGGACAGAATAGTACTAAAAAACTTGTGAAAGAAAAATAAAAATTTAAAAAAATAACTAAGTCAACATATCACTCTCAATTATTTGGAGCAATTAAACTGTAGAGACAAGTAGCATTTCTGATACACTCATGTCCACTAAAGAGAAAAACTGCTCACAATAGATCCTAATTCCTCAACTGTTTTAGCCATAGCAGTATTAGAAACAAGGCATGAAGTAGACTGTTGGCAAGGAGCCAGAGCATTCCTGGATTGTACATATGTTAGATGTGCCTGGCATTTACTGCAGCAGTACAAGAGCACCTCTGCAGTCAAGGGTCAGTGAGTATTTCTATATAAACAAAGGAGTCAAGGCTCTAATAGCTTTCTTGTTTCAGGAGTCTAAGTAAAAAATGCAAAAAGCCAGCTGTGTAGAGAAAATCTTCACAAAGAACACTACCAGACAATTTTAGTTCAGAGATCTTCCAACCTCAATTTTTTCAGAGCCAGGGAGAAAAAATAGCCTGGAATATTGTTTTTAAAGCTTTTAGTCTGCTAGCAGATAGTACAATTTTTTCCTCTGCGTGTTCAACCCATGAAGAGTTGTGGCATCCTTATACTCTCTGCCCTTGGTTCTCATCTTGTACAGAAATCACAAAGCACAGCTGCACATTTAGAGCAGGAGGTTATGGCTCATGCTTTCAGGAAAGGACTGGGAAAGGTTAATGCACCTGTCAGACACATCCTGATAGACAAACTTTATTTTGGCTTCACAGGTCAGCAAGCTACCTCCCTGTCAACAACATGTTAAACTGAGGTTCTGCAATGCCCACACAGCCAAGGGCAAGCAGATATTTATGTCAGATATTTATGTCAGATATTTGTGTCCTGGGCTGTGCTGAGTAACATGCCAGCACATCAGAACCTGTGCCAGGCTCTGCCCCCAGCTGGAGCTCTGGGTTTTAGGTGGTCTCCAGTGTGTGCTGTGCCAGAGCCTGTTAGGAGTGAGGCTAGCAAAGCACAACTAGTTGTTCATGATAAAAGAATGATTATTGGTGTGTGCCACTTGCACCAAACAGGTAACTGTTATGCCTGTACCTTGATTTTAATGAGATCAATCTGTTCTTTCCATCTAAAAAGTGAACAGAAAGAACCTAAAAGTGTTCTTTGGCCAGACATGACTGTGGTGGTGACTGAAACTGCTGTGACAGCTGCCTGTTTGAAGTAAGGATTTTATCATTTATATTCCTTCTTTCTCACGAAGCATTAACCCAGATTGTTACTAGGAATAGAAACAATATCATCACTGCTAATAGGCTTTTGGAGATCCAGCATCATGCCACTCAAATAAGCCATGCTTTCTGGGATATTTATGAACAAATCTAAAGCACTGGCACACCCACTGTAGATGGGAATTCATATTTTAAAGAATGAGCCAATTACTAAAGCATTCACTCTCTCAAGGAAAGGACAGGGGCCAAAGAGTTGCTGTGCAGTCTCTTCTCTCAGCACCAGTTCCACCTGTGTTAAGGAGCATTGCCTGCAGAAGGCAGGTTTTTAGAACATGTCACATAGGTGTACTAAGCAAGAACCATTAGCAAGCCCTTAAATTCTAGCTGAGACAGTGCCAATACCTGCTCTCCAAGGACATGTCATGGCTAGAAGAGAAGGAATGGATTCAAAAGTTCCCCATCTGCCCTCAACATGAAGAAAAGCTATAGATAATGGCCTGTGGTTTGCAGTTATCTGCTCCTAGTTCAGTACAATCAGGGGGATGCCACATATGCCACAAGCTGAGTGCAAGATGAAGCAATTAAAGCAGATACTTAAAAGCAGCCTAAGTACACTTAGCTTGGAGCCATCCATTACAACAAGCAATATATCAGACACCCTTCATTATCAGGAATCTGTCCTGCAGGTACTGGAATTTCTCCCACTTGCTTTATACTGGGTAAGAAGGTGAATTTTTCCCTGTAGTCCCATACAAAGGATCTTACACCAGTTCCCACTGAGACTCATAAGCATCCACTGCGAGACCAGGATCTGAACTTTGAGTAAGATTTATGGATATGTTCAGGCACTCCAGCTAAGTGTAATGGTGGGTGACCTCATGTAGATAACTAGCTACTGCTTGCAGCAACTCTCCTTATTAGCCTGTATCAACTTCTGGCTACCTTGTACTTGGACAATATTTTTAATACCATGTCACTGCATATCACATGCATAACATTTTAAGAAGCCACCAGTGTGGTAAGAGATGTTTATATTATGTTTGTTTCACTTTGATCTGCCCTCATTGCCTGTGATGCAGCAATGCAGCACTTACCTTCATTCTATGTTGGAGTGTCTGGACCAAAATCAGGTAACAGAACCTGAGGCTGTGAAAATATCTTTGGAGAGTGAGTTTGATTTTCTTCTCTGTGTCCTCTCTGTGGTGCTATAAATTTAAAGATTCAGAATCTAGATCAGAGGAAATACTATTGTTCCAGGACTAAAGCTGGGAAAGTTCAAGAAATTGAATGATCTGTAGTTTGGGGGCTTTTCCAGTACATTCTTCAAGGAGAACAAGTGAAAATGTTACTCCTTACCCCCTCTTGTGTGTTTTGTGTCTAGGACTAAGCTGTCTCTGAGGAGATTTATATGCATGCACTAAAAAATATCAATTTTTCTTAACAGCTGTAAATCTCATGATTACCTTCCATAATTTCAAGATCCTGCCAGCCCATTTTGTATGGAACACTCCTTGGCTTCCCCTTCCTGTTTTAGCTCTGTGCTGCTGGAAGTACAGGAAGGTCTCATGCAAGGTCTCCAAGTTGGTACCTTTAGAGGAGCTTTGGATTGGAAGAAATTGAAGTGCCTATACTTTCCTCTCTAACTTGGTTTCAATGATTATTCTTTCCATGGCAGTTCCCATCCTCAAATCTGGGTTATCTTGGTTCTTTGGATGTGCCTCTAGTCCTTAATATCCCTTCCAAAACAAGGCATGGGTGACAGTGTGTGTCCCTATCTAATTAAGGAAAACTTCCCTGCAAGGGCACCATTGTGGAGCTGGAGTGCACACACACAACTCTTTAGTGTTGGCTACCCACACATCTCCACCTCAGAGAACATCCTTCAAGGATGAGCTTCAGTAATACAGAGTGAAAGTTGTTCTGCTTTGGAGATGAAAGTAAAAGTTCATGTGTGGTGCCCAGGCTGTGCACTGCTGATTGTTGCTTAGCAATGAAATGTGCAGCACATGATGATAGTGCAAAGATACCAGAGCATTTTTTTGAAAAGGAAAAAGGAAAGGTATAAAAAGGTCACACTAATAATCATGAGAGAAATGGGAACATTATCAGATGCAGCAGCTAGAGAGGAGGTCATACTCCCCAGCCTGTCTGTGAAATATTCTTTCCTCATTTACCTCCAACTCTGAGGGACAAAAGCAGAGGAAAATTCAAAGTGTTTTGTTCCCACTCCTGCCTTACTGTTAGCAACCCCATTCCATTTTAGCACACTGGAACAGGATTTTCTTTGTGCTTTTTTTCAGTGTAGGCTTGCTCCTGGGTTAAAGCGAAAAAAGCAAAGAATCTGCCACATTACACTGAAACAATGGCTTTAGAAAGGAAAACATTTACTAGTATAGATGAAAACACAAATACTATTTTCTGGCTAGAGCAAGATATACCATTAATAATGTTCTAGCAGGATCCCAGAGGCAGCTAAATAAAACAGAAAGGCCAGGCTGAGCTAGGCAAGCAGCTTATGATCACAGCTGTACTCCAGCCCCAGTAGAAAAAAATTAAAGGAAAAGAACTGACATCCTTCACAAAGCAGAGTACAGAAGAAATGTGACTTGTGGCCTTTTGTTAATACAGTATCAACTTTAATTGAACCTTCAGGCTTTGATTCAAGTCAATATATCTGGAGCTTCCTTGAACAATAAATCTTGATGTTAACTACAGTAGAGGTCAATCTCTTTCTAATATATGCTTTGCAATGCATTTAAAATGGAGCTATAGTATGTAGATGGTGAATTATTCATACACACAAACTGTTAATGAATAAGTCAATATACAGATAAGATTTGGGGCCCTTAATATTAACAAGAAGATTTAGCTCTGCAAGAAGACAGGTTCCCAAAGATAGTCTGACACAATGACTCACCTGTTCACCCATTCCATTTGTTTTTACCTCATTTTTTACCTCATCTGAGTCCATTTTTAGACTGAAAATTTGCATTCTGAGACTTGGAACTTGGGAACATGCCTCTCCCATGTTGCACACACCATACAGGAGGGACTGAGACTTCCCCATGGCTTGGAGGAAGCTGTGGTTTGCAGAGCTGCCCTGCCTGGAGGGACGATGTGTTCCTGACAAAGCTCACCTCACCCAACCTCCCCCAACCTCCCCACATCTCTCTTTGTCTCTGTGGCAGTGTCAGCAAACTCTGGTGGCTCTCGCATTCCTGCACCACCCCAGGCAGCTGGATGAAGGACTGGAACTGAAGCTGCAAATTCTTCCCTCCTGCCTGCCAGCTGTGAGAGGGAAGAAGGCGGACAGACCCCAAAGACCACTGGCACTGCAGCCACCAGAAAGGAGGCTAATTTCATGTCCTGAAGCTTACCTAGGCCTACTGGGCTCACAATTCAAGGATACTCCATAAATCATGGCGCTGATGGGCATGACTGCTTGGCTCATAAGGTCTGAGAGTGGGAGAGAGATTACAGCCTGCCTCAAACAGGAGACAGGGCTATGTGATGGTGGGCACAGGTGAGTCTCCCATGTGAATGAGTTGCCATTTTATAATGTAGCCTGGTGCCTCATAATAGCAAAACCATTAGCCTCAAAATTAAAGATCATGTAAAACAGCATGGCTGGAATTAAACCTTTTGAAAGCAAAGGAAGTGACCTCCAATTCCTCTGTGATACACAGTCAGTCCGGTCAATCCCTGCTCATACATACTGTTAGAGAATATCACACAGTCATCTTTGAGACACCTTCATGAAAAGAAAGGGGACTGAAGCCATTTTATGAAAATTGAATTAGTAGTATTTAACGTATGGTGCAGGAAAAGAAAAAAGCAAGGAAACTAGTGAGATACAACTTTAGGCAACATGTTACCAGAGAAACCCAGTCACAGTTTGTCAATACAGAAGACATGGGCAAGCCTGTGGCTGTTGACTACAAGACATGTTAGAATACATGCAACAAGAATGAGGGTTCTGCTTTAAATGAGATATACCTTTTTTCACTCCTCAGTGAGTATATATCTTTTCCAATAACATTCAAGGAAGTTGGTAAGCACTTCAGTAAGAGAATGTGTCAGTGTTTGCCAAGTGTCATTCAGATGTGAGAGAGATTTAACCATTTAGCACAGTTCCCCTGTCCCATTCAATCATTGGACTTGCTTGTTACAGCTGACAGATTCTGAACAAATGTCTTGACAGAAGGATCCCCACTGGTACTGCTGCCGAGTCAATGAGACTGCCTTATCAAAGGAGAAAAACAATTAGGGATGCAAACTTCATTTCTCAGACAGCAAGAACTTGCTGTGGTGAATATCAGCTGCAAAGCTTTACTTGGGCCCTAGCTAGATTTAAACAATCTATTGTAATTTTACTCAAATACAAATATGTGATTTTTGTAATGCAATCTGTTTTTTTCCTGCAATGCAATCTAACCCACTCTCTCAGTGAAAAGTGCAGAGATCAAAGAGAACAGGAATCACCACTTTGATTTCTTAGAAAAAGTATTTTTTCAAATCCTAGCATGGTTCTTTGGTATGTTTGGCCACTGAAGTGGCAGCTTTGGGTGGCCAACAGCTTCCTGCAAATGTCCATCTGTAGTCCTTGGGTCATGGAAAGCAACTTTCAAACAGAGGAGCTTTGCTCTTCCTCTCTTCCATCTCCAATATGCTTCTGTCAAAAGCTCCCACCACCTCCAGTTTGAAGGATTTTTCTGGATACTTGCAAGGATAATGTCTGTATTTTTTTTGTTCATGACAGCATCTTATTTCTTTCTGCATAAAAACCACATTACCACAGTTGTCTAGAAGAGTAAACTATGTAAAAAGAGTTGGAAAACATCAATAAAATTAATATCTGGGTTTGCTGCCTATTCTGCTCCCTTCAGCTGAATTCTTCACACAGATTTTATATTCTGATTTAACCATCGTTCCTGAAAACCCCAAGAGACAAAAACACTGCTGTGTATCAGCAACCAGACTTCTCTGGGTGTCAGCATAGTTATTCTGAGGGAGAAGAAGGCACTGATCTCTTCTCTGTGGTGACCAGTGACAGGACCCGAGAATGGCCTGAAGCTGTGTCAGGGGAGATTCAGCTAGGACATCAGGAAAAGGTTCTTCACCCAGAGAGTGTTTATGGGAATACTGAAGCATAGGTCTGCAAAAGATCACACAGATCATTAAGTCAAGTTCCCAGCAATCGAGAACAATATGGAATAACTGTTTAGTCTGTAGACAAAATATATAGGACTATAGCAAGCTTCAAGCTTCTAGGACCATAGTCCTTCTGAGTCTGCTGTTCCTGAAACATCTGTTTCACAAAGCCCTGCTCATCAGAGACAACAAATTATTTCTCAGCACTCTGTCAAACTAAAAGTCTGTAATTAAACTAAAAACTAAAGGACCAGAGGTATATGAATCCACCAAAGGTAAATACAAGGGTAGATCACTGATAAAAATATCCAAAGTCCCAAATAGAAGCCCCTAATAATGCTATGGAGTATATTGGAAACAATGAGTACAAGAGTGTGTAAAACACAAACAAGACAAATAGCTTGATATTACAATGAAGTTGGTAAATTTTTTTCAGAATGCTCTCAACGTAATGACAAATCCACATCAAAATTCCATCTCAACAGCTTTCAGGAGTAAACTATAAACGGATTTTCATTTAGGAACACTGTAATCTTCGCTCCTTATTCAAATTATATAGAATTAAACACCCTACGCTCTAGAAAGCTTTGAAAGATTTTTACTGAAAATCTTCAGCTCCCTCTTTAATCAGTATGCCCAAGTAAATCATGTACCCTCACAGCCTGATCTCTGCATCTCTCCTTGGGTTGAGTTAGGGTCTGGCAGACAAGGGTAACACTGTCTCAGACACAGGGATGCTTCATCTACTGGATGAAGTAGGATGCTGACCCTGTACTATTAGCTCTTGATTTATTTGTGCATCAAGAGCTAATAGCACAGGGTCAGCATCCTACCTATGCTTATCCATATGGGAGTCTGGTTATGCATATAATGTCCAGCAGAGCAATAAGAGCAAGGGTCATCTTGAGGAGTTCAAAAGCATTTGAACTTAAGTTGGAATATAATAAAATTTGTTAGTTATTGAAAATTGTTGGTGTGCAATGGCTTTTCTGGGGCCTCCTAGTATGTAAAATGACTTGATTGTTCCCCAGCCTAGATCCTGTTGGTAAGGATTGTGGATCTCTGAAAGTAGCTTGGCCTTTGTTAGTCTGACCTGCTCAGAGTCAGGAGAGGTAAAAAAATTACTAATGTCTCTTTCTTTGACTCATTCTGTAAAAATAGATATGCTAGCTGGCTCTTTCAGTGAAAATTAATTTTCTTCTAAAACTAGCTGCAATACCATGTCAATGGGTTTGCAGAGCAATGCTTCCAGATGTAAGTGATGCTGCAAACCTGTCCCTGCTAGGGACAACCTGGGGTTTGGAAAGGACACTCTAGGCTCCCAAGTTCAGTTTGTTTCTCTGAGAAATGAGCAGGAGGTCAGTGTTCTGGTGCTCCAGTCGCACATGGCAGCCCACTGATGCCCTCCTCCATGTCCCTTGCACTTTATGCAGCAATTTCTGCTGAACACTGCCCCTGACTGAGCTACCAGAGCTCTGGCTGTTTGCTCTCAGCTGGATACAAGGACTGAGGAAAACGGGGAAGATTTTTCTAGGCATTGCACACAGGCTCTTGCTCTGCTTGTGCATTTTATTTGACTGTGTCACGCAGTCCCTCACAGCATTCCCACCTCTCCCATTGCAGTGACGATTTAGTTTCCTGGCTGCCTGTGCCAAGCAGCCTGCTGACAGACACAGGTCAGTGGGTGAGATAACTAGCCACCCCTCGCTGAGACAGAGGCAGAGAAAGACCTGATGAGCTATACATATGTATCTACATGCCAGGCATATTATGCCACTCTGTAGGTTTCCTACTCTAGCCTCTGAACCTCTCTTTTCCATTTTGCTGGCACCTGCCTCTGTTGTTTCGACAGATCTTGCCTGGAGATTTGCTGTATAAATTTTTTCACGAATGAATTCTTAAAAATTATGTAGTAGCTAATCAAATATTACAAAGTTTTGATACAGATGTGTTTTCTACCCCCTGACTATGCAAAAACTTCATTATCTCCTTCATCCTCAGACTAGACTGTCCACAAAGTGCTTCTGATTTGGGGGGCTTCCAGATTCTTCAAATTTTCTTACCCAAAACATTTCAGTGGTCCTCTGTTGCCCTGATTACAAGGAGGACTATGTATTTCCTCGCAGATACATGGCTAGAACTGGTGATTTATGCACGGGCCTCATGTTTTTGTAGAGCATTTTGCTTGACTGAAAGTAGCTCAACTTGTTAATATCATCTGCTTAGAAGTTTGCATGTTAAACTCTTAGATATTGTGTTCTATTTTCAAGACAGATTAAACAGAACTATTCAGAGAGTATTCAGAAATTATAAGTTTCAAAGTCAAATGAGAAATTATTTATTAAAGAGTAAAATACGGACATTATTATGAATTTCAACATTGCATACTAATGCAATGTAACTAGCTAACTAGCTGAAGGAGAGATGATCCTGTTTGTAATGGAAAAATTAAATCCTGGGCTAGAGGGAATTTTATGCATGAAGAAGGCGCGGGGGGAAGGTACACTTCTAAAATTTGCTGAGGAATTCTTTGCAGAAAAGATCCAGAGTGGAGTGTCATATAGGGGCTGTGTAACCTTGAAGACTTAGGTAATAGAGAGAATTTAATGAAAGACATGATAGATCATGCCTGTAAAAATACTCTATTACAGAAAAAGTTTCTGTTAAAAGCCGGTATCATCCCTAATAGAAATGAGAGAAAAGAGATAAACTTGGATATACTAGGTGAGTGCATGGTGACTGTGAAGGGCCAGTATATTATGGAAATAAAAAGACCCAAAAGGAATCTGTGGATATACCGGTATTTTCAGCAGGGTCAAGTTCCAGTAAGGAAAATTCATCCTGGTGGACTTACAGTGCCAGACCTTTATTCCACAGACACAAGGCTGACCCAGGATTAAATGGGTACATAAGACACAAGGCTGACTCAGGATTAAATGGGTACATACCCACCTGAACAAACTTCATGCAGAAATTAAAAGGCTTCTAACTGTGAGAGGAGTGGATTCCTGGTATCACCTCTGAGTGAAGAAAGGGAAATAACAAACAACTCAGTTATTTTTATGATGCAATGACGAGTTCTGTAGAAGGATTATTCAGAGCTCTATAAGGTCAGTGATAAGAGGGGTTAGGCTCAATATCAAATGGTCATCTGTATCCTCTACCTTTTGATCTATAAATCACCATACGTACTTACAATTGCTGCCTCCTGCTGCCTTCAGTCCTGTTGTGCATGGAACACTCCGCAGAAGTGATCCTGTCCTAAAATTCAAAGCTGAGATGCTTTCATCAGTTCTCATTTTACACAACACCTGTGTTCCACCAGAGACAGGAGGACACTGAGGAAAAGAATCCTCAGAGTTTAACATTGGTAGGACTGGATCAGGAGCACGGGACCCACTTGATGCAAATCCTCTGATCCTGGCTCAGTTTGTCAGTAACACCAAGGATGTGGGTTTGACCCCTGTATGGGTCATTCACTTAAGAGCTGGACTTGCTGATTCTTGTGGGTCCCTTCCAGCTCAGAAAGTTCTGTGATTCTGTGATCTCTGTTAGTGTTTAGCACAGAACAGTGACACATCTACGAAGTGAACCTCCTGATTGCACCAATTTAGAAGTGCCTGACTGTGTGCAGAGCTATACAAGCATGAACTGGATTCGTTTCAGATAAAATTAAACCAAAAGATGCAATCTAGAAGTACATGGATCCTCTCCCATCATAACCACTGCTGAATCCTTGAGACCAGAAGAGCCTGGTACAAACCAATCTGCACCAAATCTCCAAAATGTGAAGAATGGGGCTGGGCTGCTGGATCCACAGCACCAAGTGATTTGCTTTATAGATTTATTCCTGTTGCACCACAGTATTTCTTATATAGATAAACCTGCTTATTCTTATCAGTTAGAAATTACCATGTCCCTCAAAACACAAAATCCATGTAAAACTGATTTTCTTTTTTAGTCCTTTCTTAGCAGCTCTTTGCTCTGCCTTCTAAAAATATCCTGCAAAGTGTTATCAAAGTACTTACTATCAAGTATATTAAAATTGTTCTTTTTCATTTTCTTTTGTGGGAAGAGTTTAGATAAGAAAGCCTGATGAATCATGCAAATAGGGATTCCATGGGAAAAGACTCTGGAAACCTCAATATGTGAATTTCAGATCAGTCTGCAGTCTTACCAGAGTTCATGTTCACAGATCTGATGTTTAGATATACAAATGTTCTTATCAGACAGTGTCGTTTCTGTTCTGCTGTTTCCTTTTTCTGCTTCTAACCAGCCTCCTTCTGGAACCAAAAAGCCATGAACAAAACAACAACAACAACAACAAATCTATTTTATACACTGTTGGTTTTGGAAATTCAGAGGTATTCTTCCCCATATCAGACAGTTTCTGACTGCAGGCTCTGATCTTCCAGTTGATAGGGTCTAAAATTAGGGTGAATTCCTTATTGCTCAAAATGGGCAAACGTATTTACCCTGCGTAATTTGTTATTTCTGCCTGATGTTGTGGAATCACCAGGAGATGACTGCACAGTATGCATTACTGAATTATGCAAATAACACATGAATTTAGGGTAGGAGCTGCCTTAAGCAAACATTATCTTGCTATTGTGAATTTAATATTACAACTATTTTAGCACTTTTCTGTCTTTCATCTGCTTACTTTAAAAGCAGCAGTATTTGTTTGCACTGACATTGTAATACCCTCATAATCTTAAACCATAATGCCAATAAACCACCACTGACAGTGTAATGATTCACATTACCATATCATTATGGATGTAAAAGTCAGTCCCACATACTTCCTACAACATCAGTATTGGTGAAGCAGCCATTAAGATGTCAGTGGTAGAGTAGAGAATCACCATTACAAGATTAGTCAAGATAATAAAACATTGCTAAAAGAAGCAATGCTCAGGGCTCAGGGCCATGCTCAGCAGCTGTTTTCAAATATAAACCTCACAGCAGTTTGAAAATAAATTTTAAATTAGTCAGATGCTTGAATCCACATTAAGAACTGATGTTTATGTCAGCAAAAAGAAGAAAAGTCCTATTTAAGACTGTCGGTGTTTGGGGATTTCTTTAATGTCTATTGTGAAAACCTGTATTTTAAAAAAATCATTTCAGTATATTTTAAATGAGTGAAAAATTAAGGGACAAGGATTTTGCTCACTTTGACTGTAAACATCTTGCCTTTTGTGGACAGCAATGGAAAAGCTGTGCTTAAAATGAGAACACACCCAGGTTCTACGTTACTCCAGCTGAATCCAGTGGTGAAATATTTACACATAGGGATTTACATTCTAGAGTATACACAGAATATTCAGGCCTTTTGTGGTCATTAGTATAATTCAAGGTTTTATCAGATTAACCTTTTGCATGAGTGTTTTTTAAAGCAGTATAATACCAAGTAGACTAATGATAAGTAATTAATAAAGCTTCTGGCAAAAAGGGGTTACCTTAATTTGGAAAGCATAGAGGATGGAGATTGGCAGGCTTAAATGGGAGTAAGGAAATAGAAAATACACAACAACAAAAATATACTAATATAAGAGCATTTACTTCAGCAGCAGTTTACATTTATGGATATTGCCTTCATGAATGAGTTTATATTATATTATACAAACATAATCATACTGCTACATTTCATCTTGTTCATAAAAATCAGAGGTGACTCTTCCTAAGTGAATTTTGGCCCTCAGAGATGGTGTGCAAAACCAGCATATTATTATAAAATTCAGATAACACAGAAGAAAGATTTGTTTCCTCTCTGTTTTTTCAACTAGTCCTCAGGACTAGATCATGGAGTTGTCATCTTTATTGCTTGGCCTGTATTGAAGCAGGAACCACCTCGTTTCACTATCATTTCTTAGATGGGTAAGTACTTGGCAGGGCAAAGAAGTTCTTGGAATTGGCCCTTCATGTGACAGCGTGCAATAAGGTCATCATGAAGCACCATTAATACATAGCACTCAGGGCTCCACTTTTACAAAAGATGTTGTTGTCCCTTGGGAAGTTTGACAAAGCCAAATTTTTAACTTTCTTTGAAAAAATCTTCATAAACAATAGAAACTGTTGGAAATATTTTGTCAAATTATTTGTCCAACAGCCACAGTGAAACTGGAGTGAATAATTTTCAAATGCTTCATGGATTGCTCAGTTTTTCAGTGAGAATAGAGGAGACAAAGAAGTAATTTTGACTCTGTATCTCAGATGATACAAATTTTGTGCTTTATTAAAATGTTGTGACTATTGTTTTCAACATGATCTAAATTCTGTGCAGGAGCATATAGTCCTCTCTTTAGATGCATGATACTTCTCACCTTGACTTGGGATATAAGAATGGAAGATGGTGGTCTTTGATCACATCTGAACACACACTTGTGTATGTGACCATATATATCCTGCTGAATGCATATTTAGGAAGAAAGGCAAAAAAAGACATCAGGGTTAATTATTTATGTATAAGAAGCAGAAAGTTGTATTGGTCAGACATTTATATGCACTACTTTATTTTTATTATCTTGAAAACAATACCTAAATTGCCATTAACATACAGTGCTCAAAGTAACATCCATGTAGGTTTTTTCTTCTTCAACTCCAGGCATCTAAACTTTTACCAGTATTGAACTGACAAGTTTCTCTGTTCAATCACTGCCACCATTGGAGGCATTTGCCTTCCTTCTTGTGATGGGCTGACACCAGCTCAATGCAAAGTGCCTGCCAAAAGTGTTTTATCACTCCCCTCCTCAGCTGGACTGGGGAGAGAAAACAGGATGAAAGGCTTGTGGGTCAGGATAAGGAAATGGAGAGATCATTCATTTAGCATCACAGGCAAAACAGGTTTGACTTCAGGAAATTAATTTAATTTATTGTCCATCAAATCAAAGAATAATGAAGAATAAATTGAAATGTTAAAATACCTCCCCCACACCAATCCCTTCTTCTTGGGGTCATCCTCACTCCCAAATGCTCTCCCTTCCCTCCTCGGGGCGTAAGTGGACAGGGAATGAGAGCTAAGACCAGTTCATCACATGTTGTCTCCACTGCTCCTTGGCTCCTCACACTCCCTGCTTCAGTATGGGGTCCCTCTCACAGGAGACAGCATTCCATGTTTTTCCAACATGAATCCTTCCTATAGGCTGCAGTTCTTCATTAATTGCTCCATTGTGGGTCCCTTCTATGGAGTGCAGTCGTTCAGGAACAAGCTGCTCCAGCATGCGTCCCCCCCTGGATCCCAAATCCTGCAAGAAAACTGCTTCAGCATGGGCTCCTCTCTCCAAATAGCCACAGGTCCTGCCAGGAGCCTGCTCCTGTGTGGGCATCCCATGGGGTCACAGCCTCTGCTGTTCCCCCTCCTTCTCCACTGACCTTGGTCTCTGCACAGTTGTTTCTCTGAAATATTCTCAGTACTCTCTTTGGGCACAATTACTCTTGTGCAGGAATTTTCTCCCCCTCCTAAATCTGGCCCTACCACCATGGCTGATGGGCTCAGTCTTGGTCATGAGTGGAGCCATTTGGAGCAGACTGCCATTGGCTCTCTCTCTCTGACATGGGGGAAGCTTCTGGCAGCTTCTCACAGAAGCCACCTCACACACACACCCATCAAAACCTGGCTAAGCAAACCCAACACACTCCTTCAGTCAGAGATCCCATTTGGACACAAAGGACTTCAGACGCTGCATTGTGAAGGGCAATTAACCACTGAAGGTCAAACAGATTCCAATACAGGGTCCAACTCTTCCATGCTATCCTTCCAAAAGACAAAATGTTTATACACTTTTCACAAGTGTTTTTTAATCGTGTAAGACTTAACAGCATGAATTCCAGGTTTCTGCAGGTACTAGGCATATAAACTGCATTTATAAATTATATTATCTGATGGATGACCTTAGGAAAGTCAGTCTTTCATTTAAGAATTCATAAAATTTGAGACAATTCAAAAATATGAAGAAGAGGTTTTAGATCTTTGACAGGTGGAATATGTGTAATTTGGAAAGAGACTCCTTTTTATTGTATTACATTAATTTAATGTAAATTTTATATATGAATGGAATAAACTACCTAGTATTTCTTAGAAAGTTCTGGCAGGACTTTTTATCTGTATTTCTTTAGATGACTGAATGCTCAGGAAATATACCCACAAAGTTTTAACGCTTGAATAACTGTGATAATATCTTAAAGTAGTAATTTAAATAATTTAGTACCTTTCAGGACACTTTGTGATGAAGTGATGCTAGATTTTGGAGAAGGTGCTCATGAGCCATCCCTACTCTGCCAGTTCTAAGGCAGCACAGTATCTTCCTGTTTGTGAAATCTGAGGATGATTAATGTTTCTATAGGTCAGCAGTGGGCTTAGTTGGTATGAGATAATTGAAATGGATGTTGGAAGAAAAATCAGTGTAGCTGAGTAAGGCTACAACAACAGCAGAGAGCACAAAGTTCATCTGTAGTTCTGTTTCTGGCACTCATCCTGTAATGGTAAAGGGTCCCCTTCCCTCCCCAGATGTCTTCATAGCTATTTTTTCAACTAGGCAGGATTTTATCAGCTTTTCCACTCTTTAAACACTGTCAGTTAGTGCTAGCCAGACTTCACAGTTAATTGTATTCTAATCTACCCAATTAGTCCCCTATTCCCACAAAGACTTACACATGTGGTTAATTTAAAGTTTCACGCAAGTGTGAAACTCTTCTGTGCCTGAGCCTGCCTGCTTCTAATGAGTGCAAAACCAAATGCCTTTTTTTTTCTGAAATCCCTCCTCAAGAGCCACAGCTTTCTCCTGGCCTTTCATCATTAATCTCAGCTCTAGTGTTGTGCACTCTCTCACCCATGCCTGATTATTAAACCTAATAAAACAAAGTGAAAAACAAATCCAAAATAAAAGCCAAATGGAATCAAATTACCTGATGGTCATGCTTTGTAAATATGAGTATTTCATGAAACAAATCCCCTTTCTTTCGCTTTCTGTTGTTTCCTTTTCTCTTTCACCCCCACTGTGACCCTTCTTAGCCAATGTAATTCATTGTGTTGTCTGTTTTATAAGCATCCTAGGGCATGGATTTTGTAATCTCTACAGTCTGCACAGCACCATGCACCTCAGAGGAGTGTGTAAATATTAATCAACACACATTCACATTCAATGAAATCAAACACCCTAATTTTATGAATCAATAACACTATGTCTCACTGGGTATGAAACAGAGGATCCATGGTCAAGAAATTTAATCCTTTTGAAAAGTGGTTTCAAATGGAACTTTCATGAACAGTATGAAAAATATATGCAAAGATATAGACATCTAGTAAAACATTGGTTTGTTATATGAGCAGTGTTTTTTGACTTTCACCCACACAAAAAAAAAAAATGCTGTCAACTTCTGGCCCTCAACCTGCTCCCAGTGATGTCAAACTGTTTGTAAAAGTTTTCCTAAATGACACCTTTCCAAATTTTCAAATACTCTTAGTCTATCATTTCTCCCCTTCTCTGCCATTCCCTTAGTGATGTTCAAGAATTACAAAAATGTTAATAATAAAAACAATTGTAGAAATTAGAAAACAAGATATTTATGATACTTCTGTGCAACCTCAGTTTATCCTTCCTCCTGCCTGTGTCTCATGCTGCAAGCTTCAATTACAAGACCTTGCTCTATGATTTTTTCCAACTCCTGGAAGCCAAGAGGAGGAGTTTTACAGATCAGTAAACCAGTGAATGCAGACAAGGTGTTGAAGCTGATGGTAAGGATCATACCTGCATTACAGGATGCCTAGCATGACCAGACTAACAAATGAACTTTGCCTTTCAGGCAAAATGTATATTCTTTCTTGCCTTGATTCACTATTATCCTCTGCATTGCATGGACTCAGGGCCTTCTGGAAAAAAAAACCTGTCTCAGACTGTGTCATTGTTAGACTAAGCTGTTAGGAAATTTTCAAGGGTTTGGTGGATTGTTTCTCTTAGGAGCAGAAGAAATTTAAGAGGGAAACAGATATTTGTCTGAGTCTCTCTACCAGGCCAAAAACAAGACTTTTGTCCTATTTTATCCTATGCATGATCAGATATATATTCCAGCCTGCTTTCCACTCTGCAATGTGTTCACTAAATATCACTGCTAATTTTATACCAGAGTCATGTAGTGTTTTACTGGCTGACTCTAACTTGTCGTTTTTTTTCCTTTGTGGATGCATAGTGGAATCCATCCATTCCTATTCCTAATGCAACCTTGTCCCTGGCACTGAGCAGGGACAAGTCTGACTGCAGCCCACAGGAGCTGGAAGTACATGACATCTCCACATCAGTTCTCTGCAGGACTTTCCAGCTGTTCCCAAAGTTACTCAGACAGGCACAAGGGAGCCCAGGCAGGAAAAGCAGTACATAGGAGAACAGGAGAAATTCCCAGTGCTCATGCACTCAGGCTGCTGTAGTGTGTATTGGGAATTTTTTGTGCAGTTATGTGCTCACACTCTTCGTTATGCTAAAGCTGGATGAAACAGATCTTTCATATTGACCAGCAAGTCAGATAAATATGCAACAGAGCTGATATGCTCTGGTGTGTCCAGGCAGTGGATGCTAGGAGACGTTTCACTAGTTACTCAAGCTTACAAAGGCAACCATAGAGCCCCTGCAAAGCAGCACACAAAAGAAAATTAGAAGGCTTTATGCAACGTTATTGTCATTTTTTCTGGTTTTGAACATGTAGCACATAATTAATCTCCTTTTCTTAGTTTTATCTTTGCAGTGAACAATCTTTTCTGTTCTTATTTTGCACTGTACTCTCAACTCTTCATTATGCACACACAATATACACCAAAGTCTGCTACAAAAATTTCTATTGAGAATACTGGACACATCAACTAAAAACCACTGGAGTAGACACTGTTTCTAGGTATAAAGAACACATACTTTTTTCACCTGTCCCTCATAAATCCCTTCTCCTGAAATAGTGAACTGTAAAAAAGAAAATGCTCTTGAAAATGTGGTACCGTATATCAGATTGTTGGCTGTATTTGGCTTTTTGCTGGAAATTTTAACTGGGAAGAATTTGAAGAAGGAAAAAGATTGTTGCATTTGCTGGACTTCCAGATATGTGGCAACTTATGGGAATACCTACACAGTAGCTTCATCTGACTAGCCAGAAATCTGGCAGCCCCAGGGTCTACCAAATTAATGACATGTGTGGTACACAGATGGTTCGTGTACCTACAGCAAGGATGATGTGAGCTGAAGGTGTCAGAGTAACGATGCGCGGATTTAGTCCGGGAAATCCCCCAGACACAGAGCAGCCACTTTTGAGATCCTCTGGCTCAATGTCTGCCAGATTTGAAGGTAGCATTGAGCTTTGGGGTACAACAGTAGTGTCTCCTCTATTTATTCCATACAGGAATAGATCAATTTTTCTCTTTTTTTTTTTATTAATTAATAAGGCTTCAGTAAGGCTTTTCTCACTCCCAACATAATACAATTAAACATGTCATACTGTAACAGGTCTGCCTCAAGGGAAGTTAACTTTCTTCTTAGCCTGTATAGTGCTAAGCTTTGGATTTGTAGCTAAAAAATTGTCCAGAATGCACCAATGTTTAGACTGTTATTGAGGAGTACTTCACAGCATCAAAGCCTTCTCTCTTTCCTGCTCTGCCCTCTCATTACCCTGCAGTGGGTAGGTTGGGGATGGACAAGAATTGGGAAGGGACATGGCTGTGACAGCTGACCCAAACTGGCCAAAGGGATACTCCATGCCATGTGAGGTCATGTTCAGCAATGGGTTAGCATAAAAAAGGAGCGGAAGGGCTTTGGCTTCCAAGGCTGATGTTGCTCAGGGGCTGGCTGGGCGTTGTTCTGCTGGTGGGAGGTGATGAGTGATTATTGACTTTGCATCACTTGGTTTTGTCTGGGTTTTTTAACTTATTAAATGTCTTTATCTTGATCTATGAGTTTTCTTGTTTTTTCTCTTCCCGTTCTCTCGCAGCCCTGCTGGGAAAGGAGGGTGGGAAAGCAGTTGTGCAGGAGCTTTGCTGCTGGCTTTGAATGCTGGGGGCATTCTCAGCAGGTAACTTCGTGAGTCTGAATAGCTCCAGTGCCAGAAGATGACTGCCTCTAAGGCATGTTTTTATTTGCTGTTAAAGTTACCAGGATCTTTAGGCTCACTTGATTTTCTTTGTGATCTCAATCATGAAAAGAGTTTTTATTCAAGATTGTGTCTAGGATCAATCAACAGTTTACTATGAGATTCCTACTGAAACTTTTTGTTCAGTAACATACCATCACTTTTTGGAATGAAAATCAGCCTCTATGAAGGCAGAAGTTTTGTCATTGATTTCAACAGTATAGTTTTCTGTCTTTTCATATAAAAGAAGCACTTACTGCAGAAAGGAACTGAGATGCTGAGGCTTGGTTTGGATCCTGATTGATCTCCCAATCCCTTGTGCAATCACCCAGGCAGTGGAGCTCTACTGCAAGTCCAGAAACAAGGATGAATTCCATTCACCTCCAAAAGAGAACAAGGATAAAGCAAATGCTTGGAGGATTTAAAGTCTTTAGGGACCAGAAGAGTTCATTCTTGTTATATCCCTTAGCTGCTATTGTAAGGTTTCTTTCACTGTGAGACTGATCCAATTGCCACTGAATGTCACTAGCAAAACTGCAAGTGACTTGTTAGCCACAATACACCATAAGGTTACTGTTGTATCATTATATTATATAGAAATGAATTTTGAAGAACTTTTTGAAAAAGATGTGTTCCCTCTGGACTGTCACCAAGTCTGAAGAAGTTCCAGCTTTCAGCAAATAACACAGAATGACAGCTTTAGAAGTATCTTACTGGCTCCCATTTCAAGGGATGTCATTTTTGCCTTCACTGTGCCTGTTAATACGCCCTGACTTCAATAGGCTTTGCACATATCCTTGTGGTGATAAAAGCAGTCCTACCACCAATAAAGCACCACAGAGAGAGCTTAGTGACAGCATGTAGGAGAAGTTCACTGTTACTAATTAAACCCACATTTTCAGTGTTGGGGTCTTGCTGCCTCACCAAGTACATCATAGGACTGTCTGGAGAAAGAAATCACAAAGAAAAATACTTAATTGGAATTGCTGAAAGTTCCCCCCACATACAATTTTCCATAGAATTACTCAAAACCAAGAAATAACTGAAGGTTTGGAGGGCATGTGTTCTTGGTCAATAGTGCTAGTGCATTGCATGCTGGCAGTAACTGTGTAAGGGCAATTGCTTTTCACTTTCCCTGCCCCATGTCAGTTCAGTGTACATGAAGAAACAGATTTTTGAAGAACATTTTTTAAGTTACTGCTGCTCAGAGTTTCCGGAATAGGAAATTAGCATTGCAAATAGAAATCACACTGCTGGAGATCCTTTCCATCACGTCTTCCAGCATGATGTTCCCTCACTCTACATACTCATTGTTCATATCCTTTATTTTGCTGATTTGGTGGCTGAGAGTCACAAATATTCAATTACAATCTTTGAAACATGCAAATTCACAGACTTATTAATTTCTTCTTGTTGGACAATGAAGCTCTTTCCTAAGCTACATACTCACAAACCTTTTACCTTTGGGGCAATGTCTGTATCTGTAACAGAGAGACCAGGAGTCTTATCATTCAACCTTCTAACTCTTGCATTGCACCCAAAGGACAGTCAGCAATCTTTTTAACAGCAGATTAAGAAGTAAGCAGCTTAAGTGAGTCTTGGAACATAACCTTCAGTGCCCTGCTACTGTGCTTTGAAACAGGTCTCAGTGTATATTTTCAATTGTATATTTTCAAAACTTCAGTACAGACTGGTCTGTTTACTTACACATACACAGATACCTTCTGCTGATGGGAGTAGCAGAGGAATGAGCAACATCTGGGTGGTAGGCATCAGGAGTCTTCAGGGTCCTCAGCACTCCCAGCTGCTCTAGCACCACCAGCAAAAACTTAGAAAGTGTTTCCACTTCATTCTATGCTTTTGCTTCAGAAGACTAATGAACCTTTTTTTCAGTCAAAGCTAAATATTTTACTGTGGATGCAAATCTTTTGCTAATGAATGAATAGCAGACATACATTTTTCATTTGATAAAGACATGCACTTAACGTTGTCATTTAAAAAATGTATATTCATATAGCCATTTAAAAATAACCAGCACCATTGTCATAATTATCTTTTCATATGTTCTGCAGTGCCAGCAATTAACTATGAATGTAAATGTAATCAAGCACACTACCCCACTTTTAACAAGTAAGGCAGTTTCTGTAACTCTGTTGTGCTAGTAATGGTCTGTAGTTTGCTCTTGAGGAAGCTTAAGGGAAGTTTTTTTCCCAGCTAACAAGTGTTGGCTCACCAGCACACCGCATTGCCCTGAGTCTGCTGAAACTTGTGGGGAAGACTTGCTGAAAAAAGTGGCACTCAACTGTGAGAAGAAAAATGAGTATTCATATGTCCTTTCTCACAGACGTGGGGAATGGAGGAATGTCTGAAAGTAGTGTGCAAGAATTGACTTCTTTGAGGAAGTGCTAAGAAGTTCTCCCACACATCTGTTAGCACATGTGCTCTGTACGTTACTACATAACCCAATGTAATTGCAACCTTTTTTCTATATATCCCCTTCCCCAATCTCCTTGGTTCAGCCTCCACCTGTCAGATGAGAAAAGCTTTTCCTAATGGTCCATATGTTTAAGAAAAAAACCCAAAACCATGTGCACAGTAGGAAACAGGACATGCCATCAAAACACAACTTACTGTGTGTGGATTGTTTCACTTTGGTCTTGCCCCAGGTCACAGCCCCACTCATCTCTCTCTCACAGTCCCTCCTGCTTCTCTCAGATTCTTCTTGCTTCTCCTGCCTGGAGGAGACCACAGGTCTTCTCAAAACCTCTCAAAAAGATATTAGAAATATGAATGGTGAATTGCATAGATATCATAGATATAACATAGTTTCCTTAGCATGTGTTGGGAAAATGGCAAGATTTCCTTTCAAAATCTATTCAGTGTTCTCACAAAATGCCCTCGTGAGAGTCCTATTGTCCAGAAAAGGCATAAGACAAAGAAGATGGGGACACACAGGCCTGTGCCTCAAACAAAGCATGCTGTGGAAGGACTTGCTTCAGGGTTGAAATGACAATTGACTCTCTGGAGTCCCTCAGGTACTCCATATTTCTGCTGTGAGAAGGGCATGTCAGCAACCATGTAAGCACATTATTTTCCCTAAAAAGGGACAATACAACTTGCTCAGTGAAACCAGGCCACCAGACACCTGTTGCTTGGTAACAGTCTTTGGAGCAGGATAGGACTGGACACTCAGCTGGATTTTAAGCAGTGGCCTGAGGGTAGAAGAACCCATGTGTCCTAGTATTAGGTATTATTTTTCATTGATTTGACAGGGAGACTGCACTCTGGTCTGGCATACTGAAAAGCAGACCATGTGAGAAGTTTCACCATTAAATACATCCCACAGGAGTCTAAAGACCCAAGGCACTTGATTAGGCATGGCCAGCCTTCAAATTCCAGTAATGCAAATTACTGCAAGGAGAAAGTTATGCAAACTGGTTGTCACTTATTACTAACACACTTATCTCTATCTGTGAGGTCAAGATCATCACCGACTAAATTGTTCTTTTTTTGTTGGTCAGCCAAGTTATGCTTATCAGGATATTCACTATATCTCCCAGAGCTCACAGGGGTCATCAGCAAGGTCACTGACAGGTGCTGAAAAGACTTCTCAGCTGGACACAGATGACAGAATTCTTCATAACTGTCTTCCTGCAAATGCATGTAACAATGTTTTTTCATGTTGCATTTTTATTTCTGCCCAATAAAAACTTTACTCTGTCAGCACCAGCTGGACCAAAGACTTCAACACAGATTTTAATTCCTTATGAACAGCACAGAGAATGCTTTTATTCACCCCTGCACCTACTATTGTCAATTGGCTCTAGAAGCAGAGTTGGACACAACAAACACAACTCCTCCACTGCCATGTCTCCATATTGGGAAGAGGAGGAATACATCTCTCAACAAAAGGTTGTTCAGGCAGATTTTCAAACTGAGTCCTGTGCTTTTGAGATTAAGGCACTGGCAATAAAGAACATCTTCTCAATACTGTCATACACAAAAATGGTACAGGAATGATATCTGTCTCTTAAGAAAAGAGAAAAAAGAACAAGTAGCCTACAAATACTGACTCCACAACAGGGTTTCTTGCATGATAAAAAAAATGCCTAGAGAAATAATGAGGGGTAAAGTATCTTGTTTAAACTTACTCCTGGTGCAGTGACAAGGAACAATATCATTAATATTATTTTTCTTAAATGGTTTTGGTTCATTAGTTGTCATCATAATAGATTGCAATAACTAGTTATGCACTTAAATGTATGTAACTGGAAGTATGATAAGTAAATTTAATTTACTGATTCTCTAATGGGTTCATCTCTATTTTCAGGTTAGTGAAATCAGTAGGAACAGGCAAGACTCAGTTTAAAGGCTATCCAAGTTAGTGCTGACTGTTTCCTTGGACTCCACGACATTTGAATCAGTTTAACGCAGCATATCCATTGACAGATGTGAAAACACTTTACTAAAATATGAAACCTCATTTTTCAGAGATGTCTTGCTGGATACATATGTGTACACATGCCATATTGTATGCAATGATTCTATTTTTTATATATCAGACTTTCATTTAATTTTCTTAGAGGTGTAGTTTCAATGCTAAATTCATGTATGTGCATAAAATGAATTGCTTGCAGTGTAAAAGAAATTATGATAAGGTGTGTTTCCATATGTAATGAGGGAGAGTATAAATTTAATGATTATGCTGTCTGGCAAATAAATAATACAAATTGTTCAAAGGGCCCTTGCAGATATCAGGCAATACTTCTCAGTTTTTGTAGCTTCCAGAGTGTTATTGGTCTGGTGCTACTGTTGTAAAAACAGAAAATGCTATAGAAGCTGCTTTACTTTTCTCACTACTCTGCCTTTTGTACCAAACAGACATTACTACTCGAGTTTGTGCAGAAACATTCAACTCTAGAGGATGAACCAAATAAATCATATTTTGTCACTTTTTTCAGTGATGTAGCTCTTAGAACTCTGACCAGAAATACAGCATTAGAAATGCAGCAGTTCTTTAAATAAAGTTTTCCACAGATGATCACTACTGAAGAAATGTAATCCTGCTTGATATTCAGTATATATTTTCTCATGACAGTTTTATGGTACAATTAAATTTCATACTTTCTTTTCTACCACTCTGAATATGCATTAGAAAGCCAAGCATCATAATTCTAAACCAATTGGGTTGATTTGCTTATTGAAATTCAGTTATTGCTTCTTTATGCACATTTCACAAAAAGGCCGTTGCCTGTATCAGTATATTTAGAGTCAACACATGGTCACTAAAGGTCTAGGGCACACCAAAATTGTATTTCTAAGCCCAAGTTATGCACTTTATGTGAAAAATGAAACAAGGTAATTCTAAGATGGTTTCTTTGGAGTAACAAGCTGTAGAGAAACAATAGAGCTAATGGAAGGCTAGGGAGAGAGACAGATTATGAAACACATTGTGTATTACTTGAAAATTATACTGATATTTAGATGGACATAATAAGACTCATTTGAATGCAAAAGAATGAACATTGAGTTGATATTAACTTTTAATGCTTGTCATTTTATGTTAATTTATATTTTTAAATTATAGTCTTTTTTTCTTTGTAATCAGACTGGCTAATTATACCTCAAACATGTAAATTTGATATGATGGTAAAACCAAATTAAAAAAAATTCAACTAAGTACTTGGTTATAAAGACCTATAATTCACTCAAACTGGATTCTGGCTGAGTTCCTCCAATCACACAAATCATTATGTTTTGCAGTAGTAGAATCATTCAATTTCTCTGAGATGATTCCTTTAATTGATTTTACAAGGCAACAATGCTAATGCACTCTATTTGTGCAGTCTCTTCCTGATCACTCATTTGACAAATTTTGAAGAAATCTTTCATCTAACCTTGATATTTGAAAATGCAGTTTTCAAAGATTGCCTCATGCTAAAAGCATAATTAACAAAAACTCTTTTTTCCTAGCACCAAAATGGTCTCAAACTGGGATCATGAGCTCTGTTCTTAAATAATACACAGTAATTTATTTTTATCAATACTAAACATCTACTATCCTTCTAAAATCAAAATGTAAAGCTAGTGCCCTACATTTTATATATCTGATTCCCTTTATGGCAATTATTTTCCAACATGTATTAAACAAAGTTACTGTGTCCAAGCATGCCAAATTGGCAGGAGCTTATATGGAAAATAAGCACTTTCTTTTCTTAACTTATACTCTGGAGTTAGAGTTTATTTCATTTCTTTTAATGTGTTTCCAGAATTGAAATAATAAATTCCTTCTGTCAGCTCTGTTCAGATGGCTTTTTAAGTGCTCATGACTCAGATGTCTTTAAAAAACACTAAATATTGACCTTGAACTCCATCAAACGGGGAGATACTGTGTGCAGAGCTTTATGTACAGTGCTGAGCTGATAACCTTGCTGCACCAGCCCTCTCCTCATTTGAAGTTATTTGGGTATTTAGCAACTATTTCTGTAATAGACCTCAATAATTTAATGAAACAATTTCTTCCTTGGCTACAACCAAGATCAGATGATTATCATATATAGTAACTTGAAATTTCTCACTCCTTCAGAAGGCCATTCTTTCTCCTCCTTCTGCCTTCCTTTATAGTCAGGGCTTTATTCGTGTTGTCTTTCACAACACAGACTACAGTGAAATCAGTAAGCTAAATTTTAATAAGGAAAATATTCACTCCAGAAAAACTCCAGTTGATTCAAGAGGGAAATTTCTCCTAAATAGTAATTGAAAGTTGAACTGTTGCTTTGGGGGTAAAAAAGTGGAAAGTTACTGCAAGTAGCTAGGTTAGGTGAAGTGAACCTCTGCTTTACTTACCTCCGTGGAAAAGTCAAAGCAAAATTCTGTCCCTGAGTTTATGAAGTATTTTCCAATGCCATCATAATTCCTCCTCACTCATCAATGCCTGTAACCCATGCAAAATCTGGAATGCAAAAAACTGTAGATACTGCTTCCTACAATGTTGGGAAAGCAGAATTTCCCTGTTCTGCCTGCGAGGGCTTTGAGGAGCAGCAGGATGTTACATGACCACCCTTGCTAAGGTGCTGCAGAGCTCAGGCAATGTGCTACCAGGTCAGTGGCCCCAGGAGCTCACCAGCTGCAGCCAAGGGCTACAGGGCAGCAGCTCAGTGCTGGGTTTCTACCAATGCCCACCAGGACAGCAGCACAGCCCTGGGCAGGCTAATTGTGATTCTCTTTCCCATCAGGAGCAAAACTGTCAGTCTGTGGTAGGAGCTCGGTCTGCCTTATTTTCTCTAACCTTTCTATGTGTGTAGGTGGCCAAATTCAATCCCACCCACAGCTAGTTAATAATTACTGTCTCGTTCAACAGAGATTTTTCGAGCACCTGTATAAATGGCTCTGCTCTAGCATCTTTTATCTGCTCTCCAAATGGACCCATGAAATGCAGAGCACCAAGGTTTACATACCCTCAATGCAAAGCAGTGAAAATAGAAGAATTTAGAAATTTGCAGACCATCCTTACGACAAGAACTTATCTTTTCAGTGGCTCGGAGCTGAATTTCTTTTATTAAAACATCTTCCATAATAGCTAGTGCATACTTACAATGCTAGTTACTTTTTTGCAATTATGTTATTCCGAAATAATTGGATTTCTGGGTTTAATTGGGCTCTAAATTAGCCATAGCTTTCATAAAAGCTATTACAGAGATTTCTAATAGCAGCTTTTCCTGCTATTTAAGGACAGAGTATTTCAATGAGAGTGATTCAGCAGAGTAAAAAGTCTTGGCTGCTGTGAACTCTAGCACAGGTACAGATTAATTATGGCAATTTAGGCACCATCCTTTTGTAATTAAACATTTGCTCAAAACATTACCCAGAGTATATAACTGTGTTAAACAACTGGTTGTCCTTTAGAAAGCTATGATTTTGTTTTCCAACTCTTTGGAAGATTAAGGAGCTTTATGACAGGTTGGCTCCTGATGATGGAGTTCAGAGGCAGAATAAGCACTTGTTTGTTCTCACCAGTCTTTCACCAGCTCACTGGGAAGGAGGCTGCCTGCGGTGTCCCTCTGATGCTCCTTCCCACCCAAGGGGTCCTGTGCTCCATTTGCTGACCACTCCTGCACGCGTGCTTGCATGCAAACATCCCACTATAGGAAAAACAGAGAAGTAAAAATGCAATCAGCTATTTTGGAGAATATCCTGGGGCAAGTCCTTTGGCTTAGCCGCAGATGATTGAGGCAGGATGCTGAGGTGATTCAAGGTTAAGAGAAACAGGCCCTTGTGCTTTTCCCTGGCTTCTGTCAGTGGCACCTCTACTCCAGTGCAGCAGTATCTGTGATCCTCACAATCTTCACCATAAACTGTAGGCTAGGCTGCATTTTAGGCATCACTTTGATAAGGAATGGCTTTATCCTACCAGACAATGTAACTCCTGGACCATAATGATGCTAGGACATGTACTTATGTCCTAGCCTGGTGGGGATAGAGGATAAGAGCAGCAATCATTCACTGCCAACTGATTCCTGCTTACTGCCTTACTGCCATGCTTGCTGCACTAGCTGGGGGAGACTGAGGTTTTGCTCAGTCCTTCCTCATTTAGTCTTGGGTGAAAAATGAAGCCTCTCCAGATGCACAACTCAAGACTATGTTAATTGTGTAATACTGGATTTGAGGATGGAGTGTGACATACAATGTTAAAACTCTGAAAGGATTTGAGAAGGCAGTATGATTGGGCTTTGTTTTTCAGAGAACAATTTAGCAAGCCTCTATCTGGTATTTTTTGCTTTGGAAGACTGATAATATAAGAAAATTTAAAATGTATTGTGGTATATTTGGCTTATTCTCTAACGCACTCACTTTTCTGATGAAGCCCTCTTCTTTTCCAAGGATATTACCAAAGGAGACAAGCCCCATATTTTAAAAATTATCCCAGAAAAACCAGAACTCTCTTCCAATGATTCATGTAAGTTTGAGAAATGTTTGCTCACATAACAAAGATTGGGATTCAGCCCAGGTTAAAACATGAGAATCTGCATGCCTACAAATACATATTTATACATATTTACATACATATATACATACATATACATATACATATTTACATGTGGACTGGGTGGCCAAGCTTCCATTTTATCTCTGCGGTTTTAGTCAATGCACTCACTTCAGAAAAGGAGGATTAAGCCCACTGTGCTATAGTCACTTGGGGGCTCAGCTCTGTACCTGAATGCAGGTGCTCAGAGCTACCCAAGGAGCCCTGGGGGATCCCAGCTGCCTTTTGGGTGTTGGTCCTGGAGGGTGTCTATCTCCCAGGGTTCAGGTGGCACAGCTGTAACCCCATGTCCATGACTGGGGCACCTGAAGTCACACAAGAACCCTGCATTTACACAGCTGAACTGGTATCAAGAATTCAAAACACTGAAAGAATTTTGGACACTCAAGGACTTCATAGGACATCATAAGAAATCACCATCAACTTAAATTATTATGTTACTATGAAGCCCAAACAATATCTGACCTGAAAGGCGTGACACAAATCCAAATTTGCCAAAATTAAAAATGAAGACTGAAACGATTCAGGTAAACTTTTTACTCTTGATTTCTTTTTGCCTTCAAAATGTTGGAGACTTTGCATTTTCTGGCAAAGAAGTCCCCTAGTGACAGGGAGTTCCCTTTGCAGGTGTACTTCAGGCAAATGGTGAGTGATAACATTTCAGAGTTTTGCTGCAGATTCTTTTTGGCTTTGTTTAATCCATCATAGCCAGGAGGAGTCTTTGAGATCTACTGCAAGGCTGAGAAAGATTTTTGGAAATTCCTTTCCTAAAGCATGTTTTTTCAACTACCTGAGAAAATTTAAGGCTCTTTTGTGTAAATAGGGGAAAATGGTATCAAGGCATGTATCAGCCCTCAATTCTTTTCTAGACAACAGGAGTTTCACAATTTATTTCAACAGAGGCAAACTTAAACCTTCAAGTTCAATATTCCACAGACAAATAAAACCTTATTAAATTTTAAAAGTAATTTGACTCTATTCACCTAATTAAATTATTTTAAAAATGTGATCAGAAGAAATGTCTTATTAAAAAGCTGTATTAAAGTATATGAACTTCTTTTGATGTTTGCTTCACATAAGCAAAGATTTATCAATGTTCATCAATAGTATATTCACCTATGGTGACTGTGAATAATGTGATGTTTAATATTCCCTAAATTTTTTAGATAACCTTCGTGAAAAGTCATTAATTATAGTATTTATCTGCAACTCGAGAAAGAACATGATACAAAATGACAACTCAATTTTCCTCTTTGACATTTCAAATACAACTAGGTCACACTAATCAATCAATAGTGTGCTTATCATATACTGTGGTCAATTATATCCCAACTATCAGTGACAGTTGCCTGGCTTGCAATCTGGACACATATACTGTCATGACAACTACATTCTTTTTAGTCCTTTTGTATTTTACAAGCAGTGTTCTTCCTTGAGGCACATCATAAATGGACAAAAAGGGCATCAGATACTTCACAATTCCGATTTAATTTCTGTGTTATTAGTACATTTCCAAAGAATAAACTTTCAGCAGACTGAAATCCAAGAAAAATATGGTAAGCTTCCCTTCTCTGAAGAGAAAGTTACAATTAAATAAAACTGACTGCACTACAAATAGAGCATTTGCATTTGCTGATTGCAAGGTAGCAATTATAGCTCACCATTTTAATGAAGTCATAAACTAGTTGAGTGTATTTCTTTGGTTTATTGCACCACGATAACCTTTTATTTTGGAGTTGTAGCCATATGAACTATGATTATTAATGATATCTCAGTCAAAGACATTATTAATACTGTTTGCCAGGACATTATTTATATTCTGGTCTATCTAAAGATCAGACAGTATCTCTCAAATGAACTTTGACACAGTTTTAAATAGAACTTCTCAACTTCAGAAAAATCAAATAAATCTTAACCTCCCTGTTTTTATTGAAATTGTTCTGAATGAATGATACACTCATAGATCTCATGATACAGTATTTCTCCACTGGCAAATGCTGACTGGTGAATGGTCTAACTGATTATTTCAACAATACCTGACTCTAATTTCCCTTGGAAATACATTCTGATAAGGAACAACAGAACATATTTAATTTTTTGGAGGAGATTTTTTTTTAATTAGTTTATTTTTAAATATTTAAAATTACTTAATAACCAGCAGGTTTTATGAGGCCAGTGACTGATGAACCTTCTTCCCACAGAGGTTACGGCTTCTGAATAACCATCCTACATGATTTCCTGAAAATGAGAAAATATGTCTTTTCACAGATACTTTTTTTCATCTTTCCTGTGTAAAGTTTGCTCCAACTGGCTCATAGATGGAGAGCTGAGAAGGGAGAAGATGTGTGAGTTCTCAGCCCTTCCAAGTGCATGATGAGACACATCATACATCTTCCTTTGTAAGTGCCAGCAGCAGAATATGGAAACGAGAGGAAATTTGAATATCAAAAGTCATTCTCCAGTTTACCCACTCTTAAAGCCTGTCACAACACATTCCCAGTAGTAATTACCTACCCTGTTCCAATTCAGAAACAAGGGTATCACAGAGGTGGTTGAATGACCCTATCTGTTGCAATCTGTTAATTTATTCAGAATAAAAACAAAGAGAAGGAAATTAAAAAACTGTTGTACATATCTAACAGTTCAATAATAGCTGTTTGCTTGGTTTTATTGTTTTTACATCATATTTTGATGCTGCTATACTCACTGGGACATTTAAAGGGTAATATAGTAATAATTTATGAAATAAGATAGTCTGATATGCAACAGTATTCCTAGTGGTGCATTTCGTTTCATATTAGCAATACAAAAACCGTAAAAAGCTGATGGTGGCAGTGGGTTCCCACTGAGACATACCCTATTACAGTGGTATCCATGTCAGCATGTCAGCTTTTTGCTTTTTAATCACAGCTTTGACATTCAGTGACTACAGTGTTTTCCTTTCAAAAATCATATAGGTTTTCACCCAGGAGCCGGAATCATTTAGATGACATTCCTTCTCCTACGTTAAAGCCAATTATTGAAAGGAGTGCAGGCAACTTCCATTCAGGAAGAAAGATGTACCAACATTATTTGTGTGTGCAGGCTGTAAAGAAAAAGCCCTTCCTTAACCCATAGCTTGAGCCCCAGCAGGACATGAGACAGTGGGAGCATTCCTATGACAAACTCAAGGTACATTTCTTTAGCCCTAGTTAATGTAGTATACCCAAAACAAAGAAAGGCAAGACCCAGAAATTCTGACCAATACTTACAAAGCTAAAGTTGAAACGCTGATGAGAGGTATGCTGATATATTGGTCAGCTCAAATAATTTAACGGTGTGAAAAACGATCTTTCAGTCCCTGGAAAAAATCGTAATACTTCAATAGTTTTCTCACCAATGGTAAGAGAACTTTCTCTGAGACCTTTGCCATTGCCTGAAGTGTGGTCAGACTACCAGCCACAGCTCTTGCTCCAGAGGGGGCAGAAAGCTTCCTGTACAAAGCTTTGTTTGGATTTTAGTGATGCTTTGAAAGGGAGATACCGCACGCCCACAGGAGAAAAGAGTAGGAGAGGGGCTTTGGCAGATAAGCAATATGAAGTGGCATAGGTTCTGCCTTAGAATTACCTTATTTTCCCCAACAATGTCTTTAAAATTGAATCATCCTGTTTTTACAAAATCACTGAATCTATTATTCAATCTTCAGTTTCTTTTCTTTACATAATTTCCAGATTTTTATTACACTACCATCTCCCATCAGAGAGAGATCATCTTTGTTAGAATAAACTGAAAATCACTGGTTATGACAAAAAGGAATTCCCATTAACAAGTCATCATCTAATCATTTTAGGATCTTTGTATCCTATTATCATCTTTCTTATGAAATACCATTTCTTAATGACAGGGATTTGACTAATACTGTGTGAACTCTGTTAACATAATTTGAAAGTAACAACTAAGTGTGTATTTATGGAATAAGCCATCATTTTTTTCATGCTTGCACATAATTTTAGCTTGTGATTTGATCAGATGTGGATGTTGAAAGTTAATTTTCATCAAATCAGCTGAGGAAGGAGGAATAGAGTTATCAGCATTTTCTGCTGGATTGAAACATATTGGCATTGAATTCAAGGGGCTTCAAAGGGCATCAGATTTCCCTTCTCATTGTCCACAAAATTTCCTTTGTGGGTGACAGAGGCAATCTACCAATTTAGTACCTTTTTGAGGGCCATGGTACAGCTTGTATATGAGATACATAACTTTTACTGTATTTCAGCTGGCTTCAATGAAGGCCAAGCATTAGGGAGAATCCAGGCCCCTTTAGTCCCAGTGTTAAACCCTATGCAATGAACTCAATGCCTGACTGATTTCTGACACCTCCTGAACTCTGAAATGCCATGGTTATTTCTCCATGCTCCATCTGTTGCCAGTCCAGATTGATTTTGCCTTAATCTGAGTTGTCTAAGTCAGCTGTCCTGGCCTCCCAGAGTGTGGAAATTTTACACTGGTGAAACATATCACCTGATAATTATAAGTCTACATGCAATCATGTTAAAATTGAGAAGAAATTGATCTCCTCTTTTTATTTTTGCTCGGTATGTCTTATTCCTCGTATCTCTAATTCAGTGACAAACCACATTTATATTTAATAGTTCCCTTTCCATCAATCTGAAGACACATTTCTTAGGTAACAGCTTGGGGAAAATATTCTCCAAGTCAGAAATTCATATTTAGCAGGTTTTTTTATAGTCTCGAAAAGACAAATATAGATTTTGATCCCTTTCTCATTGATGATCTTCATACCACCCTTCCTCACACCTTAAAAGAAAAACAAAAACCCTTTAATTTATTTTTAGAAAATAAAATCTTCTGTGGGAAACAGATACTTTGGATCTATTTAAGAGATATATACTCTGCTAACGAGTAGGTATCAACAAACAGAAATGGAATTTTGCTTTTTATTTTCATAGGTAGACTGACTCCAAAATTCAGAGTGAAGAAAACCAGTAATAAATTTATAAGGATGTTCTTTCTGACTGAATTACAAATGTAGAGATCTGAAATACTGCATATAAAATCACAGAACTTCAGAGAAAAATTTTCTATTGATAGGCTGTTCACAAGACAGCCTCCCAGTGGCAAAATGCTGAGCAGTAAGTTCAGGCACTGTCCTCTCAGTTCATGTTCACACAGCATCCACCATTGGCTCAGGTGAATGACTGGTGTTCTCAGCTCTAATAACACATAAAAAACAATATTTTTTTTATCAATTACATTGTCACAGAGTGAAATAGGTAATGTCATAAAATGGTAGCAAATCGAGAAAAATTGTCCATATGAGCAAGTTACCTATCATGCTTCAGTATTCTTGTTGTCTTTGTTACAGAAATCCAGGTAAGGGGATAATGCTGGTACAGTAATGCTAATGGAAGTATGTACTTTGATTTCCATGAGCCTTGCATCATACTTTTACTTTCTAATTTGCAAAATCTGATAATTCACAGTACAGCCCACAGAGTTATTAATTTGAATTAGTGACATTCTCTACCTGATTGATTTTAAACCAATTTATATAGGCTTGTCTGTTTAAGCTGCTAATGCTGTTGAAGATTACTATGGTATTACTGCAGTCTGCAATATTTCAAAGCTTACAGTGCTGTATCTCACCAAATCCTCAAAAAGGATTTGAGTTTCCACACCACTTTTAGCCGTCTAAGAGCTATCACTTGTGAAACAAGCCCCTGAAAGCCTGGACCAACTGTGCCAAGTGTCAGAAAACAGAATTTACTCTGATGAAAGAGCTAGAGCAGGAATTCAACTAGTCAGCATAAAAGCAGAAAAAAACATTTTTATTTTACCCAATTTCAGGTACCTGGATAAACATTTTGGTTAATTAAGGTGTGAAATTCTATGCTGGATTTAGAGATTCTGATAGTTTTAGCGATTCAATGTTTAAATTCAACCTGTACTTTCCTTTGTGATTCATTCATTTTAGTGAAGAATTACCCATTTAAAACAAGTACTGGTTTTGCAAACATGAAAAGAATACCTTAATAAATGTAAGTCACTTCTCTGCTTTAACTGCACTGGGAAGATAGATTAGTGCTGTAAATTAACCCACAAACAGACTTTATGCTCTCTTGCTCCTTAAAACAAAACCAGTGCATGGCTAAGCAAACCGTCCCTGAAAATATGTGGCTCCAATTTCTCAGCCAGTACAGAAAACATTATTAATAACCTCCAGTTTGAAAAGTTTAGCTAATGATAACAGCCTCTAGAAGAAAGGGAAGCAGAGCACCATCTGCTGTACAGCCCTGCAAATGTCTCAGAACAAAAGCTGCAAGAAAACCATCTTTACCTTAAGTTTTCCAAATAGCTGGGATATATGGAAGGTCCATCCAACTGCCATCCAACAATGCACGACCATGAGCTTTGGATGGAGAGAGTCTAAAATTAGAGAGACAAATGAAGACCCAGGGTTCACAGTAAGTTGTCAAAAGCTACAGGGAGAAAACAAAGCATAGAGTTTTGTTTCTCTGGAAGGACTAGCATGGTTGTGATTTTTAAAAGTTCAGAATTTGACAGCCTATACATATGCATATCTGTATGCTACAATATTGACATGTCATTTGACAGAGCCACTAGCTCAGGCTAAAACATTGTTATGATAAACCACTCAGAAGTTGGGTTGGTATGCGCACACCTCAGGAAAAGGAAAATTAATATGCTCAGGAGCCACATCTTTGTGCAAATCCTCCTCATGTCAGTAGCCATTTGAAGATGAGCCTTTTGAGGGGCCTTTCTTTGTGAAAGTTCTTTGGGGAAATCTCAAAAAGCAGATCAGGCTTAGGCATGCATGTCACAGGCTGCAGAGGGTCTGAGAGTTAGGAGGAGTGATGCCAATGACTCCTGAAGCACCCAGCAAGCCTGAGGGTAACCTGTCTTCAACACATCCAGCATGAACCATTGATCAGCACAAGAGTGATGGTAAGTGATTGATTTCTGTACCATGAATAGAAGAGAAATTCACATTTCAGACTTCCAAATGCCCAAATCAACATCTCCCATAGAAATGAGGAAAAGCTGCCTCTTTTAAAGACTTCAAAGTCACCAACTGAAAGAGCACATAAGGTGTGTAAAGGATCTTTCCCAGTCCTGAAGAGAATAAGGGACTCTTCATAAGCCTGACATCTCATGATACAATCATCACCCTTTATCAGCTGCTCGGAAGAGTCACTGACACTCTTCTAAATTGCCCACTAAACAATGGGCAATACAAATGAGCAATAATCACACAATCATAGAATACATTGAGTTGGGAGGGACTCACAAATATCATCAAGTCCAACTCCTGGCCCTATACAGGACCATCCCCAAGAGTTGCACCATGTTCCTGAGAGTATTGTCCAAACACTTCTTGAGCTCTGTCAGGCTGGTGCTGTGACCTCTTCCCTGGGGAGTCTGTTCCAGTGCCCAAACACCCTCTGGGTGAAGAAACTTTTCCTGATATCCAACCTAAACATCCCCTGGCACAGCTCCAGGCCATTCCCCCGGGTCATGTCACTGCTCACCACAGAGATCAGTGCCTGCCCTTCCTCTTCCCAAGTGCACCCTCAGTGAGTTTGCAGGCAACACCAAGTTGGATGGGAGTGTTGATAGGCTGCAAGGAAGGAAGGCCCTGCAGAGGGATCTGGACAGGCTGGATTGATGGGCCAAAGCCAATTGTACAAGGTTCAACAAGGCCAAGTGTGCCAGGTCCTGCTTTTGGGTCACAACAATCCCAGGCAGCACCTCAGGCTGGGGGAGGAGTGGATGAGAAGCTGCTCATCAGAAAAGGACCTGAGGATGTTGCTCAACAGCTGCTGAACATGAGCCAGTGTGTGCCCAGGTGGCCAAGAGGGCCCATGGCACCTGGCTTGTATCAGAAACAGTGCGGGCAGCAGGACAAGGGCAATGATTGTCCCTCTGTTCTCAGCACTGGTGAGGCCACACCTTGAATCCTGTGTTTAATTTTTGGCTGCTCATTAAAAGAAGGATATTGGGGTACTGGCACATGTCCAAAGACAAAGTGATAGTTGCACAAAACCTGCACAAAAAATCCCTAAGCCAAAGCCAACCTAACAGTGTGACATAAGTAGAGAGGGGTTGCATATTTACTATAGCCTCACAAGAGGAGCAAGAATGAAGAAAAAAGGACTGTCCAAGCAGTTTTTCAGGTGGATAGATACCAGTGAAGGAAGATACCTGGAAGCACAGTGACCAAACACCTCTGTGACTGGCAGAAAAGGCTGGCAATGTTCTGCTGACTTCAGCCCAGTCATTCACTTAGCATGGTTTCAGTGAAACCTATTAGAAAAAAGGTTAATTCAACCCTTCCATACTTTTAAGAGCAGTAGTTGTTTCCCCTGAGCTCTAAATCATGTCCATGATGTGCAATTTTATTGCATCAACCAACCAGAAGAAACACAAGCCATTTCTGACACCTTCCCTTAGAGGAAAAAGCTGTACTTTACCACTGTCACTGCCCTTCTGCAGGCCTGTGTAAATAAGAAATTAGAGTTCCTCGCATAACTCACTTCATATCAATCATTACCAAGTCAGACAGCTCTATTAATAGCCTGCAGAGATCTGCAATCCACAGTTTGATCCAGTTCACAAAAGCACCTGGATAAGACCCCAAAATGAAAGGGTAGTCACGGTCTGGTCTGTAGGGAATCCTTAACTGGATGGAGCTGCCATCATCATCCTAATTTGGACAGAGCTGCTTTTGTCATTGCCATTTCATTTGGACTTTGTGGGCTGCTGCTGTGTCAAGACACCATTTATATGATGGTTGCTTTCTCTCAGAATTGATGCCCAGCAGCTGAAATTGTATAAAGCAGCAAAGAGCTGTCTCTCACCATGAACTGATGAATTAGGCTGATGGCAACTCATGAGGAGAGGTTGAAACAAATGAGAAACAGAGGGGAGCAGACAGGTGGGTTTGCAGCCTCTGAAGCTCTGAGCAAACAGACTAACAGTGGAAACACTGCCGTCAGGATGACCCTAAGGATGGGATGGTGAGTATGGAGGTCGTGGGCAGACACACTGGGGACACACAGGGGTAGGGTGAGGGTGTGAGGCAGGTGGGGAGAACTGTGGATGCTGACAGGGGAGCACCACAAGTACCAAGCAGAGCAGCCTGCTGTGGAAGTGGCCCAGTCAGCAGCACCCATCAGTCAGGGGAATAAGGGAATACACAGTTAAATCTAGAAAGGAGATTAAAAAGAATAACTGTCAAGGGAGACTAAAAACTGGATTTTATTTTAACAGTTGAGCTGTCAGTGACTAGTGAAAGCAACTAGACTAAAGAACACCGCCAAAAGCAGGCAGATTTCACCCTAAAAGTGAGACTTCAATATACAAAGGAAGCAGAACACTTCAGCACTCCTCTGTCTCTCCCCCTCTACTGAGCACTATCACAGGGCTCAGTAAGACCAAGAGAGAATACAGGAAAAGCCATTCTCCTTCCTTGGAGAAATGCAGTACTGTGATCTTTCACACTAGTCTGGGATGAAAACACCTGGATGAGAACTTTTTTTTTCCCTTCTGCTGAAGTAACAAAATCAAAATTATATAATTCAGTTAATTCTGCAGCTATAGAGGCTAAAGAGATTTAGAAACATCTTATTTCTCATAGCTATTGAATCACACGTTTTTTAATTTTTCTGAGTTTATATCACTTCACTGGAGTGAGTGACCGGTTGAAAGTCTACAGCCATCATTTTCAAAAAAACCTTGAAAAACATGAAAACCTTTAACAGAATGAAGGTCTTGGGCATCAAAAACATGGCCATATTCTTTCTGCTTTACTCCAGACCACAGGAATGTTTTGAATTCACACATAAGGAAAACAAAACTGTTTTTTTAAATTAATGTTTTCTTAGAAAACTCAATTTTGCACCAAGTAACTTCTCTCAAAAATATACATATGAAGAAGTTCAAAGAAAACAGATTGTAGTAGTGTATATCTTAATATACACTCTTAATATAACAGATTTAGAAAGCAAACTAAAAAGTTGAGATAAACACACATCTGATGCTATTGGAGTTGCACTGTTGTTCTCTCCCCTGAGATTCCACTGAATCTAGAGCTCCTAGATGACTGCAAGTAGTAATGGTCTCTTAAAATTAAGACCAAGCGTGAAGGAAATGCAAAGCATTTCTTGTCCAAGGAACCAATTATATAACAGACTGCCAAACCATTCTGTGTTTTAATTGCTGTTTGAGATTTTGCTGCATCCTGAAAAATAAAATTCTGTTTCCTTTTCAATTAGTATCCAAGAGATATTTAAGAACAAAACTGCATGAAAACAATTATAACACTAGAGGTTTTATTGAGAAGAGTGCTACTTATTTTCTTAATTTCATGCATTTCCCAAAAGAACACAACACCTAATTCTTTGCCTATCCCATTTTCTCTACAATTCCTAAAGGGACCCCACAAATTTTCAGTCCATAGAGTGCAGGGTAAAGAAAAACAGTAAGTTTATAGAGAAAATATTGATTTAAAACCCTTGATTCAAAGCCCTAGAGCATCAAGAGATTAGTTACTTTTAAGGACTGTACTAAAGGTGACTTTTAGCTACTTCATTATTGAAATGCAAAGCAAATAAATCCTGCTATTCAAAGCAGCAAGATACCAATGCAGAAGCTGTTAAAAAGCAAGCTGGTTCAACACCCAACAGACCAGCAGTAAGAGACCCAAATTGGCATTGATAATGTCTGCTTCAGTGACAAAACATAAATGCTACATCTTCCAGAGGCAAAGAGCCCCCTCAGTGTTATATTGCAATCTCCAGATGAAAAAGGAACAGCTGAGAATAAAGCTATGCTGCCATGTGAGATGCCACAAGGATGCCCTCAAGCATATGATGGACCAGATAAACAGGACCAAGAGGAGGAAATCTGGAGGGCATTCCTGCCTCTTCCCAAGGTTGCTAGGAGCCACAGCCATGATTTGCAGGGGTTTCACACCAACCCCTAAATCCAGAGCTGGTGCTGACACCCTGCCTCCCTGCAGCATGGCTGGGGCCCACACTGGGCACTGTTGTCAGAGCCAGGGGGGATGGGGGATGCTGCAGGTTCAGCCCACATGTGATGGGGAGAGGAGTGGGGCACAAGGAGTGTTGGGTGTACAGAGCTGCCACAGAGAGCCATGGCCATGGGGTAGGGGATGTTCTGCGTTCCATGGAGCCAGCCCCAGGGAAAATAAAATGCCTGACAGTATCAAAGGAAAAACAGTATTTAATCCACTCATAAACCACTTCCAACATCTCCTTATAAAACTCATGGCTGGAAATAGTGATGAAGGGTTACTCTCATTAGACCTTGTGTGGTAGGATGACCCTGGCTGGACAGTAGGTACCCACAAAAAGCCAGTCAATCATCCCCTCCTCAGCTGGACATGAGAGAGAAAACAGCACAAAAGGCTTGTAGGTCAGGATAAGGACAGGGAGAGATCAGAGACTCAGTTACTCAGTCAGGGGCAAAACAGACTTAACCTGGGGAAAAATTAATTAATTACCCATGAAATCAGAGTAGGGCAGTGAGAAATAAAACCAAATCTTAAGAACACATTCCCCTAAACCCCTCCCTTCTTCCCAGGTTCAAGGTCACTCCTGAATTCTCCCTTTCCTTGGCCCCTGCTCAGGGGGATGAGGAATGGGGGCTGCAATCAGTTTCTCACATGTCTCTGCTGCTCCTTCCTTCTCAGGGGAAACTGGACACAGCACTTAAGGTGCAGCCTCACCAGTGCTGAGTACAGGAGGGCAATCACTGCCCTGCTCCTGCTGGCCACACTGCTCCTGACACAAGCCAGATGCCACTGGCCCTTGGCCACCTAGGCACACACTGGCTTGTGTTCAGCTGGCTGTCAACCAGCACCCCCAGCTCCTTTTCCACCAGGCCGCTTTCTAGCCATTCTTCCCTCAGTCTATAGCATTGTGTGGGGTTGTTGTGACCCATGTGGAGGACTCAGCCCTGGGCTTTATTGAACTTCAATACCATCAGACTCAGCCCATTGATCCAGCCTGTCCAGATCCCTCTGCAGATCAACATTCCCTTCCACTTTGGTGTCATCTGAAAACTTACTGAGGGTGCAATCAAACCCTGTATCACAGTAGGTGAGAAGTAGTGAATATAGTTTCCAAAATGTTGAAAATTAATGCAGATCTCAAAGGTGAGTATTTGGCAGAGATTAGTTCAAGCTGCTATCCAGCCAGAACTTACGAGTGTACACAGAGCACAAACGAAAAGATAGTAACTTGTGGAAACTTCCTAATTGGCTTTGTTGGCATACATGGATTACTTCCCAGAAATGAAAGGCAGAAGGGTCTTCTATCAGTCCCTGAAGTTCAGTATTTCTTATTTTAATTATGCATTACCTACACAAAGGCCTTCTTTTGTGATCAAAAGGACTTTGGGAAACAATCCAGCAGCCAGAATTAGAAATGCTGACTGAGGAGCAGACGTAGAGATTACCATAATTCACATATCAGCCAAAACTCTCAGATCAGCAGTAGTCTACAGATATAATGTGTAGATGCTGCAACAGTCAGTTGACCTGAAGCTAATTTTCTTAAGAATCACTGAATATCTCAAGCTGTAAAAGACCTATAAGGATCATTGTGCTCAACTCTCTCATCCTCACAGGACCAACTAAACCAAATGGCTAAAAGCATTTTCCAGATATTCCTTGAGCTCTGGCAGTCTTGGGGCTGTGGCCACTTCTCTGGGGAGCCTGTTCCAATGACTGACCACCCTCTCAATTAAGAACCTTGTTCTAAAGCCCAATCTGAACTTTATTGATCATTGTTAGATCCCCTTAGAGGTTACTAACAAGAGAGTAACACAGAGTAGATTTTTCAGATATGTCAGCTGGGGGGTGGAGGGGGCAGAAATTACATTTGTATTTGCATCAAAAACCCTAATGCATGATGTTACCAGGAAGCAGAACATGATCATTTACTATCTACTGATTTCTTTTTAACCACAGACCAACACTTAGCATTTAAATAATTTCAAAAAGTGTTTCAAGAAGAAAAATTATTTCCTGGACATATCCTCAAATACTTGCAATAGAAAGGAATAAACCTTAAACAGATCCAGCTTTGTCTGGGATTCACCTTAGCTCACATTAGGGATCTGCATTATGGCACTTGATTCTAAGCTCACTTCCTAATCTGTATCCACAGGGAAAAAACAACAGCTTTTAGAGTAAAATTTCTTTGATTTACAGTGTATGTCTACCTTGAGATGAATCAAGCGACAGAATTTCCTTTAAATGGTGGTCTAGAACCATTAATTCAGAGAATTTGGTGTTATGAATCCAACATGTTTCCAGTAAAGGAGCTACAAATTTCCTGACGCATGAGTTCCTCATTAAGGCAGTGTGAGAGACTGAAATGTTAAAGGTTAATGACTCAAACGATTGGCCATTTGCTGTGCTCTGATCTGCCTCAGGGGTGTGTCCTAGCAAGTAGCACCAAAGAATACTTGAAAAGTAGTACCTGGTATAAATTCTTCACTTCCATTACAAAGTTATTCAATATTACTGCAGCGATAAAAAAGAACTGAGTTGCACCTAAATTTTACATGAATGCAACAGAAATAACTATGAGCTACTTCAGAACTGTTATCCAAGACACATGAGACCATTAGCAATAATTACATAGTTTTGCATCAATACAAGTTTACAACTCAAAGGACTGCCATATAAAAAGTAACTCACGGGCCCGTTCAAGGACACCAGACACAAAAGCTGGAGAACTCTGATGGAAATAAACTGAATGTACTTTCAGTAGCAGAAATGTTTTCATGGAAATACATATCCAAAGTTCATCATCTGTTTAATTCCTAGTGTTTATAGTGTTTATATCCTAAGGTGATACAACTAGACTGTTAACTTTAAGGAGAGAATACACTGCAAGACACAATCTCTGCTCTGAAGCAGGTACTAGCCTGACCAGCAAGGTTTCTCCTCGTTGCTGACTGAAGAGAATGGGCATTATGTACATTCCCTGAAGAGTTTGATTTTTCAATAATTTTAACAACAGGCACAAACTGACATGGAGAAGGTTCCCTCTGAACATCAGGAAACATTTTGTTTTTACTGTGAGGGTGACCAAGCTCCAGCAAATGTTGCCCATGCAGGTTGTGGAGTCCTTGGAGATATTCAGAAGCCAACTGGACACTGTCCTGGGCAAACAGCTCTTTATGCAGCCCTGCCTAGGTAGTGGGGCTGAAGGTCCTTTCCAACCTCAGTCCTTCTGTGATTCTAAGATGCTTTTTGTAAGTTCTAGAAATTACTCTGTATTCAGGTTCTGCTGCATATGCTGTAAAATATACTCTTACTCAGTTTACCAGCTACTTCACATCCAGGAAAAGCAAGTGCAACATCCGTCATTCAAGTCTCAAAAGTTACTTTTCCATTTCTATGTCAAATCTGGATATTAAAAAAACTAGAAGATGGGGGAAGGAATGTTCTTCCCTATGTCCCTGTACTACACATCTACAGGCAATTTTGTGCACAAAACAAAAAGAGAGAGAGAGAAGACGGGGTAAGGGTATTGATTTTTTGTTTGACTCAATAATATGTCACAGCCTCTCTGAACCTTGTAGCATGATTCCAACGTGAATAAATTACTGGGTACCTCCTTTTCTTCAGCAAGACATCACTCCAACACATCTCTAAGATATCAGCTCTAAAATGATAATATAGTATTTGTCCTTACCAATGAATTGATTTGAAAAGCAACACTTCCCACCACCTCCCTTCCCAATTAAGCGGGACACAATGCTGCACTTTTAGGAATAAATTAGGAACAAACAAAATTAAGACTGGTCATTACTAATGTTGTTGATAATGTGACGGCATTCAAGTAAGTCTTCTGAGTTCAGAAATAAAGTATGTTTGCATCACATGAGTGTTGAAATACTTTTGTGTCCATTAGCAAATCAGAAGAAAGTTAAGCAAACATTGACCAAGTATAAACAGATCTAGACAATTTACAGTAGGAAACCATGAAAGAATCTCTGGAAGAACACTGCTGTTGATAGGTTCAACAAATCTTAGAATTTCCACAAAACAATCTAAATAATTTTAATATTATTTCAAATACAAGCAACTTCTAGTTAAGACTACTATGAGACTATTGTCATACACCAAAAAAAATTACAGAAGTTGCAACACAATTATCTAGAAAGAAATTTAAACAAAATAGTACAATCAGAATTAATCAATGTGCTTTCCAGGAAAATAAAGCTTGTCCAACAAATGTGGTATTTATTCCTTAATATATTTTTTTGTTCCATGAAGTTAAGATTATGCTATGCAGACAAAAACCAGAAACACAAGAAAACCTGAAAGATTAACTGTCTGCTCTCAACAAATAATCTTTGATAGAAAATCATTATCAAAGAGCTGTTTCCAGTGAAGTTATGAAGGACAACATTATTAAAAGCTTTCACTGGTAATTTGGAAGTAAATATGAAATCACGGCTGGTGAAGTTTGCAGATGACAATACCTGGTAAGATAATAAACAGTGATAACAACAGCAATTGCACAGCTGAATCTGCATTACTGTGATGCAACAGCGTTAGGCTGAGCTCATTCTAACAAAGACAAATGCCCCCACAGCAAGGAGTGAAGATCTAAACCCAGGAATGGAAAGTATGCTAACATGAGCACTCAATGTATAAATTTAGAAATTGCTAGGCCAATTTTTACTATATATTAAAGTTACCAAATCCTTAACTAAACTGTATACTATACTGAAATCCTGAATACCATATTTTATGCTGTGCCCATATTTAAAGGAGGCTTCTGGGAAACTGATGAAGGTATTAAAAGGAGCCACAAAACCTAAGAGACGTGTTTGAGTAAAAGTTCATGAACTCAATTTATTTGACTTATCCAAAATGAAACTGAGAAGTGATTTGATTGCTACATTTAAGTATCACCACAAGGAGAAACTGCAGCATATTAAGGACCTCTTTACCCCAGTGGGGAGAAACATAAAAAGAATCCATGGCTGAAATCTAACACTAGAAAAAAATTAAAATGAGACATGAGGCACACACTCATCACTGTGAGAGCAACGATCCATTGCAACAAAAAGGCAAAAGGAAGCATTTTCCTTCTTCATGCAGTCAAATCAGGACTGGACATTTCTCTGAAAGGCACGGGCTAGCTGGACACAAGTTATGCTTTGGTCAAATAAATTACTGGGCTCGTTACAGCCGTAGCAGGGAGAAATTTGATGGCTTGTGATATACGACTGATGAGACTAGATGAACTAACACCCTCCCCCCAAGGCCAAACTTTATTAATTGATTTATCAGTGCTTTATGCTGCTATCCATTGCTGGGGTATCTGAGCACTTTCATATTTAATCAATAGTCAAATCCTTAATGGACTTCAAGGAGCTCTGAAACATCTATTTCAGGAGTAAAACTAATTAGTTTTACTAATTTAGGGGAGGATTTTTGAGGAGGTCAGAAGGTCTGTATTTATCCTTCTTGCTAAACACTGAGTATTACTGTACTTCCTTTATGCTTATTCTGAAGCAGTGAGCCAGTGTTTTCAGTCAGGCACAGTACTGCTAAATGGTTCTGTTTGAGAAACTCAGTTCAGTTTCTCTCCTCTAATGCCTGCCAAGGTGCTAGTGGGTATAATGACAAAACTCTTCATTTTCCAGTGCTGTTTAGGGTAATGGATGCTTGCTTTATTGACACACACAAAAAAATTTGCATCCTCAGAGAGTCATAATTTAGATGAAAGTGAAGAGTGCTGGTAAGTACAAGGCATGACATAACCTACTCCTTAAAAATTAAACCTTTTCAGAGACACAATACTACTCTATGCAGAGAACAAGCACTTTCATATCTAACAATTATAAAGTTATGGCATAGCATGTGCTGGTGCTGTTTTCAAAATGTATTTATTTTGCAAAAGGGTATTAACTGAAACTTGGACTCTAAAACTTATAAAAATACTTAAGTACTTTTTGTACAAATATATAAATTTTTCCAATGTATTATTTGACAAATATACACTAACAAAGTGACTTCTAATTAATTTAGAGAATGCTTGAGCACATGAAAAAATACAGCAAATTTGTTAGCTGCTTCATTTTTCTTACAACAGCAAACTGCTAATGCTTTATTCTTCAAATTAAATCAATTTTCATTAATTACACCCTATCCTTCTAGGCAAAGAATAATCAAAATAGGCAAAATAGAATTACTGCAAAAATAAGATATTGATCTAGTTTTTAAGCAATATCTTACCATCACTAATTTTGGCTCAGTTTATTCATTGTTTTTATGGATCCGTGAAGAAGGTACTTCTCAAAATCCTGTGTGTTTCAAGGGGTTATTTGGAGCTGTTAATTTTTCAGCCAGAAAAATTTTGCATACTGTGAACTCTATTGCATTCAGCAATCCCTCTAAAACTTTGTTTGGGCTTTTTGAAGTCATAAATCAATTTTCTCTCCTGTACTTTCGCAGAAAAAGAGTTGATTGAAGATTGCTTCTTCCTTAGAGGTTGTCCAGCACCTAGAGGAACAGGGCAGAGACCAAGCCCTTCTCTGACACCAGGTGCCCTGGCAGCCAGGTGCTCATGCTGCTCTCAGAAGTCCTGCTGAGTCTGTCTGCCTCAGGCAAGCAGAACGGCTCAGATCACCTCCCTTTCAACTGTAATGGCTTCAACAGACCAAGCTTTCATCCTCAAAGCATGCCTCTGGTGAAAGCCTTTATCTCTAAAGAAAAATAAAGATGATTAAAATTTCTAATAGTCTATACAAAGCTGAAAGGGAAACTAAATTCATTCCCCAAGTTACAGTCAAGAAACATACAGCACTGCTTATGAACTACACTGGGTCAAGAACACCCTTAGATGCCCAGACTTGGTGCTCATGCAGTAGGTCTGTGGAAAAAGCAGCATGCCTGCTCCAGGGAACCCTTCTGGCTTGAGCTAGCACAGTTACCTTTTACAGCAAACAGCTCTGAAAGCACAGACCTGGTGGCAGAAAACATACAACTGCCAGTGAGATCCAGAAAGATCAGAAAGGTAGAGTGACAGCAACCCCTGGAGAAGACAGGCAGCAAGTAGACTGGAGGGGTAGTGAAGAAAGGAGACAAACTAGGAACAACAAGCAGAAAGGATAAGAGTCAGTAAACCCCCAATGCATCAATTTCACCCATAAGACTGATGAATAACAGTAAATCCAAAGACACACCTATTGTCCTAGTTTGGAGGACAGGTGTCTGCTAAGGAAGGCAGGAGTCCTACTTTGAAATGGAGAATGTAAACTCCCTCCCTCCAAATTATTATAATTTTGAAATCAAGGGGCTTTCAGGCAAAGACACGGGAATTAGGAATAACAGTTCTTTACTAGGGAAATTAAAATAGAAATACAGTACTACAAAGAAACAAACCCCAAACCCTGACAAAGTCAGAGTACAACCTGACACCCCGTCAGGCAGGGTGTTGGCAGCAGTCCCATTAAATGGTGATTGCAGTCCCCTTGCAGTGACAGATGTGGCTCAGTTGGAGCAGTGCTCCTGTACAAGGTGTAGTTTCCCTCCGGAGGTCCAGTGGTGATGTGGAGAAATCCAGTTTTCCTCTGGAGTCCAGATGGAAAAAGGTGCTACCTTAGTGTCCCAAAACCTCTGTTTTTATCTTGGTAAGAAATGTTGGGCTCTTTCCCCTGGCAGGAGCAACTTCCAATGGGATGCAGTAATTTTATCAGTCCCACAGTGGGACTCAATGGCCATTAGCAGAAAATTACTCTTGGAGGAAGGATGGGTTGTGAAAAGATAAAGAACAATGCCCTGTCTGGTTTCAATGGATGGCCCATTAGCAGAATATCTCCCACGGAGATAAGGATCACTGCCCCCACCCTCAACAGATGGTGATAGAATAGATACCTTTTATCACACTCTGTATTGTAACCCAAGACACCTATGTAAAACTGCAGCAGAGAAACAGACTTTTGGACACTAAATTAATATGATTATGTAGAAGTTGATTTACTGTTTATATTCAGTTTTAATTATACATTTTAGAACTACTGTTTATGCAATTACACATTATTTGATTGGAGAATTTCTTTGTTCACACATCTTGTATGAGGTTTCTCAGGCATGTTGATTGGCCATTTGTCTAGGTCTTTGCTGCCCACCTTTATTTCAGGTTTTTTAATTTTGGTATTCCGTTTTTTATTATTTTTTCTTTTGTTTTAGTACAGTTTATGTTTCAGTAACTTTGAAGGGTTTTAAAACAAGTTACAGAAAAATCCTTAAAGTTGTCTCTTCTTTGTACCTGTTATAAACATGTTTTTAAACTAAAAAATATACAAAAACAGCCAAACATGGGAAAGTACAGTCAAGTAAAGGGAAAAGTATTTAAACAGCAAAATATGGACAACAATAGCTAAATATTGTTTGGCTGGTGCACATAACCTCAACTATGGCCTGGACTTGTGCAGACACGTCCAAGGCCCAGACTTGCTCAATGTTACTACATAAAACACTTTGGGTAGCAAAATTGGAGCTTTTTATTTCTTGGGCTTATATCTGCAATCCAAATTAATCTTGAATAATGCGATCCATGGCATAAAAATGTAAAACAAAATAATAAAGTAAAACATAGCAAAATATTTTAAAATGAAGAAAATATATATACCAGAGACTAGTCAGAACTTCATTGAATACTTGAGAGAAGTTTCATGAAATCCAATAGGCAAGCAGAGTTTCCTAGACACCAGCTGCTCAGTGAGACACAGTAGGTCAGCATTATAAGGCTAAAACATCAGCTTTAATTAAATTTGATTTCCTAGTCTTAAATCATGAGTTAAAATGGATTACATTGCTTTAATTTTCTTGGAAGCCTAAAAAAAATGCCCTAAATACTCATTAATTCAACCACAAAGATTTGCAATTTACGATAACTTCTACATCTACTTTTGTATTCCAAAGCTATTCTTATAAATATTACAGACTGATTTAATGTGAATTGCTCTAGTAAAATGTGTACAGAAATGACTGGCAGAACATTAACATTCATAAGACATAGAAGAAAAAAATGGACCTGTTGTGCCCAGATTATAATTCTGAAAATGAGGGCATGATATTAAATGACCCAAAGGAAGAACAGGAGGGAAAGTGGCCCCCCAGAATACTAAGGTAGTAGAAAATTCTAATAAATTGCTCATCTCAGTTTAATAATTTAATACAAGCTGCATAAAATAGAAAGGCCACTTAGAAAGGCACTAAGAGCATTTTTAGCTATTGGTATTCAATGCTTGTAATGAGAAAATTAAAGACAGCACAATCTAGCAGCACTTCTCCAAGTAGTCAGAAAGCCACAGGTAAGCCTCAAGTTTGTACTCCATGGCCTCAGACAGTTCTGCAGTGCTGAAACAATCCCTAGTAAACAAACTTCACAATCTCTTTTCTCCCCTTACAAAATTCTGTTTGGTTTCAAGTAAACATTTATTAAAGTAAATTCCCACCTTTTTGCTTTGCTCTAAGGAGACAAACAAATCAATACATTACCTGTGGAAAAGAGGGGAAGGGAATTTAAGTGAGAATATTAGTTCAACAGGTACCTTGAAAAGTAGTCATAGCACTCACAGACTATATGGTTAGATTATATGCTTAAAGGCTTCTAACACACTTTCTTTTAGATTATAACACGCCTGCATTTTATAAGTCTGGCACTCTTAAAACAGCAACAAACTGTATCAGACTTGAGAAGTCCTGCTTTCATAGATCTGTTTTGGTAAAACAACACAAGGAAACTGTCCTGATGTCTAATTTATGAGTATAGCACATGATCCATGTTCCTAAATGAAGGTGTTAATCTCTGCCTTTGACCCAGATTCTGAAACTGGGTTTAGTTGTTGGTTTTTAAGTGTCATGTGGAATTCAAACACAGAAGGCCAGGAACTAACAAGGAGATGCAAATAACGGCATCATTTCCTCTCCCCTTTTAGCATGGCCATTAAGGAACAAGTAAAACCACTACAACAACACAGCAGCAAGGGGGGCAGTTATTCCTAGTTTCAAAGAATTTTGATAGGGTCATACTAAGAATCTACAGTGACAAGTTACAGTTCTTTTCCTTGGAATTCACAGCAAACAAGGAATCAGTCTTTTAAGAATTATCTGCCCATCCCTCCATATAAGGGGCTGACACAGGGAAAAGTCAAATAATTTGACAAAGGACACCAATTCTTACATCCCCCAAATCAGAAATTAGATTCAAGGATAGAGAACTTTTTCCAAATAGTTAATTGGACCTCTGAAATCTGTAGTTATTTAGTTCCTGCTGTGAAAAATTGTGCATTCCTTGTTATCTGTCTATTTTTTTCCTATGGATTAGCTGGAAAATAAAACAAGGAAATTAAATAAAAGATGGACACCTAAGAGAAGCCTTCCAGTACCTGAAGGGGGCCTACAAGAGAGCTGGAGAAGGATTTTTACAAAGGCATTAGTGACAGGATAAGGGAATGGTTTCAAACTGGAAGAGGGAAGGTTTAGATTAGGTATCAGGGAAAGAATTCTTTAATGTGAAGATGGTGAGATACTGGAACAGGTTGTCCAGAGCAGTTGTAGATGCCCCATCCCTGGAAATGTTCAAGGCCAGGTTGGATGGGGCATTGAACAACCTGGTCTAGTGGGAGGTGTCCCTGCCCAGGAGAAGGGGTTGCAACTAGGGTCCCTTCCAACCCACACCATTCTATAATTCTATGATCTGTAAGTGGAAATAGACTGGGTCCCTGGTTTGTACAACTAAGGTGGCACCCAGATATAAGAGAAGCATTTAAAAATCCAGTTTTAACAGAACTGATGGTCATTGCTTTGATTTAAGAAACTTGCAATCATATCGATGAAGAAGGCAGGCATCAGGCCATGCATCTATCATAAGAGAACAGATATTCAGGGAAGAAACTGCCAGACGATGACCGAAGGAACATAATGATTTTACTAATGGCTGCAAACTTCCTCCTACCTGAACATCATCAAATAGCAGTCTGAAGAAAAAAAAATAAAACTCAACCACAGCAGGAATAGAGGTCCTTCTTTAATTACAGGTTTCTGCAAAGAGACCTGTAATAATACCTCCTGCAATTTTTATAAGCATTCAAATGAAAGAAGAGCTTAGTGATTATCCTTTAAATGTAGTGCAGGGAAAAGGCAGAAAGGAGCATAAAGAAGCCTTGCAGAATTTTGCAAGCAAATATAGAGGAAGATGCACATTCATAAGTTTAAATGAGGACTCTCTCAAGAATTGACTGCAGCTGTGCATAAAGCAACCACAAAACTGAAGAGACACAACTGAACTTTAACACAAGAATTTCCAATTACTCAGTACTCTTTCCAGAAACTTAAAGTTTTAATAGGTCCACGAAGGCTTGAAAAATCTTAGGAGACCAACATATCTTAAATTTCATGACAGCTCTGCAGGACAAGCTGTTCCCATATACATCTACTAAATGGTTACAAGAGAGAGATTTTGAGAACTACTTTAAAATGAGATTTTCTCCTCACTTCCTGAAGTGCAAAATTCACTATTACCTCTGTAAACAACTTCTGTTTTGAAACCTGAGTAATAGTTTTGAATAGGCTACTAAGACTACAATGTAACTGTGAGGCAACCTGCATTTCTATAGGAAATTATCCTGAATTAAGATTTGGCAGTTGAATACAGAAAGTAAGTTGTCAAATGTTTCTCTGTAGTGTTAAAAAGATCAAACAACGTTTTTTGTTTCCTAAGGGAACCTAGGGTGCATAGACTTGTGTTTAGTTATGTTTTACTTGCTGGGTTCACGCTTTGCCCATTTGGACAACTTGAGTAAATAACTTGGCTGTTATTTGTGCAAAACTCTGTAGGAGTATCAGTTATTCTTCTCAAATATACAGAAAAAAGCAGCTGGACAAAACTGAACTTTCAAAAAAGAAACAGAAGATATTCAAAGATATTAGAAATAAAACAGAAAAATCACTTCTAAGTTCCTGTGCACAGAAAAATGCTCAGACTGACAGCAACAACCCCGCAAGATCCATGCTGATGAGAAGTACCTTCCCACTACTTCCTACTTCTACTGTCTCTGCTACAGAAGAATCCACTTTCTGCTAATCAAAGTAATATATTCACATTACAGTTTTCTGCAACTGATTTTAACACACAAAATCACTGGAGCTGTTTGAAATGTCATCCATTCACAAGCAGTGAAGTGGGCAGGAAAGCCACAACAACTATCACAATCACATAAGATCCCATGAAAGTTAAAATAGTAACTATTCAAAATTGATAATTTACTAAAAAAAATCTGGACAAAAGCCTATACATTCATTTTACTTATATATGAATATTCCACTTAGTCAAATTTAAAAAAAAAAATCATTCTGCCAGTAAATGGATATTGTTAAACTTATTTGACAGTTGAAAATCTTTCAGTCTGAACCAGAAAACAGACAATGAAAAATAACTTAAGCTTTCTAAGGAGTAGAAATTATATATATATATCTATACATTTGGAGACACCTTTTTAAACCAGGTAGAAGAAACCAGAAGTCTAGTGTTTTCCTACAGATAAGCTGAAGCTACTGCTCAGTTTCACCCTATTTAATCTGCCACAAACTCTACCACAGCTATAAATGCCAGTTAAGAAGCAGCAGTAATTCACTGTTATTTCCATTAAAAAAAAAAAAAGAGTCCAACAATGCATATACAGCCAACACGTTATGCCTTCAGCTATACCTCCTACATGTTCTGCTTCTAAACCAACCAACCAGACCATCTCCTCCTCCTACCACTGGACTGTAGCTACTTCCTTTTCCATGCTGTGTAGATAGGAACTTGAGAGGAGGAAAAGAAAGCTGGTTTCTTAGCCATCCTGTTTTGTAAAGTGTACATATGGAATGTGGAAAGCCTGAATGGTTGGATTATGTCTGGTATGGACAGAAATCTGGTATAAATTAAGAAATACACTGACAGTTCAGTCTTCCAATCAGCATTGTGCCAGAAGTTTACAACTTGACCAAACTAAGGTCAAAACCAGCAGAAGGTAACTTCATACTCTTTTAAAATATGTTTAAAATAAGAATAATGAGAAATAATTTTTCCCATTCAAAACCTGCTTTCTTAATCATTCTAAACTTAAACCAAAAGCTTACTAAAACCAATTCAACTGGCATTAAAGGTCACCTCAGTTTAAGTTTTGGTAAAATTACAAGTAACTGGACAGACATTTTCATAAGACCTTATTAACTGACAATGGGACTAGCACCACACACAAAAATGATGCAGTCCCATTAAGGGATAGCTTGCTTTTCAAACTGTCTACAAGGAATGACAGAAGTATATCCAAATAAGATAATAACATCACACAGATCTCTTTACTACAATACCATGGTCCCTTTAGAAGAAACAGAATAATGGTACCATCACATAGAGACTCATCAAGAAGAGGAACACAGATTTATCTTCAGTTAACCTGAATGTGTATTTCCTGATGTTTACATTTTTCTACCAAACTTTACTCTGTATAATAACTTTACAAAAACTAAATAATTACAAATGGGATTTCTAAAGGTCTGTAATTTGTTAGTATTCATTATGTTTGTAGAAAAAGCAAATGTTTCTAAAACTAGACAGCAATAAGGAATCCCAAGCTAGATGTAAGCTCTACGCTTCTAAGCATCTAACCTTTCAAACCAGGTATTGAAATGTTTGGGAGCATAACTGGTTTCTATCACATTGCCTGGATTCCCAGCCTTTTTAGTGTCTCCCAATGTTCCCCTTATAAGCCAGATTTTGTAGGGTTTTTTCCTAAGTTTAAAACACAGGGATTAGAGAAAATAAAAATGTATTTGAAACAGACAAATATTCTGGAGAATTACATAATGGAAGATACTTGCTTTTTTTCAAAGTGTTCATGAGTGTTTCCTGGACATGATCTGAGGTGAGCATTTTTCATTTATATTTAAAAAAAATAATCAAAATCTATGGCATAAGGGCATATACTGCTATTTGTAATATGCTAAGTAAACATTTATAGACATAAGCACAAAGTAAGAATTTTTGTCCTACAATAAGCATCAATATTAATTATTTTTGTTCTATTCCCCCACAAAATTTGAAATTTAAGTGGAAAGATTGCTGCTAAAGTCCACATTCCCCTTTTTTAACTAAATGGTCCATGAGGTTTTAACAGTAACTTGACGTGTCTGTAACATATTAAAATAAATTTGAAACGGAAAGTTTCTGCAAAGACAAACACAAAAAATAAGTTGAAAGGTTTTTTTTAAATACAAACACGTGGTACAAGTAAAAAGGAAAGTTGAAGACATATAGATATAAAAATCAGTATTTATGTAAAAAAAATAATGCACTGCATATTGTAAAACCAGTCAGTTACAGTATTCACCTTCACAGAGATTTCTACATTTTCAGGTTTCAAAAGGTTACACAGCAAGGAAAACAGACCTACATGAGAGGCAGACTGCTTCCTCAATTCCATCCCAAAAATTTATACCCTGAGCCTGCAGGGAAATTAGAAGCAGGATACAAACTGCTGACAGTAGAGTGTGGTTTTGTACTGCTAGAGCATTTGTCCAGCTCACATGGATCTGGAAGTCAGAAGTCAGATCTGGGAGTCAGTTATCTTTGACAAAGAAACAGCTACAAAAATTAAGTTTCTAAAATGGGGTTGGGATGAAGGTGCAAGTCAGTGAGTGGATCCTCCATGTTCAATACACAGGAACTGTCCTGGAATCCAAAAGCTCACTTTATGAAGACTTCATCTCGCTTAGACAGGTTATCTAAGTTCATATATACTTTACAAATACATTTCATACCATGCAAGTTTAAATATTTTACCATAACACTAGAACTCAGCCTTTTTCTTCATGGTTTTCTCTGGAGAAAAAGTTTTTATTACTCAAACAGAAGTTTTTCATTTTTCACTAAGATAATTGGAGGGAGGGAACCTAATCCTTACCTGTTGCAAATCACTATCACCCCGTTGACAGCAATGCATTCATGTAGTTGAGGGTCTGCCCCAAAACTATTTTAAAGCCATTTCTTAAAAAAATATTATAACAACATACATTCCCTAAAAAACCCATCTTCTACACATTCTGATGCAGCATTAGAACTCTTACTACAGCTCTTTACTACATACTGTATAACAATAATCAAGTAATAACTATTCTTAGTATGGAAATCCAACAGCAACAGCTTCCACCACTGGGCTTTTTTTTCCTACTTCCAAAATGCCCTATAAAGCTGCAAAACCGTGAAATTTTTAAAAATCATTGGAAGACAAGTAACTTCAAAGTGGACTTTTACTTAAAACCCCCTCAGTTCTGCTCTGGCTTTTGGTGCTAATGGCTCTACAATGTTGAAACAAAATAATTTTAATATAAAGTTTCTGTATTAACTAACAGAGAAAACCAGTATCACATACTAGACATTAATTTCTCAGAAAATCATATTTATAGTGTGCAGTTTACAGCTGAGATAAACAAAACAAGATTGTCAAAACAGTACTTCAACATGTAAGAGATGAACATATAAAGGCACATACAGATTGTCAATGATTACAACACATTTCTTTGACAGGAGAGTATTTTCTGCACTTGTAAACATCTTTGTTTACATAAAGGCTCACACCTTTAAAGTGAGGTTAGTGCTGCTGACTCAGTTATTGCTACATTCACAGTTTAAGAGAATTTTAGACAATATGAGGTACACTCTCAACAGAGACGTCTTCATTTCTTCCTTGTTCATTTATCATTTGATAACTGAATTATGCAGACTACAAGTACTGACCATAGAAGCCAGTAACACCCAAATCATCAGATATGAGAAACATTAGCACTGATTAAACTTCAAAAAACCAAAAGTCACCTTTGCAGAAAAAAAGTTCTTGTTCTTCATTACATTAATATTTTCTTCATTTTTATGTAGGCTAGTAAACTTTTTTTCTGGGCACATTAAAAGCCCATTCAAACTGCAATAGAATTCTTGCACCTTTTGACCAGCTGTGTTAATTCAGTCTCTTGATGTAACAACTAGGAGTCAAAAATCACCTTCCCTTTGATCTTCTGGCATACAAGTCTCTTATGCTTTTTGTTAGCTGCTTTATGAACACTTTGTATACTCTTCCACAGTATGTATGAGTGGTTTTCTGTAATTCCTGTTCTAGGGGCTGCAGCAGAGAATGAACCAGGTCATCTCCAAATGAATACTGTAAAGAGATAATGAAAATTTAAGATTAATATGGAAGATTGTCATTACTCAGAGGTATTAGAGTTTTATAAAAATTACTTTCAGCATCATATTTGCTGTCTATAGGTTTATTCATTGTTTTCAAGAACTCACAAGTGCTTCTGAATGCCATAATTTAAAAACACCTCTAAATTACAGAATTATATTCTCAGGTTTTCAATAAACCTAACAAGAAAGATTTTTTTTTTTAAATGTTAAGCAAATGAATATATTCAGATAACTAAAATTATCTTACCCAATTAAAAATTTACAACTCTAAAATGATTTCTGGATTTTTTTTTTTTTTGTTGCATGGTAACTTTCTCAAATAACAGATAACCTTTGAGTAATACAATTCTTATCAAATTATAATGAAACAACAGTATAAAAAGTGGTATTGAAGTTTCATTAAACTGAATGATGGTCAAAACATACTATGTTTAACACGGGCATGAAATAAAGTTGTCATTAGCCCAACACTGCAATGCTTTTTATAAACAAATGATAAGTTACAGCAGCATTTTGAAGTAACATAATTTTGTTCATCTTATTACCATTGAATCAGTAGTGTTTACGTACTTTCTCTGACACGTTCATGTACGAAATAGGATCATAAATAAAAGGAAACAATTTTTTCTTCGATTTTTGACAATGCTCAAAGGAAACAAAGAAATATTTTTATGGAAATACAATCACTTTCCCTGCAATGTATATTCTCAGACCCCCAAAAGTACTTTTCTTCATTTTTATATCTAAATATGACAATATGTAATAAAGCAACATTAAAATATACTCTTGATTTTTGTAGGTTATACACACACAATAGCCTGCTACATTAAAATGTGCATCAGTGCTAAGTTTTACAGCTCTTCAGTGAGTATGCTGATGTAGTGATAAATAGTTCATTAGATGACTTATTTGCAGAATGAAAAGAAGTTACTGTGCTTAGTACTTAAAGGAACAGTAACATCTTAATACACTGAATTTCTGGAAAAGGTCAAAACATAGTATACAAAATTTTTTACAATCCAAATGTAGATACAATTAGGTATTAAAGTGTTGCAGTAAATACATACAAACACTGGGAAGAAGGGATTTTTTTTTCTGCACTTTAAAATCTCCAGAAAAATGAAATTTCTGGTGATAGCTTGTTAAGCCTGGAGAACGAGATTGTCCCTCTCTACTTTGCACTGGTGTAGCCTCACCTCGAGTAAGTAGTGTGTGCAGTTTTGGTCTCCACAATATAAGAAGAATATAAAGCTATTAGTGCCCAAAAGAGGATTGCAAAGACGGTGAAGGGCCTTGTGGGGAAGCCTCATTGCAGTTACAGCTTCCTCATGAGGTGAAGAGGAGGGGCAGGCACTGATCTCTGCTCTGGTGACAGCGACAGCACCCGAGGAAATGTCCTGAAGCTGTGTCAGGGAAGGTTTAGGTTAGCCATCAGGAAAAGGTTCTTCACCCAGAGGGTGGCTGGGCACTGGAACAGGCTCCTCAGAGAAGTGGTCACAGCATCAAGCCTGGCACAGTACAAGAAGTGTTTGGACAATGTTCTCAGGCATATGGTGTGACTCGCAGGGATGGTTCTGTGTAGAGCCAGGTACCTGGATTTCAGTGATCCTTGTCAGCCCCTTCCTATTCAGATATTCTAAGATGTCCAAATCCTCATGGAAACAGTTTACTGGGTGATTTATTAAATAAATGAGAATAAAGCCTTTCAAATTAACACTGACAACTACAGGCATTTTCTTAGAATCCTAACCTAGATATAGTCTACACTCTTTTCAAAAGATGCTCATCAAAACAGGAATATACTGGAACTCCATCCAAACAAGAAAGGAGAAAAAAAGTGGTAAAACACTTGACATTACTTAAAAGAGAAAAAAAATATTTTGCTGCAGTCAAGATGAATATCAACACACCCAATACATGTACTACTACAGATAAACATACGTGAAATAACAAGTACAATGCAAAAATCACTTACATTTTTTATTGCTTCATAGACAGCCCTAAAAGTTGGTTGTTTATCATCATGGTAAACACCTCTATTTCCATGAAGAATAAATATACCTTCTTCTTCAGCTGCCTTACAATTGCTTCCATAGATGCAGTGGTCAGGCCGGTAATTCCATTGGCAAGGAAAGACATAAAGACTTTCTGTGTGGAAAAATGAGAGCTCTGGGTTAAGTATGAAAATTGTTTCAGGAAATAAACCAATCTTCTCTTTATTTATTTAGGACAGCTTCTTTACTACAGTTGTTTTGAAATTACACTCTAGCAAGCTCCAGCACTGTCTCTCAAATGCTTTCAGAGAATTAAAGAAGTGAATAGTTCCTTGAATAGTTCCTTGAATGCTTTCACCCAAAAGTCTGCTAATTGAATATTTTCCTGGATTTTTTTTTCCACTGAAAAGATAGCTTCATAGCATTAGGCTGAAAATCAATGTGGATTTACCTGGATTGTGAAAAAACATAATGTTCAATAGGTCCTGATCACCCCATGTTATGTTCAACTTGTATTTCTTCAGTAGTGGCATCAGAATTTCTCCCCATTGTAACCGGACTGGTGTCATATCATTCTATTAAACAAAACAAAGCAAAACAACACACATTCAGCACAGTTACACCTATAGGGAAGGAAATGCCTTAAAGGTTTGCAGTACCTTGCACTTAAAAGGTACAAATCTCCAATGTACAGATAACTTCTTCCCTTCAAGCCAACAAGCCTTTAGTTACGGACATTTCCAATATGCTTTATTTCTCAATGATCAACTTAGCAAAAAATTTCCCTCTAACATCTTAAGCCAAAAATTCTAAGAATAGCAATAGATTTTTTATACAGCAGTAGGATCTAACACATCAAACTGTGTTTAAGTCATGCAGCAAGTAGATGGGGAGTATTTAAATATCCACACGTCATGCAATTTCTTGCTTTATCAGAGTTATAATATACAGAGGTTCTAATGCTAACTGCAAAAATTTGAACCAGTTCAATATAAAATGAAATCCTAAATAGTTACAAACACATACAGATAAAAAATACTGGCTACAAAGCAGTGTACAAAAATACAGAAATCCTTCAAAGGTTTTCAGAAGCATTTCCATCAAGTTGAGCTTGGTTTTTTTTTAGTTACTGAACTTGAATTTCCACATCAACACGAGAACTTTACACTAGCAAAAGTCAGTAAGCAAAAATCAGCAAGCAAAAGTCAGCTGTTTCCAAATTCCCGAATTCTTGATTTAGCAAAGGCACTTCAAAAGAAAATAAGTTCTTCTAAGGTTCTCGTTGAGGAGCAGCTACTTGGAGTAAATTGTCCTACACTGAATTCCATGTTAATAAAGGGATTCAAAACTGCAGTTTAAATGGTTACATAATCCAAAGCTAATCTCTTATCTTTACATCTTATTTAAGCTCAAGAAGAACAGAAAAGGAACAAGGCAGCTCACTTTGTACCCTGTACTTCACAGTTTTGAGAGTGCGGATGCAATAAAAATAAGTACCATAGAGAGAAACTTCCTGAACAAGTACAAGCACTTTACCTTTTCTTCATTTTAAGCAAATTGCAAAAAAAAAAAAAAAATTATAACTCCATTACAGTTTGGGATTTGCACACACGAATATCATGTTAAGAGACAGATTACCAGGAGCAAAATACTCAGTTTGAGATTTACAGTATCAAAGACTTCTTTCTCTGAGTTTTACACTGACAAAGTAGAAAGTGCACAAAATTGCAGTTTTTACTCTTCCCTCAAATCATTTCAGCCATCAAATATGAAGGGCTTTCAGAACTGAAGACTAAACCAAGAAATACTACAGGATTTCAGACAAGAATTAATACAGAAAAAGATCTACACCTTATTATATGCAAGAAGCCAAATAGAATATTGCAGTCCCTTCTCTCCTAAAAAATTTATGATCGTGATTGCCTGCAAGTATTTGATGAGTGCAGGCATAAGAAATGCACAAGAAAATTCTTTGCTAGTATGAATTATCATTAAATTCAATGCAAAATGATTAAATGAAATAAAACACAGGCTTTAACACTAAGTCAAAACCTTCCAAAAAAGCAAACAAATAAGACTGAATCACAGTCAGTAAAGATTACTCCCTCACCTGAAATTTGCATTTCACAGAATACTGACCTAAGGTTTAAGTTTAGATAAAATGCTAAGAATTAAAAGCAGAATTAAATTAGTACACTCATACCAGGTAAATAATGGTAAGAGAATATACAGTAACAAATAGTTTTAGAGCAACACATAGAAATAGAAGTTTAAATTGTTAAAGTCATTATTTAATAGAATTTTATTTTCACCCATAGAATTTTAATAGCAGAGAAATCCAGAGGATATCCCAAGAAGATGCAAAGCAGGTAAGAACATTCATCACAGAGCCAGATTTCTAGAAGCAATACTACTTGACAAATAATGCTGTCAGATTTAAGACCTGGAAATTGTAGTATTTCCATAACCTTTGCATAAATAGAAAAGAGCTACATATTAATAAAATAGCAGTGATATATAATGACACCAGTGTAGGAGCAAGAGAAACTACTTGAATAATTACTTGTTTTCCTTTTTAAAATATTCCATTGTAAATTGCAGTGAGGTGAAACAGCCTGAGAAGTAGGATGCTGATAGAACTGCTTTTCAGAAGTTACTCAAGTAAAAAAACTCAAAGAAAAATGCTACAATAATTTTAAAATTTCCAGAATATAAGCCTTCTCTCCAATATTCCACAATATGCAAAGAATGCTAGCAATTTGAGAAAAAAATCCTAAATGATAGTGATGACATCAAACTGATAGACATAGGTTCTTAAGAACACTCAAAACTCTAGTTTACTTGAGCAGAAGAAAATGTGTAAGAACAAGTATTTTCTCACATTTTGGGCTCTTTTTTTGTTTGTTTGTTTAGCTTGTTCATTACTCGTTTTTATACCAGGAAACTTCTGCCAGGTCAAGTCTGAAGTCAGACTTACCAAAGCTGTCACATTTAGCCTTTACTTTTTTTCTAAATTCTAGAAAGAAAATATAAAGCTGAGGAAAAATTCTCAAATTACGCACCAATATCTAAACAAACTGCAGCTGTGTTCCACAAACAGCTGACCAACTTAAATTTCCTCAATGCCAAGGGAGAGCCAGCCCTCTTCCTTCTAGTTACATGATTGTATCCTGTTCTTGCACTAACAGTGTAGTGCTAACACTTAGTGCATGTTTTTGTAAGCTGATTTACTTCAATAACCCAGCAGAAGGATTTATTTTTTCTACTGTTAGCAAATTGAATTGAATCACAGAAAGGACTGAACACCAAAGGCCATGTCCAAGTAAATAAGACAAGCAGAGAAAAGCAGCTGGTAAGAGATAGGAACGTTCCTTTTAGAAGCAATTTGGTTTCGTGCAGGCTCACCACATTTCTTGAAACAACAGCCCTAAGCAACACTGAATGGTAAAAAAAAGGTTCACAGAATTCACAGAATCACTGGGTTGGAAGAGACCTTCAAGATCATCAAGTCCAACCCATGCCCTAACATCTCAACTAGACCGTGGCACCAAGTGCCACATCCAGTCTTTTTTTAAACACATGCAGGGATGGTGACTCCACCACCTCCCTGGGCACACCATTCCAGTACTTTATCACTCTTTCCATGAAAAACTTCTTCCTAATATCCAACCAGTATCTCCCCTGGCACAGCTTCACACTGTGTCCTCTTCTTCTGTTGGTTGCCGCCTGGTGACAGAAACCAACCCCACCTGACTACAAACACCCTTCAGGAAGTTGTAACACCCTTCAGGAAGTTGTAAAGAGTCAGCCCTGGGTCTCCTTTTCTCCAGGCTGAACAACCCCATAATGGTTTACGTCACAGAAGCTGTCTCAACTTTGTTTTCATTTCTAAAGCATACCCATAAACCTCTACTTTGCACACTCTATCTGAAGTTAAATAAATTAAGACTTGTTTGATTTTCTAAAAGCTTGTTCCCTTCTTTGACTGCCTGCACCTCAGGCATCACAACTAATCATCTTAATAAATATGACAAAAGTAATTCCTCTCTATTCACATTGCTTCATTGGTATTTTTGTTAAAAAGCACCATACCTGTGGCATTTGCTATATCTCTTTCATTTAAAAAAAAAATCTACATCTATATCTATACAATTCAAAAAAAAGTCACCTCCTGTTACCTCTTTCATATCCTAAACAATCTTGAATGTTTTTTACATCCCATTTTCTAACTGCTGCTTAGCAGAGACAACATGTAGGCACTAACCATCAGAAGCTTCATTATGAATTCTAGTCTCATGTGCAGTTATGCAGTATAATGACCACACTATATTCAGTAACACATCTGTGCATGCACATTTATCTATATACAAGCATACACATGTGTGCATTTAGACTCACAACACACAAGACAAATAAGATAAGATCAGAAGGAACAACATCCATTAGGCACCACTGACAGCCTGGAGCTGGGATGTTTGTCTGAAATGGCCTGTCCTGACAGTCCTGAAAAGATTGAAAATTGAATAGGTAAGTGGATAAAAGATGATTTAATCCTGGAGCAGTACATGAAACTACAGGTTATTGCTACCCAGATGAACACTGGCTAAAGTCTCTGGTTCTGTTTTTTATTTATACATCTTCTGGATCCTCCTGACTCTCAAAAATCAATGTGACAACAGAAGAAAGATGTTAAAGGCCTCAAGCGGCATGGCTTGTAATTTGGGCTACAACAGACAAAGAACCCAGAGTATTAAATCCACAGCACTGGAGGAATATCCTGATCCAAAACTTCCACTCCAGATAAATGCTCTACTGTATCATGCAAAAAGGTCTACAGGCATCTTTAAAAAGATACAAAAATTCCCAGAATTTATATACTTCGTGAAGAATTTGTTGAACCTCCTGGAAGAATATAAACAAATTCACATCTTCCCACAACACAATGAAGCATTTTCTAGTTCTACTGTATTTCACTGGAATAGTTAATGGGACACAACATGAAATTGTTACTTATAAGGTCCAAAAGCATCTGTAGTGTCACTGGCAAAGGGTATTAGGACAGTCTGTACCCCTGAATTTGGTCTACCTCTTTTGCAAAGGTTTGAGAATAGTATCTCCTTTGCTATCAGTCACAAGCAAGAGTCATACACTCTCAGGCCCACTGCGTATAGACTCAGCTACATTAAATCCTTTTCTAAGTTTTGCTTTGATGTCTGCATAGCTTTAGAATAAGACATTCAAGGAACCTAATGATGAAAACAGTCTCTGCAAGTTTCCATGAACAGTAGTTTTTGTAATAAAGCTTGTGCATATTCAGGCACTGTGATGTTCTGCAAGCTTGTGGGATCATACTCTAGGTACTGTGGGAGAATAAACTAAATGGCTTCCCTGCTCAGTGCTCTCTTAGCCCTGATCTTAGAGAATCACAGAAAAAATTATTCTAGCCCTCTAGAACCATTTCATTTTGAATTTCAAAATATTCATTAATTATTTTACTTAAATAAATCTTTTAGGTATACATATACAGTTAAATTGGAAGAAAACACCAATTTTAGGTGTTAAGGAGAAAGGACTTCATGCTGTCCTCTAGAAAACTACAGCTCATTTTACTGACAATTTAGTATCCTACATAATCTGTATGCTTTTGAAAATTTGAACTCCAATTTCACCAAAAATGCGTAAAGTTTCCAATGAATTGACAACCTAAGTTGCACTGAGAAGCCAAACCAGAATTCCGGCACAGTATGAATAAAAGACCAACTTTATCTTAGTGTTTACCACTACTGAAAATAGATCACTATACAAAAATGCACTGACAGAGCTTAAGATATAGATATAGCTTTCAATCTCATGTTTTCCTCTTTATACTTTTCAGTATTATCATTTCTCCCTATGCTATAACCAGTAAAACAAAGAAAGTAGACAACGCAAGATTTCACTGATTATATATATATATATATAAAATGATGATAGAGAAGTTTTCTTGGACCATATACTATAGTTACGATAAATTTCTTTTAACCACAGTTGAAATAATCCATTCTCCATTTCTCTTAAATTCTCTGAATCTTCTTCAAGAAAAATACACAGCAAGAATGCTAGGATGAAAGCTGCTTATTACACTGGAAATGGGGGACTATATATAATTGTTTATATATATACATATTTAAACACATATATATACACATGTATATATATACACACACATACATATGAATACAAACTGCAAGTTTATATTGCTCCTCTTATGGAAGCATCTTCCAGAAGTTTTTGATGCATTATTTTTCCCTAATCAAACTTCTCTTAAACAGAGATGTACTTTTTCTCCCAAGCATAATCTACACAAGAACAAACTTCAAGTCTGAGAAGCAATGTCCATTTCTGCTGCTGTGTGCATTGCTTCCATGTATGTAGTAATAGCTACTTTCATGATGAACTTCGTCTACAAAAACTAGGACTTCAAAGCAAATAAAAAGATACTTAGGGCAATAATCACCTGGCTACAATGGAAAAGATCAAAGTTTGGAAATCTTCGTCTTCAACAACTTACTAAATGTTTTAGCACCACCTTCTGGTCATACAACTACACACATTTTACAAGTTTACAATTGTTTTTCTGGGATGCCTGTAGTGAAGAAATAATGTGGGCATATCTATTGGCAAAGGTAATTTACAGCAAATTGTAACAAGTCAAAGGACCTCTCAGAACTAAGAAAAATTAATCAAGCACACTTGAAATTCAAGTACAAGTCTTACAGTGAATGACACTTAAAAAATATATACTATTTTAAACAGAGTGTACTTCGAGAGCATAATTACAATTACAGAAAAAAACATTTTGAGAAATACATATGAATATGAAACAGAAACAGAATTAAAAAACAGAAATCCACCAAAAATACAACTGAGACAACACACATACCTTGAAATATTTTCTTCTGATACGTGTCATATTCATTAGCATGACTCCAGAATTAATTCCAGTTACTCCATAATAGGGATGTCTAGCAAAACGATTATACCACCCAATACGAGGCTCTTCATGTTCTGGTGCCATTGCAGCAATTTGTGTGGAGTTGAACTTTCTCAGAAAAGCCCAAATATCATCAACAGGCCTCAAAAACAAGATGTCAGTATCAACATACAGTAGTGAATCCACATTTTTGAGGATTAACTGTGAGGGAAAGAAATTTAAAAACAAGATTTTAAGTTTTATTTAATTTTTCTTCATAAAACACAAGGAAGTTTAACAAATTTTTGTCATATGCAAATAAATTCACTTTACACTGACAGTTTGCAGTCAATAAATTTGTCATCATTCATTTTTCTCACATTTTAAAGAATTTTTGTAGAGGAAAATAAGTTTTATATAGAACAGCAATCAAAGCCACTCATTCTACACTTTATATGTCAGGGCTCCTTAGGAGTAGGTGGAGGCCAGGTATATGTTGCTCTAACAGAAGCTCCTCTCTTGCTCCTGCTCCTTTGTTTTCCCATGCAGCTAATCAAACAAGTGTTAGGGGCCCATCTTTGGGAGATAGCTGCCATTGCTCTAACTCACCAAGCCTGAAGTACTTTTTTCTGAAGTGTCTTAGAGGAGCATATGCAGAAAACATTGGCAAGAATAGCCCATTTTTCGTTTCCTATTCCCTTGCACTTCTCAGACCCATGCATGCAGGAGACTTTTCAACTGAATGAGGAGATGAGGTCTGATAAATCCACCTTACCTCTGAGATGATGACACAACCTATACCTCTTTCTGAGGATACTGTACCATAATGCATCAAGTGAGAAAAGGACTTTTATTCCATAGGGTACTAATGCCATAGGAGAATGTCACATTCAGAGGGTTTTTTTGGATGTCATAAAAGCAACTTTAAGGAGTAGTAATAGTTCTTCATTTAAAATCAAACAGAAATCAGATTAACAAGGACAGTTTGATGCTTCATAAACAGACTTCTGGATTGCCTTATGACAAAGTAACTTACTGGCAAAAATAGTCTTTGTGAAGCACACGGTTTAAACAATTTCTTCCATTCTGCTGCACTCTCAGATGGAAATGTTATTGGATATAATGTGTAATTAACTCTTCCTTCATACGGGAATTCATCAAGCTATGTGAAAATAAGAAAACACAAAAATTACTTCATTTCTATTACAAAAGAAAAAAATCAATTCATACTTGAACACAAGTGCAATGCATCTTTTCCGTAACAGAAATCTAAGTATTTGTCAGCTAATCAAAAGACTTGAACAAAAAGTGGCACCTGCAGAACACTATGAAAACACATCAGATCACAAGCAAAAGGAAGAGGAAGCAAAATAAATTTGTATTTATAAAAAGTAAGTATATTGATTAAAGCTCTTCCCCCTTAACTAGTTATCATAGAAAAAATATCAACAAAAACTTTCCAAATTAAATCTTACTTCATTTTTGCCACAGTTACTGTTAGCATAACATGTTAGCATGCTAGTGTATATAAACTAGCATGTGTAACATACTAATATCACAGTTAATTTGATATTTTAAGCACAAAAATAGTAAAACCCTCCACAGTTATAGCCTCATCAGCTTTTAAAACTGCTACTCCAGTCATAATTTAATTATGCTTCAGTTTCATTAACTGAAATTTACTAAATTTAGACATAACTGTATCTACCATATTCAAAAACCTGTGTTTCACTTTCTCTAAACAATATAAGACTGACTCATGCTGTAAGCACAGAGACAAAAAAAGGACAGACCTCAAATTTCTTCTTGTAAAGCCAACTCTAAACAAGCTCAGACAAAGTAACTGGTCTGCATTCAGAACATCATGCTTGTATTTAACAGATTCAAGATAACAAATCAGAAAGTTTTAGTCTGTCTCTAGAAGAAACTCTTGTATCAGTAGCTGGAATTCTTCCACAGAAAAAAATTCAAAGAACTCTATCCAACTCTACAAATGCCTTATTATCTTATTTTTAGACTCCTGCATTTCTGCCACTCTATCAAACAAGTAAAAGAATTGCTGTATATTGTGCTACAAATTGTGCTACAATTTGATTGAATACATTTTTGAATACTTACTATGTCTTTGAAACTCTCATGCAATTGGTCCTCAGCAAAAATATGAAAATGGAGAGGTTTGATGCTGAAAATAATGGCTGATCTCAACATAGTAACAGTCTCCTCCAGTCTTTCACCACAGGCCACCACTGCTAGATGCATTTTCTCAGAAGGATGTGTTTTCATATAATCATATCTGATACAAAAATATTTTTTCATTTGACATTATTTCTAGCACAGGCTTAAAGAAAAACTCTACTATTTATTGCAGCAAGTAATTGACAAAATACCCTTTATTATACTTAAACCAGCAAAGTATAACTCAACAGAACATGCAAACTACAGCATTACACTTCATATGTATGCTTACATTTATCCTCATAATCATTCTCACCATCCCAGCCTACAAGGGAAAAAGGGTCTAGAAGATCTATACACAAATATTTGTTCTTTACAATCTTTCTATTCATCATAGCAAGGAAATTAATCAAAATAGTTATGCTAAAAGAAAGACTACGTGAAGTTACATCAAATTGCCAAAGGCTGACAGCACGTTAAGTCTATACACAAATTTTTCCCCTTTCCCTGGACTAAACACAGACATAGGAGAAAATGACAAATACAGCAGAGTTGAACTCAACAACAGAAGTGATACAACAGAACTTCTTGAAAGTAGGGGTTAAGAACATTTTTGACTGATCTGGGTTTTGTCTATGTGCTGCTCCACTAAGTCCTTTATTGTCAAGCACACCTTTCAGTGCTTCTCTAAGCACTGACAAAACACTGAAAGGTTTCTCCTGTCTTTTCGTCTTGCAGGAGTACAATGTGGGCTGGATGGGGGGAAACTAATAGCTCAGATGGCCTTGTGGGATGCCCTGGTGTTCCCAGCGGTTCTGGGAAATCCCTCAGGTACACTGACCATAAACACTGTCCATGGCCTTGAGGTTAAATCATTGCAAGGAGCAGGACTGGGAAATCCTTTATTCCTGAAGGAACCTGTGCAACAGTTATGGCGAGATGTGCCTGGAACATATTGTACAGGGCACATTTTAAAGTTATTTCACCACTTTAATATAACAGACTAAAATTGTCATCAGGTAAATACCATTAGTTCAGTGGCAGACACAGTGGGTATATTAAAAATCTCATGGATTTCACAGATTTAGTCAGAAAAGCTTTCAAAGCTTTTGAACACACATCAACTCAAAGCCCATCTGCAAAACAATATTATGTACTTGAGCTGTATGCATGGACTACAGAAGGAGGGGACTAATAGAACCAAAAGTATCTGGATGTTTAAACTACAAGCTTAATGACAAATTATACAGATAAAACAAATTCTGAAGTTAGAAAATACTTAACCAAATTAATAACAGTAGAGAAATGCATAACAAATGACCCATTCTTAGAAACTTGTTGAAGAAAGACTCGTTAAAACAGAAATTACCAGATGTGATCCTAGCATATAATCTCCACTCAATCTATGCAACCATGTAAATACATACAAGTTTTCCTGTAAGTTTGCAATAGATAATATGCAAATATGCCTCTCTTCTTTAAGGCACAGAAGAGCTACACATATTATTTTCCCTTCCATAAGACAAAATATAAGCAAAGTTATCACCATAAAACTGCTGAATTTTAATGTCATAAATAATTGCTGCATTTAATAAACATTCTGAGTTTTCAAAGAATTTAACGTCCTGGAACTAAAAAAAAAAAAAAAAAAAAAAAAAATTTAATTAGATTATGTAGCCAATCTAAAGTAAAGGTTTGGGCCATTATTAAAAATTGCATGAATGAAAGACATCAAAGATCAGATTTAGACCCAAAATAGGGCACCTAAATGCAGACGCTAACCTTAACTGTGTCTGAAGTCTTATTAAAGCTAGTGAGCAGGTTATGGAGTATAGAGAGTAATTCACCTTATTTCAAAGTAAACATCTGTATTGGGTTACAATACAGGATGTGATAAAAAGTATCTATTCTATCACCATCTGTTGAGACCAGGTGGGGCAGTGATCCTTATCTCCAGGGGAGATATTCTGCTAATGGGCCATCCATTGAAACCAGGCAGGGCATTGTTCTTTATCTTTTCACAACCCAGCCTTCCTCCAGCCAGTCACTTTCTGCTAATGGCCATTGAGTCCCACTGTATGACTGATAAAATTACTGCATCCCATTGGAAGTTGCTCCAGCCAGGGAGAAGAGCCCAGCATTTCTTACCAAGATAAAAACAGAGGTTTTGGGACACTAAGGGAGTCCCTTTCTCCGCTGGACTCCAGAGGAAAACCGGATTTCTCCACATCACCACTGGACCTCTGGAGGGAAACTGCACCTTGTACAGGAGCACTGCTCCAACTGAGCCACATCTGTCACTGCAGGAGGATGCAGCCACCATTTAATGGGGTTGCTACCAACACCCTGCCTGACGGGGTGTCAGGTTGTACTCTGACTTTGTCAGGGTTTGGAGTTTGTTTCTTTGTAGTACTGTATTTCTATTTTAATTTCCCTAGCAAAGAACTGTTATTCCTAATTCCCATATCTTTGTCTGAGAGCCCCTTAATTTCAAAATTATATTAATTTGGAGGGAGGGGTTTTACATTCTCCATTTCAAAGTAGGACTCCTGCCTTCCTTAGCAGTCACCTGTCCTCCAAACCAGGACAACATCTAAGGCTTGAATCAATTTTTAACATACTCTACTAAGGTATAGTGCCATTTATTAAGTTCTAGAATATCCCACTTGATCTCCAAATGCTAAAAATACTGAGTATTTCAAAGATCATTTTGCCTACTAGTCTTAAAGAGATGTCTAGGATATCCAAGTGCTTCCTGATTAACACCAACCATGTACATCTCAGCAACTAAATGGCTGGTCACCTGGATCATCCTCTATGCCCTTTCAATTTTAGTGACTGTTTAAGACCTACCTGACATAGACATCAATATGCAGACATCTATATTCAGATTTAATCTGTAGATTGAAATCTTTTATAAATCTTGAAGTAAAATCTGAAAATTAGTTCAGGTTAACATAGACACTCACAAAAAAAAAAAAAAAGAGAGATCTTGAAATATAATCGAGACATGCCCATTCAGACCATTATACATAAAGCTAATTTAAACATTACACCATGTAGTAAGTAATAATGTAAAAAACACAATGCAAGTTGAATATGATGAGGGTAGTTGAAACCCAGAATAAATACACTACCATAGTGTGAACAAGCTGCAAGCAGCAGATTAGCCTCATCACTAATCCACTCAAAAAGGAATTACAATAATTAAGCCCTGAAGTCATGAGAGCTTACAGTGATATTACAAGGTCATGTGATAAATAAGGGCAAAACCTACACAAACTGTATAGCTGAAACCCAAGCTCCCAAACTACATGTAACACACAGGCTTTCCATGAATAAAGTATGGCAAAAATTATGTTGAAGAAACTAAAAAATGCACTAAGATTCAAAGACTATATTTTATTATTTCTACATCTAGTGACCTCTGTGAATAAAAAGACATTTTAAGCCACACACCAAAAAACTGACTGATCATGTTATAATGCTTTTCTTAGAGTCACTTTGCTCACACAACCTCTTCTGTAAGTTTCAGCCTTATTGAGTTCAATTTTTTTTAATCTGTGCTTAAAAACTATTTATTTAAATGAAAAAGAAAATTTAGAAAGAACTAACAAAAACTGAATTTCAGCTCATACCAAATGGGAAACATCTGGACTCAGATCCATAAATTCACAAGATAAAGCTTTATCCCTGAAGCAGACGGAGTCACCATTCCCTCTCTAGACTATCCACTACAGAAGGAATGAGACATTTAGATGTATTAAGACAGAAGTTAGGAGACTCCAGGATTGTGGTCCTTACACCAGATCCATAAAAATACATCCTCTAGTGACTGTAAGCTGCACTTGACTTCCCTGCAGACAGACCACTGGGAACCACAGCCTCCTTTTTAGCAACCAGACCTCAGTGCTGCTCCTCTCCCTTCCATATACACCTCTGTGCACTGCCAGAGAGAAGTCCTATCTCCATCTTCATCCAGTAACACTATTTACCAATAACCCTCAGCTGCCAGCATCTTTCATCACTTTTCCCTCTTCCTGATGGAGAGGCAGCATGAAGTGTAAATTGTTCAGCACAGCTTATCAGCTTGAGCTCTGCTGTCTCACCTTCAACGTGAACGTGTTCCACATATAGAGCCAATTATGTTTGTCATTACTTGTTGCACTCCTTTCTTCAATATTATGCCTACACAGCTTCAGTTTTTCCACTAATTTCTTCCCAAATTTCCTGCCTTCAACTGCTCCCTTCTTTTCCCACCTCTCCCCATCTTTTTCCACTGCAGTTAGGCATGCAGTTACCTTACCAGAAGCCAGGGAAAGGAAAACCATGTTCCTTTAAATAACTGGTCCGGCATCTGTTATGACCAAGTGACACAAGATCTTTCGGCAGTACATTCTTTTTAGCAGATCAGTTGCTGAGTTGACAATGTGCAAAATAAAATTTATTCTTCAAGAATAGCAATTTGTCTGAACCTGAGCAGGTTTGGTATCAGGTATCACAGCTCTGGTATGAACCAGCAGTGAAACTCAAATACAGGTTCTGAAAGGGTTGAGATGCATTCAAAAGTGAGGAGATACTTTCAAAAAACTGGTTGAGAGGCAGAAAAACACAAAAGTAGATTTTTATATGCACATTTCTAATTATTAATAGCTTCATCTTTTGGTGTGGCAGAACCTAGTGGAAAAGCTGGAGAAAAAGCAACAACAGAGTGAAATATGAACTGTATTTTAGTAAGGACGTTGCATAGACTAACAAAGAAAACTTGACAGACCTAATCTCTTAAAAAAAAAAAAAATCTCCAATAATGTGGGAGTTCTATCTCCTGCAGGGAAAGATAAACCTCTGGTAATTAAAATGAAAGAGAAAGAAGGCACTTGTAAACCAGCAAAAGATACGAGCAGGATGCCATGACAATTTGAGTCTTAGGAAGAAATAAGGGTACTAATTACATATGAGGGGTAGGGACAGTAAAACTAAAACACTTGAGACAGACCTCCACACATACTCCCATGAGTTTAGGAAGCACATTTAAAACAATTCACTTTTGACAATGTGAGTAAAAAGCATATATTTTAAAACATGCTACTCAGCAGCAGCAAAAGACCAGGTACAAGCTTTGCCTGAAGTATTTCTGTGCCAAGTGTAGACCTTCATTCCACACTGATTAATTCTGTTGTTAATAACCTCTGAGAGAAGAACATAGGTGGATATCCTTAGTGAATCTGCTACAACAAGGTTTTCCAGAGCCTGTCTGTCAAGACACTGCCTTATATTTAAAGATGTTTGCCATGACACATTGTATATTAAATTAGCATTTCTAGGTCAAAGCAATTATGAAGCTGCAATTTGATAGCAAGCTACACTTTTCTAAAACCTTCTTGGCATCCCAGCTGCACTTCCTGGGGAAAAAAACCAACACAAATTTCATTGGCACTAAAATACCCATCAGCTCCACAAAAAGCTTAGCTGTGTCCTTTAGACTTGACAGAAGGAACTGCAGTAGAGGTCACCTTTATTTGTATAAAGTTCTATTCTCATATAACACATGGAAAGCAGGTGAGAGGGTACCAAAACCTCAGGAACATCCTGTATGCAATTCCATCTAATTTGGTGCAATAAAAGTGGTTTTCATCATTAGCATAGAAAATATTACTTACATTCACTAAACTATGCAGAGAAAGTATATTCATATAATCAAACTGTTTTATTTCAAAGCTGGTACTACAATATACCTCAGAAAATCAAATGGTAGATACGCAATCCTTTTTGCTTTTAGTACCCTGTTTGATCTAAATCAGTCAACCACTAAGAAGCCTAACCAGCAGCCTTTAGTCACCAGACAAAAACAAAGCATATAGGCAGAGGAAGAAGACAGCAAAGCTACACTGATTAAAATGCAGCTCCCATACTTATTACAAGTAGGATCAAGGTAACTACAGACATTATCTGGATTTGAAGGTGAAGAAAATTCTAGTTTTTACTTAGCTTAATGTTCTACTGCACCACTGCATGAAAAACATGTCACAATCAAGAGCTCATTTTGCAAAAGTACACTAATGATACCACTGCATATGATGTCCCAATGTAATCTACTCAATGCCAACTCAATTAGTAGATTAGGTTTGAAGTTAAAATATGAGTAATTTTAAATTGACTATAAAAATAGAAGTCCCATTCTCCAATGAGCCAGACAGTTCAGAAAAATTCCTTTTTTAAGGACTGTCAGAATACATCTCAATATAACCACACCACATGAAGCTCAAAATACCCAAAAACTTAGTGAAACTTTCTACTTTAGCAGGCAATACAAGTTAAAACCCACTTAGCTGAAACATCCAACAACTGAAATCAGCCTGGTCAGATAGCCATAATAATGACCCCTAAGAATTTCTTCTTAGTCAGTCCCAATAGGAAATAAGCAACCATACCAGTTAGACAGTACTGAGTTCCTTGAAAGGTGTACTAGAACAGAAAAGCATCATCTAGACCATGCAAAATCTGAGCCTCATGTTTTCTTTATCAGCATTTTAAAGTTTTGATAAAATCTATACACTGTATGTAAAAGCAATCTCAAGCTTCCTCTGTCAAGGTGAAAGCTAACAAATAAATACTCTGTGCCAGAAGCACAACATAGGACATTCTCAATAAAATTGATAATCAGAATGGTGGTGAAAAAATGTGGGTGCTACAATGTCCTTCCCACATACAGCAAAAGCAATTGATCTTACACTGCTCAACTTGAAGATCCTTATTATTCATTATTAGAACCAGGACTGTTCAGAGTTCATCAATTTCAAATGATCTTCAACTACTGCATGACTCATACTGAAGTTTATATACACATCTCTCTCTTAAAAATTTTCCAGATTCCTCTATATGTCTCCAACATTTCTATCACACATACTCGAATCTTAAAAATCCATACAACATTAGTTTTCAGTTAATACACTTGGAGCTACTTATAGGAAATAATGTAGAAAGCTGCATTTCTAAAGTATCTGTGTCAAGTTCTCTCAGGGATAAACAAATCCCCGTGGTTCTGATATCCAGGAGAAAAAAAGCTAAGTGGAATTACAAGTTAGAAACAAAGAGATAAAAAGATAACTTTTTTCAGCAAAAAATTCTAAAAATCCCAAAGCCCACAATGTTTTAAAAACTTCAGTGGAAAATGGAGACATTCTAACTCTGAGATAAATTTTATGATTGCACTACTAGCAAAGATATTCCAGCTGTATGATGTGCTCTTCTAAACAAACACATTTGTTTAGTTTATTGAAACAGCAAGAATAGAACATCAGAATTTCCATTCACAAGCTCATTTACAAGCTGATTAAACAGTGCCGTCTGTTTTCACGGATTAAATCAGGCCAAATATATTCAAGATTTTTATTACTGCATTTCAATAACCAGACTCTGCCACCTCTATTAAAAGCAAATTAATTGGGTTTCCTGCTATTTTGTTGGCCCATTTATAAGCAGTGGAGTTAGCTATCCTCAGATTTCAATCAGATACATAACTCTAAGGTTTTCCTTATATCCTTCTCCCTATCTTAGTCTCTTCATAGTTCAGTTTCATTCTGTACCTCACTGCAACAATCACACCTACGACAAACACAAAGGTTTAGTCAATCCAGGATGAAATTACTTGGCCTAAATAGAACAGTTGTTCCTTCCCATTTCAGAAGATACCAAATTTAGAATCACAATGTTGTCTCTTTATGAAAAAAGCTTTCAAGATACTATCTTCCTGAAGAATCTTGAAGTGGCCCTTCAGATACTATCCCAGAAAATAAGAATGCTAAACTTCACTTGCTGTGGTTAATAAACATGCATGCAATTAAATTCATTGTTCTTCCCTCAAAAATCCTACTGCAAACCTGAGAACTAATAAGTATTGTACTTGAAGCAGCCTTCTGTTTCCCAGTGCACCCAGTACAATGGACACACTTTGTTTGAGAGTTAAACACAATTATAACTCATAGCCAAAGCTGAAACCGAACTGCAGTTCTCTCTTTGTTACTCCAGTCCATACAGGGAAATGAGGCTTAGGACACAGGTTCAAATGTTGGGCCACTGCAATTGCTGTTGCTATCCAAAGAGAAAGCACTTTCTCCTTCTCCCTGCCATCTTCCCCACTTCTCTTACACAAACTTACTGCACCTCTCCAACTCTAACTGAACTTATTAAACAGAATTAGAGTAAGTAAAGGTTGAGAGAAGTGGTGGCCCACTCTACGTTACAGTATCTCACTGAGGAATTCAACAAGCACTGAAGTCAGCACAACACATGGGGATTATCAATGGTCATTGATAAAACAATCATCTTAATGTGAAATGTTTAATCTGAACACTACACACCCTTTACTCATTTAAGCATCTTTTTTTTTTCACTTTCAAAATGTATAAACATGAAATTCTGCAAGCATTAGGCATTCACTATGAACCATATTTCATCATGAAAGTGGACTCATTCACTAAAGCCATAATCAATGCATACTCCAACAGAATAGTCTGCACAGCCACATATGGAATTCTTAATAAATTAATACTGGTTACAGCTTAAGGTATGTGCAACTAAACTGCATGGGATTTATCCATTTGCCTCAAGCCTGACAGAATATCCAGAAAGGAATTTTTCTGCTATTTTTGTGCATTACTTTGTATTCATGGACTTCTTCATGCTTAGTGGGGTCAGAAGACATGAAGACCCTCTCCTCTCTCAGCACTACAAGTGTTAGACTGGCCCAGATGTCCAAGGACTAAATGAAGCTTAAAATCACATTCTATCTCTCCACCTAGCATAAGCTAAGCTCCTACACCCTCAATCAACAACATTCAGCTTCTCCCACTGCACTAAACTTCATAAAGCAAAACTCCCAAAAGCTAACCTAGAAGGAAAAAAAAGTTGTTTATGTCTATTCAAATAGCTAAATCTGCCTAACAAAGTCAGATGAATCCCTATGGATTGACACAGTATGGATTGCTACCAACGGTAACGAGAAAAACTCAGCAGCCCCAAATTGTTCACTAACAGAATAAAAATCAATCTAAGTAACCTCTCTAAGGAATTTCTTGACAAGTGATGAGCTTAAAAAGCACTGACAACACACAGAGAAGAATAAGGGATCTAAAACCCTTCCCATAATTATAATTTTCAAAAAAATACTAAGTCGTATGAAGCTAAGAATTTTTCCCTTTAACAGGAAAAGATAACCATATCAAAGGATGATCAGCAAAATTTCAAATGTAAGAAAAACAGACTTACAACTTCAGTTATATACAGAAGAGAACAATGCAGGTCAGAGAACAACCTGATAAGTAGCTTACTTCTTTGCAATCTATGTACTGTGACAACCTAAAGCATCTGAGCCACCATGACAAAACATTTAAACTTATTGTTCAAGATGCAGCATTAAGGAGACAGTCTAATCTTTAACATATGAAATGTTAAAGAACATTCAGAATGGTCTCTTCAGTGCTTTTGGATGAAGGAAATTCTTAAATTCGATGAAACATAGAACTTGAATTTTAAAAAATCAATATGCAATTACTAAGTATATCATTTTATTGCAAGTTATATCATGGGTATCAGTGTGCAGCAAATGTTATTTTAGGAAAATAATTATCATTAACTGTTCAGACGATATTAAGAGGGGCTTTTAAAAGATGTTAGCAAGTTTCTATTTAATGAAGCAACATAATTGAAAAATCTACTCTAGATAGTAACACTTGAGTCTACAATTCCAGAACATAATGTTACAAGAAAAAAAACAACTAAAGGCAATCACAATATAAGCAGGTGAAATGATCAAAATATTTTGTTTTGTCACCCAGGTAAAGAGCCAAAAAACATCAGCTAGATCTGTCTGCAATCAAACAATAAAGTACTATTTAACAACATCCTACCTAAAAGCAGCTTCCCAAAAGCAGTTCATTCCACAAACATCAGAGGGCAGCATCCAATAGGAATTCCAGAAAGATACAGACAAATTCTTACACCTAACAGAATAAGACAAAAATAACCTATATAAATGTTACTGATTTTATGGTAAAGTTAAATGACGTCTCCTAGCTCAAGCATAACTTGAACAGGTAATTATTTGGCAGAAAACTGGTTATGTAATGCAACTTGAATACAAAGGAGAAGGTATTAGATGTCAATCAGAATTTTTTAAAAGTAAAATGGTCCCATCCTTTAGCCTTTCCTCTTCATATGTTTTCAGAATGAGAAAAACAGAAGGGCTGAGAGTTTTGAGGATCCTCCTATGTTCTAGGCTTAAATTAAGGAGTGCATGGCAACACTTACTGCTAGAAAGAATGTCACCTTTTCAATACCTTTGTTTACTCAAAGCAGAGGAGCAACTGTAACTTTTCATTTTTGAGGTTACATTACCCATTTAACAAAATCCCTATTAATCTGTTACTCTAGTCAGTGCAAATGTGCAAATCTGATTTTTAATAAAAAACAGAACTTAGTAGCATCGAGGAATTCCATTGTTTCATCACAAATGGTTAATGCAATACAAAAATAATCACAACACTTCACAAGTTTTCTTTCTTCATACTAATAGCAAGACTAATAATTTATTGACTTGTGCTACACTAACAGCTAAAGAAAGAGCAAGGTTTACTACTTCACCATTACATTTTATGCAAGAGTAATATAGGAAATATTTTATAATAGAAACAAAAGTGTATATTTCAAAGATTCTGGTGAGAAAATCAACATCAAGAATTATGAACTGAAATGAGTAAGCACAATATTGTAAAGCAAGAGATACTCTTGAGTGACCTTCTCTGCTCCCTGCCCTGGTGATACAAAGCCAGTAGTGTTTATTCTCCTTTGAAGGTTAGTATCTGTGAATGAAAGACATGTGCAAGAAGAAAACTGACCAAAAGCTGCTGATGAAAAGGAATTTAAGGACTATAGCTCAGAACTCTACTGAAAGTTGGCTTTGCAAGTTTGAAATTAATCAGTATCATCCTGGTAATGTAATCTGAAACCTGCAAAGGCCAATGTTTGGCAAACACCAGACAATAATAGCTTAACATAGCATCAAAGAATGTCAAGCTGTGTAATTTCTACTTTTTCTAACACTTAAGAAAAACTACCTGATAAACACAGTGTTTCACAAAGCCTCATTTAAGTGCTGTGGGGGATGGTGTAGTTCTTTGGTAGATGACAGGAAATCCTTGTATTCTGCAGATAAATGTGTTTGCAAGAATTTTCAAGTAATTTTATTTCATGACTTAAGAATGCTCTCCACAAATAAATATCTAGGTACAAAAAATGAAAATATAGGCTGCAACTCTATTTCAGGGATGTCTGCACTACTCTTTACCAAAGTATAAAAACCATGAGCTCTCTCTACCAGATTCTTTCTTATATTACTCTTCATGGCTTTTGATGTTTTATAAAAACTTCAAGGCACATAAGGTCTTGCACTTACACGAAGAACAATTTTCATGATCTCTACTATTAGCTTTTCGAAGTAACTGCTTCTCATTACTTTTAGGATAAACTAATAGACAATGTCTCCAAAAGAGTTTTCTGGTTTGGAAGACTATTATGTTATTATTACAGGGAATTCCTCTTCCAATTGTCAACGAGTTTTCTTAGCTCTCTTGAGAATTACCCTACCCAAACTACCAAGGCAAATCTGAAATAATGGCTAAGTAATTTCTCCGACACATTAGGCATTTCCAACATTCCATATAGCACAAGACTATCAGCATTGAGTTTGATTCATAAACAGCAGGTTTAAAACAGGATACATAGGTATGCAATTTACCTAATGTTAGCTCAAGACATTCTCCTGTCAACAGCAATTTCTCTCAATTGACCACATGTTACCATATTCTCCAAAGCTGTTTTATACGAAGAATTAAGAGACTTGAATAATTGGACATTTTCTTCTCATCACTCACAATAAGGTCAATAAAAAGCCACTCATTTTTTTACTTGAAATAAAATTTGATGAAAGCTTGGACTACAAACACTTGCTTTACACAACTAGAGAGATGCACTGTACCTGTTCACAAACAGGTACAATCACTGTGACCTCAGAGAGGTTACTAGTCAGACAGGAAAGTCACCTTCAGTACTACAGAGGGATATTTTGCTCACATCTATTATTGTTATGTGATTAAAGGCCAGTCTCCACAAATAGAAAGTGGAAAATAATGTCAGGTAAAACAAACTAAGCAATGCACATAGAGTACCTTACACAGCTCTGATTCACAGAGGCAGAGAGCCCATGAGCCACCAGCCTAGATAACAGGAGAGACTCTCCAGGCCAGTTTACCAACTGCCTAATGGGGTTACTGCCTGAAAGGGTGTAGGACTCATTGTGGGATCAAAGGAGAGGAGGAAGGAGGAGACAAAAAACACAGAGAAGACAAGAAGGTCCAGTCACATGTGAAGACTTCTGTTTTCCTGGATGACAGGAGTGGCTCTATTCCATCTGCACATACAGAGGACAAAGTGCCTGCAAACGAGAAGATGGCCACAGATCCTAGGGGCCCACGAGCCTGCAGTGCCAGGGACTGGAGAGATGTGTGTGCACACAGCGTGGGGTGTGTGCATGCTGGTGCACAGAACCATCAGCAATCAGATCAGCCTGCAAGCAGAGCAACAGGCTCAGGAGCCAGGAGTCAGACAGGCCACAGGACTGGCCCAGACTGCAGAGAACAGCGAGTCAGAGCTACTGAAAAACCTTTCTCTTACCTAGCCACAAGAGATTAGGGTCTGAGGGATGACAACTGGAAGCACCAGAAAGTCTGAGCTGGCCACCTGGGGTTTGAGGAGTGGTTAACGTTTAAGGCTATAGATAAGGACCAGCTATCCAAAAGACTCGCTTTCATGAAGTAATCCTGCAGCCAGTTGCCACAAGGCTAAGGCCAGTAACTGGAAAGATCCAGCACATTCATCTGTACAACATGTGTCTGCACATCCAAGAGGGTGTGAGTACCAGAAAAATAATTGGGGCTGCAAGCCTCAAGGATTCACACACTCAGGTCAGCAACAGTGGAGGCCAGAGGATCAGCAGCCTGTTCACGGATGGACCAAGTGTCTAAGGCCAGTTACTGGAGGGATCCACCTTACATACATTTATGTATTTTTCATTAAAACCTTTTACCCTGATCAGTCAGAGAAAGGAGCAGGATCAGGACACTTGTTTGTGGTTGTGCAAGCACTGTTTCATGTGTGCTGATCTCTGTGGCCACCCATGTGTGTATGCACTAAGAGCCTATGATCCCACTGGAATAAATGCCGCGCTTTGCTACTGCCTGGACCCAGGAACACGGAAATGCAGCAGCCTTGCCTCCATCACACTACTCGGCTGGACATATCCTAAACCTTCCACTGTCAAAAGTATTAAAAAATAGAAGAAATGTGAAGTTTCAAAAAATCACTGGTGTTTATAGACAAGCATTCTCAGTGATCTGTTTGCTAATTCAAATAATCTCTCCCTTAAGCAACCAGACATTTCTTAACACCTTTATCAGTCATTCTAGCTTCAACATCCTGGGGTAGTAGAAATGTTAGTATTGTAGACACAGAAAAGGTCTATTTCTGAAAACTTTTCAGAATGAAAAGACAATTTCAAATTAGTGTGTAAAATACACAGCACTGCATAAGTAGCAGTCATGAAGACTGAGGCCCTGTGCTCAGGCAAGTCAAGTTTTAACCATAAGAAATCCCTCAACAATCAGTGATAACCTCCTTTTTTAATGGAGACCATGTCAGAAATACATTTCTATCCATGTGGCATCTTTTGTAACTCCACAGCAAACTTAGTAGAATATCCAAATGGTGAGGGGGGTGGCCCTGATGACTATGTTCCTGCCATTCCTTTCATTAACAACCTAAGTTTCATCAACTGCATGAACCAACCAATACAGACTAATGTCTCTCCTACAGCATAGTCCAGAAGTGCAGCAAAACAGGAAGGATGAATTTCCTTTTTGCCCATAATCACACAGAAGTAAAAAACTGGGATGATAAGATGTTTAATTCAACTCCCAAATGCACTAAGAATTCCTAATTCTCCTCAATAGCTCTTTCTGAACATTTGCAGCAATACCACGAATTTGTTATGACATATCTTGCCATAGAAGCAATGGTTTTATTAGACAGGAGATAGTCAATGCAATGCTAGATGTCTGATACCTAAACATTTTAACTGGAAAAATCTTGTTAACTTTTCATTGCTTCACAACATTCCTATGAAATGTAATATTTGCTGGTCAAATGTTTGTCAAATGCAGCAGTTTTCAAATTAATTTTCAACTTCAAATCATTCAACGTTTCCCCCTGTTAAGTTTACCTCATATTTTTAAGTTCTTTGACAGGTTCTGGACCAATTTCTTAAAATAAGAATAGAGGAGAAGCAAACTGGTGAAACTGCTGGTTAATCTCTGATACTGATGAAAACAGCTGTGTACAGGCCAAGGAGAGAACAAGCTACCTGTCACAATGACCCTCCTCTGCTAAGCTTGTGGATATATTTTTGTACCCTTTCCCATGTGCTATAATCCACTTAACTCTCCCTCTGCCAGAACAGCTAGAGAGCAAGAGACCAGTACAATCAAACATCAGTGCTGCACATAGCAGAAAGGTATGGCTGGCAGCACAAAAATGCTGAACTACAGTGTAAGGGAAACACTGACCTCACTAAATTCACAGAACTGACAACAGACTGATTCCTTCTGTGTATCTCAAAATTGGTATTAGAATAGCATTTTTTGGACCTGAATAGAAAGATAAACATCTTCTGCCTAACTGAAGTAGCAATATTGACAAAATATTGCCTTTGAGGGAGTCAGCAGCTCCTCTCAGTTTTGTTTCATCTGCAAACTTGTTAAGTATCCCTTCCAGTCCTGCATCCAAGGCATTTATGAAGATGTTTAGCTACTAAATTATTAAAGCGTTCTTCAGCTGTTTATATCAAGTCTCAAGATACAAGCCTTTAGTCCAGAGTAGCATTTGAAACAAACAACCCCTCACCAAACTGATTATCCAATAAATTCCTGTGAATATGATGTTTGTTGAAGGATCCTGCCTCAGCCTGCAATTCTAGTTTCAATGCGGTACTTCCTTTTAAATTATTTTCTTCTTAAACATCCCATCACCACTGTTAAATTCTTTCAGGTGTAATATTCCAAAACATTATTCAAGGCTTGAAATTTTTATGTTTACATGTTTCCAAAAACTACCAGAAAATCCAACATCTCCCTCCCCCATCCCAGAGCATGATCAAGCTCTTCCTGCCCTTGTGGCATACACCAAACTAGACTATTCAGGCAAAGAAAACACTTCTTGGCTAAAGAAAACAGAAAAACACTGCTGAGTGCATGAATGCCTTCAAGATGATAGTTAGATTTGCTTTGCTGAACTGTATTTTAAAGTTATCAGTGAACACAGGTGAAGCAACCCATTTGTGAAAGTTACTATTAATGCATACAAAATGTTAAACTTAAGGATTAGAAAGTGATCTAAATGCAATTTACTCTGTAAGGTTATTCACCCTTCAGGATATTATATGATCACAAGACAGAAGTGGGCATAAAACAGACAGGTGGCCATAGCACTGTGTGAATGCACATAGTGAAGAAGTAGCTGATGTTTAAGAACTGAAAAACACCAACACATTCAGCAAGATGCATGTGTCACTTACAAAAGCAAATGTAATACAGTTTAACACTCGAGAATAATTTACAAATGCATCTAAAGGAACATTCAGTCTTAACAGCCAGCGGAGAGAGTTCTTCCTTAAACAAAAGCCTTTTAGAGTCTGACTCACAAATAAGTTTGGCACATGCACTTTTTGCACAAACAGCATGTTTCAATAACTTATAACAGGGGATGCTTACCCTGAGCCTTCAGTTTGGCAGCAGTTTATAGGCAAAGAATTCCCACATAAGTGACAATGGACACCGATTTTACAGGGAGATATGCCCCCACAAAACTGTATGCAGTGGAATTATTTGTGACACTTGAGATCTTTAGAAAAGAACTTTCTCAGTTAGTAAAACTTTTCTATATGACAAGACAGGGCAGATTTATATCTCGTCTGATATCACTGCAGCAAGAAGCTTCTTGCACCTTGTTGAGGTTCTTCCCCACTCATATTTTAAAACCACACTTTTAGAACAAATACTAAAACAGTATAGCTTTTAAAATAAACTTGGAATTTCTTTTTCTTACTAGCAGTATGATGCTGCTTAATGTCCTTTCAGTGTTTCATAGTACAAATCATTTATTAACATTATCATCTTCTACCCAACAAAAGTTTGCTTCATTTAAACTGCATGTTTTCTTTAGTGAAGCAAAAATCATACATACGGCTTTTTTCATCGTATTTTTATTTAGAAATAGTAAACTTCAACCAGTCAGAAGGAGTTTTTAATCGTGAGCTAGAAGAATCTGTATTAACTTGAACTAAAGAAAAACACGGGGGAAAAATTCTTTTAAGTAGTTACACCAGTTGAAAGCAGGGTTTCACATTTCAGCTGACTCCACCCCTAATAATTCAGAATGCTGTTCCACGGTATTTTAAGATTGTTAAGTCAGAGCTTGTCATCCTGGCGTCCTCCGTAAGTCCTTTACAACTGCATCGACACTTTCACAATTACATGATGAGGCAATACAGAGCGCTGAGTTGGCCAAAATCCAGGTAGTTTTCAGGCAGGTCACCGCACCAGCTGAACTCACTCGTGCGCTCAGAGCACAAGGAAACATGGACTGGGGGCGCCAGAGCTTGTACAGCACTGGGAAGCCAAACCAATAAACTCACTTTGCTTTAAACTGCTGTAAAACCAGGGCAGAGGTAGAGCTAAACTGACCCAGAATGGTCTGGTCCTAATTTTTCCTCCATTTCAGCAACAGATTTCTTATCACTCCTCTTTCCCTGGCTTTAGGACTCCGGTAGCCACAGCTGAACAGGATTATGAAACTATAATCTAAAGGAAAACTAGTAATTTCCATTCCATAACCTCACTTACCACTTGGCCGCATTAAAATTTCTGCTGACAGAGGGAACAGAACTATGCAGAGTGTGAGATGCTCGGATATGCACCCCTGTAATTACAGAACTGAACTCACTGGTTTCTGTGAGAAGACTGATTGTATTAAGGTACCCCAAAATAAAGCTCTGCTTCACTGAAGTTACAGTTGAAACTCATAAAGTTACTAAGTTTCAGACCTGAAGGAGCACCGTGAAATTTTCTGCTTTTGGAAGAGGGAAACGCAATCCTCGTTGCTTCACTCGCCCCGTCCCCCCAGGCAGCGGCCAGGGACGGGCTCAGCGCCGCGGGGCCGCGCACGGGGCCACTCAAAGTTTTGTTTGTTCAAGGCTTTAAGGCTTCCCCGGCCCGCGGGACGCCGGGAGGGAGCGCACGGAGCCCCCACCGCCCGCTGCCCCGAAAGCGCCTCCCAGGCCCCGCTCCGCCCGCGGCCGGGACGGAGCCCGGCGCGCTCCCAGCCCTCCCCGCAGGAATGCGGCAGGAACCGCCGCCCGCGCCATCCCCGGCCCCGCGCCGCGTACCTGCCGCTCCCCGCTTCGCCTCGGCCCGCGCTCCCCGCCTGCCGCCGGGCGCCGGGCGTGGCGGGCTCTCGGGCCTGCCTGTCGCGGCCGCCAGGCTGCTGCTCCAGGGAGAGGGCCAGCTGGCTGAGGCCGTAGAGCAGCGAGCAGACGGCGCAGCCCAGGCACAGCAGCGCCACCCGCGCGAACCGCCGCATCCTCCCGCCCGGCGCGGCTCGGCCGGGCGGGCCGGCGGCTCCGGCAGCTCCACGGGCGCGGCGGCGGCGCGATCCCAGCGCGGGCCCGGCGTGCGAGGGGCGGGCAGGGGCGGGCCCGGGGCCCGGGCCGGGCGGGCCGCAGGGCGGGGCTGCAGTGCCGCCCACTGTTTATTTCCTCGGAAAGTGAAAAAAGCCACCGCCCCGTTTTCCCGCTGCATCCCTCCCTCCACCGCAGCTCTGTGCTCACCCTGGTCTCGTGCCCGTTCAGGCCTCCCGAACATCGCTCCCTGGGAAAAGTCGAGACACGAAATAGCCAAAAGTAGAGACAGTGGCAGCCCCGGTCTGTTCCGCACCTTGAATCCCGTGTACAGTTTTGAGAACTTCAATAAAAGAGTGTAAAGCTGTGAAAGGGTGTGTACCTTCATTAAGGGCAAAAGTGGGGCTAAAGCTCCCTCAAAATGACACTATTCCCCCGCTCTCAAGGTTTTTGTTGCACTAACTTTCCCTGTGTGAAAGCTTCACAGCTGCTTCTGCACAAGGATATTCTATACGTATGAATATCTAAAGGGAAGGTGCCAAGAGGATGGAGACGAACTCTTCTTGGTGGTGCCAAGCAATAGAACAAGAGGCAGCAGGAGAAACTGGTACTCAGGAAGTTCCATCTGAATGTGAGGAAGAACTTTACTGTGCAGGTGACCGAGCACTGGAACAGATTGTCCAGAGAGGTTGTCGAGTCTCCCTCACTGGATATTCCAGAACCGTATGGACACAGTCCTGTGCAATGTATTCTAGGAGGAGACCCTGCTTGAGCAAGTAGGCTGCACCAGATGACCCACTGTGCTCACTTTCAACTTTACCCATTTTGTGATATTCCCACTCATTCCTTAGGCAGCTGAAGTTACACAGATGTCCCTTCTCCTTGTATAGACACAGTCAGAGCATGTAAATTACTTTGGCCTCCAGCCCTCTTCCCACCTCTGGCCCTGGCACACAGGTGACTGTGTGGCACACAGGAGCAGGTGGGTGCTCCTGGGACAGGGAGATGCTGGACCAGAGAAGCTTGGAGAACTGAGCCCGAAGGATTTGTTAGCAGTCACTAGCAAAGTGACTCACCAAGTCATGCTTCTGGACAACAAAAGGTAGGGCTGGGAAGCGGCAGAGGAAATAACAGCTATGCATTCTGCTAAATAGGGGGAATATTGGTTAGGTTTCAGCTGATTCCAACACAGTAGTACATCCTCTCTCTCTAGCCCAGACCATTGAGCAAAAACCTAACAGCTAAACTAACCTATACTATTGCCAAGGTAAGTATTTTAAAGTCATCAATCAGGGCTGCTCCCTCATCTTCTGACACTGGTTTAAAAAATATATATAAGTTTGGAATAATTCTGCATACTTTTTTGTCCTTACAGCGCATTTGTCTCACTTTTTTTCTATGGACTAGAAACATCCTTTTTTAAAAATAAGTGATAATATCTCCATTCAGGACCCTGCATTTTAAGAAAAATGCCAACATGATTTCCAATAAACCATAAAATATAGTTCTGCTATACTTTTTGTGGTCTAAGGATGTATGTTACATGTGAATGTCCATAAAACCTGAGCCATAGCCTACTGCTGTTCTTGGCTGTGCTTGAAAGAAGGGGAAAGCAGGATGCCAGCTGGCGACAGTGGTAGCTGGAAGAGAACTATTGCCAAAATTGTTCATAACCTCCTCCTCAAAATAAAAAAAAAAAAAGAAATTAGGGGAAAAGGTGGCCCTCAGAAAATATGGGATGCTCAACTCTATTTGCAGTGGAGATACTGGGATTATTATTAGGAGATACAAACAGGGAAATCGAGGCTGAGAAAAAAAACAGAATGTAGAATCAAGAGAAGTAAAGAACTAGGGAGGATGAAGAGAAATCAGGGCCAAAGATGGCAAGATGGTGATGGGATAGTCATAGATGAAATGGCAAAGGATATGTAAAGAGAACTCTGGAAAGTGATTACTGGCTTGCACTGCAGGAAGAACTAGCTCTGAAAGCACCACTCAAGGTCCTAACTGCCCCTTCTGTTCTGTGTTCCTCAGTGCTTTCTGCCACAGCCTGCCATTCAGCTTCCCTGATTTTGTCTTTGTGCTCAAAATCAGGTTCATTGCTCCCATTGCATATCTACCTATCGACCTGTGTCATGAATTCTTGCATTCTCCCACTTCACAGCACCCCACATACGCTGTCAAGTCCATATGGCAGGGCATGAGTAACTCAGAGACATGAGAGTCAGCGTAGACAGATACAGTGGAGTAGTTACTGACAGCAAGCTTAAAAGCAGAGACCACTTATTCCCTGCTGAGGTGTGACACCTGTCTTTTAGGTGGAAGAGTGTTCCAGCTAGGGAAAGAGGTCTGAAGAGTGTTAGAGTGGCACCAAGAATGAATGTGGCAGATGGGTAGTAATAAAGGTTTCATGCTTCAGAAGAAGAAATTACATTCTTAGAAGAGAAAACAATAAAAAAGGAGTGCTAAAGAGAGGTGACATAGGAATATATATTTTTTTTTTATTATTATCAACCATGTCATTACCCAAATATGAATTTAAGGGCTTCTCTTCAGTCAGTGCTGTGAATAATTAATGAATGAGAATGTATCTGCAGTGCTCTAAAAATATAACTAAGGCAAGGTCAGAGAGAAAGTGTCGTTGTTAAGCTCTCTGTTGCTATTGGGGAGAAAAAAACGGCTGAACTTACACACAAGGTTTTTTTCACACTGCAAAATCTGTCCATTTAATCTATGAGTTGGTCTGATAAAAGATAAAATGCTTCTTACTATGAACTTGGCCTTGTGAGTAAGGGAGATAAACAAAAGTAACTGAAATGCCACAGTTAAATTGTATCACTGAGAAAAAAAATTATCAGATGGTATATAATAACCCAATTCTGTTTTTAAATTCTTTAATAACAATGTATCTTTATGACTCACCATTAATAGTTTATGAACAATATGTAACATTTTATGCTACAAGGTCTTTAAATAACTAAAAACATGAAGAGTAACAATCAGATACAAATTCTCTCCTTGTATCAATTATTTTAAATATTTAAATCCTTTTCTTGACTAGAATTTAGCTACTTAGCCCTGGTAACTTTTGTATCTTTAGTATACAATTCTATTTACTACATCCAGAACTAGCTCAAACCCAGAAAAAAAGCTATCTTACTAAACTACAGGTGTTAAATAAGACAATTTGAAAAAAAAATCAGCATCTGATACTTCTGCAAGTGTGTTCATAAGGGTCATAAGAGTAGCCACTGTGAGCCAGAAAAGGAAAACAACATTCTAACAACTCATTAGATCGAGAAAAGAAAAGAAAAGAAAAGAAAAGAAAAGAAAAGAAAAGAAAAGAAAAGAAAAGAAAAGAAAAGAAAAGAAAAGAAAAGAAAAGAAAAGAAAAAAAAGAAAAGGAGTCTACTCAGATGCATTTCTGTCATTCCCCCGGTTTAGTTCTTTCACAAAATTAAACCATTAATTAAGTTGGTAAAGCAATAAGATTTTGTGCTGATAGATTTGTGTCAATACTGCCATTTATGAAGACCAGTAAGGGTTTTTCAATGCAAAGACACTTTCTTTGATGTTCACGTGCCCTTTCATACAAGCTGCAGTGTCAGCACTTGGCTATGATAGACTGCAGGGTTGGGTAAGAAGGAAGACACTGCTTTGCTGCCATGTGTTGTACATATGGTATCATCAGACTTCTTGGGGCAATGACCCTTTGCTTTTGCTGCCAGATATCACTTTTTTCCCTGCCTATTACCATTTAAGAAAAAGACTTAGTCTGGTAAAACTGCCTTCCACTCTTATTGCATCTACCCCTTCAAATTTCCTATAAAAACAAACATATAAACCCAAAAATTCTCAAAATCAACTTTTATGGGTAACCAAAATATTACCTTCCCCCATCCTTTTCCTATTTAGCCCTCATTGTTTAGCATTGTAGTGTGTTTAAGCAGGAGTGTAGTGTGTTTAAGCTCCTACTTCAAGCAGGAGCTTAAAATATTTTGCAATTATTGTTGATAATTACAATAACACCCAAGGACAACAGAAACAGGAAGAATATTTAGGACAATAGTGCACAAAATTAAGTAAGCTGCCTTGTAAACTGTTTAGGAAGTGGTGTAATACTTTGCAGATTTCCTAGTTTCTTCTAATTTGAATAAATTTCTTCATCAACATTACTTTTCAAAATTTATTTAATAGTTCCTCTCTGAACAATTTTAAGTTATTAACATTAGTCAAAATACTTCTATCATCCCTCTTAAGAAAGTTCAGATTTCATGCTCTAAATCAGTATGCATCTATATATGTAGACTTGCACAGTATTTAGTAGTTGACTACATTAAAAAAGCAGAATGAATACTTTCTAGGAGCACAAAGAAAATTTTCTTTTTATCTTTTTTTTCAATATTTGTGTGTCAAGTGCTTTTTTTTCTGTAAAGATTACTACATTTGGAGCTCCCACACATCAGTCCAGAAGGGATTCTCAATGTTGGGCATTTGTTTCTATGCATCATCTAAAATTTTCCAAAGACTGGACCTGGCAAGGGTATAATAAAGAGGAGATGGGTGACAGCCAAGACGGCTTTACTAAGTGCAAATCGTGCCTGATGAATTTGGTGACCTCCTGCAGTGGGCTTTGAATGCTGACAAATGAGGGAAGTGCAGAGATGTCATATACCTGCACTTGTGCAAAACATCTGAAACTGTCCTACACAATATCTTTGTCTCTAAACCAGTGGTTGATGAGAAGCTCAACATGACCCAGCAATGTGTGCTGGTAGCCCAGAAAGCCAAACATGTCCTGAGCTGCATGAAAGCAACGTGGCCAGCAGGGCAAGGGAGGGGATTCTGCCCCTCTACTCCACTCTCATGAGACCCCACCTCTAGTACTGCATCCAGCTCTGGGAACCCCAACATAAGAAGGACATGGACCTGCTGAGAGAGTCCAGAGGAGGGCCATGAAGATGACCAGAGGGCCTCTCCTGTGAAGACAGGCTCAGGGAGAGCTGGGCTTGTTCAACCTGGAGAGACTGTCACAGACAGTCTCTGGGGAGACTGTTACATAAAGGGGCCAACAAGAGAGCTGGAGAAGGACTTCTTGCAAGGGCATGTAATTGGTAAAACAAGGGGGAATGGCCTAAATCTGAAAGAAGGTTTCGGTTTAGGTTAGATACAAGAAAAAAAAAACTTGCTATGAAGATGTAGAATACCAGAACAAGTTGCCCAGAGAAGCTGTGGATGCCCCATCCCTAGAAGTGTTCAAGGCCGGGCTGGATGGGGCTTTGAGCAAGCTGGTCTAGTGAAAGGTGTCCCTGCCCATGGCAGGGTGGTTGGAACTAGATGACCTTTAAGGTCCCTTCCAACCCAAACCAATCTGTGATTCTTTGATTTGTGTTTAAAGTAATTTGGAAAGAGTCAAAGCAAACTTACTTATTTATGCAAATTTGTACTGTACACAAAAAACATAGAAATAAGGCAACCATGGCTGGTTTTTACTTGTTTATTTATACATAATAATACCTAAGTTTAAAAGTCCTTATTGTGTCCTGCTGTTGTTTGCTACAGCATCGGGTATCTTGAGTCCCAGTACCCAGGTCAGGGTTTTTCAATTTCTACAATATATTTTTTTATCTCTAATAGAAAAAAAAAATACAAGCAGTAACCACGTGCAACTGTAACCGCAATATGCCTTGAAAGTTCAATTTTTAAGATTAAATGTATCAAATAATCTGAAAGTAGTTATCGAAGGTATTTTTTACCTTTTCCATTTCACAGTAACAGTGCAGATTCCACACAGTGAATTTATTCTACTTGTACTATGTTATCCTATTCACTTTTTTTAAGATCCTTGAAATGAATGCATTAGCCTAGGAAATATTCAGACCACAGACAAAAAAACATTGCTTTTGGTTTTTTTTTTTCATATTTGATTTACAATTTTTATGCATTTTATTATTTCCAATCAAAAAGGGCCACATGTCTTAGAAAGCAAAACTACATCTAGCAAACAGCTAAAATGAAAAAAAAATTTACATGACAACTGCCAGCTGTCCTTATAAGTGGTAACAGAGGTATAGTAGAGTTGTCAGGTCCTTAAAAGCCATTCAGCAGTGCAAGCCAGATGATACACTGGAGCCAGTAGCTCATATTTTGAAATGCAAAAGACAACAGATGGTCATTCAGTAAGGAGGCATTTTGGAAAGTAGTCAATCAATCAAACCAGGTAGTGTTGACTGACTTTGCCAATTTATTTACCTTTTTATTTTGTTCATCTGTATCCTGGTTTTACTCCCCCTTCAAGCAGAATTTTACATGTAAACTGATGTAGAGACAATGTCAGAGATAGAGAAATAAAATCCTACTGTTTGTCTCCACATTTTTCTCTAAGGGTTGCTCAATTTTTATAAATACAAATTCAAAACCATGACTGCTTCAAAAGCAGTCAAATGTGGTAGTTTAAAGCATTTAGTACTTGAAGTATGAGGAAGAAGAGGTATGACACTAATATCACCCTCTTTACTGCTTCTTTTAACACTGAATAGAACAGCCACATCACAGACAAATGCCTAAGGTACCCAGCACTCTCACATTGGTGACAGCCTTGGTCATGCCTGAAGCTCACTGAAGTAACTACTGTGAGCAGTCAGCCTGCGCTGTGCTACCCTGTGCAGCCCTGGGGTGAGCAGACATTACACTGCCTTATCTATGGTGTCAACTGGATTGTTCTCAGACCATCCCGCTGCACGAGGGGCAGCAGAGCCAGTGAGTAGTCAGGATATTGTGCAGTGCTTCACTCTGAGCCTGAAACACCCAAAGTAATTTGAAGTTCTGCTAACTCAGGATTGTACTTATGCATAACTTAGCCTTCCTTTGCCCATCTTTAATCTGTAACTTTATAAATTTAGTTTGCACTCTTTATTTTTTTTCAGGACAAGAAAGGGTAAAATAAAATTGGACACTGTCCTAAACTATCTCCAGGCACCGGGCCCATATTTGCGGGGAATGCTGTGATCTCCCATGGCTGCCAAAACATTTGTGTGGAATTTAAGAAATTTGTTTTGATCTTCAGACACATAATTGTGTAGCAGTCTTGCCTAACGGTCAATAGCAGAAAGAAATGAATAAAAGGGTGATAGAAGGGCTTAACAAGGCTCTCCTCCTTTGAATCCCTTCTGTTCTTGCAAAAGAGATGAGTAAGTAAGACTAAATTAGACTCCTTTAATTAGTGACAATAGCCCTATTCTGGTATCTGATGCCAATTTAGTACTTCTGCTAGTACCAAATTTGGTCATTACATCAACAGTTTCCCAACACTTGCTGCCTCCATTTGAGGATTTATGCCCAATAATGGCACGGTGGCATCTAAAGCATTCTGCACCCAAGGAGGTATCAGTCCCACATTCTGCCTCCTTGGAGCAGGGATGAGGTCCCATACTCATGGCTGACACTTCAGTTACCTGCTACACCAATGGGAAACTCCGATGGTCTTTGCAAGAGAATCAGCTTCTTTCACGAATGCCTTGTAAGACCTTTGCTCATGCTGCAAAGCAACACAAATGACAAATACATAATTCAGAGAACTGAACACAGGAACCGCAGAATTGAAGATAAATTGAGAGAACCCACACAGACCATAGCTTTATAAATTGCTTCAGTAGCAAAGTACAGTTCTTACATACAATGAAATGAAGTTGTAGACAAAGACCCCTTCTCAAATTTCTTACCTCATTTGTTACCTTAATTTGCAAGCATGGATGCTTTCATACTTTCTTGCTTCAGAAGCAGTACTCCCAGGAATATCTCACCTTCCATCATAACCAAAAGCAGTAACGAATCATCTCTGCCAATAAATTAGCAGAGGCTTCTTGGCATTTTGAGATCAAATTCCAAAAGTCTGCTATTTATCCCTGAATTGCTGACTTGTATTTCTTGCACTTTCTCCTAGACAGTACAAATAATACATTCAGAAAGGGGTTCTGAACAATTTAATAATTAACCATTTTATTGTAACACACCCTAAGTATCACCAATGCCAGTCAAGATTGTAGTCCACTTACATTAGTTTTCACCAAAAATACTTCCTTGTCAGGTTGTTCACAGGCAAGTATTAATTTATTCCTGGGAAAGGCATTTCAATGTGTGTCACTATTCTAGGCATCAAAAACATCTATTGATGCGCCTCTGAAACCAACAATATGTCATCAATGTGAAATAACTATAGGGATGTAAATTTTTAAACAATTTCATTATCATTAACTCTGTAACATTTATCATTTAAAAAAATAGTCTTTCCACTGTGATTCCTTCTTCTTCTTTCTTCCCAGACACTTCCCCTCAGCTTTCCTGCCAAGCTTTCAGAATTTTAAATTGTTTAATATGGTCTTTGAACTGAGGTCAGGAAGAGGTCAGTTGGATGCAGTATCCCAATGGGTTACTATACGCTTGTCTAAACGCAATGTATGGTCATCGTTAAAGGAGTGCTAAGCAGGAATTGAACAGAGCTTACTAGACAGAAAATCTGCAACATCTCATGATGCAAATTGTTCTTTCTGACTGCTACACAGAGACCTTTTAAGTAGATCAATACACTATGATTTTCTTAGAGTACTTTTAGATTTTTTAAATTAAATTTCTGTATTTTAAAAAATTTTAAAAAATTACAACCACACAAGTTCTTTCATTCACAGAGATGTTTATTTTTGTCTTCAATGTTTGTAGGGAATACGATTTCACTACAAAAGTGTCTCAGAGAAACTCCATTCAAAGTCTAGGCTTAAGAATGAAGGGAAAATATACTTTCAGCTGTACCAGTCCTGAGCAAAGTTTAAAAAAAAAAATTAAAAAAAAATCCACTAGAGATAGGAAGCAGCACCAATTAAACCAGAGGGCCTCTTACTGATATCTGCTCATGCTTTTTTTTTCTGCTTGAGAATTGGTAAAAACTTAGGTAGGAAAAATTACTTTATTAGAATGCGCACATAAGATTCACAGTCCCAATCTCTCACCAAATACTACCCTTTCTTAAATAGTTAGAGTCTAGGGCCTCAGTTTTACTTTCCATTAAGTAGTCAGGACTGCTAACAGCAAGACTGTTGCCCCCATGGTGTAACATTTTCTCTTACTCAAAGTGGTAAATAAATATTTATTTAATATACTCCTTTTAATAAATATTTATTTCCTATCAATATCAAGTTCCTGAAAAGTTACATTGTTCTTAGAAGTATACTACTTGTAGCAGTTATAAAACTTCTGATAACATCAGGTCTCAAAACAATTCAAGTGGCTTACAATCTGTCTCGTTCCAGTGAAAGGATTTCAAGCCATTGGTAACACTCGGTACTTAATAGTTGGTTTATCCAGGACATTCAGATTCAATCTGACAAAGTAAATACTTCTAAGAGTCAGAACAGAAAAGGCACTTACTCATTTTGGGGAAGACACCTGGCAGGTAAGATTTTTATTTTCAAAATAACAAGCCCTTTTTCTAATAATAAAACCTTTAAAAAACTATCTGGATAAACATAATCCCTATGAACAAAACCAACTTAGGTACCCCTTCCCTAGAAAGGTAATACTGTCCTTGACTGAGAAACTGAGAAATGTGAAAGCATCCAAAAATACTCACAAGTTTTATTCACTTCTGTGATATTCCAGTAGACCATCACAATTGGCTAGAAGAAAAAGTCTCCTCCAAATAATGGATGTTTTACAAACTGAAAGCCTCAAAAATTTCTGGACTGTTTTTTATTAGGTATGTGTATCATCAATAAAATGTAAGATTACATTGGTTACAACCAACAACCTGTGACTTCAACCAGAGGAGTAAATCTTTTATCAAACTTCCCTGCAATTGAATCATTGCCTCAGTGATGCTCCGTGTAAGGCACTTAGTAAACTTTAAGAGCATCTGACAGTACTGTTGGTAGTTTTGATCTGTTTGTGAGGATGCTCTAACAATGCTTCAAGATTAACAGGTTAAGGTGTGGAATAATCACTGAAAACAGCCATATGAATTACTGGCCACAAAACTCTTCAGAAGCCACATCCATTCTAGTCTAGGTACTTACCACCCTTGCAACATAAAGCTATCCTTTTCTTAGCAGTCCAGGAATTAGACCCTTTAAAATTGTGTAGTAGCTAATTGTATGAGAGGAATTAATTTTGTTCCTAACTCTTTCATTAAAACTTGCGCCCTTTCAATAAATAACCTGTATGCAAGAGTGAAATTTTCATGGTATTTGCTATTTAATTCACAAAACCCTGCATCTTTATGCCAAATGTCACTCAACCAAGAATCATCAAGAATTATAAAGCAAGACACACCTCTAAGAAGCTTGCGTGTTGCCTACTTCCAATACAGCACACAGAGAAAGGAACACTAAACAGACAAAAAAGACAAAGAAGCCATTATATGGCTCTCCTAGGGACTATTCTGAAAATACATTTTCTTTGTTTTTCCTTACCCCCTCCCTTATTACTATTTTTGTTGGACTGAGGGTTTTTGAAGATGTTTTACATTTTAGAAACAGAAGCTTCCTACTTGGAATTTCTGTAGGAAAGCAGAGAAAGCACTCGTATCTGTGCATGCTCCTCAGATCTCCTTCCCCAGCGGGAACTGAAAGCATTTTACATGGCAACATTTGCCTCCATCAGCTGGAAAGAATTATGCTTATTTTGCCACATTTGGAAGCCTCTCAGCATAGAATAATACCATTTACAGAAACTTGCAGGTAATTGGCATCCCAGAATGCCAGGTACATTAGACAGAGTGCTTGAAAAGTATGAGATCAGTGTAACTAAGTTTGCTCAGCAAGAATCTGTTCAGGTAGTCAATTATATAGAAACAAAGAAACAATGATAAAATTGATATTGACCTCTAAGCTCCCACATACCATTATTCTGAATGACCACGTTGATCTTAAAGAAACCAAACTATAGTTGAACAACTGGGAACAGCAATCAAATTCCCCATTTAAAAAAGTAGGCATAATAAATTACTTCAAACTCACTGCATTCACTTATACTATAGACGTATTTAAGAGAAACAAAAGAAAAGGGAGAAGAAGGAATCAGGAATCAGAATGTGTTTCCTTCAGATGTGGGAGTAATGACAATACATGTAACCTGAAGCTATTTCCCTTGCCTAGATTAATTCATAGCTGAAGGCTGTTAGAGAGAGAGAGAGAGAGAGATGAACAGTCAGATGCCAGATTTTCCTGCTCAGAGATCTGTGCCATCAGGAACTGGCTTGACATTGAAGCATTTTTATTTGTTCTGTGCAAAGAGTCAGCTTGAAATAGATTATTCATGGATGACAGTTATATATTAGATGCATATAAATGGCAAATTAGATCTCTGTGTTCCCAAAGTGGGTATTCAGAAAGTAGAATTGGCCTGACCCCTCACTCGTCTTAACAGATGCAAAGTGATTGAACAACTCCATCCTTCTTTAGTGACAAATACCTGGGACTATCTTTGAACCAACAGAATTTGAAGTTTGTAGAATCTAGTGATTTTGGGAAGAGAGTAAAGAGCCACATTTCATTAGCCTGGGTTACATTTATTTCCTTTTTCTGCACCCTTTTTCTTCTTCATACAGAAGAGGAAAATTGCATGCACTTGGTTTGCAGTTTATCAAAAAATACTTTTCCTCAGCTATCTTCTCAATACCTACACTGTAAATTAGACCACCATTGGTCTACAGCCACATGTCTTAAAAGCTTGAGGAAGCACGTTCACTTTGCTTTAACCAAGGTTGGTATTTACACACACATGTGCTGGTTTTGGCTGGGATAGTTAATTTTCTTCATAGCAGCTCGTATGGAGTTGTGTTTTAGATTTGTGCTGGAAACAATGTTGATAACGCTGAGATCATTCAGCTGAGCAGAGGTTACACAGAGTCAAGGCCTTTTCTGCTTCTCCTACTGTCCCACCAGTGAGGCAGCAGGAGGTACCTAAGGAATTGTGAGGGGATACCTGACCCCAAGTGACCACAGGGATATCCCAGACCATTTAGTGCTGTGCTCAGCATACAGAGCTGGAGGAAGAAGGAAGAGGGAGATCTTTGGAGGGATGGTGTTTGCCTGCTCCAGTCATTGTTACCTGTGATGGAGCTCTGCTTTCCTGGGCATGCCTGAACACTGCCTGCCCTTGGGAATGGACTTTGCTTGCATGTGCAGCTTTTGCTTTACCTGTTAAATTGCCTTTATCCCAACCCAGGAGTTTTCTGACTCTTTACTCTTTGAATTCTCCCTGCCACTGCACAGAGGGAGAATCCACAAAGGGCTGTGTGGTACTTACTTGCCAACTGGGGTTAAATCATGATAGAAAACAGTGTAATCAAACACTACACTTTTCCAGGTGGCCCAGATCCTGAAAACATAGTCTTGCTCAAATAGTCCTCCGTCTGTCAAGATATGCCATACTTTCTACAAAACAATTACCATTTTGGAACTACTTTTTAGAATCTTGTTCCTGAACAATATTTTTTCTGGTGGTAATTTTCTTTTTAAACATATGGGACAAGGAATTATTAGATAAGGTTATATTTTAGTCTTTTACAAAATCCCAAGTGGGACACCAATCTCTTGTAATTATTCTTAATAATAATCATTAAGAGCTATGGAATATGCTTTTGCCTTTCATCTTCTTAAAAGTACACCTCAAACTTCCTGTGCTCATTAAACTGTCTGCTCTTAAAATCTGCCATCAGCAGACAGAGCAAGTTCATTCTGATGAATTTTGTCTGTCTCCCATAATAAAAGGGGCAAGATTAGGATCTGAATACATCAGAATGAGTCAATGGTGGTTTGTTTCTATTAATTTTTACCAACACTGTTAAATAGAGGCTATAATAAGTTCCTGCATTACTAAGTCTCTAGAATCTGAAACTAATTCATTTTTTCACTGCATTTTCTTTTACTGTTTGAATCTAGTGTTACAGCTTAGGTAGGAGGGACACACCTGGACCCCTGGGTTTCATTCACAGACATATCACTGTCTTTTGGTATAATTTCTTAGGAAAGTCGTGTAAACATCACTTGCTGTTGGATAACAGTATTTTCCAGCAAGCATGCAGTTTTCCATTGTTGTTGCACCATTTACTCTATTCTAGACAATAAGTTACAAAATTTCTACAGACCACTAAATTGTAATTAACGTATGAAGTACTTTTCCAATTAGAAGTAAACTCCTGTTAATTCTTGTTAAAACATGGGTTCTTCAGATGCCAAGCTAAACTCAATCTCTGACTGTTGTCTTATACAAGTTTTATAAGTCTCTTTAACAGTTTATCCTCTTTTAAAAACTTTGACAGCACAAAAGAAAGCCATCTGATTTTCTACAGTTTGACTGCTTTTACTGTACAGTTTTTACTAGTTTGAAGTTATAACCTTTTAAACTGAGACTGCTCTGACATAAGCTGGGGCATAATTTCAAGTTAGGAAAACCCCTGAGAGCTCAAACTGTGTTTCCAGCACACTCAAATCTTAACACTGAAATAGAAGTACGCATTTTCAAAATGCCATATTTGACTGACTAGTCCACTAGCCAAAACCAGCATTAACTTGTTATCTATTCTTATTCCTGAGTAAGCACAGGCTAAATTTACTACAAGTATAGCACTTGCTGTTGCCTTTGGAGAAATTAAATGTTAATGCCTTTCTATTTCCCTAATATTTCGGATTTTGAATGAAGTATACCCAGACTCCCTAAAGGGAGCAGGGTCAAATAAAGGCATGTCACAGAAAAAAACCCCAAACAGATACAGTTAAAGAACCCTGGATAGAAGTACACAATACACAGTTCCATACCAAATCAATCCTGTTAACAAAGTAAAATCAATCAGCAAAACATAGGAAATTGTCAGGCTTTTGAGACAGGAGAGGAAAAACGTAAAGAATTTAAGATGCAAGATATGAAGTTTAGAAGACCTACCTAAACACTACAGTGAACCAATAGAACAAATTCTAGAAAGCACTGTCTTGCATGGCTACTTGAAAATGTGCTATTCATAATATCAAAAAATGTAAAGTGCACAAATTATAAAATCAAACCTTTTTGAGATTTTACAATCTATGCCCCAAAACATCAAATATCTAGATAAACATGTAATAGGTTGAAACTTCAATAATAGTCTTAATTATTGACTCTTAATACCAAGAATCCTAAATTTTTAAATGTAATTTATTTCTTACTACCTCCTTTGTTGGAATCAAGATTTTTATACAGTATAATTCAGCCTGCTACTGAGCAGAAGAATTTTTGTTTATCTCCAATACATAGATTTAAATTCATAAAAAAAAGAGATCAGTCAACTGTATATTTGTTCTTTTTCTTATACCACCTACAATTAATGGCAAAATTAGGAAGCTAAGAAACTGAATTACTGTACACTTTATCAATGAACTATTTATACTTAATTTTCCCCCATTTCTCCCCCCTTTTCCTTTCTGAAACCAGACAATCAATCAGCACATAAAGGAACTCATTTACATGGAACACTATCACACTTGTCTTTGTGGGGCCACCATTTCATGAACATCCCAGGATGTATGGCTGTTGAAGACTGGTGCATATATAGATTTAACAAATAACAGTTCTTATGCAGAGAGCAATCACAGAGAAAAATAGCTAATCAGAACACATTACAACATTAAATTTTCACTTTTTATAAATGGAGTAAAGATGCTTTTAAATATATTTACAGTTAGAAAAAAGGACTTAGGATTACTACAAGTCAAAAGTATTTAGAAATTATGAAAGTAAAGTTCATTTAAATTATATCATGAACAGAGCAAAATGCAGTATTTTGCTTAGAATTTGTCTACTCTGCTGTCAATATTGTCATACACCTGTAATCACCAACAGGCAAAAACTTAACTTTGCTTAATGCTAAAACAAGCATCATTGCAATGAAACTCTGGCAACCTAATAGTTCAGCTAAAACCACCACAGCTTTAAAGATCCTAGATGACTTCTGTAGCACCTGCAATAGAAATTGCTCTTCAATGTCGTGTTCCATAAAGAACAGAGAGACTTTTTGCATTCTTTTTGGTAACCGTACTTGTATCACATTTTTGAGATTATTCTCTAGAGACAGTTGAATCATAGTAAAAACCACTCCATTCTGCCTTTCAAACCAAATGGCTACTTAATTCTGAAGATAGAGTGCTTTTGTTGGCAGTGCTAGGTGGTTTATTCACATTAACTTAAATAAAAATACATCTCCCATTTAGTGAATTATTGGTAATAGATTATTTCTTTGCAAGGAATTCTGAAATGTGTTAGCATTCATTACATCTCAAATTAGAAACACATTTCATAAAACTTCTTGCAATGAGATTCACTATCCTTAAACTGCTTACTTTAAACAGTTTCAGCTCTTGTAATCCATTATATCAGTATATTCTGCAAACAGTCCCACCTAAAAATAAAATATAAAAATAATAAAGTTGAGAAGCGTGTATTTTTCTTTTAAAAACTAGTGCATGTTATTCTGAACACTAGCCCGGCCCCAAAAACACTTAAGAACCTTAAAAAGCATTGTTTTACAGATACTAAATTTGGCCAGGTAACAGCAATGAATAGACATCCTACTTAGTAAGATAAAGCAGAATACATAATAAACAGGTCAGTAGTTATCCATCTGAAATAGCCTATAATTAACATTTGTTGTCTAAAAAGTTTAAACAGCAACACCAAGGAATGAGGTATGTATGTTCTCAGATATCACATCAGACTCTCATTTTATGCAACTAACTGTATTTCACAACTAGCATCTTACAAAATAGAACAGTACCATTGTGCCTGTAGAAGTACTGCATTAAAAACAGAAAAATACATTACTACAAGAAACCACCAAACATCACAATTGTTAGGGGCTACAAAAAATCCAATGTTTTAAGCTGTTCAGAAGACATATCATATGTGGGTAATAATTTGGGGCTGGATTCACCACCAAGAAGGTCCATCCAATTTTCACATAGGCTGAAAAATATATTTACTTTGAATGAAAATGAAAAGGCTCACAGGAGTGTAAGTGCCCTATGTCACTAAAAGGAGCTAAATGAACTTCTGTGATGAACCAGAATATATAATTTAAAATCTATACATGAATTGTATGCATGTATCAAAACACTTATTGGTTGTAAACAAAAATGCAAAATCTGTATTCACAAAAATATTTTATTGGTAATTTTACATAATACCAGATGGTATTGTAAATAGTTCTGCTCTTTATCAGTATATTGCTAAGTGCATAAATGTTGACCGCTTATGCCATAAAGTAGGATACTGAGTCTTTTTCAAATGATTTATGACATAATATATTCTAATAGGCCAATTCAATATTAAAGAAATTGATTCAAGAAGAAAAAAAAAATATTTCCTTATTCTTGTGCAACATGTGATATTCCTGTACTGAAATAAGAAAAATCTGGGGCAAGGAAACAGCACTAAGCAGAAATGATAACTGCAGTTCTGTTCTTTTTAAAGCTTTTTCAAACTTTCATATTTCCAAATAGTTTTTGCCAAATGCATCACCATCTGAGGTTCAGTATTTGTTACACAACACAAAATACCAGTGTACAGCGACAATGCAGTACTTTACCTGAATTGCAAGGTTAACTAATCAATGCTTAGAACGTTTTCTATTTTGCTTGTAAACATTACAATAAGTGTTTTAAGTGTCAAAAAATATTGGTAAAACCATCAACATAATTCAGTAACAGTAATCTAGTAAAATGTGTCAAACATTGGCAAAAATCCATACAAATGTTTTCTTTAATAACATTTTTCCTATTTAACCACACCAAGTACCAGCAGGTGTTTTTAAGATAATTATTATGAAAATTCTGTTGCAGCAATAATTGATTAAGTTGATCTTTGACTTGCATACATATAACTATGTTTCACAATTCTCAAATAATACATATTTAGGCAGCTTGAACTATGTTATAAAAATTTAAATTCAGTACATGCCAATAGTAGAGACTCCAAGAGTTGTGTTAGAATTCACTAAACTAAAAGTGAAAATGGACATACCAATAACACTGCATTATGAACATTCAAACCACATTTTCATGGCACCCTTATGCACGTAGATTAAAAAGTTGGTCTGAAGATGCTTCATAAGCATTTGTAGATAGCATTTAAATTACTATAGAATCACAGAATAAGCTGAGTTGGAAGGGACCCAAAAGGATCATTGAGTCCAAATTCTGGCCCTGCACAAGACAGCCCCAAGAGTCACATCATGGTGCCTGACAGCATTGTCCAAATACTTTTTGAACTCTGTCAGGCTGGTGCTGCGACCACTTCCCTGGGGAGCCTGTACCAGTGCCCAACCACCCTCTGGATAAGAAACCTTTTGTGGCATCTAACCTAAACCTCCCCTGACTCAGCTTCATGCTGTTACTGTTTCTATCACTGCACTTTTTTTTCTTTTTTTAAAAACCGCATTATGTTCCAGGCAACGTATCAATTATGCATGACTAATCTGTCATGAAAATGTGGTAACAGGTGACAGAACTTATGTATTTGCATGTTTTGAAGAGACTAAAGAAACTGGAAGAAATAAACTTTAATGAGATTCCCCGTTCAGTGATGATGCTTCTCCTCTGGGTGAAGATGACCTGGACATTCCCCTCTCTGTGTTGTCAGAGCTAGAACCACTCTGACTGTGTTGATCTGCAGAAGCAGCACTGGAAGCAGGTGGTGACTTAGTTTTCTCCTTAAAGTCTGTAATAATGACTGTCAGATCTCCAACGGTAACTTCCAAATGCTGAGCACTACTTCGATCCACATTTTTCAACCTTGGCCTAAATAAAGCAAATAATCATATTAAAAGCACACACACCATCTTATTATCTTGTCTTTCTCCTACTTTTTAGAAGCACTGGAGAACAAATATATATAAGACTTCTTTTTGCAAAATGTAATATGTAGGAAAACAAGGTACCAGAAGTATGTTCTACATTGAAATAGTTGAATATAACACCTATATAATTACCATCTCCTAAAACTATTTAGAAGTTGATATTTTGAATAATGCCACTGTGCAACAATATGTATGTGCTGCATATGTGAAGGTTTTTACTTTTAAAACCCAAAACTTTATTTTGACTATGCAAAGTTATGAATTTGATCCAGGGAAACACCCATTTCTGCAGCTGCTTGAAGCAACAATTCTAAGTTGAAAATTAGATTCAGTAATGAAGATGTTGGTGTCTGCCTTTTGGATTCAATAGCATAGACAGTGTTAATTTGCAGCAGGAGTTACCTCATTTCAAAACCTCACTAGGACCGCTATAATACAAATAGTACAATAGTATGCTGTTTAAACTGGACTTTGTGTTCACAGTATAACTCTGGTATCCCTGGCATAGGCTCTGTTTTAAATTATGCAGAGATCAATGTTACATACAGTGTTGACAGAGTAAGTCTCGTCATTCAGTTTTTCAATTGTTTGATTTTTCACAACAAAGAACTAAAGAATATTTTGGCTAATATTTTTACAATCATATTTTTGCTAGTGACATGTATAAAGGACTTTCAATTTAGTCTTTTCCCATGATCACCATGAAAAACTGATACCAGACAGTTGAATTCATACAAGTAGTAATGAACAGCACAGTTTGTGTATTTAACTGACTCCACAGCTAGCACTGGCTCAAGCTGCAATAAAATAATGACATCACGTTTGCAGTTATGATAACAGCAAAGCTCTAACCTTTACCCTATCAACTTTGTTTGAAGTAGAATTGGTTGCCATTCACTTCAGCTGAAACGACTCATGCCTTTTTTCCACTAAAACTGAGATGGGCTTTGGCATCATGCTTCCCTGAGGCTGAAACAGCATGATTGAGGTATCTCAGAAAAAACTGAAAATCTGCTGATCTGCATCATGGGAATAGAGAGAAAAACTTCAGAATTATCACCTTGTGCAAGTGCTGAGTACCTGAAGCTTATTAATTATATTGACTGTGCATGAAGATTTTTATAGCTGTTTCCTGCAATAATATACACATTTTAAAGCAAAAAGGAAAGGGTATCCATTTTTCAAAGAAGACTGAAGAAATCTGCCTAAACTAATCAGGCATTCTTAACTTACCATCATACCTGGACAAACAAATCTTGGAAAAAATTAACTGTTTGAAACATTTAAAAAAAAAAATCTCAATGCAATTCTGGTATTTTGGTCCAAGATTTTATTTTAGTTATTTTTCAAACTTCCTTACTCTTTCCCTATCTCACTTTTTGCATTTTTACTGTATTATTGCAAGTTACCCATTAATATTTAAATTTGTAATTTTTAATTGGCTTAACTAAAACTCACTATGCTAACATCAAATGCTTCATAACTGAAGTACTTCAGCTACATGAGGTAAACTTGTAAATTTGAGTATTTAACAAAGAAAAAAGGAAAGGAAATAACACCTCAATGTCCTTAATCCTAACCATGACTTTCCTAATGACTGCTCTCTGCTGACTCTCAGTCCCTCCCTTGTTCTGATCCTAATGATCCTATTTCTGGCACAACAGAAGCATCTGCTACTTCTCTGCATAACTAATCCCAAAGGATATTTCTTGGCTGAGCTATTTTGGAGTGCTTCCAAAAAAAAAAAAAAGTTCCTCCCATATTTACTTTGACTACATATCTTAAACAGCTCTCAGGATTTTTGACACAGCATTCTTGCCACAATAACTTTATGCTTAGATTACAATGAATTAGGGGTTAAACTTGCTGTTTGTTTAGCAGTTTGCACCCTCCTTCCTTACAGCAAGATCAAGGCTTTTACAACTGCTTGTCTGTATGCAATATTTCATGTTTTCAGTTTAAGAGTCCTTCAGCATCCCAGATGTGGCACAGCTACTTCTATCACTAGGTAATACATATACCTTATCCTGTCACATTAATTTATGTGGGCTCTAGTTCAGCCCTTCAAAGCTGAAGGTTCTACAAGGCTATCAATAACCAAGTCATTTTCCCTACTCATCTGCAGTCTGGTACTGGTTCTCTCTCCTCCCACTACTATTTTGCATGAAAACTAATCGCTCCAATCCCCTCTTTTTTCCAGAGATTAATATCATCAATCTGTTTATCAACAGTTTTGTATGCTATAAAAAATACTTCTATAAAGCCTTAAAACAATATCCTAAATAACTTTTCAAAAGTTTCTGTTCAGCTGATCTCCATCTTCTGGCCACAACTACACACTGCAGGTCTTTGTATTTATAGACAGCCTAAACCAATAAAACCACCCACCAATATATAACCTGTTTGCCACAGGACTTAGAAAGCAGTAAAATCAAAGAACACTTTCTTATTTTTATTTGTAAATTACATTTTACCAATACTGCAAAAGTTTCTAAATTTTTTACCTGGTTTTCTTATGACTGTTCTTTTTGCTTGTTGTTTCCTTTTCACTTTTTTCCTTTTCTACTTTGTCTTTTTTCTCTTTCTTTGATTGTGTAGGGGGCACAAATTGCTGAGGAACCTGCTGTGCAACCAGCTGAGAGACAGGTCGAGGTTTCCTGTGTGCACATATATATAGACATGCATAATGCTTAGACTTTGCAAGTCTCAAACTGTCTACACTTCAATTAACATTAACCATCACTGTAAGAAGAAATATTGTTTAAACATATCTTGCTGCTAACACTTCATTAAGATAGCATATAAAATTTAAACCCATTACAGCCTTTTGTTTCACTTACTTGCTTTATAAATTGAGATTCCTTTTTTTTATTTTACAGGATTTAGAGACCATATTTGCAACATGCCCTCTTCTTGCAGATGTCATAGAGAGCTCCAAAAGACAATTCTTCCAGAAATGACTTTACCACCCAGTGCCAGCCCCTTCAAATGCTGAAATGGTCTGGTTTGAGTCTTCTCCAATACAGAAGTAGACAATCCATATCACAAAAGCAAAATAGCTGACCTTTGAGGTATCAGAGCTAAAGCCATTGTTGGCCGTATAGAATAAAACTTAAATGTTTTCAGCTCAAACAAATTTATTGGAGGCAATAATAAATCCTGTTGTGTATAATTTTGATCATGCTATTCACTGAACAAAAATACACTGCTAACTAATATTGGTACGATATAGCTGTCAGAAGATACATACATTGGAAGCTGGCAAGAGAAACATAAGACCACATTTCTTCAGTATACACAGTGCAGGTTTCATTTCCAAATTTGATCCAAACTAAAAACCCATGTGAGAAGAGCAACGGCAGGTAAAAGAATTGCAACAATTTATTATTTTTACATTTTCCAAGATACTATTTTGAAATTGATTACTTTTTTATTCTGTTTTGTATTGGAATACGATGATCCTAGTTTGAAATGAAACATTTTACTCATTCCTTTGCAAGCGTATTTACTTGTTCTACAGAATTAGGAAATTTCAAGTCACAATACATAGAAAAGTTTCTGTTATTAAGACTTTGAAGATGTAAATTCCTTCTCCAAAAGAATGCTTACCCTGCTGAGCTCTTGGGTTTTGTTAGTTGGATTGTGATGTCAGGTTTTTTTAAAATAGACAAAGCACAAATTATATGCACTGTGATATTCTGAAAATACAAAACTGTTATTAAAGCAACAGAAGCTATCAGCTCACACACATACTTATTTATCCCAACCCACAAGATCACACTACTGGCACTGCTTGCTTGGGTGAAGAGATGAGAAAAATAACAAATGCAGGAAATCAAGGCAACTCCCATTAAGAAGTTATATTTTCAGTAATGATTGGAATAGTTCAAGTTACAGAGTGAAAGCCAAATTACTAGAATTCATAAAGTGTGCGAAAGATAGTTAATATAAATCAGCTGAGATTTCATGAGTCTTCACAGTAAGTTCTTAATGAATTAAAATAAGAAAGATTATTAACGAGCTGTCAACTCAACAGAACTTAGGGATAAAAACTAGACTACCCCTTAGGCACGCATGAACTGAGCCTGTGCTGACTCATGGAGGGACAAAGACCAGGAACAAATCCCTTTAGTGAAAACCACCCAGCTTACAGCACTAGGACCTTGTGAAGCACACGCTGTACTGAGCCCACAGTGAACAACTCAAATGGACTCAATGCACTACAAATGTGTAGGTTAACAGAGTACATCAGACATTTTTAAGAAAACTTGTCCCAGAATTTTTTCAAACTTTTGCCACAGTAATTCATAACAGAGTAAGAACCAAGGTGTAATTGATGCACAACCTTTTAATTTCAGGTGGAAAATAGTTGTGGTATATAAAGAAAACTGATGATCTGTCCTGAACCAAAGATTGCTCCAGGAGATAGGGATACAGTTTTTCATGACAATCAAGTGACAATCTTATCAGTACTACACAGTGACCTGAATGATCGGACATGTTACTTATGAACTAAGACACTAATGAACTTGACACACAATTAATTGTTTCCCAGGAGTGCAGAAAACACCATGATTATGGAAACTTGTTAAAAAGGGGTAGAGAGGGGGGAAAAACAATCTTAGACAAGTCAAGTTTGCAATTTTTTACAGTTTCAGTTCCTGAGGGCAAACTAGGTAGTTTCTATTAGAGTACAGCTGGGAAAGCTTAGTTCTAAGTCCTAGGCTTAGAACTTTTTTCCTAATGCCATAAATCAAATGAGACTGAAAAAAAAAGTCCTTGGAACGAGGAACCAAAGTCAGTAAAGACAAAAAACCACAGAGAAACCATATTTTGGAAAATGCACTAACAATTAATCAAGAGGTTATAGGTGGCTTTGCTATGACAAGAGATTCCTTCCATTAAACAGCCATCTTATTTGTCAATTTTTTCTACAGCTATATCTCTGTTCTAAATTTTATTACGTTTTCTCATGTCCCGATTCATTAAATGAGGCATCCAAGGTTCCTATATTAAAAACATTCAGAAAAAAAAGCAATTCATCTCTCAACACTAGGAATGCCTTCCAAGTGCTCAATTTTTTTCCCCAGGTACTCAAAAGGAGGTAGTGGACTGCATCCAAGCACTTCAAAAGCCATGCAGGCGTCAGGAGATAACTCTACTACACTCATGAAGCTGGAACCTGATAGAATTGTTCCAGCTTAGTAGTAGCTGAATCATGTCATTCAAGCATGAATAAATTCATAGAGAAAAGGCTATTTCAGAGAAGATAAAAGTAAGATAAACTACCCTGTAACAGGAAATTGATTTTGATGATTTGCCAAAGGACAACATTTTAAATTACTCATTTTCAAAACCAATTAAAGACTCCTTGTAACACACTGCTACAGATTATGCAGATATGATGTTAACACCCCTTTTGTTTATATTTATGATAATTTGCTGTTTAAGAATATTTAAGAGCACCTAAGTTAACCAGTGGTTAGAAAGAAGCTCTAATCTTCTGCATTAGGATTACAAGCATTTTTGCCTTTATCACTGGACCACTATTGGACCACCACAACTGAACAATCCAGAACTACAAGCAGAAATGTTCATAAAAACAATACCTATTACTTAGCCACCCCCTAAAAGCTTTGTATTTTTTACCCAGTAGTTCCACTTTAGTCATTTGAAGGAGAACACTGAGAAAGGCATACACTATTACGGAAGATAAGAGCTAGCAATTCTTTCCAGAGTTGAACTTTACGGTTTAAGCACGGCAGCCATAAAAAAACCCAGAAAAACTGATTTACTGAGCTTCCAAAAGATCTCTAAATATCACCTCCCCTTCTCTACTACCAGGTTTCCCTTTCCAGCTAAGTTGACATCAATCGTACATCTGCCTACATTTCTATTCCAATCCCATCCATTACAGTTCTATCAATTATCTAATTCCAATGCTGTTTTCAAGTTCCTACTTGATAGGCACTTCATAGTCTCCTTTAAAAAATTAGGAAAATTAACATTTTTGGTCTTTAAATAGCCAACAGTCATAAAGACAAACATAAAAGGATAAAGTTTTTGTCTTCCCTAAAATTCCCACAAATGCTCAAAAATAAGAATGACATCATTTTAACTCTAGTCTTGTTGCAGGATGTGACTACATTTTATTTTACCAGGTTTGATCTAGGTTTAGAAAGCATATTTAGAGAGGCTGCAGAAGCTTGTCCTTGCTCTAGCATTTGTGTGCAGAAACTCATTCAGTATTGACCAGAGATACAGTAAATTCTCATTTGCCTGAGTTGTCAAACATGCAGACGACCAAACTAGTTTAATGCTGAAGCATCTTGGTGTTTACCTGATTTTAATTTATATAGAGCACAACCACATTGCACAGTGCTGCTTCTGCAGCCATCACAATCACAAGTCTGTAAAGCATCTGATGTCTTCTGCACTACTCAAGAGAATAAGCTCCTGAACTACTTATCTGTCAATCAGCTTTAGGGTTCACCTGCTACAGTCTGGAAACAAGGAACATGATGGGGCCAACTGTGACAGCTTTTCCATGAACCAACCCCAAATCTACCTACATCTCAAGAGAGTCCTGCATTAGCATGAGGTACCCCTGCATGTAAAGTTGGGAGCAGATTTGTCCATTTGGTGCCACGTGTCCTGAATGGCCAGAGTCAGCCAAATAAGAGCGCCAAGCAGCGCACAGTGCCACCAAAGAAGTGAGACTGCTGAAAGCACAGTGCAGAGACATCAACAGTTCAACAGAGCGGCCAACACATTAGCTTTGATGTAGTGGGAGCCATTCTGGACTTGAAGTAGTCTACACAGAACCAGTACTCATATCCTCCCAATATCCATAGATCTCAGAACAAAACCTGTACTTTTCTATACATATTCTGGATGCTACAATTAAATCCCAGTGCTTTTTCCAACCTGTTGAGGGAAGTGTATTTTCATTTATAATGTGCAGTTTAGAGGCTTCAGACGTCCTGAAGAATGGGCAACTTACTCAAGGGCACACTCTTTCCAGAAGCTCTATCTCCTTTTTTGTATATTTTACTACTGCAGCAATACGAAAATTACAATTTCCCAATTGAAACAAAATGGGTCTAGATTAAGGAAATGCTGTCACCTCACTATTCAATCAAGCTGAAAGACATTCTTCAATAGAAAACCTGGATCCAGAATATCAGTCAAGCAGAGCTTCCATTTTAATGTGATCCTTTCCTCTTCTCAAGTCCAACCACTTCCTGGCTTCAATTCAGGCCAATAGCTCTTGCCAGAGGCTTATCCTGTCTCAAGTGACAAATTCTGTTTTCTAAAGCTAGGGAAACACACAACATATCTAAAAACTTTTAAAATAGCACATTAGGCCTGATACTTTAGTCTGCTACTGGGCTCTGGTCAACTTATTTGCCAAACTTTTCCTCCAATAACTAGAAAATAATCTAGTCCAGTTTTATTTAGCTATCAAAAAGTTGATACAATTTTAATTACAAATTCCTCTTACTTCCTGGTTTCCTATTAAACTTATCTTGTGCCACCTTAGGAATCAGGAAGAAATTGTCTGTGAAAAACTGTTCCTACAGAAGGATGCTATGCTCTAGCTGCCCAAGATGGTATTGATTTATTCTGGGTTCATTTATTCATTTATTCTGAGTTCTCTTCCAAATACTAATCAATTACCTTATGAATGACAGCAGAATTCAATGAGAGAGGTAATATCGTGGATTCAAAGAATCGTTTCAGTTGGAAAAGACCTATATGATCACGATACTATCAAACAGAAGAGGCAACTACTATACACCTGGAATTGTCTATTGTTCAAGACTGAACAGCAATCTTATCTCCTACCGTGTTTTCCTTTCCAGAAAAAAAACCAACCCAAAACAAACAAAAAAAGACCCAGCTCCCAAGAAAAACAAAGCCTGTGGTATCTCTACATAATTTTTCACCTTCTTAATGTAAAATCTCTACATGGTATCACATACACTTCAAAATTTCAACTTTGCAAATGAATTTCATCCTATTCTCCACTTAGGAAAAAAAGCCAAATCTGGTTTCAGAGACTTAAAGAGGTTTTATTCAAAGGTACCCCTAATCCTTAAGCAGTAGCATTTACGTACACTTTTCTTCCCTGCAAGGAGACATTGACTTTTTGTTCGAGACAGTAGATTTATTCCTGAAGAAGGAGAAGTTAGAAATATCGGAAACAGAAATCTGACTGATTCATCTTACCCTTGGTCACAAAATTCTTTCCTCAAAAATGAAAAATCTTTAAATATAAAGTATTTTTCCCTTTCATGTGATTCAGGAGGACAGAATAAATGTTCCCAAGCCAATGCAAGTTCCCCCATCTTCTACTCAACTTCTCGCTGCTTTTAGGCCCTCACTGCACAGGCCTTAGGCAATGAGTTCAGCATGTTTCTGTCCCACCAGCATGGCAAAAAAGGGCTCATTCTTCGGAAACCTGTAGTCTAGACAATTAGCACCCTGAATTTTACTGTCCAGGGTTTTACAGGAATTAGTAAAATTGCTATAGTCAAAAAGTCTCACAAGTAGTAAATAATCAATTTATATATGTCATCTTTGGTCAAACTCATGAAGCTGACTGCTGAAGAACAGAATCAGTACAAAAAAAATAAATGCTTTTGCCTTTACAGTTTGCGCATATGACTTTTTTTACAGTGGGTCCTTGGAAAAGTCTTGGAGATCATTCCAAAAATTGCATTGTAAACACAGGGCATGTTGATGTATTATGGATTAAACCTAGAACCTTGTCACAGTTCTGACGAATGCAGTAGAAACTCTAAAATCAAAGTCAGTCATTCTCAATTAAGGATCTTTGTGCAAAGCATAAAAGAACAAGGTCAACCAGCTTGTAGGAAAAATTACCTAGAACTACTCACTGGGCTTCAGAAAAAGTCAGTGAGCGCCTCCAACTAACCAGTCAAGTTTTCCTGAATCCCACCTTCCTCTTCATTTACTGCTTATGAAGGACAATTGCTTAAAAAACAATCTTCTGTAAACAGAAGGGATTATTGTATCCCTCCATTATTCATGCCCTGCAGACTTTTCAATCTCTTTTCCATCTGTTCCTGTGTTTCTAACTAAGCTGACTCAGCTAACATTTTTTTCAAATGGAATTCCAGCATCGCATCATTCACTACTATTCCTCCTCCACCAGCTTTTGCTACTCCCTCATCTAGCAATGACCTCAGAAATGCCTTGTAAACATTCCAAACCCTGATAAAAATCCTGATTTCCTGATGCTTGTTTCATACACGTCTTTTTAAAGTCTAAACAGAACACAGTTAAGGGAATCAAAATCTTGTTGAGAATGAAGTTGAATCATTCCAATTCTACTCTATTCTTTCATTACTACACTGGGTCATCTTGCAATACAAATGTACAGGCTTTAAATATCTTATAATTTATTTCAAGATCCTTTTCCACTTACATCTATCCTAAATATTAATGTCTCAAGAAGCTAATAGAAATCTGATATCCACAGTAATACTCTCATCTTCATTTTTCCAGTCATTACTGGAATCTCGAGAAAAGCTTATCTTCACATACTTTCTACTTCATCATCACATTCCAGCTAGTCTTTACTCCAATCTCCTCCACCACATGTCCTTGTTTCACTAAGGTCCACATTCTTAAATATCTCTTAACACAGTAACTAGAACAATTAATTTAAAAATAAAAGATTGTTACTAATCTTGAAAGCAAGCAGGGAGACAAATAGAAAGAGCATCATGATTTTACAGTAAGCAGTTTTTTAAACAAATTGAAGGATGTGAAGAGGTGGTTTTAAGCAGAAGTTTTTCTAAGGAATGAATACTGCTGTAACACCTTCACATAGATATGAAAGTTTTTACAGCATTTACCTCCATAATTTTTATAGGGCACATCTATAGTTGAGTATTGTAGCAATATTAGAATATGAGAAGGAAGCTTCCTGTGCATTTTCAAAAAGACATTAATTGTACAAAGATCTAACTCTTCAATAGAGCTTAAACAGTTTTTCACTCAGCAGGTCACAGAACAGACTGCAGCCAGCAGCTTTGGAATGTGACTTTCCATGATGGATCAATGATGCAGATTGAGACGGCAGAACATCTAAATGGGTCCAGAATGAAAGAAAGGTATTTCAAATTCAGTTTCTGCAACAAGTACCACATTACCTTGAAGTAAACCTTACTAAGAAGTCAATAAAATTTCCCCCCACCCATCAGACAGGTTTTATTGAGGGTTACCTCCCTTCTCCCACCCACCTACACTGATAAGTTACTATATCAAGCAAGTAATTAACATTCCCATTCCTCAGGCATGTTTTCACTCTTTTTCAGAGTGTGAGGGCTTTTTTTCTGCAAAACAGGTAACACTGACACTAGTGATTTTTGTATCTATGCCCCTTCCAGAGTCTCTTTTCCCTCCCAATGTAACTGGTTTTAAGGACAAAAAATCTAAGCAATTTCACCTAAACATTCACCTAAAAATTAAGCATATACACAGCTACCTGACTCTTCCTTGCTTCGAGCTAACCTCTGCCTCTGAACAGTTTCACTTCAAAGAGATTGCTCTTCTTTTCAAGAGTAAGAATTCACAAAAAATATTGGAAGGTTGAGGCCTACATTTGTATAGACATTGAAGTGGTATTGACAGTGTTAAATAAAATTAACAGGACTAAATTAAATATCGCATCATAATCTTACCAATGCTTAAAATGCAAAAGAATTTCCTAGGAGTCAAGAAATTGTTACCTGAATCCTTTATAATACAGAAAGGAGTAACTACAACCAAGACACACACACATGTATTAAGGCACTGCAGTATCTGTCCCAGTGTAATAATGCTGGCAATCAACAACCAATTTGACACACAGTGGCAGAGTCTTATTAAACTTCTGAGTACAAAAGCAAAAGTTTAACTGTTATATTTTAGGCCATTCATTTCAGTTTATGCTTAAATTTGTACCATTAAGGTGTAAGAATATGCAATCTGACTGCACAGAAACCAAGAAAAAAATTCCCTACCTTTTCTATTGATCTTTCTTTGTGCTTCAAGACAATGAAATTTTCAAGTGTTAGTCAGACAGTAAACAATCAAAAGCATGCAATATTTTTTAAGCTTCAATAATAGAGGAACTATTTTTGTCAAATGTAAAATACTAATTCCCAAATAATTAGAGAATTGTCAAGCATTTGTACACACAAAATGAACAACAGCTTTTAATATATCCTTCCATATATTTGCAGACTAGTAGCTACAATATTTTCAGACTTTATTTTCTTCTATTAGGTAATTTTTCAACTGACTTAACATTTTCTTCTAGATTTGATACATAAACAACATTTGCTTTTTAAAATTATATTTAACTTTTTATTAACTATGATATGTACTCCACAATCTCTTTTGGCAGCACCTTGTACAAGAGCTTTTAGGTTCTGCCAAACAATATTCCATAACAAAGAAAGTTGCTTTTTGAACTTCACTATAAACTCAGCACAAACCTTTGCTCCATTACTATCGCTGGTTTTTGTGATCAAGTTCCAGTAACCCACAATTTACCTCCTAATTTAAAAAAAACAAACAAAAAACATACACATCAGTGACTATTAAGCACATTAGTGATATTATTTAAAGCAAACAGGAAATCATCAGGGACAATGTGTGTAATGAGTATTAAAAATGTTGTGGTCAGTTACATCTTGCAAACTATGTTCTACACAGAAGCAAGCAGGTCATGCAATGATGCCACTCCTGATTTTTAACAGTTTCAGTCCTATGACAACTAAAAAATATTTCCTTCTGTCAGTTCATGTAATGCAAGTACAAGTTGCTAGCAAATAAATTAAATCACTATCAGGAGAAGCAGTCTTTGGGTTCTGACACAGACCAGTTCACTCTCCCTGAGTCATCAGTAGTCTATTAAGCTATTCATAGAATAAAAATTATCAGATTAAACTACGTTTAGCTTGCCATGTCACATGAATGTGCCCTCACTAATCACCACACAAAGCCATCTTGTGAGAAACTAGTCTTTATTGCTAAATTGAAGCAGTTCATGATTAAATGCATCTTCAACACTTTGCTATCCAAAATTATTTTTTCTCATTACCATTACTTCTGTCATATCCATGACTGTTAACAGGCCATTTCACTGCCTCTGCAAATAATGCCACTGAATAATTATGACAGTGCAAACAATGGAGCTAGCGGTCTATATGAGAAAATGTGATATAGATCCATCTGCATTTAGCAGAGTAGCAATGCAATTTCTACACATCCTATGTATATTTGAATTCTAACTGTCAGACAACTCTGATTTGTGTTTTCACATTCGTAGCTATTTTACACCATGAATCATTTACTTGGAATTCATCCATTCAGTGCATTTCTAGCAATTCCATCTTTCAATAAAAGCTGATTCAATTAGAATAGACTCACATGACCCATATGGTTTTATCAGTCACTGTAAAAATGTGCAGAAAACTACCCCTTGAGGCAGTGTCCCTATTTAATCATTCCCTTAAAGGGAATGCCCCATTTTCCAGATGACATTTAACAGATGAGGCCAGCAAGTCTCCTGAAGACAGCTGGTACAGCGCACAACAGCCTTCTATAAGAAATATCTCTATCAGGACCTTTAGAAAGACAAAGTTCATCTTCATGGATAGTTTTCAATGCAGCCATCAAATGTTGCTTCAACAACGAGTTAAAAGGTTCCAACCTCTCGCATTTTGTTGTCACAATTCTTCCCCATTTGTCACAGGCTGTGGTGCACCAATGCTCAGTGTGACAGCTATATTGAAAATACCCTGCTTGAGAAACATTGATATCAACTAATTCATGTTTCCTAGATGACAATGAGCTACATATGAGCAGGGGTCAGGAACCTGAGTTTCATCTAACAACATCCTCTGAGGAGGCAGTATTTAGGAGTCTACAGAAAAAGGAGTGGTTACAGTCTCCTAGATCCCTAGATCCTTGGGATTCACGCGGAAGTAACCTCCTCCAAATGCCAATCCCACAAAGGACTGGATCATTCATGCTATTCCTCTGTCCCTTTCCTGCAGAAACTATGAAACCCTTTTGCACCTATGCAAAAAAAAATGTAAAATATGAGGATCACACTGATGCAGCAGCACAATCACTGTTGCACTGACAGGGCCAACACTTGGTACACCTAGTTTTGTGATCAAACTGGAAGAAGCTTGCTTCTGACCTATCTTATTTTTTTCTGTACTGCAGGTATCATCTTCCCAGAAGCTGAAAACAATCTAGAAACTTCTTCCATTCAGAGCCAGCCCCACAAAGATGCCCACCTTAAGTAGAAGAAAAGGCTACACACTTTCCCTAAAAAATCATGTCTCCATAATATTCTTCATTAAGATGTATATTAATCATAAAGATGTCACAGAACGAGTCCTCACATTCTCTTTTAGTCTTCTTATTCAATTACAGATTTCAACAATAGCCATAACAAATAACTTTTCCTTCACAGCATGTGCCAAAACAACTTTTTCCAGCTTTTAGAGCCGGGAACTCTATTTTCATAGTGAATTTTCAAACCCCTACTTATTGACTTTTTTTTTTTCTACTCGGCACTGTCATACAAGCTGTATAGTACAGGGAAAGTATATTCAGGCATTTTGGAAAAGTTTAAAAATAGGTTCCAAATCTTCAGTAAGTTGGAATGGGAAAACTTTCAATTGCTTGTTTCCTCCCCACCCCTCCTCTCCTAAGAAAACAAGAAAAAACTTGTAGCAGACATCAAGGTGATATCTTCTAGTTTTCAATCTGACTTTTGATGGAAAGTTTGCCAGCCAAAAGCCTTCCAACAACATTCTGCAGCTGAATCTCTCCAAGTTCAAGCCTGCTCTACATCAGTATACCACATACCAGTGGAATGCACTTCAGAGAATAGACAATCCTCAGGATCTCTCTGTCCTACTTAAACCAGGATAAACTACTGAGTGAAAGTATAAAAAATTGAACACTTAGTATTTTGTTCTAACTAGCCTACTTCAAAAGTATCTTGTAGCTGACTGTATGAGCCAAGAAGACATCATTTGATACTCCAAGGAAATGTTCTGCAAAGCATACTGTCCTAACCTGACTTTCAAGATGAAAAGTACAGATATTTCTATCGAGTTTTAAACAGAAACAGGCATAGTAGGCTGTCACAGCAATCAAGGAAAAGTTAGGTAAAAAGTTAAGGGCAGAAAATGCAAATTCTTATCACTTTACAAGTGATACAAGTGCTTTCTTTTTGCCAGCTAATCTTTTCTTTTAACATACTTCATTTTATTTTAGGTGTTTATTCAAATCCTTGCAGCTTTTAGTCTAGGACAGACAATTTTCCCTAGAAAAGACACATAGAATAAGAATACCACTGGTGATGACATCTCTACCAAAAAAAAAACCCCAAAAAACAAAACAAATACCAGTAAGCAAAGCTACATATATCAAAACACACATTACTTATGCCCCAAAGGTAAGCATTTACTCATGGAAAGAAAGCAAATACTGGATAGCATAAAGTCTTCTTTGCTTCAGTACCCACACAAAAGTTTTAATTCCATATAATCAAATTAAATGAGAGTATGAGTTCAAGTTAGAATAAGAAATAGATCACTGAATGCTATTTATGGCACTGAACAGCTTCCAGTGAAATTCACCCTCAGAAAAAAAATGTTTAGAGAACTACAGGAAAGGTGAAAAAAGTCATCAGGTACTGCAGAAATAAATCAATAAAAAAGGAAAAAAATAATCATAAGACGGGCAAATAAAAACCTCAATCTAACTCAAATTTCAGAAAGATACTAGAATGAAATTTAACATTAAAGAATAAAAGCATTAAAGAATAAAGCCCATCAGCTTGACAGTCTGGTTTCTTTCTTTAATGGACAAGTAGCCCTGCTGACTAGGAGAAAAGAAATACACTATGCCAGTCTTGACTTGCAACACAGTCAAAACAATGTTCTACCACTTAAGCTAAACTATGATGAGGACAAAATTGTGCAGAACAAAGTTCAAAATTTGGGTATTCTTGTTTAACAGTTCCCAACAAACACCTGTAGATATATTTATATGTATCTAGGGGGTTGAATTTATAGTGAGGTTCTACAGGCATGCTATTTAGTATTTTTAATTATACTTTGGGCAAAAGTATAAGGAATAGAACAAGAATCAAGCTGAGAGGTGGTGAGAACTATCTGACAATCCTGCATGAAGGTGACCCAAAATGAAAATTTTGAATTCCAAAAAAGACAGCACAAAGCACAGCAGGCCCCACAACTACATGAAAAAAAGCCCTACTTAAATAAGTAACAAGTAAGTAACAAGATATAAAAGGATACCAGACTGCAGTGGATCAAGTAGATTACAATTTTTTATGAGGTTCTTAGAGTAACAAAATAACTGTCAGATTCAAAATTATCAATTTAACGGGAGATTTAACCTTAAAAAAACCCAACAACACTCTCCCTACTCCTTTCTAAAATACAGCCTTGATTTTCTTTTGGTTGGTTGTCCATTGCATTCTCTATTGCCCATACAAGCTACATCCATGAGGAGCATCTAACAGAGTCGCCCAATCAATAAAAATTCATTAATTGTTTTATAACAATATTGAAATTGATATGTGCAGAATTCTTAAGTTTCACCATATTTTTTAGGGAAAACAATTACTAAATAAATTCCCAAACAATTTAAAGGTTAATTCAAAAACTCTTTTTAAAAATAAGAATGGAAGTCCAGAATGACTGGATTACTCACTGGCTATGTACAGAGCAAAAGAGAACATTTATTCTTGCTCCTCGTCATAATTTATTGCTAACACTAAACCATAAAACTTGTAATATATAATCCATCTTTTACCAAGCTCTGTATGACTTTTCCACTCACTTAATTCCTGCAAATATTTCCTTCTTTACACTACCACAAGTAACAAACAGTTCTTGAGTCTGTTGAGCTCGATACATTCATACATTTGTAAAATCAGCACAACAGGCAGCTTTTCCTTTTTCTCCCTCCCAACCCTCTCCCTGACACACACACACGCATGTGCACACACAGAGGCTGGAAGGCAGAAGAGTCCTTAACAAGCTGTTGTGAAACAGACATGTTAAACCAGATAGACAAGAGAAGTACCAACTCTCTGTCCTCAGCAGTACTGCATTTCAACAGAAATACAAATACCAGATTTGATTAAATGTAACTGATTTGTGCTTATAAACATCCAGATGGTACATGACTAAACACATTGCACATGTTTTCTGAAGAAAATTGACCTTGATATCCAAGTTAAAAAATTAAACATTTTATTTATGAATCTCAAAGCACAAAACAAACTCATGGCAGTTCCAAGTAGAGACCTGTATCTTGTATTTAGGAGATCATCAGCTATGATTATAAGACATTAGATGGCCACACTCTCAGGCACAGTCAAGGAACACAGACCAAATACCGAGGAAATGTACAAAGATTCTATTCCAGTTCCTTATATCTCACACTCTTAAGTGTCTGGTGGGATTTAAATTTGGCTTTTCATATCTTAGCCTTAGTGAGAAAAGGAATAATTCAGTGATGAAGATCAATAGATCACAGAACACAGAAGCCATGCCCCCATTTGGCTGGTTATATATTATCTCTGCTTCAGCAGTAAAGGACATTAAGAGGCGTAGATCCCAATCCACAAAAAATTCATACTGACTAAATACGACTTTCTCATTCTGGCTACAAATTTCAGGGGTTATTTTATAAATGATATTGCATATAAGCTTCCACTCAACATGTTCACTCAACAAAGACAAATCCCTTAAAAAACCATCCTAAATCCAAGTTCAAAACAAAACCCACAAAACTTCACAGAAGTCACTTGTACCTGTTTCATCTCCTTATTCTCCTTTCCCCTAGTCAAAAAGAGGAGATTGAACAGGGTGTACTAAGACTCAAATTCACTGCAAAGATTAAATTTTTATTGAATTCAAAGCAAGTAATGAAAGTAGTTCTAAAAAATAAAATAAAAGCATAACAATCCTAAAATACATGTCTGTATAACAAATCTTCCCCTACTACTAGCTAAGGGAATACTGTTAGTGAAAATATCCTTTGGAATTTGGCCCTTTTTCCTAATTCAAAAATCACAGTTATTGAAAGTTATCAAGTCTGAAAAGGGGGAACTGATCACATGTCCCTGCATGCTTTTTTCCCTTTGTTTACACAGTAGAATATAATTCCAAGCATTCCAAATTTTAAAAAGCCAGTATTTGCAGTTCCTCCTGTAGCTCTCACTACACTGCCCTGGATGCTCATCATTCACACAGAAAGGAGAAGTGGTTTGTAACAGCATAGGAAAAAGAATAGGATCCTGCAACTAGAGATCAGACCACAGGCATAACAACCGCATGAAGGAAAGCAAAGTGACAGGTAATTTTAAACCTGGATGCTATTGCTAACTGAATAACAAGAGCATTAATAACACTTCTGAGGAAGTTGAAGCAGAGAGGTGACAACAGGGTAGTCAGTAATGCAGCCTCCTAGAAGGCAGCAGAGAGTAGGAAACATGTACTCCTCTAGAGGGAATGCCAATCTTCTCATGTACTTCTTCCCAGCAACACAAACTTAATCTTCAGCTTCACATCACAATTACAGTGACTAATGGTGTTAGCTGGCAAAGAAAGCAAAATCCAAACATCTATTGAAGGACAGACAAACTGGGAGCAAATACTCGTTGCAATAAGGTCTGTCCAAGGATCCAGCCAAATTCTTGAAGGTCAACCAGTATTGGTACACTCCTGATTCAGATATGCCATGAAGAACAGAAGGAAAGAAAGAAATGGTAGGTTGCCAATGAAGGCAACTTTCTTTTGACAAAGCAGTAATTGTGAGACTCAAACCAAATTCAGCAACCCCATTATAACCTCTCCAGGAGCCATGTAATTCCCTTCTAGATTTTCAGCATACCATCATTGCCTCTGTTGCTTTTATACTGTTCCAATCTGGGCTTTTTCAGTGTTCTAGCAAAGACTTTTCTGTACAACATATGTGACAGAAGGAGATGAAGATTTAAGTGATTTAGTCTCAGCAAAACTTAAATAATTTCATTGAGCAAGGAAATCAGACCACTTATTTAGCCTAAGGACTTTTCTTCTTGCCAAACTACAATGGTTTCTGCAAACAACAAACCTTCTCAAAAAGGTCATACAATTTCTTTATAATGGAAACTATTAGGCAACCTAAATATAGAGGTTGCTACCAGTTCCCTCTATAACACAGTACATTAGGGTTCTATTTAGTATTCACTTACTTATGCTTCTAATGAACTTCAGCAGGAGATTTGTTCAAGAAAGGAGTAATTATTACAGTCCTATGTTCCTTACATAAATGCAACATCTTTCATATAGAAAAATTTCAAAATGTCTTAAAGGTCACATGCAGAAAATTACTATACTCGGTGCAGTCTCCTACCAAGAGGAATATAGTAATTTCTCAGTACCCAAGCAACAAAACAGAACAATTTAGGTTAGAAAGTAAATACTAAAGCCATGTGCACATAGAGACTTCAGATCCTCAGTGACATTACCAAACTAACGTCTGGCAATAGCTGTAGAGTAAAAGGTAGAGGGATCTCCATCTGACAGATAGAATCTTAGTTTTAAATCTGACTTGTGGCACATCTAACTGGCACCATGCTTTAGTACTAAACCAAAGAGTGCCACCTTGGGAATCAGTTACACCACTTCCTGCAGTATCCAGGAATTCCCTTGGGACATCCCCCTCCAAGGACAGCCCAGTTTAACCATTCAATGCAATGCTGCCACAGACAAAAAGTTAATTTAATTCCATGATCTAATTTGCTTTAAAAATTCAGTCTAGAAATATAATAAAGAAATTGTTAAAATAATTTGCACTAATCTTAACAGTTGTACCAGTTACTACAGAACATAAGCCACTTCTAGCCTTTGGCACAAAAGATAATTTTCAGAGAGAAGAAATTATTCAACAGTGAAAACACCCACAAACCCAACCTGTACTTTCTGTAAAGGCAAATGTGCATAATCAGTATTTCAAAAGAATATATTTTAATCAACTTTGCACCTAATTTCCAGTAGCCTTCAAACCCACTTAGCTTCAATACAATTACCTGGTTTTCCACCTGCAAATCTGGTCACATTTATTTAACCTGCAGAATCAGGTATTACACATTTCAACACAAAGAAAGATTTCTCCGAATTTAGAAAAGCATAGTATTTTACAATATCTGATAGACAAAGCTCTAATAAGTAAAAAAAAAACAGTTAAAGCTTCTAAGTAAGAACTACTGCACAGCAACAACCATACTGATGCATCACCTTAATCTAACATCAAGCTTCAAAATGGAAGACTAAAATAAATAAATAATGCACTCTCAGTGCCATCAAAACATGGTAGTATTGTTATCCTGCCCTATGTTGATGAAAACCATTTTGTCCTATAGGCAACATCAACAAGGTAACAATTTGGTCCCTTGGACTCCAGGTTCTTGGAGGGGAGAAAAAAAAAAAAAAACAATCACCCAGCTGGCCTTTTGTGTTTCTTTGGCACCCTAATGATTCTCTTCATGGACACAAAGGTCTACTTACTAGCCCAAATCATACATCAGAACTGGAGACAAAAGCTGCCTGGCCTAAAACCTCAACTTTTATCCACCTCATGCTATGTGTAAAACCTGGATTTTGCTATCATATGAAGATGCAATCTCGCTAAACCTTTCAGGAAAAAGAGTCCCATAAACCTACTCAGGGACACATTGTTACAGACTTTAAATAGAGAAATAAAAAATCAACCTATCAACTACATTTAATATACCAGGTCACTGTCAGGGAGAAAGTGGAAACTAACGCAAGAAAAATTACATTTTGTCACAAAAGATGAAATATTCAAGTAGAAGACAATGAAAATATTTTGTTTCTCAGGAGCACCATTTTTTGTTTGTTGAGTTTCAATGCTTTTATCCAGTTGAGTTTCCAATACAATAAAACATAATTCTAAACTGACTTTTCTGATCAAACTGACTGGATGTTAAAGAGGTTTTTTTTCATGATTTTTTAAAAGACTTTGCATTAATTCAGCACTCTTATTTTGCTAAACATTACCAATCTGTACACATCTCGCTGTGATATAAACCTAATGCCATTGTTATAACTGGAAACCACAATATATGTGACAGATGCAATTCCCTTGTCACATTTACCTTACTGATTTCCTTTGTTTAAAAGAAAAAAAAAACCCAAACCAAAATATTCAACTAATATTCACAACTGAAGTTATGAGAAGTCCTTCCATTATTCATTCTGTTTTTCAGAAGTCAGGGAAACCAACTCCAGAAATAAAGAACAATCATTTTTGTGAAGTAATTGGGCACAACCGTGCAATTACAATTTCAAACATGTAACATTTATTGCAAGTCATACTCAGCAGTGCTTTGACCAACATCTACAATGTAATTGCAGCTTTTGATAGGATTGCAACTTGATTGCCATTTAAACTTCCCTTGCAATGGGATTAACCCATCGGTATGGCAACCCTAAGAAAGGATTCTTGAGCAAGCTTCTCTTCCGTTAGCATGCGTGGCTACGAGAGCACCCAAACTGGTTTGTAAAAAGCCTCCTTTCCCTAAGAACACACGTTTAGGCCACCGGCAGGCACAGGAACCAGTTAATCCACCGCAAGCTTTGTGACTGGTGTACAGGGAAAAGGTCCTCCTGGGAAGTCACAGTTACACAGGGAGGCAATTCCATAAAGTGTAATTCAGCTAACAATTCCTGCCTAAACACTGAGCGGTTATAATCCACCCCCTGTAGCCCTCGGAAACCTGCTGGGTGATGCTCTCTGACGAAAAGCGAATTAAAATAATACTAATACTACCAATAACAATCAAACAAAGGGGTTGTGTATAAGGCAAAGTTAAACTCATAGAGAAAATAATTTAAAATTTTAAAAAATTGAAAGGACGAGCGTCTTAGCAGGCACATCATAAGCGACAGTTCTTCGTGAGAGGGGCACAATCTCTCCAGGGTCAGGCTGTGCAGGCAATTACGCCCTTCCTGGTATTTATCATTTCTGTTTCCACACACGCCGGCGCACCGCTGGGTCAGGTTCAGCGAGGAGCCCCGGGCTGGGGGAGGCCGTGCGCTCCCGCCCCCACCCCTGCCACACGAGCCCCCATTCCTGTCACGGCCGCCCTCCCTCGCAGCCCGGGGATGCGCCGCGGCTCCCCCGGCCCCGGTTCCTGTCACGGCCGCACAGCCGCTCCCCCGCCGCCCCCGCTCCCCCTCCGCCGGCGACCCACCGTGTGGAGGTGCCCTTCCTCACGTCGCACATCAAGCACTTGAAGGCCTCGGCGCTGTTGCGGAAGGTGCAGACGCTGCAGTCCCAGTACCCCTCGTCCGAGGAGGGTTTCGGCTGCCGCTTCGGCCTGCGGAGACACACGCGCGCCAGGGGCAGCACGGCCGCGACGCCCCCGCCGCCCCCGGGGCGCCCCCGCCGCCATCGCCGCCGGCCCCGCGCTCCCGGAGGGCCCGGGGGAACGAGAAAGCGCCGCCGCTGCCCCTACCTGGTCGGGCTCTTCTTGTCTCCCATGCCGGCTCCAGACGCGTCCCGGCGCGGCCCTTTGTGCGTTTGTCAATAAGGAGGAGCGCGGGGGGTCTCTGGGCTCTAGCGGGGACCCGGGGAGGAGGAGCCGCCGCCGCAACCTCCAGCTGTCGGGGAAACTCCCGCTGCCGCCGCCGCCGCCGCTGCCGCCGCCTCCCCGCTCACGTGTCCCCCCGCCGCCAACCAGCGGCGCCCGCAGGCCGCGGCGCCCGGCGGGCCGCGCACGGCGGCACCTTCGCTCCGCCGCGGCTCGGGCGCTGCGAGCGGCGGCGGCGGGGCCGGGGCAACGCGGGGGCTGCTGGGGGCGGCGGGCGGAGCGGAGCGGGGGCGGGACCGGCGCGGGGGGCGGCCCCGGCGGGAGGCGGCGCTGGGCAGAGCGGGCAGAGCGGCGGGGCGAGTGACTGCAGCCCGCCCGCTCGCCTTAAAGCCGCCCTCTGTTATCGCACGGGGCTGCTCGCAGGAGCGGCTAGGCTGTCTGGTGCTGCTTCCCACAGAAATTGCTCGAGGCCGTGGTTTGCAGTAAGAAACAAATGGGAATAAACTGGACACGAACTTCGGCTTGGAAGTCTTGGTCTAAAGCATCCCGTTGGCCTGAGGCCAAGGGAGAACACTGTGGGTGCCAATACAAAAATACAAATACTCCCAAATACAAAACCAGGAGAGAACGATGCTTGCCTCGTACCCGTGTGCCGAGTGCTACTTTTGCACTTAAAAGCTTGCGAGTACAGCGTGGTTCTCATGCATCACAGCAACCTCAGACAGGACACGGGTGTTTATCGCCTCTATTAGCAGAGTGCACCCAGGCACAGACTAGGATGCCATTTTGCAGGATGCTGTGCAAACAGAACAAAGAGCACATGTCCTAAGTACGTAACAAAGACAGCAGTTAGACACAGGTAGAGAGCAGAATGAACAATGAAATGATACCGGTCAGCATCTCAGTGGCCAAAGCTATTGCTGATGCACTGCCAAGAAATCATGGGGGTTCGAGAACAAAATACACCCAAGGGGAGTTTCACTGAAGTGTATGAAAACATGGACATGTTTAAAAATTAAGCAAGTGGAAACAGACAAACTTTCTGATTCTGAAGGCAAAGTTGTCAAGACAAATTTAATCTAGAAATACTGGGATAGAGAGGGAAAATGTAGGCTAAGTACTTGACACATTAGGAAAGCAATTAAAGACTCCTTAACCGGAATGTAACATTTATGCACAAGAACTAACACTTTAACAAGATTCACAGTTTTCTCTGTCTCTATGGAAATGCTGTGTCAGCAGTTGGAAACCTGTGTAGGATTTAGTTGTGGTTGGCCATTTATCCTGAATTCCTTCTGCATTCACATCCAGTTTCCAGTGTTGCTATTTTTCTCACCTTATGGTTCTCTTTTTCTATTTGCCTGACCTTTTCCTTTCTTTCTCTATTGCAATTTCTTTCTTCCTTCTCTCTTTATGCTTCTCATGTAGTCTTCTGCAAATTATGAATAAAATGTACAGATTGCACATCTGAGGGTGATGCATGCCACACACAGACAGCTGGCCTGGGTTCATTTGCATTTAGTTAGACATCTACATGAATTAGGAGCCCAGACCCAGCTCTCAGCAGGAGAAACAAGCTCATGTTGAAGGTTGATCTGATACTAAGACAGGAATACAATTTTCTCTCTTATGGGGACTATTTCTTCCCATTGACTATAAAGAGTGCTTTGCACCAGTAGTCCAGAAGCAGATGTTTAAAATTATAGAATTATATGAAGTGTCTCACCTGTGCTTGAACCTGACATCATGTAGAAATCTCTTGATGGAAGCAGCGGAGAAACCTGTCTCCTTGTGCCCTTTTCCATAGCACACTCTTTCTACTGTATAAATAAACATTATTTCCCCACTTTTGGAGAGTAATTATTTTGAAACAACTGCTTTCTCTTGACCTTTTCCCTGTCACAGCCTACTTTCTCCATACCAATAGGAAAACAGAACTTCCAAGCTAGTTACAAAACGCCAAGATATGTTGTAATCCCTCAGGAACCATTCTTGGAGAGGACAGTTTCTAGTCAGGAGGAGGAAACACAACTGCCAGCCATAAATGTTATCCCTAACAGAAGAGTAATCTTTCTGTTGCGTTCCAGACCTTCTGCTTCAAGGTCATCACCCAAATGACCTCATGCCTAAAGATCATCATCTTTTCCCAGCAGCATTGGACCTGTTTCCCCTGAGCTCCAACTAACCCTTATTTTGGGAACTGATATGTGATTTGGATGGTACATACAAAAGCTCAGGTGTGTGGGTCATGATGCGACTCACAGTGGCCATGTGTTTGTGCAAGGGTGGGTCTTATTCTTGAACAATGCTGAAAATGAAAGAAAAACTATTTTCCTTGCATCCTTGTTCTGTCTTCAAATTGGAACACAAGAGGAAAGCACTGAAAGCATCAGGCCATCCCATGTCATCTCTGCAGTTGAAACAGTGATGAAAGGTATTATTTGGCAGCAATGCTGGAAAGCATATGTAAGAAGTGTGTGTAATAGATACTGAAGAGATTCTCAGGGACTTCAATAAACGGGAAAAAGTCAAGAATTCCATAGTCAAATATTTTGTCACCCAGTGGTATTCATGTGAACCCAGAAAACTCATCTGTCTTTGCTAAATATTTGCATGACACATGATCTAGAAAGTTTGAATGACAAAACTGATGGCATCAATATTAGAAATCTTTTAAAAAATATTTCTGAGAAAGAAAAGGGAACCATCATTTTGAAAATGCTTGAATTTGGACTTTGTCAAGTACAGCTGTTCCAAAGCAATTATTTGCCCCCTGTTTTAATTCATCTGAGCTAAAGTAAACACACACTTAAGACAGAAGGGATGGGCAATATAATTGTATCTTTTTACACCAGTTATCACTTTTGAGCTAGTGTTCGGTCTCTTATTATTTTAAAATTGACCTCTTTTGTAGCATTGTACAAGAAAAATGCTCATAGTATGATTATGATATTGAAAATTATATATGCTGATAGCTCCATGGAAGTTATATATTTTAATATATGGTATAAGTGTTCTGGCATTCATGACTTCTCAGCTAAAAGTTTATTCATAAATAAAGAGGATGTGAAAGACGATGGTAGCAATTTTGAAGAACCTATTGTGTGAAAATTCTTACTGCAGAGAAAATTACACTTGTTCCCAAAAAAAATGTGTTCACATACAAGGTTATTAAGAACAAACTGGTGCTGTGTAAATCCATACAAAGACTTTGCCATTTAGTCAATACTTGAACCATCACTGTGCACATCAAACCTATGCCAGTTGCTGCATTATCAGCATCTTGAGCAATTAAGTAATCACTTTGTCGCTGCTTGAGCTTAAAAAACTCTCCATAAAGATGATTATTGTTATGTTGCAGATAAATCATATTTCAACCCATATTCATGAAAAGGAATATACATTAGTATAAAACTGTTTTAGAACAAATGCACGTTATTCCACTAGAGTGTATCTGTTTTGCCTGGGTTGAACTGATATAATAAAATTCATACAATTAAATCAATTAATGGGAATTTGACTGCAAAGGGTTTTTTGACATGTTACATATAATAATCCTGTCTGAGTTTCTGTGTGATACTGGGGGGGGGGGGCGGGGGGGTGGAATTAAAAATCAGAGGTAGTGAAAAGGGAAAGCTACTTGCAGGCTCTATAATAAAGACAATAAGATTGGTGACAGCGAGCACTGCCCCTCCAGTGTATGTTTGCTCAGCCTCAGGAGCAGCCCAAGCTATCAAAAGAAATATCAATGTCTCCTGACAGCTCGTGCTCCTCTTACCAGTGTGTGGAGGCAGGAGAGTGAAATTCTGCTTTAGAAAGGGCCAGAACAGAGAGGGACCACACCTAGAATACTTCATAACATCAGAGAGGCTAAAAGCTGTTTAAAAAGTTTTTGCTTCCTTGATGTACAAGCCTGACCTAATATTGTGTATTTTTTTAGGGAGCTATAGCACTTACGAGAGCAGGTTTCACACAGAGTGGCCCTGACATCAGCAGGACCCTTGTGTAATATGGTGGTAATTAAGTCCAGGAGTCTTTCTAGGGTCATAATTTGATTGTATGTTTATGCAAATTCGACTCCAAATTCATAAGACAGAGGATTGTACACAGAGTTCTTGCAGGTTACAGAACAGCAGCAGTAGCTTCTTGTGTAAGATCAATAAAAATCTGATCATAATGGGTTTTTTTATATTTGTCCTCTGTGAAATGGAATTAAATTATCAAACAACTTACTTTCAGGTACTTGGTAATTATCAGGTAATTATTTCAGTAACTGCTTACTTGTCATTCCCTCTCCTAGTTTGAGCCCAGCCCTTATCAGATTTTGCAGTGTATTTAGTTTCTTTAAATCCTCTGCTTCATCAAAGAAAACTCTTAAAGTAGAAGTTTCCCTACTTTTTCCATTTAGCCTCTCTCTGAGGTAATCGAAGATGAGAAGGATCACTGGTACGAATGAAAGAACATTCTCCACATTCACTAAATATTTCTGGTCCTTTTGCTAGGTTTTGGTGGCACACACTTCAGTCTTCTTTTAGACAGAAGAAAAAATATTTGGGATAGGTCAGATTGTTAATAAATAATACTGATACTTAATTCTATCATACTTCATACAGAAGAGGTTTGCAAAAAACTGTCTGTGAATGCTAAATTGAAGGTCTGCCAGGTGATTGCTTCAGACCCTGAAAAGGTGTTCACACCTTTTGTCTGGACTTGAGGAACCAGTGGAAGTTTTCAAATGTTGAAAGAACGGCTCCTCCAGGGCAAGTCTTTCAAAGTGGTAAAGCCGGATTTTGCTTTGAACTATCTGTAAAGGAAGCAGAGGGAGACAAGGCTCACTAGCATCTGTGGATTTGAATCTCCAGGGTTAAAGAAACTGTGCGAAGCTGCCCTTATCAACTATTTGAATTTGGGGATGAATCCTTCTCTGTCTGCTCCCATCAATGTGAACTGAGGTAGTGTCCCATGCACCCTGTGCCAAGGGGAAACTCATTTGGGCGAAGCCAGTTTCCTGAGGAGGAATAGATATATATGGCTCAGGCTCCTTTGAACAGAAAAATCTCTGCTGCCACTTCTTGCTGACGTCAGCATAAGATCTAGCTGGTTACAGGGGTGAACACACAGATACTTCAATTAGCAAGCCAAGCTCCCTTGTGGCTACAGGAGGGGAAAAAAAATCCCACTCTCAATGCTATCAGTTCATGTCTGCTCCTTGATTTTATCGTGTGCCTTGATTTCTCCTAATCTGCTCTCCCGTTTCTTTTCTGCTATGTGACTGCTATTTATCTTCCTGGTTGTGTTTTTTCTCCTCCCCTTTATGTATCCATTCATTCCCCTTCCTGTTTTCTTTATGTCTGAGATTTGTCTTCCTATCTGGTCTTCTGTATTACTAATTCTGCCTGCTCCATCCTTCAAGTTCCTTTTCTGTCATGTCTCACTCTTCTCTTGCTTGATTTTCAGTTTCACTGATGCTCTCCCTTTTAGAAGTTGTTTTAAAGTGTTAAAATTTGACAGGAGATTGAGTTTCCTATTTTTGTGTCATGCAGGTGGCAGGCTTCCCACGGAATTAGTGCCAAAGGAAGAACAGCAGCCCAAAGGAGATTTCACAGTTTACAGCAATATTTAAAGCATTCTGAATCTAATTAGAGAATATGGCTGAAAGTCCTACATAGCATTTTTTAAAGGCTGTTAAGGAAAGAAACGAAATACTGAACTGAAGCCTGTAAGCAAGCCAGTTCCATGCTTAGTTCAGTGCTCCAATATCATTTCAAGACAGCACACAAACACCTACTGCAATGGCAGGATTCACAAGTACCATAATCTGCTTTTGGATCAAAAGTGCTGCTCAATTTTTCTCACTGTAAATCTCAGATTTTAAGTTCCATCAGATTTACTCTGAGATCAGAATTTCACTTACAGACATTATCTTTGACTAATGATGGGAAAAGGGTGAAAGTGTCTGCAACGTGGAATCAGTAGGAAAAAAAGATACTGCGGATGTACTGATCTTTTTCACATGTAATAGAACTAATGAATGAACAAAATAACCTTCTGTCAGGAAAAAACACACAAAGATGATTAGTCCTTGAGAAGAATACCTTTTCTGTGTGTAGTGAAAAGCATATTTCACTGCTTATAATTATATATATACACATTCAAATACAGAGACACGGGTATTTAAACATCCAAAGAATTGTAACTTTTTCTTGAAAGGTATTCCATAATAGCTCACTTCATTTTCATTATGAAATATTCTGAGGTAAGAGATCTCCATGAGAAACCTCATGAGTCCCTTTTTTGCCCAATTTCCACATTATTCTAGGTAAGGAAGATAATGATGAATGTTACAGAAGAGCAACATGCAGGAGTGCTGGTAAGAGATGTCACTTTTCTTTTTTGGCTTGGAATTATTTGCTTGGTCTCAGTTTGCCAAAGCTTATTCCCTTCATGACATAATCTTTATCAGTATCTTCTGCCTCCATGTCCAGTGATACATTTCCATTTTTTGTTATTTTTCCTCCTACTTTTAATTAAATTGAATACAAAATATAGAATTAAAAAAAAAACAAAAAGGAAGAAAAAAATGAACAGAGATCAGATCCAGCCAATAGAACATGCCTGTGTGGATTCAGAATCAAGGCCAGGTGGGGAAGCCTCTTCCCTGAGGAGAAGACAATTTCCTTGCCACTGTGCTAAGGCATTGCCAATATCCCTAAATAACCATGCACTGCATCTTACTGCCCTTTTGTCCCTCTTCCCATTCTTTTGCTTGGACTTGTACTGTTGCCATGTGCAGGGCTGGACTGTGTAGAGTTAATATTGTATAAAAGTGTTTTGCACAGAGCTTCTTTATCAAAAGAAATTTGAAATACTAATTTCAAAATTAGTATATAAGTGAGAGAAAGACAGAAAAGTGAAGTTCTTTAATTAATGTGAAGTGTACCCTCAGGCTTTTCCTGTAGGTTTAGAGCACTGTTTACAGTGAACCTACTGCACTGACAGGTGGTCTAGGGCTGGAAGAAGCTGAAATCTCCCAGAGGAACCTGTCAGTTGACATGGATCAGTGTTGATTCCTCCTGTTAGGTAATTGCTCAAGTAGAAAATTCTCCAAATTGTCCAGAATTCAAGAAAAACATATAAAAATAAAAGACTATTGAACCTTGCAGTGCTGCTATTTTTAAGATGACTCGAACCTGTAAAAATGCTGTAGAAAAAAATACTGCAATTATCAAGATGATCATCACAGACCACCATCACTGGAAGCTGAGCACTGAGATGAGATGACTTCTCACAACGCAGCTACTCTATGGGGCTCGACTAGGGCTGCCAAGCCAGCAAATGACTGTGAGGCTGCCCTCTGGCTATTATTTAAAAAAAAAAAAAAAAAAAAAAAAAAAAAAGACACATAATTACACAAAAAGGTTGAAAAATGACAAGTTTTGTTACAAGTTGAATATGAGTCAACAGTGTGCCCTGGCAGCCAGGAGGGCCAACCATATTCTGAGATGCAGCATCACCAGCCACAGGACAAAGGAGGGCATTGTCTCGCTCTGCTCTGCACTGGGGGGGACCTCACCTTGAGTTATGGGGGCAGTGTTGGGTGCTACAATGCAAGGAAAATGTAAAGCTATTGGAACGTGTCCAAAGGAGGGCAACAGAGATCATGAAGGCCCTTGAGGGGAAGCCATTTGAGGAGTGGCTGTGGTCACTTGGACTGTTCAGCCTGGAGAAGACAGGGGAGACCTCACTGCAGTCTGCAACTTCCTTGAGAGGGGAAGATGAGGGGCAGGCTCTGATCTCTTCTCTCTCATGAATAGTGACTGGATCTGAGGGAATGGCCTGAAGGTGATTCAGGGGAGGTTTAAGTTGGATATAGGAAAAGGTTTCTCACCCAGAGGGTGGCTGGGAATTGGAACAGGCTCCCCAGTAAAGTGGTCACAGCATCAGCCTGACAGAGTTCAAGAAGTGTTTGGGCAACATTCTCAGACATCTGGTGTGATTCTTGGGACGTCCTGTGCAGGGCCAGGAGTTGGACTCAATCATCCTGATGGGTCCCTTACAAATCCTCATATTCTATGATTCTATGATTAATTCTGCATCGGAGTTATCATCATCTGTAGTTGTTACACACACTTGACTAACCCTCAGAATGCTCTCTTACAGTCCTACAAAGAAATCTTCAAAGAAACCCTGAGATCAAGGCAGTGTAAGCACAAGCTTTAAGTCAGCTTTGACTGACAGTTTCTGATTTATGTTTTCAAACATACCGACCAGATCTCTGTCTCAGTTTTTTCATTACCACTTGCAAAATAAATAAGGACATTCATTGCCTTAATGTATCTCTTCTAGAATAAAGCCTTTATACATAATCTTTTAAATTATATATTTCAGAGAAGAACTGCTTTGTCCTGAAGACTGGATTTATGGAAAGACTATCTAGAATCTTCCATTCTTAATTAATTGCAAATTCTGTAACACTCCAGACAACTCTAATGTCCAAATTTGTTCTCACCAAATCTATATAGCTACTACCATTTTCATATAAACCTTGATAAATATTGCTAAGAATGAAGTGTTGAATGTCCTTTTTATCATACCAGTAGAATATATTGTAAAGGCCTTTCCCTTATCCTTGAGGAAGTATACTTAAGCAGATAAAGTAATTACTAATGTGAGATACTAGCTCATACATCAACAACAGAATATTTGTTAGCTGCACATGCAAGAAGATTTAAACAAATCCAGGCATTTTAGATGTACTGGAATTGTTTGAAAGAAAAAAATCCTATAATTGGATTTATTTGTTGGAAAAAAGCTATTGCACAGTTAAGAAACTCTTTAGCCAGGTCTCTCATTAATGTGCAGTAGAACGCAGTGGATACTGTGCTTGGGTTAACCATCACAACCTTTATGGAAGCCATTCAAACTGTAGATAACTCCAGGTAAGAATCTGTCCCTATGTAACTAGAAGATAACTAAATGTATAGCAGACATAGGAAAGAAACAGTTCCACAATAAAGTGTCAGGAAAAAATGGATTGACTTTGTCTTCATTTGGTAACTTCAGGAGGTCAAATAGAAGAGAAGTTGTGAAGCTTCAAAGTCTAAAAATTGTGTATATTCTAAGAGCTGTTTGTTCTGTCTTCTTAGGAGTCTGTCTGGGACACTAGCCAGAATAGCACTGCAACAGCACCTGACAGATAAAATTAAAGCATGAATCATAATCTCTCTGGTCTGCCAAACTGAGCTTTATTCAATTTGTAGCTTTAAGATGGATTACAGTTTGATGCCATGTCCTGAAGCTAACTGTCTCTTAATTTCAAACAGTGTTGTGAGAAGGTTGTGTATTGGCACTGGGGTACAAACGTGGGTTTGTGTGATGAGAACTGAGTGAAGGGAGTTCAAACTGTAATGGTTTCTGTTGTGTAAATTTAAATGAAATACCAGCTGGATATTTGCCAGGATGGGATATCATTCTGACAGAGCAGAGCACTTAAGTGTATTGAGTGAACTCTTTGAACTAAAGAATAACAGAATAAAGGTCACTGTAACAGTTGAGGCAGAGAAAAAATGTGGAATGCTCCAAAAACAAGCTTTAAAAATAGCATTGATAATAAATTATTTAAATGGAATTTGGAATATGGAATTCTTGATGTTTGGAGCCTTTTTCTTAGGCGTGAGGAAGAAGGACAGCAGACTAGACATGGAAGAAAGTCCATTATGAGGCACGAGGGTACTCTTTTCATTAATGCTAACATTATTAATAACCCAATCTTCCAAAACAAATCTACATAATCTATGATCTTTGAAGCTATAAAATTGGTTGGGGTCTACAGTAGGTATCATCCTTATGATTTTTGTTTTAGACACTGTAGCAATCACAGGGTGATATAGCTTCAAAGAGTAATATGACATAGGCTGAAGTTCAATATAGCATGCTGGTAATGGACAAAGCACTGGAATTTTTAAGTTGGCTTGACTGGACAGGAGATGTACATACACAAATCTTCAATCATCAGATTACCATGATATGCCTGACTGAATATAAGCTTAGTTAAAATAAACAGTTTGTAATTGCCAACTAACTGCCTGCTTTATTTAGACCAATAAAAAAGACAAAAGTAATCTAAGAGGTTTTCAGATTTGTATATTTTAACAATTTTTTGTAATCCATTGATCAAAGGATAGTATAGAAATGTCTTGGTTTGCAATACAGGATGTGACCAAAAGTATCTATTGTATCACCATCTGTTGAGACTGGATGGGAGATATTCTGCTAACGGGCCATCAACTGAAACCAGTACGGCATTGTTCTTTATCTTTGCACTGCCCCCATCCTTCCTCTAGGGAGTTATCTTCTGCTAATGGCCCATTGAGTCCCACTGTGTGACTGATAAAATTGCTTCATCCCATTGGAAGTTTCTCCAGCCAGGGGGAAGAGCCCAACATTTCTTACCAAGAAATGTTTGGGTTTTGGGACACTAAGGGAGCCCCTTTCTCCACCGGATTCCAGATGAAAACTGGACTTCTCCACATCATTACTGGACCTTCAGAGGAAAACTGCACCCTTCTACAGGAGCACTGCTCCAACTGAGCCACATCTGTCACTGCAGGAGGATGCAGCCACCATTTAATGGGACTGCTACCAACACCCTGCCTGATGGGGTGTCAGGTTGTACTCTGACTTTGTCAGGGTTTGGAGTTTGTTTCTTTGTAGTACTGTATTTCTATTTTAATTTCCCTAGAAAAGAACTGTTATTCCTAATTCCCGTATCTTTGCCTGTGAGCCCCTTGATTTCAAAATTATAATAATTTGGAGGGAGGGGGTTTATATTCTCCATTTCAAAGAGAGGCTCCTGCCTTTCTTACAGACACCTGTCCTCTGAACTAGGACAAGAAACAAAGCAAGCTATTCAGTTTAGAATTCAAAGCATTCTTACATTTGAGATATCAACTCACAAAAATAAATTCTCTAGCAGACTTCAGTGCAAGAATATGCATTTATTTGTAGTCTCATTGGTAGTGTTCATTAAGAACCTGACATCCAGTTCACCAGTTGCAAATATGACCAAATCTGGTAAAAAGTGGAAACTGATTTTGAGAAGAGTACCCACTGGCTGCAGTTGGTATCTTTTCCAGGATTACTTTCAGTTAAATTAGTGACACAGATTCTTAATATTGACTCCAATTTAACATTGATTGTTGTCTGAGAATTTATTTTAAAAGTTTTTACCAGAAAGCCTGTGAGGAAACCCAGTAAGACACAGTAAAGGTACCACAATACCTCACAAAATCTAAAGATATAAATGCAGGGTCTTGGCTTGACTGAAAAACACCTGAAGCTTCTAGCCAGATTCATAAGTGGGCAGTGGTTCCTTTGTGCTGCTACATAGCAAGGCAAAGGGAGTTAGGCCATGTTTACTGATCAGCTGCTTTGCATTACTGGGTGAAGTAACACCAGTGAAAGAGACTGAACATCGATTGACCAGCTGGCAGGCACAGACATGCTTACAAGAGTGGCACTGGGGACCAGGTGGTGATTGTGTGCTGTCAGGGAAAGCTATTAACAGATGAGGCCACTGTCCCCAATTGCTTTTGCCCAGCTGAGCTGATCATGCAAATCAGTGAGTGAGGAAGCATGACACTTGACTTTTATGTCCGGGTGTAGGTGTGTAGATACATCTATATAGACATGCATTTATACACTAAGGTATAGATCTGCACCTGCTTATTGCTTATAGCAGCTTCTATAGCAGTTGTTAATACCATACTATCAATGTATGTCCATATGAAGCCTACAAGTGACGTTTCAGGAAATTTAACACTAAAGAAAGTTTGAATGTCTTTACATTATTGAACAAAATAATCAACAAAAAACTCTTCTGCATGCTCTAGAAAGGGTGTAGCAACCCACACAGAGCTCCACAAAAACATGCAGCCAGGTCTTAGGCTGCAGATGTTGTCTATCCAAACCTTTAATAAAGCCTTTGACACCATTTCCCATGGCATTCTCTTGAGGAAACTGGCTTCCCATGGTGTGGATAGGTGTTGGGTTAAAAACTGTCTGGATGGCTGGGCCCAGAGAGTGGTGGTGAATGGAGTTACATCCAGTTGGCAACTGGGCACTAGTGGGGTTCCTCAGGGATCAGTACTGGGGCCAGTCCTGTTTAATATCTTCAGTGATGATCTGAACGAGGGGATCACGTGCATTTTCAGTCAGTTTGCAGATAACACCAAGCTGGTGGGAGCGTTGATCTACTGGAGGGTAAGGAGGCCCTGCCACAGGATCAGGACAGGCTGGATCAGCAGGCCAAGGCCAGCTGGATAAGAATCAACAAGGCAAAGTGCTTGGTTCTATACTTGGGTCACAGCAACCTCATGCAGTACTACAAGCTGAGGGAAGAGTGGGTAGAAATCTGCTCATAGGAAGAGGACCTGGGGCTGCTGGTTGACAGCAGCTGAACATGAGCCAGGGTGTGCCCAGGTGGCCAAGAAGGCCAATGGCACCTGACCTGTATCAGCAATGGTGTGACCAGGGCAGGGATTGTCCCTGGTGAGGCCACACCTTGTGTGCTGTGTCCAGTTCTGGGCCCCTCACTACAAGAAGGACATTGAGGGGTTGGATCGTGTCCATGGAGCTGGTGAAGAGTCTGGAACTCAACTCAAATGAGAGCAGTTGAGGGAGGTAGGGGTGTTTATCCTGGAGAAAAGGAGGCTCAGTGGAAACCTTATCACTCTCTACAGCTGCCTGAAAGGAGGCTGTGGTGATATGGGGGGCTCAGCCTCTTCTCCCCTGCAAAAAGCAACAGAACAAGAGGAAGTGGCCTCAAGTTGCAACAGGGAAAGTTTAGAAGAGCTATTTGGATAAATTTCTTCATAGAAATGGTGCTCAAGCATTGGAACAGGCTGGCCAGGAAAGTAAATCACCTGAAAATTTTCAAAAAACCCATGTGGACACAGCTTTTGAAGATATGGGTTGGTAGTGAATTCGTTGTGGTGCTATGTGATGGCTAGACTTAATGATCTTGGAGGTCTTTTCCAACCTTAATGGTTGTATGATTCTAGCAGAAATGTGGCATAAAAGACTAGCAAGTGACAAATTTCTAAAGTGACTGATTCAGGTTTTTATGCTTTCTATTTTAAGTTAAAAATTAGTTAAAACATTTAATCAGTACATTGTCAGAAAAAGTGCTGTACTTGAAGGATAGGTGATGCAGCCTATGACACATCCTTGGTGATGCATCCTACAATCCGTACAAAAGGATCTTGAACTTTGATACGTACAAAGCAAAGAAGTTTTGAATCATTCTCTCAGATCTCTATATGAAGACACATACTAGAATCACACCAGTACTCTATGTTCCTTACAGTACATTGAAAGTCTGGACCTGGAGGAAAAAAATAATTCACCCGTGGTGATGATTTTACAGATTTTATCTAAGCTTTCTCTGAAGTTCAAAAGTTGTAAGAAAGGGTTGTCATAGTAGGCATAGTTAGGATGATCTCTAACAGCATGTTGCCATTTCAGGATGAAGTTCTCAGTAAAGAGCTTGGAAGAATTATTTCTGGCCAGTTGAATCACAGTGTCTTAGATGTGCTGATGAATGGTGTTGCTATACAAAACCTCTGAGTTCAGAAGCAACCTTAAAATGTCTGTTTCCAGTGTTATCAAAGATAGGAAGTATTGTAAAGCTAGTGTTACCCATATAAAGATGAATGGCAGGAACATCAGTGATCATATGAGCATGTCACAGCTGTACCTGGACAGTGGGAAAGCCAGGGAATTAAAAGCAAGAGAAAATAAGTTCCATAAGATGGTCTAGGTGAAACGTTACTTTTACTGTGTGGTATGTTTCATTTTTAATTAGCAAGGAAGAAGGTTCAGAGAGCCCCAGAGCCTACAGCTCCAGGGACATTGGGCCTGGAAAAGGCATGCCAAGGAGAACACAGCATTACAGAAATATTCCTTCTTCCTGAAGGAATCATTCTTACCTGGGTCACCCATGGAACCTGGAGTTTTCATACTAAACTCCAAGATTTAACCTAAATTATTAGGTTTAGGGTTTAGACAACCAGCAGGTATACAGCTCCACAGACACTGGAGCTTGAAAAGGGATCCCATGGTAAGCAGGGCACTGCACCTACACTGCTCCTTCCACATTCTCCAATCTGGGCCGTTCACAGTATCTGGTACATTGGCCTCAACCCCAAGCTGCCATCAGGGTCAAGGGGCAGGTTTAGGGTTCAGAGCACCACAAAGAAAAGTCCCAGGGACTCCAGGTCTGAAAAAGGTGAGGTAAGGAGAACATGCACTGCATCACCATTGCTCTCTCCACATCTTTCTGGTCTGGGCCAGCCATGGTACCTGAGATCTCAGTCTCAACCAAAAAACACAATTAGAGTTAGGATAAGGGTTCAGAGAACCACAAAGCCTGCCACAATAAGTACACTGAGGCTTGAAAAGGCATGCCAAGGAGAGCACAGGACGGCACAGACATTGACACTTCTTACATGTTTCTTAACTCAGTCATCCATGGTACGTGGGGTCTCAGTCTATACAAAAAAAAACCTGTTAGAGTCAAGGGGTAGAGTCTGGGTTCAAAGAACCACAAAGTTTACAGGTCTATGGACACTGAGGCTGTAAAAGGCATAGCAAGGGAAGCACAGCAATGAAACAACATTGGTCTCTCCACATCTTTTTTATGTCAGCCAGCCATGGTGCTGGGACCTCAGTTTCAACCCCAAGTCTGCCTTAAGTTTAGAGTTATGGGTTCATGCTAGTTCCAGGGATAGTGGGAGTGGAAAAGGCATACCAAGGAGAGCCCAGCACTGTGACAACATTGGTTACTTCACATCCTTGTAATCTCGTCCTCCTATAGCCCTGAAGGTCTCAGTTTCAGACCTCCTACACATGTTGGTATTACATGAGTCTTCCATAATCCAAGATATTTTATATACAAAGTGTATCAGTTTAGTTTTTTATTTTCTTGGAAAAAAAACTACCAGCTTCTGTATTCCTTTAGTAGATACTTAAGAAAACCCAAAAACCAAAAAAATTCCCCCAAAAATATTATACAGAGGGTAGCAACTGTATCTTCTTTCCTGTTGCACATGAAATATTTTATACAGGCAGATGAGATTTCAGCGTCATTCTCAGTGTTTGAAATCAAATAGACGTGGAAGAATCAGAACAGCTGTTAAAGTAGTAATGCACTAGGTGGTTTAAATTTTTTGTCGGCTGTCCTTGAAACATGTAAATTCCCAGAATCATGGCAACATTCTCCTTTACTCCAGCCTTGTTTGACACTCAACTAGGAGCTGATCACTGGACCTTAGTCTGCTATATTCCTTCAGTGAGCCAGTTAAGAACCCTTCCTTTGTTAGTTGACAGGGTCAAATGTACTGCCTGAATTGATTCACAGACTGTATTTCAAGACAGCATTATATGTATACACTGAAATAAACAGTGGGCACAAGTTCACTCTTCATTAAACTTACTTTGACACATGTTCCCAACTCAGTCCTGGAATTCTCTGAGTATTTGTCTGCCTGCCACTGTAAATCTTCAGTGGCTCTGCTTAAATCCAAGCATTCACTGAGGATTTTGAAGATATTTAAATGGATGCAGACTTGTCAGTTTTATCTTATTTGGGTTTCCTTTTCCACCTGAAATAAAGTAAGCAGATGGAATTTCAAGTCTTCTGAGAATAACTGCCGGGAAGTTGTTTTCCGTGGGTGTGCAAAAACAAGCTACAGGATAATTTGGAATTTATTGCTGCTGAGTCTGGAGTAATTGTGCCACTTCTGAGAAGCTTAAGGAGGCTGTGGGAAGCACATATTAACATGAAAACTTTGCTAGAAAAAAGATCCACATCAAACTGGTCAGTTTCCACAAAAATTGCTGATGTGGAAATAATAGAAAAATTGTTATCTTTCTGGATTATGTTAAATGATCTATGGATTAAGTTGTATCAAAACCTCCCAAATTTACAGCTCCTCTCTTTAGAAACTTGTGTTAATGGATATGAATACATAAATTAAGGGAGACTTGTTTATTGACAGCCAAAATATTCTGACATAATTATAGCACTCAGCAGTTTTCCATAATGGATAGTGTTAAATTTGGAGTCTATCTGTGTTAGAAATCACTCACTGTATTAATAGATGCCAGTTGTGAGATAAGCCTCTGACAGCTTCTTAAAAATACTGTTATTCAGTCACATTGACTTCATATGTAGCTAATCACTGCATTTGTTGCTGAAAGCTAAAAAGAAAACCACCACTTCACTTTACTATTGTAAATATTTAACTGGTGAAGCATAAAATATTCTCTGGCTTGGTTTTGTTCTCTGCCAAATGAAATAATATTTTAAAATAATCATTCTTTCCTGTTAAATTTGTTTGATGAAGAAATTATGATAGAGTGTCTTACTAGCTCTGCAGCTTCATAGGCAATTTCTCATAGAATATTTTTATGTGAAAATCACCTGAAGAAAAATATTAATGCAAGTACTTCTGAAGAGCAAATGGTACCTAATCATGCCATTTCACAATCCCTTTTTGCAAGCTAACTGTAGGCTGCTGCCCAAGGTAGCGCTCCCTTTCCCTGCCCAGTGGTTTGTTCCTGTCTCCCTCATGCATTGGCTGCCTTAGGGACAGGGAAGAGCATGAGCAGCTGGATCACCTTGCCAGGCTGACTGTAACCCCTCTGCTGGGTTTGCTGCAGAGTTCATTTTCTCTGCTCTGATTAGTGAGCTAGTCCAGCTCAGCTCACAGCTGTTTGATTGGAAACAGCAGGAGCTTGCAACCAGAGGCAAGGAGGAGAGAGCTGGTCTCTTCTTCCTAGGCTGCAGCAACTCAAGCTTCATTGCACACAAGTCAGCAACATAAATATAGGTAACCTCAGCAAAAGTATAGCATTGGAGGTTGCTCTGAAAATCAGTCAAAAACCACAAATTGTTCTAACAAAAAAAATGTATGAATCTGACCTATGATCAAAAGACAGAAAAGTCTCCAAACAGGCAACTTACTGGGAAGTGAAAAGCTCTTTGTAGTTTATCACTTATTTAATAGCAGAGACATAAGTGGGATTTCACAGACACATGACTTGATTCCTGGCACTCACAAGCTCTCAGCCTGTACATTGCAAGACACAGGCGCAGAGACCAGCTTACATCATGGGGTTGCAGTCCTAAAGGATCAGATGCTGTATTAAATAATTGAACATGATAATGGGAGAGCTGACCCAGACAGTGAGTAGAAGCATCTACGTTAATTTACAAGAATGAAACTGTACTATCTCACAGCTTGGTAATGCTAGAAGCTAAGGCCCTGCTATTGCAGGGGTTTTTTTTGGCTATGTGGCCCCCACCTTTCCCCATTTTTTTTTGCCTCTGTCACTGTCTGATCCATGGGTGAGCCTGGTCAACTCTTGAGGTGGTTTTCTAGCAGCTCAGCCAGCAGATCCCAAAAATTGTGGGATCATATAAGCAGTTCGAAGAAACAGAGACTAGCAGAGTGGAAACCATCCCTCTGTGAACAGCTAGGCATCCTATTGTCTCAGTTGTAATGGGAACCCTCCCCAAAGTCCCCCAAAGCACTAATTATTTGCATTAAATTGATAGTATTAGTGACAGCTATAACCAGCTACAGCTGGTTATTTTTTATATTAAAAAAAATAAAAATCACAGGATAATTCAAGTTAGAAGGATCTCAAGAGGTCTCTGGCCCAATCCCCTGATCAAAGCAGAGAATTCAGACTGGTTTGCTAAGGTTTTTGTTCTTTTTTTCCCCTCAAAAATCACTCTCTTTATTTGAGAAGATGCATAATTTATATAAAGTTTGTTGTATTTTCCAGGGAAAGGCCTTTCCTCTGTCACAAGAACATCTAATATAGCATTAGGGAGAGAATAAAATTTCCACTGTCCTTCTGTTTGAGCTACCCAGGTGTTGGCAGAAGAGCTCTCTGGAAACACCTCTTTGCAAACAGCGCACTGGCACACACTTATCCTCCTCTCTCAGCAGGAATCAGTTCACAGGTAGCGTTTCTCACGGTCTGATGAGAGAATTATGACCCCCCTGGGAAGCTTTACTTTTCTCTAACCATTTCAACCTGAATGAAGCAGGTAAATGAAGCCTCCTGCTCTAACCTGGAACAATTTCATTCCAGCCTTGGAGGTGAACAGCAGGCTCAGCCAGTGGATACCAGGAAGCAGGAATATTTCCTGAGGAAAATGTGGGTGACCGTGAACTGCAGCGAGAATAACTCTTCACCCCAGCACAGCTGGATCTGGAAAGGACACCTGTCTCTAATATGGGATGCACATACATGGTTGTATTTCCTTTATTTTTTTTTGTTTGTTTTAAAAGAAGCAAGAAACCTACTTAGAAAGTCTGTTACATAGGTAGCAAAGTCAGCCACCCAAAAATCCTGAGATGCCAGGTGACTACACGACCTTGACTCAGTCCCCTGTGCAAAGTGCATTATGCAGTATCAGCATGTACTGTTCCTCCATGGGATCTCCATCTGCTTCAGTACAGAATACAGATGAAAAAAGACTAACAAGGGGATCTTAAACTTGCTACTTTCTAACATTCAAAAGCTTCACCTTGGCCCTTATATCCTTATTAATATTCCTGTAATGCAGAGGGTAACATGCCGTACATGCATGATGTGTGGACACTCATGTATGCTTTGGAGAAACTTCTTACCCGAAAGAAAAGTGAAAATGTCTTGAAAAAGACAGAAAAAAAAAGATGAATTTTGACTTAATCTCTTTCTCTAATTCATGACTCTAGACTTACAAGGTCATCTTAAACAATTTATACAGAAAATAGTAAATCAGCTAATCATAGCAAATATAAAACAAACATAACCAAGCTTGGGTAGGACTGTGTAAACAGTCACATGGGGAGAAAATCTGGCAGCTGCCTTCAAATAACCATTACTGTCCCAAAGGTGAAGAAGTAAGAGAATGGCCCAAGGCCACTAAGAACCAGAACCTCTGCACTTCAGAAGATGCAACACTGAATAAACTGAGATGATGTGAAAAAGATGAGAGGCAAGCTCACATACAGTAGCATCTTTTGTTACTAATTCTGCCCTTTTCCAAACACTCTTAACTCCTTCAGGGCTTTTTTTGTTGTTGTTGTTTTCTTTGTTTGCTTTTTAAATTTTCCTTTGATTTTTTTTACCTTTTTCCAATGTCTGAAGTAAATTCCAGAAGGCACCATGTACATAATATCAGCTGCATTAAAATTTTTAATTGTTTAGGACTTGGACTTATTTTCAGATAAAATTTCTTATCCTCCTGTGATTCTTGTGAAATACCAAGACACGTCTAGAATGGACTCAAAGGTGGGAAATCTCTGCCACATATTGAGCTCAGCAACACTCTTGTCTAGCCTCTGTCTCTTTACTGTTTTGTGTTGCCTTTGTGAATGAGATATAGGGACTTGATATATTGGTTTTTATTTCATCCCCTAATTCCTATTAAGAAGATGAGGGAATTGCAACTATTTGGTAGCAACAGACATTGGGCAAAGAAGTACAGTGGGAAGGTGGACAGGATGTTTTCCATTGATTTCTTGTGATCAAGATTCACACTACTGTTTCAAAAAAAATACATCATTAATTTCTAAATACCCCTACAATTAAAGGACTAAAAGGTGTCTGCATTCAATCAGAAAAACACACACAAAAGAGAAACACTGTAAAATATGAAAGACCTTCTGACATAAATAAGATGTCTTTAAAAATACTATTTTAATTCAGATCAGGTGTTTGTCAATTAAGAGCATTAACTAGGGACACAGTCATCCTAACTGGCATGCATATGCATTCATCCATAGACATAGCCTGGAGGGGTGGTGATCAATTATTCAGCATGGCATTTTATGCTGCCTCCACCTTTCATAGCACATTATCTACCAGATTGTGATCAGTAGCAAACATCTGAACAGAAGCAAATGAGAAAACAATATTTTTTTTGGTTGAACCTGAGTGAGATTTTAATTTCTTCAGTAAAAACTCTCATCAGTCACTAGATAATGGAAGATACATGAGCCTGGTTCCTTCTATTCTTCAAAAAAAGCTGAGCTGGAGGTTTCCCATTCTCCAAATACCCCATATGCTTTAGCATTCAAACCTTTCAGAATTCTGCCTCTTCCATCACATTTACTGTCACCTCCTCCTCTCCCAAATCTTTACTGATGGTCCAGCAGCATACTGATAGAGAACAACTCTCCCTGTGTGCTCTTCCAGTCTTGCAGCTGCCTAAGAGTGCAGCCAAAAATGCTGCTCGAGCTAAGCTGATGGAAGCAGTGAGGTCACCCCCACATACTCACCAGTTTCTCCCCCATCCTCCCCACCTACCTCCAGCTCAGATCTCCTGGGCAACCCCAAAGCTAACTACCCCACTAAAAATCTGTTTATTTTCTGTTGGATCAGGGAAGCTGATTCAGCCTGAAGTTGCACAATCCCTTGATGTGAGGCAAGGAAAAGAACAGGGACACACATGGGAGTAGGGATATGGAGACAGACAGGCTGCCATCTTTGGTGGCAGCCCACATTTGTACAAGATTAAGAGCAGCATGAACCACTCCTGGAGAAGAATGTGTTGACCACAATTTCTCTACTGAAAGAAAATATGTTTTTGTAAGGTAACATAAGCTACTTCCTACTCTTTTTGATTTCTTTAGTTTGCTTTTCATTTCTCAGCTGGAGGTAGTCTATGCACTTGAGAAATGTAATACATGTGTGAATTCCTTAAAATTAAATGTGAATTTGTTTTGGTGGGATTTTAAATTTTTTTTCTTATACTGTCACAAACACATTCCTGAATGAAACTATAGAGGATTATTTTTGTACTTATTCTCTCACTACGAAGTATAAATAACTTCATACCCTTGCCTTTTAGCACAAGGTAGGCTTTAAAACATTTTTTTTGGTAGCAAATGGCTTTTTTCCCCTTATGACAGGAAAAATATACCAGAGATCATTATAAAACAATCAAGATCATTAATCCTACTCTTCTCCTGGGGGACCTGCCTTGCATTTCTGTTGCTCCAGGGCATTCATCACTCAGAAGTGCATATTCAGCATTTCCCCGTTTATTTCTTGTTGTCTTGGGGAATATCAGGTATGGAGCAGGACACCTGAGTGAAATTGCAGTATGTTTTAATCTTTCTCATTCTCTCCAAGGAGGTTAGGGATAAAAGTAACATTGTTTGGGAGGTAACATATTATCCAGTCTTTTTGTGGTTAATTGTTGTTATCTGTGTTGTTGGGTGCATTTGCTATCATCTGGAAAAGGCCTGGCAGATTCAAAACCGAGTTCAACATCTGAGAAAGAAAATGTGTTCCACCGTGAAATTAAAATGAACTGGTACCTCTCTAAGGAGTTCAGTAGCTCTGCAAGAGGTAAACTGTGCAGTTCTTGCTTTTGAGTTTATGATCATGCCTAAACCCAAATAAGTAAATCTATTAGGTAACTAAACCATGTTCTGGGTCAAATTAAACACACAACTAAGTAATTCACAAGAAAACATCTTGGCCATGAAGGTGCCTCAATATGCATAGTTTCTACTCCAAAGCAGTCACCTAATTTCTGATAAAGTCAAATATAAGTGATCATTGAAAACTGGAAAAAATGAGACCCGTCAACAAGCACTTCATCCCTTTTGGGAACACTTTACCTTCTGGAGGGACTGTCCAGCCTACCAGGGTGCTGTAGTATGTAGCTGCAACATTTTGTGGAGACCAAGGCATCCAAAAGCCTGGCCCTGTGCTTTGCCCAAAGCCCTTGCAGGACCAAGCCTTTGCATCTACTAGTGCAGGGCAGGAGCCACAGCTCTGCCTCTGCCCTGTACACCGCCCTTGGGTTTTCCTCCCTGTACCTTCCCCGATAAGAGCACTGCTGTGAAAGAGGGCTATTAAATAAATAAAAGCTGGCGGTGAACAGCCTGCTTTTGAGCAGGAAACCACGTGTCATCGGGTAATTTCATGCGTATAAGGCACACCCTTTTGACTAAAATTTTGGTCTGAACCCAGAGGTGCGCCTTATACCCCAGAGCGCCTTATACACGGACAAAGTTAGGCAATTTGCCAACTCGGAAGTGCGAGCCCGCAGCAGCCCCGAGCCAAGCCCACCCAGCCCTAAGCGGGGCCGAGCCCGTGGCAGCCCCAAGTGGGGCTGAGCCCGCCCGGCTCCGAGCCCAGCCAGTAAACCCCGCAATCGCGCAATTCCGTTACTAATTAGTTACTTTGTTGCGTGCAGATCCTCACTGCAAAAAAAGAGTGCGCCTTATATGCTGGTGCACCTTATATATGGACACAGTTCAGAAATTTGCCGACACCTGGAAGTGCGCCTTATAATCCGGTGCGCCTTATACTCATGAAATTACTGTAAATAAAAGCTGGCGGTGAACAGCCTGCTTTTGAGCAGGAAACCGTGTGTCATCGAGCTTCTCGTTTGTGTCAGAGAGGAGAGGAGCGAAGGAGAGGTGATAATGACAAGCGCTGCCTCCAGGCAGGCAGGCGAGACTGCACTGAAGGGGGTGGAGAGCTCGGATTGAGGCAAAGGGACAAAAGAGATACACTACAGTAAAATGATCACTGTGAAAATAAATAAAGGTCAAGCAAAAGAGGAAGTTACTAGAAGTGAAACAAAGCACTGGTACTTTCAGAGCTATAAAAATGAGGAAATGAGAAAAAGCATGAACACATTCTCCTCCAAATTTCTAAAATAGTCACAAATTAGTGCACTTAGGGAGAAAATACAACAGGGATGCTTCGCTCTTGTCTGTCTCTTTCTCTAATCTAGCCAGCAGTGTGCCCACGTTCCCATGCAACGTGACTATAATTATAAGCTGTGATCTATCAAAGCAGGACCTGGAAATTTTAATCTTATTTCTCTGCAAACACACGTTAAAGATTCGACTCTTCTCATCTTAGCACATTGTTATTTAGCACCATGATTCTGTACATAATGAGAGTGTCTGGGTTGCCAGTGAGTAGGGCTTGATAGTATCACACAATTAGATAAGAAATGTAATGAACACGTTCAACACTTCACCCAGGTTTACTGTCTCTTAGTATCTAATGGAAATTGCTTGCAGTTGCCTCCTCTTTAAAAGATGATCCCACATAAGATTCTTTCCAACTAAAGAGAAGTTTTGAAATGTAAGCACATACTTAAAGAGCCCCCCTCTTTTTTTTTTTCCCAGTTTTGTCACTTATTTGTGCTCAAGAGTCTGTTTCTCATTTTTTCTTTCCCCCACATGCTGATAAATTTCATGTTGGCAGATTGAAGGGGCCGAACACAAGCAAGCCCTGAAAGTATGCATTTCAGCTTTGGTATTTACTACACTGGCTACAGATGTCTCCCCCAACCACTTCACCAGAGCACCAGTGGTCTGCTGTAAAGGAGTATTAACACAGGCGAAGATAAGGTTGTCCTCAACCTAAAAACACTGAAGTGTTTTATAAATGTGGTACTTATAGTGATGGCAGGTTATTGATACTTAGTGGAGCATCACAGCTAAAGCATAATGGAACTCTTTTGGGGTTATGGGAAATAGTCTATTGGCCCCAGGCTTCAAAGCCTTGAAAGACAGAGGACAGTTACAACCTTTGAAGATCTTATAACTTGCCTCCAAGGAAAAGAGTCTTGTTTTGCTAGACAGGAGCCTTGAAGAAAAAACCGAACAAACCACAAACAAAACACTCCCCCCCAAACAACAGCCCCCCTCCACAAACCAGAGCAACTCACCCCACTCAGCTTTAAAGACTCACTTTCTAAAATGTTAAAGTGTTCATGAACCAAACATCAGTCCTACCATTCTCTGGGAAAGACATACAGAATCTACTGAACACTTAGATCACACAGGAAAAAATGGTCAGGTGTGTAAAACTAGATGTAGGGGTTTCAGTCTCATTTTTATCTGGAAACCTGTATTAAAATATTCTGTCTAGCTATCAATCATCTTGCTATTGTCCCCATAGGACAAAGACACAAGCATGGAAGAAGTACGGGCTGAGGAGAAGGTACTTGCAGAGGTCATCGGAGGTAACACATTAGCTCAGGAACAATCAGGAAAGGAAGAGCTATTCTTATGCCCATTCAATATTCAGCAGTATCAGATGAAAAGCCAAGACAGCTGGCGTCCTGTGATGCTCATTATCCACAAGTTTTCACAAGCATATTTTCCATTCCACCATCCAAGGTTCTAAAGAGACGATAGAACAGTATCTCATTCATAACAGATCTCTGCAAAAACCCCCTCTCAGTACATCTCACCACTCTCTGGGAAGTAATAAAAGCAATTTTCCCCCAAAATTTTCACTTGGGTTGCATTTATATTGTTACTATGTCACAATAACACAAATCTTAATGAAGTCAAGATAAATTACACCAACCACCTCTCTTTTACATGTAATCTTATACAGAAAGATGTTAGATTAATTAGAGTCTATATTTTGCTTTGCATCTCACATCTTTGCTTGATAATTTTGTTCCCAGATTTTTTTTAAACCATGAGTCTGAAATTCCTCAGCTCCCACTTTCCAAAACCAGAATCTGAGTGTATACTTGTAAATGCAAATTCTCAAAGACAGCTCCTGAAATTGTCAAGGTTCTCTGTGTAATCTGCAAGGCCCAACCTCTTCAACAACATCTAACCAACTGAAACATTCCCTACCCCTTTCTTCCCCAGCTGTAGCTTTCACTCTGATGGGTTGTTACTAGCATTGCAGCTGGCTTTGATACTGAGGGCCCACTCTGCCAAGGATGAAACACCTCAGCCTTTCCAGCTGCTGCACTGAAGACTCCCCCCAGCTGATGGGTGGATCAGCTTGCTCCCTGGTTTTACCTCATAAACATACTCCTTGCTTTGCAATCCTTATACAATACACATAATTATTTTCTTGTTTGATTAGCTGATCTTTTGATTTCGCCTCTGTATTCTTGTGCTAGTTACACTTAGCAAACTGGTCAAGGTTCTGCCCCTCTTTTTTTAACCATCATTCAAGATTTCATAAATTGTGCTCTTAGCTCACTCCTAATTTTATTCCACTTTGAAGTAATAATTAAAGGCAATAGTGCCTTTAGCACTGCTTTTTTAAAGAACGGCCTGTTTTGTTCTTGACCACTTCCCATGAGCTCCAACTTCTCATTTCTCACTGCTTCAGTTCTGTTGTGACTATTTGAAAATTAATGGTATCGATGACAATTTTAGTGACACATGAGCTACTTTTTCTGGATGAGACAAGTAGGCTGGGAAACCAGATGAGTGAATGACCAGCTATCTGGTATTTTTCCTCAGCAAGGTGGTTTCTTTGCTTTCTTTTGCTTCTACGCTTTTTTGTTTCTTAACAAACTACTCATGCCATGTAAATTATAAGAGTCTATTAAGGCTCCTCCGAGTCTCTCAGTTCCCTCCTGTATCTGAAATTTAAGTAGAAATGTGCTAGTAGTGCTAGTAAGAAATATGGTCATTTGGGAAACAGCCTTGCTATAGATCTATAGAGACATAAATCAAAATATGGAATAGCCTTCTGCTGGTTAGCTTGTTTTTACTAAAAGGGACATTGAGCTTATTTTTGTTTCTATGTGAATTGCAGTATGATAGATGAAAGGCATAAGCTTTAGACAGTATCTTTGAAGGCATGTTCAAATATTAGAGATTCTTCACCACACTGCTATTTTAGAAATGAAGATATGATTCTAAAGTATTTTCTGCCAAACATCAGCAGATTTCCACAATGAACTCTGAAACCCTTAAAAAGGAGGAGGGAAAAAAAGAAAGAAAGAAAAAAGGAACATCTAATAAGCCTTTTAAGATAGCAACATAAAAAATACTGCCTATTATAATACTGTGGCACAAAATACATATTTTAAAACTAGTTATGAATGAATAATGCACTTATCACTTAGACTGAAGGCATGTATGAAATTCATACTTGAGGATTCTCCAAAGGAATATGCCTACACATTTGAAATACAGTTTCTTGGCCCCTCTCATCAGCTGAAGCCCAGGTATGATATGTCTGTCAACAAATGTGGCAGCAAACATTAACCTGTGTGATTCATTGCTGGTTTTGCTACAATTCATTTAATAATGGCCATGTATGTTTTAATAATCTCAGTGAATTCAATTTAACTCATTCATACTATGTGAAGGAACTATACCAAATACATTGCAGGAAGAGAAACAGATGTCAGGAAAGTTCCCAGTCAGCAAATGTTGAAATTAAATTTTTGTGCCTTATTAATTATTAATACAAGTAACTTTAGAACAAAATATGAACTTTTTTATTAGTTATTCACTTCAGCTTGCTAGGGTTGTTTCCAGTTTTCTGATTAATTAAAAAATAGATGAGCTAAGTAAGACAGAAGATAACAGAACCACTCACATTACTAGCAGCTTACTGAAGGAAAAACATGAACAAGTAAAGTCTCCTTCAGTTGGAAACCTAGGCCTTTAATATTTAAACACTAAATTTAATCAATGACAATAAAAGTAGAAAAGCAATTGGACAGAGTAAATAAATGAAGGGCATAGCTGGAAAGCAATGTTGCTTTTTTTTTTTAGCATCTTGCACGTAAAGTATAGTTACAATGAGACCTCCTGAAGCTGGTCAGCAGACTGGAGATCACACAAAAAACTACAGAACAGAAATCTATACATCTGAGACTCAGAAATCTAGGGAGGAAATGTTCATTATTGGCAGAAGAACCAATAGCATGTTACGAAAAAGGAAAAAACCTTCAGCATAAATCATATCAGTGTGAAGATAGACAGAGGATTTTGTTATCCCAACAGCTGGAAAAATTGGAGAAAGCTCTGAATAGTACAATCCCATGGGGGAAGGAGAGACAGGACATCAGTGAAGTAAGTTTAAGAGCCACCAGCTTTCAGATACATAATTAGATTTTTTAAGTTAGTTATTGACTAAAGCACTCTTGAACAATAACTAGTGACACACAAGATAGACTGAGAAGTCATTTGTGACCTTATTTTTCAAAAAAAATGCTGAGCTGCATTCATGTTTATCATATTGCTGTGAAGTCTAGCACCTGAGTTCAGAGTTGAATGTGAAAAACAAACCTTCACTGCAATATGCAAAATCACTCATTTCCCACAAAGGTCTTCTTTAGGTAGAGGGGAATTAACGCTAGGTGACTGAAATGAAGTGTGCACAGTTGTACATATTACACCTATCTGCTCCAGACAACCACATAAATTTAATCCACATAAACTCTGATCTAAAGTACAGCAAAGAGAAGAATCTGTGAAATTACTGTAATTAGAGTCCATATTTTGTTTTGCATCTCACATCTTTGCTTGATAATTTTGTTCCCAGATTTTTTTTAAACCATGAGTCTGAAATTCCTCAGCTCCCACTTTTCAAAACCAGAATCTGAGTGTATACTTGTAAATGCAAATTCTCAAAGACAGTTCCTGAAATCGTCGAGGTTCTCTATGTACTCTGCAAGGCCCAACCTCTTCAACAACATCTAACCAACTGAAATATTCCCTACCCCTTTCTTCCCCAGCTGTAGCTTTCACTCTGATGATGTGAAAGACAAACCTTCACTGCGATATGCAAAATCACTCTTTTCCCACAAAGGCCTTCTTTAAGTAGAGGGGAATTAACACTACAGGCATGTATGTTTGTGTATTTTTGTCAACCTATTTTGCTCCCTTTTGTCCCTTATTCTGATGTTGAACTGTACTACACCAAAATTCTCAGCCTCACCTGCCATTTTTCTTACTTGTTTTCTTCTCACGTCTGAAGCTCTCCTTCCTTTCCTACCCAGATCAGATTCTCTTAATTTCCACAAGTCCACTGTGCTGTCTACATTCAAGTCTCTCATGTCAGAATCTACCTATATAGAAAGTTCACAAAAAATAGTTCTTCTAAAAGACAGGAAAAGCCAGTTAAAGCATGAAGACAACATGAAGATGTAGTGAACCACATTTACATTAACATAATACATGTTCTAGGTGACTGACATGAAGTGTGCACAGTTGTACATATTACACCTATCTGCTCCAGACAACCACATAAATTTAATCCACATAAACTCTGATCTAAAGTACAGCAAAGAGAAGAATCTGTGAAATTACTGTAATTAGAGTCCATATTTTGCTTTGCATCTCACATCTTTGCTTGATAATTTTGTTCCCAGATTTTTTTTAAACCATGAGTCTGAAATTCCTCAGCTCCCACTTTTCAAAACCAGAATCTGAGTGTATACTTGTAAATGCAAATTCTCAAAGACAGCTCTTGAAATTGTCAAGGTTCTCTATGTACTCTGCAAGGCCCAACCTTTTCAACAACATCTAACCAACTGAAATATTCCCTACCCCTTTCTTCCCCAGCTGTAGCTTTCACTCTGATGATGTGAAAGACAAACCTTCACTGCGATATGCAAAATCACTCTTTTCCCACAAAGGCCTTCTTTAAGTAGAGGGGAATTAACACTACAGGCATGTATGTTTGTGTATTTTTGTCAACCTATTTTACTTCCTTTTGTCCCTTATTCTGATGCTGAACTGTTCTACACCAAAATTCTCAGCCTCACCTGCCATTTTTCTCACTTGTTTTCTTCTCACATCTGAAACTCTCCTTCCTTTCCTATCCAGATTCTCTTAATTTCCACAAATCCACTGTGCTGTCTACATTCAAGTCTCTCATGTCAGAATCGACCTATGTAGAAAGTTCACAAAAAATAGTTCTTCTAAAAGACAGGAAAAGCCAGTTAAAGCATGAAGACAACATGAAGATGTAGTGAACCACACTTACATTAACATAATACGTGTTCTAGGTGACTGAAATGAAGTGTGCACAGTTGAACATATTACACCTATCTACTCCAGACAACCACACAAATTTAATCCACATAAACTCTGATCTAAAGTACAGCAAAGAGAAGAATCTGTGGAAGGAAACCTGAAAATGTTTAGTATAACTAACATACACTTATTCTGGGTGGATACTTGGCTTACTCATCCTTTGGCCTGCTTGCCTTCTTCCCTTCTCCACTGGCTATGAGCCCTTGAAAGCAGTGAAATTGCATCCAGACAAGGATGTTAGAATAATTACTCCTTGCCCCTTCATTAAAGGTGCAAAGCAATCTGTGTGCAGTGCTCCCACCGCATTCAGATCAAGAGAACTGAGCACCTTCCTGTCAACCAGTTTGCCACTTCAAAGGTGTGCAATACAGTACAAAATCCACCATCCTAGCACAAACAACGCAAGTGTAAAAAAAGGTGAAAGTTTTTCAAGGGCTACTTTGTCCTGAACTCAAGTACTTAATCATGGGCTTGACCTAAATTTTGCAGTGAATGAAGGGAATTCTGGACATTCTCCAGCAGCTTCAGCTAAATTAGATATGAACATGAAAAAGGCCCCGAGGCCCTGCATTCTCTGGGATGCCACAGGCATGGGACTCGCAGAGAATCCACCCTTGCTACAGAACTGTGTTCCAGATTTTAATTAACCAAGTCTTCTCAGTTAAGCTTTTCCTGTGAAAGCCTCCCACAGTAACAAAACTCTTTAAAAATGTTATGCTGCAGCAGATGAAAATAAACCTAGCTAACGAATTTTCAAAAACTTTCTTGGAAAGACATAATTTCAAGGACTACAATCATTCATTGCAGATACATGGTTCATGAACTCAAAAGAAGCGCATCCAAGTACTGCATGTTCTCATCTTTCCTAGCTGCCATATGCTGCTCAGTCGTTTCATTTTATATGCACCCTCATGGCTCCAGGCTTCGTGGGCAGATGGCTCTTTGCCACCTAATCAAATTCTCATATCAGATACGTCTCGGGTGAGGTCTTTTGTAGAACTGTATCCTCCTTTAATTTCTCTTCCCTTCTTGAGCATTTGAACATCAGTACAAACTTGTACTACCAAAAAGTTCATAATTTTCAGATATAAAACACTCATTCTTCAATTAAGCAAACATGGTACAAGCAGTTCTCTCCCACTCTAAAAATACAGTTCAGTGCCTTGGAACTTCACAGTATACCCACAGAGTCCTTAATATGCCTTTTGGTTCTATTTTGCATCTCTCCTTCCATAGCCACATCTGTTCTTTGAACAGAACACATCTACATCCTCTGCCTCCACACAAGCAGTTAAAATAATGTATCTTTACTCCTGCAACCAAGTGACACTTTTTTTGCTGTATTGCACTGAGCTTGATGCAGGATCTAAATTTAGATGCCTTCTAATTCTCTTTCACTGGATATTGATAAAACTGAATTTTCATGGATCAGTTCATCTTGATATAGGCTTATAGCTGTTACCTTTCATGAACTTAAAACCTCAGAGCTGCTTTTGATTCTCTGGAGCATCCTATTCATCAGACAGGAAACTTCTTATATTAGTAACTGTGGTATTTCTTTAAGCCAACATGACCTACATTCCCTAGTTGGGTTGGTTAAATGTTTCACACACTTTTATCACATTCTCCTGCCACAATTTCTGCAACTCTTTACTTGCTGCATTACCTGTCACATCCATTAAATGCCTGCATAAGCACACATCTTGTCTGTCTGAATGCACAGCAGGGTCAGCGTTAGCCTGAGAGTGATGGAATGTTGTTTCTCAAACCTGTACAGTTCTTCAACTTAAAAAATATTGCTTTCTTTACATGGACAATCTCCTCAGCTTATTCCTTCTAGGATATGTTTTACAGATACCAGCATAAATACAAGAAATAAGGATATCTACATTAAAAGTCATTAAATCCTCCACTTTACACCTTTTTCTGTAAAGGAGCAGTGTAGCAATTTTTTAATATTGCCTCTAACAGCTATGGGAAAAAACCCTCACCCTGTTAAGATCTGTAAGATAAACAAAGCTGCTGAGGATGAGCATTTTAAGGACACTTAAAAATGGTTATGTAATATATACTAAAAAGAAGCAACCAGCTATCTAATACCAGTTATTTTAAGATAGTACATTTGGAAGAATATGATTTGAAATATTTTTATAGGAGAGCAATAATGGAAGAGCGATAGAATATATCATCATATCGACCCTCCAGATGCAAAATAGAATAGAAACACTCACAGTAGCACTTATTAAACTGCTTAGAAAAGCTAGATGTAAACTGTGATATTTTAAAATGGCATTTATTATTTTTTATCTTAGAAGACTACAGCTGAACAGCCTGCACAGCTCACCTTCCCATGCTACAGTCATCTCTGCAGATTAAAGAAGGGCTATCCCAGAAAACAGTGACCAAGAAGCCAAAGTGTTTACATTTTCTTCCAGAAATCACCTATTTAGCTACATATAGTTCTTTATATTTACAGTCCTTTCTATTGCTCTGCTGAGAGTAGTAACCTGAATGTGCCAAAAACATAGTGGGAGCCTGTTAAATATGGACTGAAATTAGTCCTGTGTCTCATAGCTGTGATAGTTTTAACAAGTGCTGCACAGGCACAGTATGAGTAACACCATTTATAATCAATTAAGCTAATCGTCCTTATCCCACTTCCATATCCCTTCTCCCCCAAGGACAGATAAAAGGCATCTCCTGGTGATTTTCCAGACACTACTGTGTTAGCCATTTCAATAGATGAGGGGTCCTATGACCCAGAACACATTTTAACAATTTTCAAGCTGTTTTGAAAATACAAAAGACAAAATCTAGTAAGTGGATATTTGCAGAAAGACAGAAATTTTTGATGTTATTTTAAAAAAAAAAGTCTCCCACTTAGTGTAATTTTCTCTTTAATCAGAGCCACATTACTGATAGTCTAAAAACCAGAATTCAGCTTGCAAGCCTAAGGGAGGGTCTCAAAGTATTAAAAGAAAACCCAAACCAACATACAACTTGAACATGAACCTCTCAGAAGAAAACTGTGGTTTTTCTAACAATAACAGGAAGGTGTTCTACAAGTCATTTTCCATTCTTCTCTCTTTTGATAACAAGGCTACACAGTCTCACCTGTCTGGCCCAGAGCCATAGAACCACCAACATAATTTCTTACTTCCAGAATTGGTGTTTTACGATACCAAACTGATGAAAGCACCTCTTGTTCTTGAGCTTTGCACACTAATTGCACCCTCTTGGCCTATTCTAAATTAGGAGCCTTGTTAATGCTCTCCCTTGCTCCTCAGCACTGATGGGATTTAGGTGGAAATCTGAAGCCATGCTGATTAGAGTAGGTGAGGGTAGGCATGAACAGGAGCAAATCCCTCCGTGCTGAAAGTCATAGAGACTTTATTGATAAATTTTGGCCTTGTTTTCTTTTTCCAGAATGAGGCAACTGCATTGGGGGTGCTGTAGAAAACAACTTTGTATTCAAGCAAGCAGAACAGATACTTATGTTATCTAATGTAATGATTGTCTAGTGCTAGTGTTCTGAATTTCTCATCTAGAAAGCTACATACACTGCTGATCAACAGAAGCTCAGAATTAAGAAAACTGCTAAAGGAAGATGATTTAAGATAAAAGAATTCTAAATGCCAATTCTGAAGAATTGGTTCATTTTCATGTTCTTTTCCAATGTCACCTACCTCAAGTGACTTTATGCTTGGAACAAAAGAGCATGGAGGAACACTAGGTCAATTGTAATAGTCTGGACTGTGCTACTGCTTCATGCTGATAAAGACAAATGCTATGGGGAAAGCAGTGATATAGAAGCAGCAAACTAGAAAGATACATCAATGTGCTTCAGCCACTGGAAGTCTGGAAAAAGTACTGTATTAGGTCAGAACACTGGTCAGTTTTGTTTTTATTTGAGGATATTTCTGAGCAGAGACTAACATTTTAAAATACTGTGTTCCACATGTGTATCTAATCCTTTTGATGCCATAACCCTGAAAAAAGTCTCATGGCAGCGAATTCCACTACTACATTACATGGTGTAATGAAATAAAAATTTGAAGCTTGCTGTCTAATCACTTCATTGAAATCTTACAAGATATCAAACGTTTCCAAACCAAAGTGACGGACAAAGTCAAACTGGTCCTCTGTCACATTTTAGTTTTCTATATTTTTAACACCAGCATTGAATATAGTATTTGAGAAGACAAACTCTGATTTTACATAGTGGTTTTTCTCTTTTTTTTTTTTTTGGACTGCCATTGAGCCCTAACCCAACATTTGAAGAAAAGTATGATGGCAACATTACTTGCTTCCTTAGTAGAGTTTAGAACTCCTCAGGCTTCATTAATGCACATATGATGCAGAGTTATTTGCATTTATTAAAAATAAATTATGTCAGTTTAGCTCTCAGCTATTCAGTATTAAGAGATTTTCCTGAAATTCAATGAAGGAAGCTTCAGATTGAACGTACAGTGCTTCAAGTAAAAAGTCAAAGTCAGTCTTAAAAACATTCCTTGGATTACTGAGTCCAAGATCTCCCTGTCCTATTCTGCTGACTTGAGGAGCTTGCAGAGAAAAACCTTGTATTACATCATTCTTGTTTCCAAATTCTTTTGTTTAAGGAGCAATGGAAGGCTCTGAGGTTCTGATTGAGGATCTGAATGTCATGTCACTGCTTTATATTAGCTTAGAGGGGGGGTGTGCATGTTTCTTTGCTTTGCACTCAGTTACATATTTGAATGTAAATTGGTATTAATTAAGAATACATAATGGTATATTTAGATTTGCATTTTCTATATTTAGAAGAAAATCAGGTCCTGATGAGCAAACAGGGAGAACTAAAAATAGAAAGAGGCCAGTTCGTCTCTTCTTCCAAGTGTGAATTTCTGAATATTTTATATTGTGCTTCCTAAAAGTGAAGCATTTCGACTACACACCAATATAAAATGGGTACCACCATCATCACGGGTCTGTGGTTTTGGGAATGATAACAGCTACAGGAGAACATGCCTAGAACCCTAGAGAGATCTGGACAGAAAAAGTCTGAAAAGCTTTATGTGCAAAATATGCAGCAACACACTTTGCTAAGACACCATGACAGTTCCAAGTACATATGAAAGCGGTTTTTTAGCATGTAGGAAATTATGCCTTTGGATTTTGCCAACAGGTTCAGATTGCTGTGATGCAGGTGAGCTCCAAGTGTATTTAAAACCATGTGCATAACCCTAATTACTGTTAGGAACTCAAACCGCAGTCAGGAGATACAGTGTTGATGTGACAATAATTTATTATAGTACTGCATGAAGAGTAAAAGGACAATGTTTAAAGCTGAAATTCCACCCTATGCAGAGGAACTAATGCAAATTTCATATTGTACTTAAGTACTACTAAAGCACGGCTTCCAAACAGACCAACACATAAAGCGTCAGTGGTGTTAACAGTCATCCTAAGAGGAACTCCTCTTAGGAAAAAAGCATTGGGAAATTTTCTCATGAAACACTTCACTGCTAGGGCTTGGGTCTAGATGCTAACTGCAAGATGTATTCTCACAGATACTTCTTGGGATTTAAGCATATAATCACATCACTTTCTTAAAAAGTTGCCTTGAAAGGTACGGTTTTGAGACACAGATATAAAAAGATGGAAGAGTCAGGGGACAGAATAAAAAAACTCATGATTTTCAACACCAAGACAAACCTGTATTACAGATCACTTTGTATCATTTTACAAAATGTACACTATATATATATCTTATATATTCATTTAGAACAGTACTATTTCAGTCGCTAAGCTCTTCCTCATCACTGAAATAAGCACTTTTCTTAATCCGTGGACGTTTTGAATCATCTGAAACTGAAGACTCCCCTGCAGTCTGTGTCCATCTTTGTTGCTCCTCCTCAATTTTGGCTTGCTATAATTAAGAAAAGAGAAGTATTAGCTGAGATTAAGAAAAATTAACGTGCACTACAAATATAAAAATATACAAATAATAATGCTAACTATTAATATGCATTGAATTATTAAAAAAAAAGATAAAGAATTACAAGGGTTTATTTCCAGGTAAACTGTGTGCTCAAAGCACACGGAAACATTTTTGAAGTTCTCACATATAAGTGTCTTCTACAACACAGCAGCTGCCTGGACCATCCTGTATTTTCAAAAAGAGGAATTGTGCCCATGGCAAACTTCTAAAAATGTAGAGATCTAAAGCAAAACATCTAAGCAGATCTCTATAGCTGAGATCTAAAGAAGAAAATGCCTAATGTTTTAAATTGATGTTATTGATTCAGCTTTGTTCCACCAATAAGTCTTCTATCCATTGTCATTTGCAGTTGTTCATTCACATAATGAGTGCCTTTGGGGATTATTACTGAAGGTTATTCAACTAATAGTTTAAGTAGGAACTTCCCATTTTTTACCAATTAAAATCTTTGGATGGTGATAGAAACGAGAATGTTTCCAGGTTTTATAGGTTTTATTTCCAATCATGGAGCTTTTGGGGAAAGGGAGGAACATTGTGAATAATTGAATCACTTTTTTGGATTATGTCATGTAAAAGTCCTGCACTTATTACAGTCATATTCAGAACACGTCATTAACTTTTGAGGATTTTTTGTTTTTTGGGGGGGAAAGGCACATAGGCAACAATGTTGACCAGAGAGCCAAGAAATTTGAATATCATGTCAGGCTTGTTCTGTTTTGTGAAGCAAAAGGGTGTAGAGATAAAGAAGTAACAAAGACGGTAATACAGATGTTAGAAAATCTAGCTACATAAAAAAGTATGCATTCAATATGTTTTGGGAGATGAGGTGTATCAGAGAATGTGATGGTCTGTATTAGGCAAAGGACGTGTCCCTGTAATAAATGTTCAAGGACATTCCAGTGAGGACATGACTGTTCTTCTGTCTTCTCAGTTAACAAAGTAAAGAGGGATTTGTGGGCAAAAACCTAGCAGAGCATCACAGCAGGGATGACACAAGCAAATAGCAAAGGAGCTTGAAGGGAAAAAAAGGGTGTAACACACAAATACAGCAACAGGGAAAGAGCAAGAAACCCAAACATAATTCCACTGAACATGCCTGCAATGTAAAGAAGCCAACTATAGTTACCAACTACTGCTAGCAAACCAAAGGCTGATAAATGCTATAGAGCAGACAGACCTATGCATGTATATCAGAACTTCTGAAAAGCAGTTAAAGAAGGGAGTTGAACTAAAAAAATATAATAATAAATATGCCATGCTTCAATATTGTACCTGAAAAGCTATGGCTTGGCTGAGGCTATCTAGTGCAGGGTCTTCTCCTTCCTCTTCACTTTCTTCTTCCTCCTCACTTTATTGTGCAAAGAGAGAGAGAAAAAATATAGATCTTTAATTTAAGTGTTTAGTATGAAAAAGCTTCCTAAAAAAAGTAGTAACATGTAACTCAATATACGTACATTTCTTCTGGTTCCACTACTTTCTTTCTCTTCTTCTTTTCTTTTTTTTTCGGTGGTTCCCGCTCCCCTAGCATATTTTTAGGACAAGCATAACTTAAGTGTCCTGCTTCCTTGGAGAAAAAGAAATATTGCTTAACAGAAGCCATTACAAACAACTATACATTAAAACGTATCCTGAGGGAAGTTCGTGGGGGAAAAAATGGAAGCAATTAGTAAGAAAAATGGAATGCTGAATTAGCAGACAGAAGACAAACTCTTCTCTAGGCTTGCCATGGAAATGAAGAGATTGGTGGTGATATGCATGCTTAACTGCAAACTGAGAACAAGCTACGAGCACAGTAGATTTTTTGTCTGCTGCAATAACTGAATACACTACACATGGTTTGTATTTGAGACAAGATTGAGGTGACATTTTTGCTGTAAGAAGTGTTATAAATATAAATCAAGTTTGTATTGGACATTAAATACTATCCAAATATCACTGTCCTACATTACTGTGTTCAGGTAAAGTCAGGAATTAATTAAAACTTAACATTCACTTTTACATAAAACAGTTGTTTCCTGTATTTATTTTACTGCCAACTAAATAATGAACTTCTAAAGATATAGCAAAAGCAGACATTTTGAAGTAAAGAGTAGAAGGTTGTCAATGCAATGCTTTTCATGTGCATTACTTCTCTTTCTTGGGTTTTATTTCTCTTTTTTACTTTCATTACAATCTATTACTACTACTATTTAGTATGATTACAATTATTGAGTTGTTCTTATCTCAACCCACAACTTTTGTCCATTTCTCCACATTTTTGGTTTTACTCACCCCACATTCGTAACACTTAGACTTATCGAAGTAGTTACGCCTCCGAATGAATTCTGCTGCTCTTCCATTATCAATAGCAATACTTGCTTTTATTACTCTTCCAAACAGCTACAGAAAATTGGAAAGAAAAGGTGAATGTTTTGGGACTGAAACCCCAATCCTCCTGCCATAAAAACTTTCCACAACTTACCTGTTTGTTATTAAGTGCCCGAGAACAGTTTTGTGCAGATTCTTTATCCAAAAACAAAATAAAAGCAACTCCTTTGCTCTTTCTGGTGTCTTTGTCTTTCATAATGGTAACTCTGGAAATATATAACCATGTTATTGATTTTAGTGAACCACACTAAAATTACTTCAGAGATATTTTTTCCTTAAAGATCTCAATGGGCTCTTACATTTGTTATACAGCAAACGGATTAAAATATACTTAACAATAAAAATACTCATTAGGCAGAAATTCAAAGGAGCAGCTAACCTGGCCATGTACTTAGAGGTAGAGTGGAGATGATTTTTAAAAAGCATGTGGGGTCTTTCTGGGACCAGTATCACTTTTAATTCCTTTGGATGACTTGAAGAACAGAGAACATAATCTTTAGATTTACAAGCAACCTAACTGGAAGGATCTATGTATACTGGAGGTGAAAGGAAAATTTGTTGCTATTATTGATGAAAAGCACAGTGTGAACTGCCTCCAAACTGAGAAATCTATGTTTGTGTAGGACTAGTCAGCTAAACAGGTTCACAATGGAAAACACTAACTATATGCAGTACTGTTCTACAAATATCTCCAACTGAAATCCAAAGTCACGGATAAGTGTTATTTCACATACAAAGTTAAATCTTCAGTCTAATGTTGAAATCAACAGCTTCAATAGCACATTGAGAAGCTCACGAAAATCTAGAAACAGTAAAAACAAAACCTGAAGATAAAAATTTACAAGACAGGGACAAGTTGTGTATATGGCCAGAACCCATACAGTCTCAATTCTTTCAATCTTAATATCACTTGTATTTAGTCCTGAAAAAGACTTAACAAAACAACAACAGTGAGAACCAGAATGTCAGGCTGCATGTACGTAAAAATCAAAGAACATGTGAAAAGGTAGGGAATACACTCCTCCCTATGTCCACCACAGGCAGAACAAGATTCAGCCATAGGGCAAGACAAAATTCTAAGAAGTAACCAAAAAAAACCCCAGCAAACATCACTTCAATACAGAAGGCCTACCATACAACCTGTATAAGTAACAGATGACCTACGTAGTAAAAAGCTTATAAAATAAAAACACTAAAGAAAGCTCAAATTTCCCCAAGTACATGCACAAAAAAGTTGAGCTTAACAGATTTACTACCAAAGCCTCTTGGACATGTCCAACTGCACGCATTAAGTTCAAGTGTCAATAAAACTGACTTTAAAACAATTCTATTAATTTTTCTGCCAAGCTACTCTTTGAAGAATTCCAACAGAAGCCTGGTATGACTGTCAGGCTTCTAATTGGGATATTGAACATACGAGTCAATAATAGAAAGAATCAAGTGTGACAAATCTTTAAAAAGCCAGGAACCTCTTGGAGCCATAGAAAGTTTGATTTCTTACTGAACAAACTCAGCTGAAGTCATAATAGTCAGGATATATTTGCTTTTCCTGCTATTTGTCACCTGAAACACTTCTGAGACTTCAAAAACTTTGAAACTGTATCTCACAGATCATTGCAACAGCTATGAAAGTAGAGAAGATACTTGTTGGTTTAGGATTAAAAACTGAAGATTTGAATCTCCTTATTCTGACAAATTTAAAAAAGTAAATCAGTCAGTTCTTTACTGCAGCACTTTTAAAAATAATTTGAACACAAAGGTAGATATTCACATATATTATTCATGAATACCCCACATGCTGAAAGCCAGTAACGAAGCCTTACTCCTCTAAAGTAAAATACTAGGCAGTCACAATAACAAGCCCCTCTAGAATCACAGAGAACTGTGCACAGTTGTGGGAACTGTGACATCTAGTTCACGTAAGAGCTCCCACTTTCACACTTACCCAACTGTGCCCCACAGCATTCAAGGAAAGGGGAGTAACACTAGAAGAACACTATTGCAACTATGTCAGAGAAAGGACTGATGCTATGTAACAACATTCTACTTGCTCTTAAGAAATGGCTAGCAAAATCTGTCCCAACACAAATATTCTTGTATTATGTATGTAACTGCAAGAACTTTCAGTTCTTAAATTTATCCTTTATTAAAAATGAACAGAACTTCAATACAGTTCCACATTATACTTTAATTACAAAAAGCTCAAGACTTTCAAGTGAAGGAAAGAGATAAAAATTTAAAATGAGAAGTACAAAAATAGAAGGCCATATCAGGTCACTTACTTGACAACTTTCCCATACTTCGAAAATATCTGAAATACAAAACAAAAAGATATAAAAGACAATTGTATTTCACTAATAATAAATTTATTATGACAAACATACATCAGTATTGATTTTACAGTCAAAATTGCTGTCAACAAGTTTAATCTAAACCATGTGTCTCTTAAAACTTACCCTGTACAGATCATTGTTGGTCAAAGCAAAGGGTAAATTGGACACATACACTGTGCTTTTGCTTGGTGCCAACCCACCACTCATTTTTCTGATGAAAGGAAAAAGAGAGAAGAGTTAAACTGTACTGAACTAAGAAATCAATTAAAAAACAGTTTCAAGACTTTTGATTTTATTTCAAACCTAGCCTAGACATTCATGATAAAATTGCAGGAGAACATAGCTTTCATTTCCCTTGCATTATTTTACATGAAAATTAGTGTTTGACTTCATGGACTACTACAGAAGACATACATTCCTTCCTCCTCTCCTGGATCCAAACATATTTTTGTTCCATGTGAGTTGATTGGTAGTCAAGAAAAAACTGGCAAGTTAGTGTACTTACAATAATCCTCTGCTGACCTATGCAATTAGAAAGGTTGGGAGCCATAAGAAACAAGCAATGTCCATTTATTAAACATTATGGCCAACGTGTCAAATCACTGACCTTTGTACCTGTACCAGCATGATCTGCTTCTTTATACAAGTATCAGTTCAGCTGCATTCAAAATACAATTGGTTAAGGGGGAAAAAAAGCGTCCCTAAAGCAGAGTCTTAATTATTGTGAGGAGGGAGATATTTTTTAATAGATTTTAAAGTCAGTGTAGTATGATGCTAAAGTGACATGCTCTCATCTCTTCTCTGAGTTGTTGCTCAGGTTTCTGCACCCCTCTAGAACTCCATGTGTCCAGAGCTGACCAAAAAGCAGCATCTCTGTAGAAGCACTCCTCTTCCTCCTTCTGATTAGGCAGATTTCTCCTGGTAGGAAGCAGGAAAACGTCCAATCTTTCTATCTTAATTTCCAATCTTTTCTATGCTCTTGAAACTGAGTATGTCTGGAAATAATTTATCAATTAAAAATACTGTTATAACCACATACACATCATCTAATACTAAATGAAGAGTAACAGAACTAACTTGAGAATGATGAGCCAATGTCCTTCTTCATATTTGGACATTTCCCAAAATTTTTAGTGGTGTAACATCTGTGAAAAATACTATCTTCGATCCATTCTGTAGCCATGGTTCAGATCAAGAGCTAAGTGAGTAAAATTTAAGATCAAAACATACTCCTTATGAAAGAAGTACACACTAAACAGTATAGCAAACCCATTCCCTACAGCAGTCCAATTTCTACCTCCTTGTCCATTTTCCTACAGCCTTAGTACTGCTTCCTGGCACCTCCAGCCAATTCCCAACTGAGGATCAAGCCACTTCTTCAGCATAACTGATTTTAAAAATTCAGACAAAAGATGATGGAGGGATAAAAAACCTAAGCATTAAAATCAGCATCTGCCATGTTACAGTTTCTTAGGGGACTTCTTGGGTAGTCTGAACAGATTGCTTGGCCAAGTGCCAACAAAGTAACTAATATCACACTCTAATCTGGCTGATACTTTCTGGCATTTCATGATTTGGTTATCTGAAGTCCTGATATTCCCAGTAGACACTGACTATCCAAGTGCTTTGCTTCTCTTTCCTGATATGCCTACTGTATCACAATTCATTTGAGTGGAAGTTTCCAAGTGATTGAATTTTGAGGTTTTCCATGTTTAGAAACTGTTTCCTGGCATTAGCAAAAATGGCAACACAAAGGTTAAGCAAATGAAAACAGAATAAATTTGCAATAAAGGCCACACATCACATCTGGTGTTACACAGACTGGGTTCATTATCGCAAATTCCTTTCTGCTTGGCATTAGTATCCTTGACAAGCCTAACCAGACTGACTTGGCAACATGCCATGTGAATAGATGGCCTGAAGTGCCGTTATCCAGATGCACAGCGGATAGAAGGATTCAGGAAGAGCAATCTCAACACTGCACAATGGAATATTGCCAGTGCTAATATATTGCACCAGTGGATGGGAAAACACTGGAGGTGAACCTCGAGTGTCTGAATACAACAAATTCACTCTGCCTAAAAGGTAAGAGAAGCTGAAGCACCTTGTAACAGCAGAGCAAGCAACCCCCTCTCTAATGGGCAGGCACCAGGGAGAACAGCATGACTGGAGAGCAGTCAGCCTGCATATTCCACAAAGCCACAGTGCCAACCTCCGCAGAGAGGGCGAGACATCATGCAGAGATTACTACTGGCCTAACAGCTCAGTTGTTAGGACATTATTAATGAAAGCAGTGTACAGAATCACCATTTTGAGCTGCACACTGCTTTTTCCAGAAGAAACTGAGTTGCACCCTGAGAGCACAGGCTGCCAGAGAGCTGAAGTTAAACATTGTTTCTACTTCCCTGGACAAATTTAAACTTAACAGTTTTGCTGCGCCAACTGCTCAAATACTCTTAGCAATTTGTATGTTTAGGACTGTTGTGCAGATACTTTTTATTTTAAATGTCTGACTCACTACACAGACACAACTTTAATATAAGAGGGAGTACAGTAACTGTATGGCTATCACCATTTGTTGTAACTATGCTTTCTAGTGGAAGGAGTAAAAAATCCAGTTCCAGCTGTAAGCTAACTCTCCAGACAAGATATGTCATCTGGAGGCTCATCATTGCAAGGCTGAGAGTCCCGCTACTTCGGGAATTTTCTAACCTCATAGAACTGTCCAATATAAGTTTAACATTTTCATCACATTCTTTCTTCATGATTACCAGTCTCTCTGCTGAGCTGACAAGAAAAAAAAAAAAAAAAAATTCCTTTCCCTTGCAAAAAACAACATCTAAGCTTTCTTCTTGCTGCAGGAGACTCATCTGAAAGTCAGGTACAGCCCAGCTTCAAGGCTAAATGCTGCTAGAACTTCAATAGATCAAAACATTCTATTTTATCCTGGATGCTTTTCTGGGGCTTTCTTGATTTTCAAGGTATTACTTTCATTACTTAACTTCAAAGCATTGGCTAAAACCCTTTACAATATCTTCACAAAATTCAACACAACTCCCATTAATGTAACGGTCTCTCTGTAATATTAATGCCTTCTTCATTTATCACTTTCACACATTAACTTTGACAATTGAGTTATGTCTCATTACAATGACCTCTTGAATTCAAGCTTTTTTGTCTTTTCTAACAACTCGAACTAAAAGAAGCCACTTTTTGACAAGAGCCATCTGTCAGCAATTATTAAGTCTCCTGAAAAGTAGATCAGGTACACAAGTATGTTTTGCTTCAGTCCAGTATCCTTAATGCAGTATCTGTCACTAGCATTGGAGATATCACAAAAAGACTGATTAATTTCAGTAATTGCTTTTCTACTCTATCCCAGAACACAAGGACACCATCAAAACAGTTCAGATGCCTCTGAATCATCAAGTGGAGCCTAAATTTACTGATACCCTCATGACTTTGGTGTTTCAACTTCAAAGCACAAACTTGTATGTTTGCTTTTAAGTGCAGTGCAGCAAGGTCAGATTTGTAACTTAATCAGCTGCAGTATATACAAATGATTAGTGAGCAATTTTCTCAAGATACTCCCATTCAGGCCAATTAACTTGAGATTTTCTATCTTGATCCTTAAAACACAGTATTTTCTTCCTGATTTAATAGTGTCAACAGAGTTTAGATCGATATTGACACACCATTAGTTGTGGCAGGAGCTTGGCTTAGTCTGTGGTAAAGGATGAAACCAAACTCATGCTCTCCTTGGTCCCTGACAAGGGTATCAACCACTCACTTCAATCCTGCCCCGCACAAGAGGCATGGAACAAGCTGTAACAATCTGTTTTATCTCATAGTCACCTAAAGAGTACCAAGCAAATATTAACAGGATGAAAGAGGAATACAAAAACGATCTGTGGTTTGAATCAAACCACTTTTATGTACTGATCTAACTACAAAAGCTTAGGGACAGTAAGACTGGGCAGCCAGGGATTAATTAACAAACAAAAAATATAATTTATATATATTCCTTTTCCAGATTACATATAGGTGTCTCACCGACCTTGGCTAAAATCAGTAGAATTTTATCCCAGACAGATACAATGATATGATTCCATTTTCATCCCCAGTACTACCCAGCATTCATTGAGACTTTATTGTGAACGAAGACAATACAGCAGGAAGTGTTTTACTCAACAACAAATGTACAATACCTACAGAATAAGGTGTAGGAGAAGAGGGATGGGGCTGCAGGCAGCCTCAGCCTTGGTGAGTTACAGCTGTGTCCTTGAACAAGACAAGGGAGAACAACCTTGAGGCAGAAGCAGCATGGAATGCAGATGTTTGTTGACATACATTTACAACAAGAAACTAATTTATGATCAATTACAAAAAGGTAAAAGGTGCATGCACATAGTTTGTTGGGCAATTATAACGCAAAAACGAGCGTGTGTTATGGGTGTGATACAGAGAAAAAACCAGAAGAAGTTGTACTGTGGGATAATGAACTGCTGATGCTTGCCACCACCTTCAACTCTTTTGCCCACCATCAGTAAGGAGTGCTCTGGAGGCCAGGGCCTTCTTTCACCTCCACTTGGAGAGACCCAGGGCCCTCAGAAGTTCATTTCTATGCTACCATTTCCCCCACGCTCTAAAGGGAAAGACCATAAAAGCTTTTTCAACAGCGTCTTTTAAAAGGGATTCTCAGCACAGCCAAGGTGGAACAAGAGTTGCTTGGTTCAATCGCATCTGATCTCACCCAGGAGGGGTAGGTGTGGGTAACTCGCTTCGTGACGGCCCTTCCTCCTTAAATCACGGGACACGCGATCTATTTCAGAGCTCACTGTGAGCAAAGCGACATTAAAGCAACAGAACCACACACTGCACATGAAATTCCACACGCTGTATCAACACTTCTGGCCACAACATCACCCTGCGCTTCCTCTACCACAGCGCGGCCCCGACCAGCCGCTTAGTTCGTCCCTTCCTGTTCCGCAAAGGCCCGAAGCGAGCGAGCGAGCTGCCACCGAGCGCTCGCCACCCCCGCGGTGCCCCCGCCCCGGCGTACCCGTCACGGCGGGGCTCAGCCCGCGCGGGAGCCCATCGTGCGGCACACACGGCACGGCACAGCCCGGCACACACGGTCCCCTCCTCTCTCTCTCGCCGCCCCGGCCCGTCGCGCTTCCGCCGACGCGCAGCTCCCGGCGCAGCTCCCGGCCAATGGCGGCGGCCCCGCCGCGGAGGGCGGGAGTTTCCGCCGACGGCTCGGGCGCGCCGGAAGCGGCGGAGTGTGGGATCGCTGCGGAGCTGCCGTGCCGCGGGAGTGGGAGGCGGTGAGTGGCGGGGCCGGGAGCGGGGCTGAGCCGGGGCTGGCCGCCTTCCTCCGCGGAACCAGCGGGGCCGGAGCCCATCCTCTGTCCCACGGCTGCGGCGGGGATGCGCTCGGCTCCTTGCGGGGCGCCCCGGGTCCGCCTTCCTGCTCCCTCTGCGAGCACGTGCTCGGGGGGCGCGGAGCGTCCGTCCTGGGAAGCGGCACCCTCGAGTGTCGGCTGGGGGAGCGCGTCCCGCCCTGCGCCGGGGGCAGCCCGAGGGGCGGCGGGGGCTCTCTGGAGCCGGGCTGCCCGGGATGGGGTGAATCGTGTGGTGGGGCAGGAGCAGCTGGGCTGGGGTGGATTGTGCGGTGGGATAGGAGCAGCCGGGCTGGGGTGAATTGTGTGTTGAGGCAGGAGCAGCCGGGCTGGGGTGAATTATGTTCTGGGACGGGAGCAGCCGGACTGGGGTGAATTGTGCGGTGGGATAGGAGCAACCCCGGGCTGGGGTGAATTGTGCGGTGGGGCAGGAGCAGCTGGGCTGGGGTGGATTTTGCGGTGGGACAGGAGCAACCCCGGGCTGGGGTGAATTGTGCGGTGGGATAGGAGCAGCCGGGCTGGGGTGAATTGTGTGTTGGGGCAGGAGCAGCCGGACTGGGGTGTGAATTGTGCGGTGGGATAGGAGCAGCCGGGCTGGGGTGAATCGTGTGCTGGGGCAGGAGCGGTGGGAAGGACGGGGCCGGCGGCTGCTGGGTTAGCACCCGAGATGCCTTGTGAGCCTTATCATTTTTTTTAAACCCACATGGGACACAAGGCTTTGATTCTCAGTTTAATTTGTGTATTTGTTTTGAAGGGAAGGATCATCCTACTCGTACATACGCGTGAGAGTAATTTTAAGCAATAATTCGTGATGAATGTTTGGAGGCTACAGAAATCCCGTTGTAAACACTTTCACTGATGTGTGTAGTACGTTGGTTCAGGATCAGTATCCTTATTGTTTCTGGAGGGATAAATAAGACATGAGTGTGCGATTCAGCTGATTTCCTAATAAGTACTAGAATAAGTCATTCAGAATAAATCTGTGTGATTAGTTTAACGATAGGGTATGCTGTAATATTTTAAGTCCTTACTAGTATTTAAGCGTTTCAAGTCTGCATTTCATGGTTCTTTATTCTGCTCATACTCCTGAAGTAGGCTCTTTCCCACCCATTAGAGTTTTCAAGGATAGTCTATAAACTCTTTATCTGGGGTATCTGTGACTTCAAGGGAACAAATGCTGTCAGAAATGAAGAATAAGATGTGGAAACCCGCAGAACCAGTGAGGACAGTGATTTGCCCTCGGTGTACTAGGGGTTGGTTGGGACTTTCAAGAGTCATATTTGAGACCATAGTGGTTTTGGCAGACTATGGCAGCAATATGGAAAACTGCCATTTTTTCTTGCCAGAGTGTTTGTGCTGCAGGATGGAAAGCCAGGGATGCACTGATGATCCATGCAGTTGTTTGCAGTGACGTTGCTGGTGGAAGATGCTTTTCATGGCACTGTCACTGATGATGGACAGGTGGTCAGGCAAAGATAAGTGCTGATATATCAGTAATTCTATTAATATGACCCCCAATGTATTGCTTCTTTTTCTCTTGTCCCAGTGGCATATTAGAATGGTGTAGTAAGGAAGTAGAACTAGTAGGATTGTAAATCCTCATCGAAATGCTGCTTACGCTTGCTATTTTAAGTCAAAATAATTTTGAATGGGTTGAGAAAGATTGGAAGAAAGCCTCTTGGTATCTAGGTGAATATCCCTAGACTAGTTGCAGTCATAATTTCTTTTGAAACTCTTATAGCCTAATATTTGCTATTAGGCAGAGACAGATTTGTCTTTAAATCTCTGTTTTTTCTTTGTGCTTCTCTCATGCTATTTATTTCCTGGATTGGGAATAAATTGGATTTTTCCCTCTGCTCTTCTGCTTTTTCATTTTACCAGTAGGACTGTGTCTGTTCAGTGTGTTCTACCTGTCCCAAGTATGAGGGGAAGATGAGAAAGTTACTTTCTCTCCCAAATCCATTTTTATCTGCCTTGCCTTCTGTATAAGTAAGAGATACTGGGATGTCTTTGAAAATTATCAAATACAATGTAATTGTTGGAAGACAAAACAATGTTTTCTGTTTGTCTTTATATCCTCACAGCAGGACTCATTGCAAGTTTTACAGTGATATTGCTATCAAGTTACATCTCTCCTACATCTTGTGCAAAAGCGTTTGAACTTTTTTTGAGAGCTTTCCAGAGCAGAGGAGAGACAGAATTGGCTCACATTTGTCAGTCTCTGCTGTTTATCAAAGTAACATTGTAAAACCAGATATATCCCAGTGGCATGGGAGACCCTTCAGCTGCCTGTCCCTGCATTTGCAGCACAGCATTGTTTTTATGCTTTGTTCACATATGGCAAGATGTAGTTATCTGGATTAGGAAACTGTATGTCTTGAAAACAAAAATGAAACTTCGGCAGAAGGATGACAGCACATGCTAGAAAATTACAAATCCTGGAAAAGTAGATACTTCTAGCCTTCATGAAAATTGATGTCTCAAGTTAGTGTTAGCAGACAAGAGCTGTGTGCTAAATGTTTCCGAGTACTGCAAGTGTATCAGGAATTTTAAACACATATTATTTAGAAAGCAAGAAAGAGAAAAAAATTAACAATTGATTGTTAGATAAAGAAAGCCCAGTGGTGCAAAAAATCTTAAGAGACCAGTGTAGTCTGCCTGATGAAAAAACCCATACTAGCATAGAGCAAACGTAGTGCTAATTGGAGTAAAGCCATTTGTCTTCGCTGGCTGCAATAGAGCAGCTTGTATTGTGTTAATAGAGTGACCTCTACACTTACAGAATGTGTTTGTTTGAGAGAAGACTTTGCTTTTGGTGAAATAGTCATCTCTGATCAAAAATAGAAAAAGATTGTTTAAATTAAAATAGCAAGTGATTATATATCATAATATTAAATATCAACTATTTTTGTTGTATGTGCTGATAGAAAATAGTTAATCAGAATTAGTTGTAATAGTAGATGTGAATCCAAACCAGATTTTTCTCATTCTTGGTTTTACAACAATTTTGTACCTACTGAGAGAACAGATGAATCTCAATACAGGATAATAAACTTGAGATTTGAGTTATTGAGTCTTTGTTAATGGAATCTTCTGATAGTGATCCTAAGAGTTTAGACTGCCCATGGTTGTTATTAGAGCTGTGTTAGATCACATCACTTAAGAAGTAGATTGTTTTCTTTTTCTACAGAAACAGATAAAAGGTGCTCAAGATGCTGGGAATTACATCTTCTTCTCTTGAAACATTTAATTTTTTTCTTTTGGTGTTTTCAAGTAAGTAATTTCATGATTATAAGCCCCAGGTTACAATACAGAGTGTGATAAAAGGTATCTATTCTATCACCATCTGTTGAAGGTGGGGGCAGTGATCCTTATCTCAACGGCAGATATTCTGCTGATGGGCCATCCATTGAAACCAGGCAGGGCATTGTTCTTTATCTTTTCACAACCCATCCTTCCTCCAGCCAGTCATTTTCTGCTAATGGCCATTGAGTCCCACTGTGTGACTGATAAAATTACTGCATCCCTTTGGAAGTTGCTTCAGCCAGGGGGAAGACCCCAACATTTCTTACCAAGATAAAACAGAGGTTTTGGGACACTAAGGAAGCCCCTTTCTCCACTGGACTCCAGAGGAAAACCGGATTTCTCCACATCACCACTGGACCTCCAGAGGGAAACTGCACCTTGTACAGGAGCACTGCTCCAACTGAACCACATCTGTCACTGCAGGAGGATGCAGCCACCATTGAATGGGACTGCTACCAACACCCTGCCTGACGGGGTGTCAGGTTGTACTCTGACTTTGTCGGGGTTTGGAGTTTGTTTCTTTGTATTACTGTATTTCTATTTTAATTTCCCTAGAAAAGAACTGTTATTCCTAATTCCCATATTTTTGCCTGAAAGCCCCTTGATTTCAAAATTATAATAATTTGGAGGGAGGGGGTTTACATTCTTCATTTCAAAGAGAATCTCCTGCCTTTCTGAGCAGACACCTGTCCTCCAAACTAAAACAGCAACTTTTTGTTCTTTGTCCATATATAAGGTGCACCTGATTATAAGCCGCACTTCGGGTTGGGACCAAAAATTTTAGTCAAAATGTTGCGGCTTATAATTGTGAAATTACTGTACATCCTTATTTTATCTCATTGGTCTCCGCTAAAATTTGTCTGTTTGTCTTCAGTATAAATTTGGTCTTCTACTTGTTTATATTACCAGTATTTTAACCAATGTATTTGATGGCTGATTCTGCCTGATTAACTTTCTTCATTTAATTCCTCTAAATGCAAATGAGATTTTTCTTCCATGTGCATAGTTGCTTGTTGCCTAGTATATATTTTTTGTCAGTCTGTTGACTTTTGTGATGGTACATCCCTACCTTTTTCTAGCTTGTGTTTTTGTGAAAATACTGGTTTTTGCTCCTTTCAGTGAGGTCCAACAGTGATAAAAAAGGGAGTGTTTTTATCAGCCTTGCTGCGTGATAGTATAACGGGATGTGTATGTGAGTGTCGGTGCCTACTGCTAGTGATGTGTGTTGGGATGTTGAAGGTGGTTTGACTGACAAAGCAGCATGAGGTGTAAGTTTGTGCTCAGCTTCAGTAGCACTTATCCGAGATGTGTTGCTTTTTGAACACTGTGTTCAGTTAACAGTTTCAATAACTTCTGCAGGCAAAAGGACAGGGGCACTACTGTATTTGTCAAAATAGAAAAAAAAGCAACCCACTTAAATCTCATCTGAATTCAGCCTCTGCTATTTTGCTATTTTTCTTAAAAACTGAGGGTTACCATCAAGTATCTAAATCTCTGTGTGAGAGGGGGTGAGCTGTGGATGAGCCGGGGGGGAATGGGTGCTGTGGGCAGTTCAGGTGTTCCCAGCTGTGGGCAAGTAGGGACAGAAGGAATGGTCTACTCTGGGGCAAGGGCTGGGCATGAAGGACCAGAACTGAAATGTTTTAAGGCAGAGCATGTGATGCCTTTTCTGCATAATGATTTTTGTCTTGCCGTAGCTAATTCTGTCCCTGCTGGTGCATAAAAACACAAAAATGTTCAAGTACTGTTCTGGGCACAAAGGAAAGAGGATGGTGGGGACAGCATAAGAGCAGATAGAGCATCCTCCTGGTAATGTGGGAAGGAGGGCATGGGGCTGGCCTAAGAGCTCTTCATGCACTTATTGCCTTGGTGTGCATTTTTAAGGCTCTAGAAAAAGTCAGTGAAGTACAAAATAAGGAACAGTTGAGGCAGTTACTGTGAAGGTGCCAGGAAGGTGCTTCTGATGGTGCACCTGACCATCCAATGCAGCAGAATGAGCAGTGGTTTCAGAATTAATAACTTACATTGAGCTTACTGGAAAGGGCAGGGCCAGTGGTGTTGGAACCCTGGAAACTGAGAATTTTAGACTTTCTGTGCTGACAGGCACTGACTCCCCAGGAAAACACTGTTTTTGACCTGAGGCCATGGAGAAGGCTTCCAAAATTGAATGATGGAACTGGGGTTATGGGTGCGTAGTTTGAATAGAAGAACGTGATGTCACATGGTGAAAAAATTAGAATTTAAGGTGTAAGAATATAACAATATATAGAAAGCAAGATGGAGATTTTAGGGTGGAGGTTTTGTCCTTCTTCTTCACCTTCTTCTTCCTGGGTCTTGATGATATTGTTTAATTAGATAGAAAAATCTGCATTGTGGGACACAGGTGGCTGGTAATTGGGTTAAAAGTAAAAATAATTTAGGTGCCCGTTCTTAATTGGACAGTTTGGCCTTAAAAGGCCTTGTGGAGAGAGATAGGTCTCAATTTTTAGCTTGTTAGCTTGAAGTGCTGTAGAACTCACGGTTTGTGAGAATGTAATATAGATAAGAATTAATAAACATCTGGGTCCGAACAAGAAATACCATCTTGAGCTTTTAATCCTGACTCTGGAAGAAAAAGAAGATAAAATGAGATAAGTGGATCCTCTTTGCTTTTATCCTTACCAAAACTAGGATCAGCTGGTTGGTTTACTCAGCTTTTGGTTTATAACCTGTAGCTACATCATACTAATTGTGTGTCTTGGTCACAGAATAAACTTAAGGTCAAGTCTGTTGTAAAATGGGACTATATTTTAAGAAGATAATCTGGTTCATTTGAACCAATGCTAGGGTCAAAATGTCTGAGTATAGATGCATCTTGTAGTTGAAGAAAGAGCTTCTTTATCAGGATGCACTCTCTTTTGCCAAAAGAAAAGCCTTTGTTAAATCAAGCTTTTCATTAACCTCTCATTACATGCAACCGAATTTTATTTTTCTTTACAAACAGGGTACAGGCAGTTAAAACATTTAGATTGTACCTGTCTGATTTACTTAACAGAAAAAAAAAATGTACTTATGGTGAATATATTTGTATTTTTTGCTAACCTCAGTTTCTTCTTTTTTTTGTAGGTAAGTGAATGGATCTTAAGAAGCCGATTTGCTAAAACTGAAAAGTAAGTATGTGTTTGTTATATTTTGCAAAAGTGTGTATCAAAATTAGTACTACCTCTGTTTACAATTAATAAACCCTTTTGTTATGTTGATTCTTAACATCTGTATTAATTTTATATAGCCTCATAAGTCTATTTGCAGTAAATGTTTTTACTTTGTTCAAGTAGGTAAAGTTAGGTATTTCTCCTTCTGAAAATGACCTGCTGTTACATTTCCACACTGACTGTTTTTAACAGCTAGAGCTACTATTGTGAAGGGAAGGTTTGAAAAATATAATTCTAGAAGTTGCATATCTACTTTCAGTGCTATGTAGTAGATAATTGTCACCTTTATAGTCAAGAGAAAGGTTTGAACTCCTCAAGTCTCTGTTGTCTGGCACAGCATGACTAGAATCTCTTAGGGTGATGGTTTATTTCCACCTGTCTTTAATGACTAACTGCTTTAAAAGTCACTTTCCTCTGGAAAGGTATTTTTTTGTTCTTCTGGCTTCCAATTTAAAACAGGAAGTATCTGCATGGGAAGAATATATTGTATCCATATAATCAAAATGTGGGGCTTTGTACTAAGAAATGATGTGCTGCATTTTGATCTCTTTCCAGATGTCTGAGTTGATGAAATAATTCAAAGTGATTATATTTTATTAAAAAGTAGAAAAGATTTTATCTAATAAATAGATGTTGAAATAAGTTTTTTAAAGTTTCAGTATTTTTAGCACAACAATATTAAAACTGCTGTAAGGTATTTGTGTATGTATTTGTATGTACATGTAGTATTTGCAATATGTGTATATTTCAACAAAGCTGTTATTAGTATCTCTAAGTCCTGTAATTTTGCTGATTTTACTGAACTAATTTCCAGTTCTATGTTTTTGCCCATACTGTGAATTATTTTTACTCCAAGTATATTGCATACCTTCCATGAGTAGGAAGACCTATTTCAAAGGGCTAATAATAAAAAGTGTACATATGGGGCTTGTGCATAATACATTATATTGGGGGAAATCTTTTATTTTTCTACTCACTGTATTTTTGTCTATTCATAATGAATCTGATTTTCACTAATTGTGTTTTTATTGTCTTTAGTGGCATATCGAAGAGATGAAATGTGGTCTGAAGGGCGATATGACTATGGAAGAGTTCCAAGAGAGCGCCTCCCTCCCAGGATTCATGGTGATGTAAGTGTATAGTAAGCATTGTATCTGTAGCATTATCACATTATACTATACCTTTGTACAGTGATATGTACCAGAGGGGCTGGATTAACATACCTGTGTAAGTTCCTAGTATACCCCAAGTTCTTTTTTTCCCCATTCTTTGAAGTCAGCAGTCCAGCACAGGAATGATAGGCTGCCTACAGAATTAAGTCTTGTTTTCTTTTTTTCAATTTTCAAATCTGTTGGAAGTGTTTTAGAACATTTGTATTTTGGTAAACTGATTTTTTTGGTGTAATTAAACTCAGGATTTTAAATGACTTCTGGCGAGCAAAACGCCATAGTATGTTATATTTTTCCATAGTCTTTTTGTGTTAATATTTCTTTTAAGTAACTTGAGGTGGTAAAGGAACTTCTTTCATGATTCTTCTTGTCACCAACACAGTTTTTTTTAAATGATGTTTAAAGTATAGGAAAAAATGTGTTTAACAAGTGTTGCAAGTACATCTTTGCTAAAGTTGTGCTTTGGAGTCCTGTAAGGGAAACATTTTACAAGAAGAATGTCAACAGAAATCTACTTTGTAGACACAGAGTCTTCTGTGGTGTGTTATGTATGGATGTGTGTTATTCCTATAAAAGCAAATGCAGAAGCTGTGCTTGCTGTGCTATAGAATAACTTCAGAATGCTTTTAGGAATTCTCTGTTGCAGAGAGTTGGGTAATTTTTTTTTCTCCCTTGTCTGAAGTCTCTAACAAAGAAATAAAATATGTTGTAGCTTTGTCTTTGGAGGTATTACACCGTAAATAGAATTTTAAGAGCACTTTTTGATATTTCTATTTACATCCTGTGTAATGTGCTTTTGGCAAAATAAAATTTGTGGTACCAATGCCTCTTATCTGACTTCCCTTTTACTTGTTTGAAATGTTGAAATAAGAGCATAGCTGATTTAGCCTATCTTCTGGGTTCCCTCTGTTACATTTTCAGCTTGTCTCTTTGGAAGCTTACTAATGGTAGTACTTGGTAACTAGTTACACAAGCTTCTCTACTCAGTAGTTTATTAGTATTTGGCTACTTTGGGACATTTTAAACTCCCTTTACAGGAAACAGCAATATTTCTGCATTTTCAGCAAGCTGGAAATCAGATTGATATTCACAGGGAGTTTAGCTACCTCCTTCTCCAAAATGCATATCAAGATAGGACAAGAAGAAAGGCAGAATTGACTAAACAAATATGCCAGTTTAACCATTGCATCATTGCCATTTCTAAATTCCTGGAGTCTTTGAGGCTTTCCAGGGAGCAATGTATGATTAGGCATTATGAAAATTTACAGTCTAAAAGATGTGATGCACTCATTTTGATGCTAGAATTAACTAGCTTTTTATTACCTGTGTTTGGAACTGGGGTTGAAGACTACAATCATCACAATTAACATTATCCTCTGTACCAAAACAACACCCACAGTAGCGGGCAAACCAAGATAAGGTGTCTCTCTGCCATACTGAGAGATGGTTATGGAGTTCCTTATCATACATTCAAGATAGTTGGAAGGTGTTTTCTGTCCTTATAAACCTGTGGCATTGTGTCCATATGTAGAAGTCTGACTTAATTTTGATTAGACAAGTTAAATGGAATTAATTTTTTCAATCTGTTAATATGCTTAGTGTTTCCTGATAGGTTAGTATGTTGGAAATGAGATGTGCCAATGAAACAGAATGAAGTATCTTTTTTTTGAAGAGAGCAAGAGATCAAGAGATGTGTCCTCATCTAAACTTGGTGCTAATTGTATATCAAGTATAGATTGTAGTAGAAACACAGATACTGGCATAGAATTGTAAGCACTTGACACAATTGTGCAAGTAGGATACTCATGGAGCTTTCATGTAACTGTTCTTCTGTGTGTCATTATAGTTATGTGGTGGGGTCTTCTGGGTGAGGTTAAAGCATGGAGCAGTTTTATTTAAGATGCACAGCACATCTTTGTAAGACACCAAACTAAAAAGAAATAATAATTACTTGTGGAGGATGTTCGATGAGGTAAGAGTAGATGAAGTGTTGTGACTGTGTATGTAGTCTCCACTTTGCACCAGCATGGCTGTAGCCTGGCTTTGGATTGCCTTCTAGTCTGTTTGTTGGCTGGTCTCTGAAATCAGAACTACCTTTTTTTTTGCATGACAATATTTAGCAGTTTGTGAATGCAACTATCAGTGCATTAGATTGTGACTTACTGTTAAAAAAATAACTTTAATGTCTTCCCCCTCCACCAAATTCCACATGCTAATTCAGGTCTTTACATTTGTAGCTTTTGTTTAATGCCCATGAAAATAATGTTTTGCTAAAGGTAGAAGATTTAAAATACCAAATCTTGCATTTATGTTTTCATTTGCTTTTTATTTGCAGTTGACTTACATAAAACTTCGTTCTAGTAAAATGTAATTTTGCAGCAGTGCAATTTGTACTTAATAAACAAAGAATTTCTTCAGTTGGCAAATGCTGTGTGACATGTTATTTGCAGGAAATAAATTAATTTTGTGTTCTAGCAAAAAACTGCCTGAAATTTGCACTTTAAAAACCTCAAGAGTGTAAAATTCTGTCACTTCTTCAGATTACCCACTGCATTATGTTCAGTGTGTGCTTATTCAGATTATGAAGCAAGGTCTATCCTGACTACAGTCTCTGCAGTGTGGAGGATATTATGAACATAAGGAAAATTGTTAGTATTTTCAAGTGGGCTTTTTTTATAGGCATTACAAGTGTAACGTTCTTTGTTGCATTCTAAAGATAATGTAAAAATCCAAGAAATACAAGTAGCTAACTGATGTTCAGAAAGTAACTGATGCTACTGCTTATAAACTTTCAAAAGACAATTAAACTATGCTTGAAATTTTTCCTCAATAACTAAACTTGTAATGCCTAAGGATTGAATATGAGTAGAGTCCAGTTAGATTTACTAAGTTATTCCACTGTCAGACTGGCATGATTTTTAGTGTTTGCTGATTCCCTGTGCAATTTCTTTTAAGTCCTACATTTTGAAATGACTTGGTTCTACTTTTGTTTATTCATTGCAGATTTTTAGCCATTAAAAGCAATATGATTTTGTTTGTTTTGTGGCTTAGGGTGATTACCACAGAATAGTAAACGTTGTGCCCAAGAAGGCACCACTGCTTGAGAGACCTGGGGACGGGAATTACAGTCGCTATGACGATTACGGTCACGCCGACTACAGAGACTATGACGAGGGTCGTAGTTTTGCCCACGACCGAAGAAATGGCCCTCCACACCGAGGTGTACGTAAGGTGATTCTTCTCAGTGTTTATGATGTTTATTTTCCCATTAAGACTTAAGTACTAGGTAATTAAAATAATGGAAAGGACATTATTGTTGCCCCCTGCTGCCCAGCTGTTTGAAATTCTGTAATTTTAAGGTGTTGATGGTAATTTATATTTCAAAGAGGAAATTCTTTTGGTCAGAGCATATATATATATATATGCTTTGGAAACTTCTGTAGATTTTGTGTTTTGTATGGCATTGCAAAGTTGCTCTTGTCAGTATTGGCAGAGAAAAAAAAAAGAAGTAAAGGGATGCAGTGAAAAAGTTGAGAATCTGCTTGCTACGGGGGTTAATTGTTTTTTTTAGCTCATTAAATGCATTGGTTTTGCAGTAATTAAGTACCATTTGGTAGCTAACTGTACTTGACATCTGATGCTGAGATACATGTCATGCAGTCATTTTGCATGTGTGTGTTTTGCAGGATGAATCAGGATACAGATGGGCAAGAGATGATCATCCTACAAGACCTGAATACAGGTATTTTTTGATTCTAGTAGTGCAATGCATAGGCTACGAATATTTAGAACATTTTACTTGGTCAGCAAAACAGTTGGTAGAGCAGACCAGTGAAATAACAGGCAAAGGACATCTGTTGAAGTAAAAGACAATAGTGGAAAAATGGGATTTACTTGTATTGTTTGAAATAAAAATTAAAGCAATTACATGACATGAAAGTTTCTATTGTAGTAGTTGTTTAGTAAGGATAGGAGGCATAATGATAACATCTTTAGGTTGGTAACTTGGAGGTATAAGTAATTGCATCTCTGATCAGTCACACTTCTTACATGACTTCAGAGCATTCTATGGTCTGTTGTTTGATTCTGTGGCTGCAGTAAATTGGGGCTAGAAGGTAATGATGCCTGTGCCATTTTAAAGGTTGGTGGGCTAGATAATGGGATTATGAAATTCACCACAGCCTTCTTCTGAGCTCCTTGTTTTCTCAGCTGGACTGATGATTATATATTTCCATCATAGGTTATATTAATTTCTATGAACCCTTCTTAGTCTGTACCTTGGGTTCCCATTTATGTAATCAAAGGACTAGAAGTAAATCCTTGGGCTGTAATATATATCTGCCTGCAATGATGTTTGATATGGATTATTTGAGTTAGCAAATGAAGTGCACAGGATTGTGTTACACTCAAAATTTATGGACAAGGATGAAAGGCACCTTAACAAGAATTGATTGTTAGTACAGGTGAAATATTAGCAGTCTGATCTAAGATTGTCATCTGATGGCTGTGCTTTTAATAACACTTCTTTTATATTCCACTTCTCAAGATGTCTTATCATACCAGACCTGTATTTGTAGCTATGGACACCTGGCCAGTTGGAAAAATTGCTGTTAAACCAGCAGCAAGTTAAAAAAAAAAGATTGCAAACAGGTCAGAAAAAGCTCAGGCAGGGCAAGCCTGACAGGCTTGCTCAAGGCCTTAGTCTTGTGGTATTGCAAACACAATATGAAGCTGTTAGTAGCAATACCCATACATGGCCACACAGTTACAGTAGGTATCTATTCCATTGAATGGGATGATTTAGACATAATGTGGATGGGTTATTCTAGAACCTCACCGTAAAGGAAATCGTTTGTAAGTCGAAAGGGTCTGTGTGCAAAAGACTTCTTTCACAGCTGCATTCTTGGGGCTAGAAGCAATAATAAAGGGTTTTAAAAAGAAGTGCTTAATAAAAACTTGTGTAAAATTTTTTCCAACTTTTCCTCTCAGTTTAGAACAATCAGAGTTGTTTAAAGCTGAGGAAAAAAACCAAAAAGTTTGAGAAAACTGAGTGAGTGTAAGGCAGCTTGTTGTACGCAGAACAAGAGTGGCACCCAGTGGTCAAAAAGATTTGTCTTGAATGCATCCTGATTTCTTCCTTTCAAAATGTAAGGTTGAAGTGCAAACTCATTTTGTTGAAGACTTTGTAAGTTTGTTGCACACTATATGATAGTCCCATCTGAGTATTTATAATATACTTCAGACTGTTACACAACTGCAATAGTGGTATGGAAGAACTTCAGAAAGATCTGTGGTGCAAATATATTTGCAATTGAATGAAATTCTACTAATTTATTATGGAAATATAGTAAATAATCTTGAAAGTAAATTCTTGTGATCAGACTGCTAAACATTTGTAGTGTTCCATGTTTGTATTAAACTTAATAATGATTTTTTGCATATTGCCCACTGCTGAGCAATGTAGTGGAGCTCAAGGAGGAAATCAAAGTACATTTCATGGTATATGTTGTCTCCTGTGGTGAAAATGCTAATTACTTTCTATTTCAAAAACTTTTACACCACAAAGCACAATATTAAAAAGATATTTTATGCAAGAATACCTTTTCTTTGGATATGCTTAAAGTTATTTTAGGTAAGTTCTTTGGAGTACATATAATTTTTTTCTTTGAGGAAATAGGAGGAGGAGGTTTAACATTATTTTAACCAGAAGGACTTTTTAAAGAAATTGCATGGAACATGGCTAAAGCATAATTAGAAGCTAGACAATCAGGAGACTTGTATGGTTGATGGGTTTTCATAGTTAATACAGTGACTATAAATTCTTAAAAATAATAGCTTGTTTATTGACAGAAATAATGGCTTTCTTGACTATTTTTAAATTGCAATTGCAAGAAGTAATGTTTCCTTTTGAGTGTTCATTATCCACATTTTCCTGTTCTGGTTTTTAAAGCATACGTGTCAAAAAGTATTTTCTGATTTCTTACTCTTTGCATTTTTGTTGTCCCTATCTTGATTTGGAGCGCTGTAAAGCATTACTTGAGATTCTCCTGAAGTCGAATGCTGCTTATCTGAAATATCAAATGTCCTTAAGTGAGTCCTGTGTGCAGTTTTGTCTACTACAATGTGATAAAAATATTAATCTACTAGAAAAGGCCTTGAGGACAAGCCTTGTGTGGAGCAGCTGAGGTCACTTGGTCTGTTCAGCCTGGAGAAGTGGAGACCTCAGTGTAGGAGGGCCAGGAGTTGGACTTGAGTGATCCTCTTCAAACTCCTCATGTGCTGTCGTTCTGTAATTCTGTTCAACGTTGCTGTTGAAGAAACCAGCAGTTACGGATTTTTTTGTATTTTTTTTTTCCTGTTGTTTCTTTGGTGATGTTTTGTTGGGGTTTTTTTAAGGTTCTTGCCTTTTTCTTAAAAATAGGACGTGCTTGCTTACTTAGCATTTGTAGAGCTGTGGCTTCAGCTGTGATATGTCTAATGACCAGCAGCAGTTCTACATGAGTCACAAGAGGGTTGCAGAGGTTCTAGCACTCAGCTTACTGTCTTTTTTTTTTTTTTTTTTTCTTTTGCCTTCCTCCTTATAGGGTTATGCTCCAGTTTCCAAGCAGCTGTCATTTGCATGGTAGACATTATCATGTCTAGCACTGACTGGAGCATTACTATTCCTTCCACATGCTTTTTGAGAGTTGTTAGCCCTGTTTTATGCTATGTGTAGTGAACAGCTGTCATCCTGACCATGACTTTTTTTAAGGTGAAGATACATATTTTATATGTAAAAATAAAGTAATTCAGAGGATGTGCAGGGCATAGATTTCAAAATGAGTTCCCAGCTTTTTCTCTCCTGTTGTCACCTAAGGAATTCTGAACTCTAGATGTGAGTTTTGTTTGATTTGAAGTACCTTTTGTTTCAAGTGTAATTGGCACATATAAAGAATTGTACATCATAATTTGGAGGAAATTTTCTGCACACATTAATGTCTTGGTTGCTGATGCTATGAGAATTGTGAGACTGAGCAATTCAAAGGTGTAGACATAATAAAGATGTGAGTTTGTATATTTATCTTATACTGATGTTGATCCTTTCTGGAGCTGTCTTAGTGCTTGTCTTCAACAATATATTAGGCTTATCTATGCAAAGCATTCATGCAGGTCAGATTTTTTTAAAAAGTTGCAGAGAACTATGGTGTTATGTGTTGAAGGATTTTAGTTCTGCAGTACTTCCGTATGGGGCTCATAGCAATGGGTTTTGCATTCAAGTTCATTTTTATAAGGTCAGATGAACTTTTCAGTGTGAAATGCTTTGGAAGATTGTTAGCTGCTGTTCACTTTAGTCATGCCAAATTTTAATCCTTTTGAGTGCACAGAGCATTACTTCATTATTTTTTTTTTCCCAACCAAACTGAGTTCACAAGATGTGAAATATACGAAACTTGGCAAGTTAAGATGGGTAAGACTCATCTTCAAAGAGAAATTACAAAATGACGCACTTGTAAATCCCAGCTACACATGCATTAAATTTGATCCTTAGAATTATCTGAGGCCCAAAATAAGGATAACCATATTTGTAGAATAAGTAAAAAGTAGACTCCTGAGAAGTGGCTTACATAGGACATTTTTAATATCCCCTCCTCAGTTGTATATATGAATAATTTTTCCTTTGTTAACGGAGGAAACCTGTTGCTACTATATATGTTGTTTTGTTTATTATGTGCCAGGTTATTCCTCCATATTCTAAGTGAAATAAGGAAGTAAACTTAGTAGTCCAGTCTTTAATACTAATGCATTTGTCCGTCAAAACCAGATCTGCTTATTTCCTGGAGTGCTTAGGAAATACTTGATAATAATTGGAAATACTGAATTAATTTTTGTGCTACAAATGAGAGAAAACCATCTGGCAATATATAGAAACTTAATTGTGAACAGATTTATGAACAATTGAGATTCATCAGTCAGTTCTATGTTTTGTTTTGGAACTATTTTAAATCAATGGCTTATTGTCCTTTCTCTGAAAAATTTATGTAGTTTTCTGAACATTAAATTTGCAATTACTGCTTTAGGGTGGTAAAGCATAGTGTATCTTAATTTTTCTAGATGCATGCACCTTCAGAGTGAGAATACATTTACTGAAGGCCATGGAGTAAATTGGTTGCAAAGTGGTGGATAGAAGCTCAGCAATCTTGGCTTTTTGATCTACTTGAACTACCCTTCTATTTAGTGATTAACCCCTTGTGAATGCACAAAGTGATGACAGGATGTTGTAGAGTTGTAGTCTGAAGATTGTACATTGAGAAGAAAATTATTCTTTGGTAAGAATGGTTATTTTAAATGAAAACCTTTGATGAGAGAGTCTCCAGATGGAAGTTAAGGGTCACTGACTCTTCTCCTAATAAAGCAGCATTTAATATTGAGAGTGCAGATGTGTCATAGGCCATGGCAGTTATTTTTATATTGTCACTATGTAATCATCTTTGAATTGCAGGGGGCAGTTGTTTCTTGGGAATTTTTCCTTCTCCCTGTATGTATTCTTTAATAAATAATATAGTGAACGTGTTTAAATAGTTTAATATTTTGAAGCAGTGTATTATGTTGTGGGAGGCCTTTAGGCTTTGGATTTAAACTTTCTTGTAATATAAACTGGTCTGTGTCTTGCTTATGGAAGATAAACTTAGCCAAAGGGATTTATGAGATGGTGTTATAAATGTACATAAGTCTGCTGTTTCATTGCAATATTTGACAGCTCTTAAGGGGCACCATACAAGAACCTCATTCTTTATTAAAAAACATGTATGGAGGGAAATAAATATGGCAGTCACCCAAAGAAAATGGTCTTGCTTTTGACAGAGATTGATAAGCAGAGTTGTAATCGTACTGATTAACACATACCTTTTTCTTTTAATAACTAAATAAAATCTCTGCCAGAATATTGAACCTCTCAGGTATTCACATGACTGAGTAGGGTAGCTTGTTTATTCATATACAAGATTACAGTATCCTTATAATAGATCATTGTGGTAGATTCGTTATACCTGTCTACAACTCCAGGCAAGGACTTGTCTGTTGAAATCTTTTGCTCAGAAAACCCATTGTGTTAAGCTGCTAGCTAAATTAGTTTATCTTGGCTTATGATGTTTTGGAGGGTGGAGGGGGAAAATTAGAGCCTTTTGGAACAAGATAACAGGTAATATACAACTTAAAAGTTGATACTGGTTTACACTAAATATTTAATGACTTCGTATTCAGTTCATGCTTTATGCAGCAGTCTTACTGATTAAGTAGTTGCCACATTTTCTTTAAGAACTGTTTTCCGCTCTGTTGGCTGTAGGTCTTTTGTGCTTGGGACAACCAATTTGTTTGCAAACTGAGATTTATGTTCCATAATTTGACTGTCATTACTTAGTCAAAGTTAAATATATCTGATTGTATGCCAACATTTTGGGTTCTGTCGGTCTATAAGTTTTTATTTAAAGTGGATTTTAAGAACTCTAATCTCCTCATGCAAATACCACCTAGCATTTTAAAAATACCCTCTACTGAAGACTGAGTATAATTAAGAACTGCTCAGAAATGTTGCAGGTCAACTGAAAATAAAAAAGTTTCAATTTGGACAAGTTTCATTTTATTGCAGTGCTGAATCTTTCTTGTATTTAACTTGGAACCCAGAGACTGTTGTGAACACTGCCTGTTTTCTTACTAGAAATTTTATGTCAAACTGAATTTCTGCTGCTTATGGGCCCTGTGTGCATATATCCAAAATTATTCTGGAAACCTCATTAAAAACAAGACTGCTGTAATTCCACTTCTGAAATGTTTGTCACTTGAGAATGGCAGCAGAAGGAGAGATTAGTAGACAGGGTTTCAACGGTAGAATTTTTTTTGCCTCCATCCTATGATGAAAAAGTGTGGGGAGGAGGAAGAAATTGCACTTATTTTCAGCTGGGATGTTTTTACATGTTTCAACTAATTGTGTGGCTAAATTGGAAGGTGTGTGTTGCTTTTAGTGGCAGCTAGTTTTAGTTGCTGAGAGATTAATATTTTAAATATTTTTCTTTGCTTAATTGACTGTGGTATTTATTGAAAGCCTTTTTCTTTTCTTTGCAAAATTTATTTATACGATACTAAAAAACAAGTTTACTTTCAGAAATTGCTTGCTCACAGTTGCTTTTAGAGGGTGTTGCAGAATTCTAATTGGTTATGCAGTTTCCATCTCAGGATGAGAGAAAGGAGTTTAAACAACCAAATTACCAATACTTCCTTCTCCCTGATTTTTTTTTTCTGCTGAGCTTGTAAATAAACAGCCTCATACAATAGAGTTGGCCTGTTACATGAAATGTGGAACAGTTCTAAATCTTGGGTTTAACATCTCTAAAAGCCCTAAGAGAAAATTGGGTAAGCTTGTTTTGGAATGCATAATTATAATAGGTATTTCAGTCTGATTCTGTGTGTATGGTATTTCTTAAACTTTGGTTCTTTTTAATGTATCAGTTACATTTAAATACAGCTTCTCTGCTGTGACTCTGAGGCCTTGAGAAAAGATAAAGACAGTTATTTATACATTTTGCAAAGAACATTTTTATATTCTTATAAATTGTTGTTGAATAAGGAATGGCAGGTAGTAAATTGACTTGTAAGTATTTATTTGACAAAGTTACAGCATGTACACCAAATTTGGTTAAATAAACCCCAGAAGTTCTCATCATGTCAATTCTCAACTGCTGTCATGTTTATTTGACTTGCTGTTGATCCAGAACTGTGTTGTGTTTAAGGATTTATAGCTTTTTGTGTGTACAACTGTTTCCCACTGTAGTTTTTGTAGGGTTTTAAATTGCCTTATCAAATTGATGTAATCATTATATTTTTTAACAGGGACTATTGCATGAGAACTGTTTACTACAGGTGTTGATGTGTAATGATACACCTGTAAGGAAAAATTCAGTAGTCTGTGCAAACACAGTTGAATTTTGTAATAACATTGATTCATTGTTTAAAACTAGGTCACATCTTGGGAAAATCATGATTTCCTTCTAATAAATGTTGTTTACATATATGCTGTAAGGAACTCCTCTGTTTGCAGTCTATGATAGGGTAATGTGCCTAAAGATAAGATTATGTACCTTTACACTGTAAGGTCTTGGTTAATATATCTCTTAAAAGAAGTCTTTGAAAAGTGAGCTTGCTTGGTCCAGTCTTATAGCTACCACTATAGAAGGTATCAAACTAACAGGTTAGTGCTGGGTTGGGAAATAGTGAGACAAACTCCCATAGGTAGCACTTGATTATTCAAAAAAAGTTTCCTAACTACTTTGTTGAAAAACAGCTAGCTACTGAAAGACAGTGGGAGGGGGAAAGAGAAGGGAGTCTCCCTTTGAGTCCAGACAACTTCTGGCATCTAAATAAATAATCTCAACAAAAGCCAGTGATTGGACTGATGAGTGTAGTCATGGCTTTCTCATGCTGAGGTGTACTGTCACAGAAGACTTTGACATAATTTTCCTTAGGAAGGTAAATTCTTCATCATCTAGGTTAGATTCCAAGGACTTGTTTGTTATACTTTGAATATACTAAACATTTTAGATTCAATTTCCATTGAGAGAGGGTGGGAATATTAGGATACAGGACAGGAGAGGAAAAGGTTTAGTGTTACTGATAGTTTAGGCATCCTTTTGTTAAACATTTTGCTTTAAAGAAAAAATTTTTGTATGTGCTATTTCCATCTACTTTTGTGTTTAGGATGTTTGTGTTTAGGGTGTTATGCTCTACGTCTGAGGAAATGTTCATCAATAAAACAATTCCATAATCCCATGCTATTATTATTCTTTTTAAAAGATGATACTATTTTTGCATGGTAACAAGTTATTCTCAATGTTAGTCTTGACATTGGTTCGTGATATATATTTGCATAACCTTAAAGGTTCTTTCCTTTTACAGAGCTATGAAGCTCTGTAGAACTGTTTATGAACTGACAATAAGTGTTTTTGTCTACGTGAAACTGAATATTGATGTCATTACACACAACAGGGTTGGGTCAGCCAGCTGTGGGAATGTCTTTCTCTTCTGAAGTCTGACTTTTAACACTTGCATGTGTTAAATTAAGTCATATCTTATCTAGCCTAGTATGCCTAATTATTTTTGAAAATGATGCTTGAGAGCATGATTATGGAATTTGAAAGTAAAATGGAAAAAATGTCCTAATATGTTGACTTAAAGAATAATAGAATAGTTTGAGTTGGAAGGTACCTTCAAAGGGCATCTAGCCAACCCCCTGCAGTAAGCAGGGACATCTTCAGGCAGACCAGGTTGCTCAGAGCCCCATCCAGCCTGACCCTAAATGTTTATCCAGAGATAGGTTATTTACCACCTCCTCTGGGCAGCCTGTCCCGGTGTTTCAGCATCCTCATCATAAACATTTTCTGGCAGAGCCTTTTCTTCTCCAAGCTGAACACCACCAATTCTCACAACCTTTCCTCATAGATGTGTTCCATCCCACTTGATAATTTTTGTTGCTGTCCTTTGTACCTGGTCCAACTGTCCATCCATGTCTTTCCAGGACTTTGGAGTTGGGTGCTGTGTACCAAGTGGGATCTCATCAGAGTAGAGTAGATGGGCAAACTAATTCAGGTTTGATGAGTTACTAGACTCAGTATGCATTCTACAATTTATATCTTGTTAGATGCAGTTTTTGAAGCATTTAATACAAGGATTATCTAAGTAAAGGTGAAAGATTGTTAACAGAGTAGACTGAAGTATAAAGCAATGAATTACCTTCTTTAAAACCTCTTTTCAGCTACTGTTAATTTGTTAATACTTACTAAAACGTGTGTCTGCTAAACAACATTGTGCTTTAAAATTTATCTTTGAATTTATATTTGTTACAACCAGTCAGTGTTGTTAGATATGTATGTCTGTTATTTTTAGGGAAAAAGAGTATTACTTCTTTGAGGATTATTGATTCTAACTTCAACTGCTCCAGAATTCTGTCAAGGAACCTGTTTTATTGATTATAATTAATTAAAATTAAATTAATTAAAAACCCACTAATGCAGTAAAGAGACTGATTTTTTTTACAGTAAAATATATTTCCATAGCAGTTTTAACTATATAGGCAGATGCCACTACAGTCCTTTCCCTCTCCCTGGTTCTGTTTGAGGTGTTTGTGCGTTTCATGCAGTTGGTTCTGTGTGCTAACCTACCACAATGAATTAAATATTTATCTGCCAGTTTTGTTGTCTGAGAGAAAATATCAGTGCCAGCTTAGGCACAGAATCGAAATAAGGATCCAAGGAAGCTTGCAGAGTTCAGGATTGCAGCAGCACCAGTTTCAATCAGTATGAGCTGTTATGGAGCTCCAAAGTTAACTGTTATTAAATCACTGAAATAACTGAAGGCATACAAGAGTTGCAAAAGGATTTTTAATAAGGAATTTACCCAAGCAGCATAGCTTGCTGCCTATGTGTTAAATGTGTTCAAACAAGTGGTATTTATAATATGTAAGAAATGGCCCACAAAAAGATGCAAGAGATATTAATGTTTATTATAGAGACTGTAAATTATAATGAAAGTGAAGGGGAAAAGCAAACTGGAAAATAAAAAAGATACAGCTACATAGCTGAAAAATTTATAAAAGGAAATCTGTCTCTTAACTTTCTGATTTTGAACAAATGATATACCTGACAGGAAGGAATGAGATCATATAGAGAAAAATTCCATTATGTGCAATGGATATTTTTCTTCATGTATGTATAATGTCTTTTATATTGAGAAATCCAGCAGCAGAAGTAGCAGTGTGCTAACTTTACTGAAATGTGCTATGCAGAAGTCCATACCACTATTACAATGCTTTAAGATGTATAAACAAGTGAAACCTATTTGACCTAATTGCTTCAAATCTCACTTTTATTTTAAGAATAGAAACATAGAGATCTGTGAAGCATTTTTCTCTGTATGGGAAAAATGGAGTGTTTTTCTGATTTATATATCTCATTAAGGGATTTGGAAATAGAAAAAAAGTTAATATAGTAAGGGTATTGTCTGTCAGTATTACTGACATAAGGTGTTACTGCTAACAAACCTGTTCCACAACTTGCTCTTTCCTTTTACAGCTTTTTATTGATAGTGTTAGAAAGTCAACCCCAAGAGTTGATCAAATCAGCATATCCTAGCACTACTTGTTACATTCTTTTGTCAGTGAGCTAATGGCATTCTGCAGCACACTGATGAAAAGTTTAAATGCTCTTCTAGCAGCTGTTTCATGGTTTCTGGATTCTTCTATGGAAGGATTGTAAAGATTAGCTTTTGGGGAAAGAGCAGTAGCTTACTGAACATAAAATTCACTTTTGTCCATAAAATAAAGTGAAAATATATTTCTTTCTGGGACTTAGTGTGTATATAAGACAAGTTCTTGTCTACATGAAGTGATGTGGTGTGTACTAAGTGTACAGTAAAAGACAAAGTAAATTCAAAGTCCTCATTTTTGAGGGGTACCAATCTAATGGAAATGTTTTACAACTCTTTCCTCTGTGCGGTCTCTGCCTGAAGCAGGACAACAGTGAAAGTGCAGGCACCTACTTAGGAATCTCTGTGCATTAGAACTTTGTCTAGAAGCTAAAATGGTGACCAGTTTCTCTGGCCTGTTAGGGCATTAGGGAAAAAAATATGTAAAGTACCATATTGTGTTTCCTGGCTTTTTTTCCAATTTTAAGCTTATACTGAGATGGAGATTTCCATTTTGAAATAAGTCTGTTTAGCAATTGATTTACCTTCTATTGTGTAGAGTCATAAAATGGGAGAGCTAGTTGTCTGAACTGCTTTACTCTTCTGGGTTGGTAGACTGCTCAGAGTGCAGATGTAAATGCTGTAGTTGTTTATAGGAACTGTGATTTGGTCCATCACTTTAAGCAAATACTCCCTCTGAAACTTAACACCTATTTTAGAGAAATTGGAGGGTCTTACTAAGCCCTTTTTTTTAAAAAGGATACAAACTAAGATCACGTGCATTTGAATGCATTTTGTCTAATTTGATCTTAATTTGTCTAAATAATATATTTTGTCTTGATTCTGCAAGGAGTTTTTAAAGCTGTTTGCTCTTAATTATTTGGTACTTAAATCTGTGTTTTTCTGGACTCTTTGTTACTTTTTTTCTCTGTCCTTACCTGTGATTGACCATAATTTTTCCCTGACAGACAATAGAGAGTTTTAGTTTAAATATACTTTTATTATGTAGGCTTATCTTGCAGCAAGTCTAATGGTGCATTATCAATGACAGTGAAAAGGAGGAGGGTACTAAGGAGAAAGAACAATGTAGTGGGATTTCCAGTGCCATTGAAGTGCACAGCTTTACTATTCAATTCAAGGTCATAGAAGAATTTCTCTCTAATGTTGCTATAATATTTAGATTGTCCTGTTTTTTATTCTCTTACCTGTTGTGGCATCCCAAAGTGGTGACAGGGAGAGAGAAACTGAGTAGCTTTCATACTGTGTGAGGTGGACAGATGGCATCAGTGTGAAGATTTGGTGTCTGCTTATGATAACTTCAGAAGTACTGCATGCAGCATAAAAATCATGAAACGTTTCTATTTTTTCACTTTTTTTTGTACATTTGGTATTTTTGGGTATCCTTTCCTGCTTGAAACGGTGTTTCATAATGCCTGTTTCCTCTTGCCTTCATGCAAAAACCTGTTGATAAGATTATGCTGACTGGTCCTAATTATATGGATTTCATTTAGAGCAAAATGCAGAAATCACAGTGCTCCCATTACTTGCTTAGTCATAAAATGTTGAAAACCAGTTGTCAATAAGAAATTATGTCATCATTTCAAATGTTCAAATGAAATCCATTGGAACCAGATGCAATTTCTTCTATCTATGATGCTGTAATTCACTGTATTATTTTAGCTTAGGATAAACCTTCATAAGGTTCTTTAGGCAATAACAAGAGATTATAGGAGATCTCCAAAGCAGAACCTGAGGAAGTTGTTGGTTTGTTGCACAACTGTGTATTGTGTACTTCGGAAAGAAATGGATTGAGTTCTGGGAGAGGGTGGCTGAAGTCTTGCACCACCTACATTTACTTTGAAGATGTTAAAAGTGGAGGTGTTCCTGCCTCTTCTTTTAGAGGCTGAGGATGTTGTGTATTTTATTAAATATTTTCTGCATGGTCTGGTTCGTATTGGTAGCTCTTGCAATGTCCTGAAAAGGCAGGGAAAAGGAATTTTAGTTCAACTTTTCCTCCACCCCCTTGCATCTGTGTTATGAGACAGAAAAAGTATATTCAGCTAAGGATTCAGTTCAGATCTTGACTGTTTTATCTCTTTGCACTGAAGTCTGGTGTTGCAGGAGCTAGTTATAGCTGCTTCAATTTATTTATAAAAGTGTGAGTTATTTCTAGGCAAGGTTACTAATTAAGCACAAGCCTATAAATGGAGTATTTAATGCCTTTGGCAGTAGCAGTAATCTTTCTCAGATGGAAGGGATCACGAAAGCATCTCTGACTTTTTTATCTAGGTTATAGACAGCACTCACCTGTGAATTACTGGAAGACCCTCCTATTTCTGTTCCATAGCAATATGCTGTTTTGTTGCCAGACTTCAGCTCAGTGTCAAAAATGAAAGTTATGTTCACTATGGCTGGACCGTAGCGTAGATTAATGTCCTAGTTGAAAAGTGAAAGGACTAGTGAGCATGAAGTATTGTAGGCTGTTGCCCAGTAGCACAAATTCAATGAGAATGAGCTAAGAGTCCTCTTATAGTAAAGCTTTTTCCTTTATTGAATGTGATGGGCTTCATGTACCCAAGTTCCTCTCTATTCCTGGGCATTTCACATCCAGGAAGTGATTTAATTTTACCTTTAAGTACTCTTAAGAGATAAACCTGACACACTGGTTTGTGTTAATCTTTGTTTCACAGAATTTAAGGTATACCATCGTGTTGTTTCTGATCTGTAGGCAACTGAAAATCTCCCCAGTGTTGTATTCCCTCCGTTTTCTGCTGTACAGAAACTCGTACCTTCATCTGTTCTGTAGTTGTGTTTTATCCTTGAGGAAGCTGGAACTGATGGTGAACTGAAGTAGTGTCAGGCTGGAGCTCTTCCCCCAGCTGCCCTTGGTGAATGGTGTGTCACAGTATGGCTGTTTCTGTAACATTTCAGGAGCTCCTCCAAGACTGTCAGCTTTAGTGAGAACTTAATGGTCAAGTTTCCTCGAGGTAAACAGTGATACTGCTTCCTGTTGCAACACTGCTGAGAGAACAAAATTGTACTTTCAGGATTAAGTGTGCATTGTAGGCACAAAACACAAAGATTTGAGGGATGCTGTATAAAAGGGATTAATTCTCTATTTGTTGTTAAGGGCAGTAGCTCTATTTTAATGTCTGTTTTGTATCTCTACTAAATATTGTCCGTGCTCAATAAACCTTTTGAGTATGTGTTGGAATCTGAAGCATGTGCTTAACTGCTTTGCTGAATTGGGGCCTTCATTACCAAATTGCAGGTGTATGTTAGCTTAAGTATTTAAGGGAAAAAATAACTGTAAAACAATACTTACTTTGTTCTGTTCAGTGTGTTGCATTAATGGAAAACATCAGAAGTGCTGTTCTGTTGCTGTGCTGTCCCAAACAGATTTAATATAGGTAATAGCTTGAATGTTCTGTATGAGATATGATCCAGTTAAGAATTAACACAGAGTGATGAAATAAAAATTCAGAAATTGAAAATGGGAGTCTATTTTAGGGTGCGTAATATTATTGCAGAATGTGGCTTTCAAATGTTTTCCTGTTTAAAAGTGCATTTCGATTATATTTTAAAAAATTCTTAGGTAGATATTAGAGCATTTATTATACATGTGCAATAGCTGGGACTCTGTAAACATTACCATAATAAACTGCTCTGTATATGAAGGTTTAATAACATGGTCATAAAAGTGTGTTTTACACATAAAAGTGTTGTACTGCTCTGCCAGAAAGCTTGTGCTTTAAAAATAACTAACATTATATAGAGAGATTAAGAAGGAAATGGAAGAGAAAGTGGTCTGTGCTTAACTTATTCCTGATAAATATTTGCTACCTGTGACGTTTCCGTAGCCCAAGACACCTTTGGCACATGGAAATCCTTTGTTACCTGTCACAAATATGGGCCTGTGCCATGCTGTAGGAATTGTACATCTTAGCTTCTTCTCCACCAACACAGAATTAACTATTAGCTATATTGTGCTAAATGGGACACCCTCATGCTAAATGAGACTTTTGTGAGACATTCCCCTGTTTAAAATGCTGGATTCTGATGCGAAATACGAGAGAAGACACATTCTGATTTACTAGAAATGCTATGAAATATTGGAGATTTCTTTGGAGAAGCTGAGAAGAGCTTGCAACTCTTACCAGTGTGTCTTCTGACCAAGGCAAAAGTGACAAGTCTGGATTCAGTTGGCTCATATGTCTTTCAGCTCTGAGATTCTTTAGGACAAGTTCAAAGTAATACTAGGGATTTTTTTTTCACCTATGCACTTATATGTACATTATATGATTTACAAATAACCAACACATTGGTGCTGTGGTCTGGAGTAAGAATATTTAAATTTAGCAGAAGGTTTTGGTGCTTATTCAATTATGGTTTTAAATCAGTTGGGTTTGTGACATTTTACATTAAAGTGCAAAATTAAATTTGTGTGTTGTGAGAAACATATTTAGGAGATACCAGTCTTCATATTTTCATTCAAGAGTTGACCTTGGGTGGATTCATAGGGGAGAGGATAGATTTTCTGCAGCTTTCTTGTTGTCTTTGCTGGATATAAACTGAAATCTCAGTGGTATTTTGTCTAGCAAGGTGTGTGAAATCAAATGAGGAATATAGTCCCTTGAAAATAAGAGAAAAACATAGCTGAAAAATGCCAAATAGTGTAAGCAATATTTGCATATGCATTTTTAGCTATTGTAAATTAAAACTTAATTTCCACAGTAAGTGTACTGAATCTGAAAAAAATTGTGAGAGTTCTCATTTCATCAGTGTATTTTTCTTACATTTTTGATGTATTATCAAGAAAGGGATACATATATATAGATGTACATATATAGAAAGGAATTGGCTTCTAGCAACCCCAAAGAAATCTGAAAAAAAGATCTCTGTTTTTTTACTTTCTTTACTTGTTTTTAATTCTTTGCCTACTACTCTTAAAAACACTGAAGATTTTGGATGTGTTAACCTGTTTGTGTTTGCCAAGCATGAACTGCTGCCATTGTATATGTGCTGTTCCATAAACATTGAACGATTACCAAGGTAGTTGTATGTTTTTGTTGTTTTCCAAGGGACGTTAGAGATGGCTTCAGAAGAAAAAGCTTCTATTCTTCTCATTACGTGAGAGATCGATCCCCTCACAAGAGGGACTCTCCTTTCTTCAGGGAATCGCCAGGGAGCCGGAGGGATTCTCCACACAGCAGATCCGGCTCTAGTATCAGCAGCAGGAGCTACTCTCCTGAAAGAAGCAAAGCCTACCCTTTCCACCAGCATAGCAGAAGTATGTCATCTTTACATAAAAGAAATATTTCTTCTCAGCAAGGTAATGCTGGATTAATGATGTGGACTGGTTAGTGAGGTGAAACTGCAGCTCACTGTATAAGCCTTTTTTTCTTACGTGCTCTTCTTGAAATGGGAACAGCTGACATTTTGTACTGTCTGTGCTGTCTGCTCTGGTTGTTTCATTGTACTCTCTGTTCCCTTATGTATTTCATGTGGGAGATGGTAGATGTTATTTTGGTATCAGGTCTAGACTGACTGTAGGAGTTTCAGCTGCACAGCTGAAACTAGTATTTTATATTCTTTTTAGCATCAGTTCCTGTTATTTCTTTATGTGCTTCATTGGATTCCCTGACAAGAAAGTTTGCTTCATCTACAGCAGATGAAGACATTTTTTTTCCTGCAACCAGAATAAAATAGGGATTTAAAAAATGGAGAAATAGAAGTACATACTTCTACTTGTTGCATTTCCTCCAAATTTTACTAGACTTTTGAAACTTACTGTTTTTTAGCAATTACATTTCAATGTCAAAACCTCTCAGATCTTGCTCTCCTCAAAGAAACGTGAAGCATATCTCAAAATGTGAAGCATATCTCAGTTTAGTCTATTCTCTTAAAAACTTGGCTTTTAATGTTTGCCAGAAGTCTAATGAATCATCTGTTTTGAAAATATTTAAGGTTTTCGTATTTAAATGATTTTGGGGAAAAAAAAATTGCTTTTTTTAGTGTACTACAGTCTTAGCCACTCTGTTTGTACAGCTTATGTAAATTAATCCAATTTGATTTCCCTTTCTGCAAATGCTTTCTAGTGAACTATGCAAGCCTACTGTTCATTTTGGCAGCTTTTTAAAAATGAATGAGATTTTTTTTTTAACTCACTGAGAAGGCACATTGTGTTTCCAGAGAGACACTGAGCCATTATGTAGCACTTCTTGTCAAAAAAGATCTTCGTAGTTGGTTAACATTGTCTAAATATTGAGGAATAATTTCACTCCTTGCAGAGTAGAGATGGTCTGTCTATTTGGGCATTACAGTGCTTTTAGTATTTTGTAGCAATACTTGGTGAACATAAATTCCTCTAAGTGTATGAGAGGAAGAAAAAAAATAGGATAGTTAATTAATTTTCTAGAAGCTTGTAATTACTAGGGACAGGAAAACAGTGTTGTGAGAAACCATACAAAATTTTGGAATGTTTCATGTTTTTTTTTAAATTTTGAGCTGACTTTAATCATATATATATACATGTATTGTTGGAATTAGTCAGACAATAGTGGAGGTAGTGATGTGGAAGCAGATGTGTTCACAAACCAGAAAAGATGCTGATCAAGAGAGGAGCTTACATCTAGGCCTATGGTTTTTGATATTTTCTCCCATTTTCATGGTGAAATACCTTTCCCAATCACCTTTAGATAATTTTTAAGAGACCAGATGAGTTGTACACTGGACTGTTTCTTTATTTCTTTCCCTGGAAAGGAGGACTACTAAAATGTCCCTCTAGATGACTGAATTAAAATACCTATTTGCAAGGTATAAATGGCTTAAATAATACTTTTAGAATAATTTTTGAATGTATTTTACCTTAGGTAAGCTCATATATTGCTTATTTAAAAGGAACATCAAGTGAGACATCTCATATATGTCAGCATTACATTTAAATGGATTTACAACATGCAAAATATATGCTATTTCATGTGGAATTTGGCATCTTTCTGAAATATTATAATGCTGTATAAAATCGTGCTGTCTGAATTGGTTTGACCACATGACTTCCACTGAAGAAGGAATAGCCCATGCTCTACAGCCATTCATACATTAGGGTACACACAGAATTCAAACAAAGAAAACTGCAGGGACACGAAGAAGCTTGGTAAAGAGAGGGCAAGGGTAATGGAAAAGGCAATAATTTATCTGTGATGGGAGAGCAGAGAGAGAAGCAGGTTGGTATTCCTTCATGGGCCAAGGCAGTAAGGGGTCAGGAGAGTGGTGTGCTGAGGAAATGCAAGAAGGCAAATACTGGTGCTTGGAGAGTGTCACGTTTAATTTTACAGGTAGAGCTTTGGGGCTCAAAATAGCTACACACATTCTGAAAATAATGGCCTAATAATATCTTCTAATTAAATGGTGTTTTTTCACTTTGCTTAACTTTGAATAATTTTTTGCCATTTGTATTAATTAATTTCATCTGTTCAGGTACAAGCATATAATCCATTCAACTGAGATAATCTTTAAAGAATCCAGTCTGACAAAGGGGGCATGTGAGAGGCAGAGTTAGAGTAGTCCATGAATTTAAAAGGAGGTGGCTTGTCTATGGGGCTGAAAAGCAGATATCACAGGAGCAAAACTTATGTTACATAGTATTTGACAAGATGTTCTGTGCTTTGTTGCTTCAACTCATTAAATTTAATCCATATTTAAAGCTGTAATGAACAATCAAATTTATAGTTCTATGAAAATAATTTCTATCCCAGTTTTTATAACTCTGATAGATTTTTTTTAAATGAATCCCTTAAATTTTATTTATAAAAATTTAATGGAAGCCAAGGTAAGTTTACATTACCTGGGCTTCTTTGTGATCAGTCAACTGTTTCCCAGTGAGAGTGAGTAATCTAATTAATTTAGGCTTATTAAAAACTACATGTTTGCTTTTTGTACTTGCCTTTTGCAGATCTCTTTGATGCAATCTGTGGACCACAATTTGGTTTACACTGCAACCAGTTCTGTTGCTGTGGGCTGCCTGTAACTGGTCTGTGGCAAAACTATGCACAGATTGTGATTAGCACTGTGAATCCAATTTGACATTTTACCAATTTTAACTTTTTTGAGAAGGACAATGATTTTACAGGAAGCATCTACTCTGTGGCTGATACAACACAGGACTGTTTCCCATGGCAGGCCTTTTCAACATACTGTGGCCTGCTAAACTAGTTCATACACTACCTGATTACCTTGAGTGATTGACTGGTGTCTGGTATTTCAACTGTTTATATTATTGCAGGAATATTAAAAAGTGTAATCACATAATCTTGCAGAACCATACTTATACACCCTTTCAGTTGATGGAAAAAGGACAGTGGGTTTTCTTAAATGGGTGAAATGACACAACTGTATCTTTTCTCTCCTTGGGAAGAGAAAAAAGCATTACTAATATTTATCAGATGGTGGAGTATGTAGATTTTATATTATCATAGAATCATTAAGGTTGGAGAAGACCTCCAAGATCAAGTCCAACCCTTGACCAAACACCACCCTGTCAACTGGACAGTGGCACTAAATGCCATGTGCTATCATTTCCTGAGCACCTCTGGTACAGTAGCTCCACCACCTCCCTGAGCAGTTGTTCCGAAGCTTTAACCACTCTACCAGTGGAAAGATTCTCCCTGATGTCCAGCCTGAGCCTTCCCTGGCACAGCTCAAGGCCATTTTCTCTTGTCAGTAGTTGCCTGGAACAAGACTGCAACTCCCATCTTGCCACAACCTCCTGTCAGGTAGCTGTTGAGGGTGATAAGGTTCATGTCTGACATGAGAAAATTTCACTGCAATTCTTCTAAGGCAATAAGCATCTTTGCAATATATATCTTTAATTTCTCAGTGATTTTTTTTTTCTTAATTCTAGGTAAAGAGAGGGCAGTTCAGTCGCTGAAAACATCAAGAGATGCATCACCTTCAGGGTCCACAACAGTACCTTCATCTAAGGTGAATTTTCTTTTTGAGTGCTTCCCACCATGGTTTTAGATTGGTCATTGCTGGATTTTTTTCCCCATTTGGAAGGAGACACTGCATACACCTGTTACAATGCATATTCTTTATGATACCATTTCCTATTCCTTACAATAGGAATAGGAGTTGGTTTTAGAATTCTGTGTCCTTGTGAGTATGTTAGTATTACCACTCATTTTGACACAGACACACCTGCCATGTTATTCAATGGGGAAAAAAACCAGGCTTTGTTTGTGCTGTGTCATTCTGAATACTTATCTTTTACTTTATCTTTTACTGTGCCAACTGATTGCCATTTTCCATAAGGGGGGAGGCAAGTGATGAATTTTCAGTGATGTAAATAGGGAAAATAAGGTAAAAACTATTATGCACAAGTTATGCTGATTTGAATAATAAAATATACTTTATAATTAGTTCACTTATTTTGTTTATAGACTTAGCACACTGCAGCTTAATATCAAATCCTTACTTAATACACACCTTTGATAACAAGGAGGCATTGCAAAATCTCTTGCTCTTGTGTTGATGTGTAGTGTGAACTTGAAGTGTGTATTCTGTAAGTGTTCTGCTTTCTTCTTCAGTCAGGTCTGATCTATGCTGTATTGTTTTTTTGCCATCAGTTTGCAAGTATCTGCTGGCAGTGGCTATCCACTTGATAAAGGCTACACAAAATGAAACTTTGATTGATGGAAGTCATTTCCCCAGACAGCATAAATATTTATTGGGTCTGCATCAGCTGCAGAAATGGAAATACTTCCATGACTGTTTATTGATTTTTTCTCTTGAGTCCCCAAATATGCTTATAATGTAACTGCACTGTGTGAGTGGAGCCTTTTGGAATCAGCCTCTTGGCTGGAAGTGCTCTGAGGAGCTAAGCTACCTAAGTGCTTCACTGACTCAGAAGTAGTGACAGAAATAGTCTTGGCCAGACACGAACCATAGAGCCATAATCTTACATTTTATCAAGGCTTGAGAAATTAGTTATATGCTATATATTAGTTAGACATTAAAGGAGATGATTTTCAATGCTCTTAAGTTATAATTTAGCTTTGAAATCCTTACAAAGGTGTATGTTTCCATAGCAATATCTCTTTTCACTGTAGTATCTATTTGCAAATCTTAAAAGGTATTTTTGTCTCTATTTTTTGCATATTCATGCATGTGAATTAATAATGTTGATGTTACCTGATCTTAGCCACCTGTTTGACTACGGCATGAAATCTTTTGTGTTTTTCTTTATTAGCTGTATGGACTGTAAGCCTTGGAGGCTGTATCCAACATAGAGCAAAAGGCAGATTTGTGAGACAGGACAGCTGCTGAGCAAAATGACAGGCTTTTGCTTTTCTGTTATTGATGAGATAAAAAAATAAAAAATAATAAGAGACTTGTGTTTTGGGAGGGAGGCGGGCGTCAGTTAATTTTTTCATGAGACGTATTAGATTGGTTGTTTCTTGCAAGTTTTCAACCTAAATAGCTGCTGCTATTTTCAACTGGGCAATATGTTCCTGTTCTGTCTCTTCAGCTGAAGTGTTCCCATGCAAATGCTATTCCTTTATTCCATAAAATTCACTCAGGATTTGATATGTATTTATCAATATTCAACCTTTAGAATTAAGTTTAGTGATAGTAAATTAAACAGATTTTTTTTTCTGTGTTCCAGTAGATATTAGTTAATTTCTTTTATGGCTTGTGGAAATATAGCAGATCATGTGAATTTGTCTATGAATTATATTACCCCTTTCTTTAAGAGCCCTCTTCATATCCCTGCATATTGAACTTTGTCACCTCCTTACTTCGCTGGTTGTAATTCTGTAATTTGCAGTTACAGAAAGCAGGGATTCCTATTGGAACATTGTGTTTTACTACTGGATTCATATAAAAGTGGTGTCTTTATGACACAGAATCCTAGAAGGGTTCTGTGAATTGCACGTATATACCATACTACAGTGTAGAGGTATTTGGATAATACTTTGCTTGACGTACACACAAAAGATGTGAAGACAAAGGAGTTTTGATACTGGTCATTTATGTAACTTGCAATGAAGTTATGGTGAGAGGTGGAGTGTTGGTTTCTTTCATTTAGGTTTTTGTTTGCTTGCTTTTTTTTGTCTGCCTTTTGCTAAGATGGAACAGGCCTTGGGTAGAAATTGTTATGGCCTTTTTCAGGCAGAAGTTTTGCCTCTCTTTTTCAGATACCCACCTTAGTTGCAATTTTTAATACTAGAGTGATAGAGATTCTTTGGGTGCTTCTATGCATACAGTTGATTTAAGTTAAATATCTGCATAGTGGTAACAAGCTAGCTATTCCTAAAGTGGTATTTGTCATTGTCTGTTTGCTTCTCTGATAGTAAAAGCCAAGTAATATTCCTAGAGAGAAATCAATTTTTAAACATTATTTATGTGAGAATTTCTATTTGAAAAGGTAGATTTACAAGAACATAAAACCATGACTGACTCAATTACAAATTATTAGTATTCGCCCAAATAAAAAATCATGTATTTTAATGGAACCACCTGTGATCACTTAGATTTTGGATAAAATATTTTTTCCCTAATTATCTCAGGTTTTATATCCTTCCTATTATTTAACAGTTTATTTAAAGATTTTTGCAACCTTTTATGCCTAAAAATCACATTGAATTATTAGTTCACTCCACTCTTGTATCTGACTTCTTTCAGTGCCCAACAGGTCTTAAATATTTTTTCTGCCATTACTGACCTGTGAATTTAATAAACCTTATTCAGAAGGTATAGTGATTCTCTAGTAGTCTACTGACCTTCATTGATTTATCTTTTTTTCTCCTCTCTTGTTTCTTAATTATCTGCTCTCTCCCCACCCACTTTTCTTTTTAAAGAAATTGGACAGCAAATAAAATAATTTCAACTTTTTATTTCCTATTTTAAAATATTTTAAGGATCAGATTAACTGTTTATTTTCATTTTGAATATTTTTGCCAAGTGTATTTCATGTTAAACCTTGACTACAATGTTTTTGTACAGGCCTTGGAGAAGAGCAACAGACTCTCAGAAAAGGAGCTCGCAGAAGCTGCAAGCAAGTGGGCAGCTGAAAAGTCAGAGAAGGCTGAGGAAAGCAATTTACCTGAAATAACAGAATATGATGTAAGATAGGATTATTAATCCACTTATTTCAAACTGTTACAGCAACAGGTTCTTCTTCTTCTGTGCTCTTCATAAAGGCACATTTTGTAACTTAATCCTGAACTTTTCTGCCTATGCTATTAAATATTTGTTGAAAGGGAGTGAGAGGGAGACTAAAACCTTGCGATTTATTTATTTTGAAAAAATACACAAAACCACAGCGTGTTTTCTTAGTATAATTTGAATTGATGTTGAGCTACAACTGACACAATACAGTTCTCCCAAGCATTCTCCAAGGAGCTCTTGTAGTAATGTAAATCTGTATCCTGCCTACTGAACTCCTTAAAATTAGGAGGGAACTTGGGAGTCAAAACATGAGTGTACATGTAGGGTTTAAGGAGAGAAACTCTGGTTTGTTGAGTTCTGTTTCAAGCCGTGCCAGCCTACCGTGTCATGTATTCTTTTTAGAAAGCAGCCCTCCATTATATTAAAAATAAAGCTTACCTTGTTACTGCAGTGGGTATATTTTTTATTTTCCCCAGAATCCTTATTTCATTATTAATCAACGTTAATTATTTGCCAGTTTATTTCCTTTTGTTTTCACCCCTCCTTGTCTTCTGCTCCTGGCTGTACTGAAGTGTGATTGTAGCCCTTCTCAGTCATTTGTTGTACTGCTCTTGGATAGAATGTTTGGGTTCTGTTATGTTAGTAGCAAATGTATTTGTAACTTAAAACAACCCAAATATATGTAATCTAAAAATAATTTGGTTTAGTTCTGTGATAATTTTCTCTTTAACTCTCAGCTTTAGAGGCATTCTTTAAAAAAACAAAATAGTATCTACTTCACAAAGTCATGTTTTAACCTTTCAAATTAATGGATTTTGTTGGTTTTTAAAAAATTTGTTTGTAAATAATTTTAGGGAAAATGAATGTATTTTGGAAAGCATTGCATTTCCACTTGTAGAATGTAAGGGCTAGGTTAGAGAAATAAACTCACTGAATCCATAGGTATCTGAACTTTCAAGTCCTGTCAATTGATGTAATGGGGAATGCATGAGCAGCTCCTCAGTAGTGGTCAGGAAGATACAGTTAGATACAAAACCTGTTTCATACAAAAACCTGTTAGATACAGTTAGATACAAAACCTGTTGGATACAGTTAGATACAAAAACTGTTTCATACAAAACACATTAGATACAGTTAGATACAAATATTCAACCTCATGCCATATTTTCTGTGTGTTTAAAATCTATATTTCTGTATCTGTTAGAATTGTAGCAATAATACTTCACTAATAGTCTTGGTGAGCAAACTCATCTCTCTTATGACTGTATTTGGGGTTTTGGGTTTTTTTCCTCACACTGCAGTTTTTATTTTTCTCTGAAAACTGAATTTATTGTTTGGTTTTTTTTTAAGGCTGGATCTTCAGCTCCAGTATACATTGAGCAAACAGAGGAAACAGAAGTAAATCTATTGGATAGTGCAGAATTATATGAGGACAGCCAGCTTCTTAGTCGTTCAAAAGCAATTGCAGCTAAGACAAAGGAGATTGAACAGGTGAGTCTTCTTGGCGTTTTGTTACTAATGCAGTAATGGTTTGCGCTGCTAAAATTACCTTGATTTATTTTTTCCTCCTCCTTGGAGTGTAATATGAATGTAATTTGATTTTTCAAGATGATGTGGTAACATCTCCAGCTGTTTAATTCTGAAGAACCATGGCATTTATCTGCACATGGAAATTAGTGGTAGTGTTCTTCTGCTTACATGCAACAACTGCTGTTTTGCAAGCTAAGACCATGCCTGCCTCCTAATTCTAGTGGCCTTTGTTCAGTTACCTGTGAGGCCATTTCCTGAACTGCAACACTGTTCCTTTTTACTGACACTTGAAAACCAGTTTTCTACTCAATTATTTTTGGGTTTTTTTAAATTCTGTTAATATTTGTGGGAACCCAAGACATCCCTCTGGCTTCCCTGGACAGCTCGAGACCCAGGCAGGGGCTCAGGAGCCTTGGCACAGAGCCCAGAACCCCTGTGCCTTTGGTTTCTCTCCCTGGGGGAAAATTACTGCCCTTACATGAAGAATTACAAGTCACAAGAAATAAGTAGAGTATAAGATAGATTATTTATTATAAGGTGAAAAGGTAGGTTTTTAAGATTGTTTATAGTAAGGGTCTGGGGTCAAGATGGAGGAACTTGGGCGTGTTCTGTCCTTCTTTCTCCTTCTTCCTAGCATCCATCTTTTGGGTGATGTTGGCACTTTTAGATTGGTGTAGAGTAGAACCAGACTGTACAATATAAGTGATAGGCATTGGAAGAGAATTGTAAATATTGTTCATATAGTTTTTAGTATAAAAAGATAATGCCATCCCAGGGGCAGACTGTGTGCCTGGGGCTGACGAGCTGGAGGGACTGTGACTAGTCAGGGAAAGAACTTTTAGATTAGATAAAATAAACACCTCTGGACACAACAGAAGTCTCCTGACTCTCTGGTGCTCGGACTGGGACACAGAGACTCCAAAACATACACAGGTGGTCGGCTCAGGTTCCAGAGACACCACCAGCCACAAATACTGACTTTACATAGTCATGTTCCTGGTGGGCACAGCTTTCCATGTATGCAGGTTTGGCTGGGTTGGAGTTTATCAGAGTGTGCTCTAACTGTGAGAGCCATGATGCAGTTGGTTTATCCCTGTGTCTGATTGCAGGGTCACAAATGGCCTAAAAGACCTAGGACCAAATGCATAAACTTGGGACTTTTAAGAAATGACAAGCTGAAAAAATACACAGGCTAGGAACAGATTTTTAAAGAAATAGCTGTTGTGATAAGTTAGCTTCATGCTGGTGAATCTATGGTTAAATAAGGCCCTAAGGACAGGGTTATAGTGAAAACAGATTAAAATTTGGTCATAAGACCCATATGATCTAATGCTACTTTGCTTGGTAGAGTTTGCACTTAATTCTAGGGAAATCTAGATTATGTTCTATAAAATTTGAATACTTTTTAGCTCAGAAAAGCCTGAGGATTAACTTAGATTTGGATTTCGCACAACCAGTTTCTCCTGTTGTTGATTTGAATATTGAAGCTGTCAACTTCGACAGAATTTGGATAAGATTCTAGAGTGATGCTAGAAGTATTTTACTGAACTGAACAAGATAATTATTTTCTTATAAACCAGGTACTATGAATTTGTTAAGAATTAGACAAGATATTTATTTGGTCGTTAAAAATTAAGACTGGAAAATGATCTACATATTTTTTACATAATAATTTAAAATTGACTTCTGTATCTGCAATTAGATTTTCTGCCTTTTTAAAAAATTGTTGTGATTGACCTGATGATTTTCATAATCATCATAAATATCATAATGTGTCATCATATAAAATACTGTGAATCTTTCTAGTATATATGTACAAAATTCTGTAGAATTTTGTACACTATTCTGTTTACTTTAGTTCTCAGCATCTAAAAGTAAATTTAGCTTAACATTTAAATTTATAAAGTGAACTGTAAGCTGGTACATTTATAAGAAAGCTTTTTCATAATTTATTTCTGATTATTTGTCTTGAAGACTCAAGTACTAGCAGAAAAATTATTTGGTTCTATGGACTTTTCAGTTAAGTTTCATTCAAGTATTTAGTGTAGTATTTCTGGAATGTAATTTTATGGGAGGATTATTAAAATAACATGCTTATTGCAAAGAATACTGCAAGAATGGTGAAGCTGTAGTCCTTCTGCAAAGCAAGATTTTCAAGGGGTTGTTTTTCAGTATGGACTGGACAGCTATTAAGGTATTTTAAACAAGTAAGAAATGAAGTCAGACGGGGCATGTGGCACTGGGTATGTGTTAAAGAATCGGTGAGGGCCCAGCTAATCTCTGAGGAAGTGAAGTTTGACCCATTGAACCTCTTCTACTTCCGTCTCCTAAACTTTTCTTTCTCTTGCAGCATATCTAATGATGTTTGCTTTCTGGTTCACATTTATTGTCAACCTGATTGCCAAGTATTTCTTGGCTGTTCTAGACTCCATTGCCTTGCCCTCTCCATATCCATTTGTCTCCAAAGCTCTGACCTGGTAAAGGTGGAAAATTTTCCAAATATGTACTTTTACCTGATAGGATGATACTATTTCAAGAAAAGCCAGAGGCAAAAAACTGTGCTGACAGAACACGCACGGTGTCGCAATGAACAAATCCATTGCTGTGCAGCAGAGAAAGAGGCAGTCTGATGCCCTGGGCAGGAGGGAGGTGGCAGCTTGTGATGTAGTCTGCTTTTTCTCTTAAGAAAAACAAGCAAAAATATCCCTTGAGCAATTGAATGAAATATTCATACAGGTGTTCTGTTTTAAATTAGTCCATCTCAGTATCTTGTGTATCACTCACATCACTCTTTTGTAAAGTTGCCTCTGCCTTTTCTCTAAGCTACAATAATAGAGTTGGCAATTTCAGAATTTTAAATGAAGCGTGATTGTAAGTAATCACCCTGGCTCATCAAGAAAATAGTTGTGTATTATTTATTTGATGGGGGACTTACTGCAAACATTCGTGTAAAATCATGTCGTTTTTACATGTCATTTGAAGAAAAACTAAGTTCTTTGTGTGCTGATGACGACAGGACAAAATGTGCCAGACCAAAGGCTAGTTGCTGTTTGCTATATAGTGACTATCCTTTAGGAGTCTGCAGTTGCTTTGAAAATACTAACTGAAGCTGACACAAAGAGTGGAAACTAGAAGTTCTGCTTATGGATAAAGGCTTGGAAAAATCCAGACACTGTTTAAACAGCGCCAAGAATTATCTGTGTCACTCCCAAACTAGAAAAACTTTGAAGTATATATTTCATTTGAAGTGTACCAATATTACTTGGAAAGGAAGGATATGGTTGCAGATGCACAGTTGCTTGAAAACATTTCTGAGCTGGGACTGCAGATCCTGGACATTTTTGGTCTCATCTTTGAAACAGCAGACATAGTGACATTATTGTGGGAACACCTAGGCTGCACAGGACTTAGCCAAGCCAACCTCCTCGAAACAGAGCCTTAGATCAGGTCGTTCAGGGCGCTGTCAAATGTGGAGTGGAAATTATGCAGCATTAGTGTGTGTCTCATATTTTAATATATCCCATGATGTGTTTTTTAATGTTCTGTCTGTAATAAAAAGCTTTGGAGAGTTTCTTTGTTTGTTTGTTTGTTTTTTTAATAGAATACAGAGATAATTAGCTCTCTGGGTTGAGATGTTTTTTAATTGTTTGGTTGGGGCTTTTTTTGAAGTTAGGTGTTTCCTTAGATCTTTAAACATGCATTTCCCTCTTTGCTTTTCCAGTTTTGAAATAAGGTGTTAAACGTCTGAGCATTTGTCTGAGCATGGTGAGGTAGAATCCCATTAAACAGATGCTTAAAAGATTGGTCTGGTTACTTGAAAACAGCATAGAAGTGTATTTTGCATCTTCATGTCAGGATCAATTAATGTCTATAGTTTGCTAATGTAACCATTTCATGCACTTTGTAAATATCTTTGCATTTAATAGCATGCATTATGCATTAAGGTAGTATTTTGGAGTTGTTTAGTTTCTGGTTTTATGTAGTTAAGGATCAGCTTATGCTTTTAGCATGTAATGTGCTGAAGTGTGGTTTTCTTTCGGAAGTGATGACAAATATGTCCCTGGTGTTAAGTTCATAATTGGAGCTATTCAGCATCAGTTGCAGGAAAGGCTATCTCTTTGTTCTTCCTTCATGAGCACGGGTAGCAGGGATTCTTGAAATGTCTTATCTTGTCTAGACATCAAGTCTGTAACACTGTGTTAATTAATGCATTACTATGTGTCCACTTTTCTTACGTGTTGCATATTCAAGTTGATGTGACATGTATTACCTCTGAAAGTCTATTCTTTTCTGAAGACAAATTTTACCAAATTACAGTTTTACCAAGTACCCATTTTGATTCTGGCAAAAAAAATCAAACCTATGAGTTTCTGTCTCAATTTGTCTACTACCATGGAGTTCTGGCATCTAAGGAATTAATTAAGTACAGGAGTTAATGCATTCATGAATGCTTTTTTAGTCTTAATGGAATCACTGGCTGACTGTATGCGTGCAGTTCACCATTGTTTTTAAATGTTCAGCAGAACAATATTCTTTAATGTTTAAGATTTAGTTTAATTGCTTCTTTAGTTGGCATTCTACATTAATATTGCTTGTTAGGAGTCCTCAATAGTATTAACGAACTGTTACCCTATTAGGACAACCTTCTTGCTGGAAGGTGCTGAAAATCAGGGATAATTCTAAAGCTTGTGTTTGAAACTTCATAGCCATGGTGCACAGAATGAAGGAAGAACATGGGTGTGGCTAGATCCAGGCTGTTCAAATTCTGTTTCCAGATCTGCTGTCTAATTCCTTTTCTTTTTGAGGTAAATTACTGAGATCTCTGACCTAGAAGTTACAATTAAGTAAGAAAACCAAGTTTTGGCAGTTACAGTGTGTGTGTATAGTTTGATAACTGTTCCTTGTTCCCCTTCTTTGTCATAGCTCTTGCTCTGGTGAGATCTGTACAGCAATAGCTGAATTGTCTTTGTGCGTATTTAACACTTGTTAATGGGACTTTGCTCTCTGGAGATGCTACTCTGAGAGAAGACTGACCTCTCAGAAAGTGATACTTTACATTGAAAGGACTTTGTCAGAAAATTTTGGTTTTAATATCAACAAAACATGAAGAAAATTATACAGGCATTATTCTGTCCTAATAGAATAGTGACATTTTGAGTGGTGTATGAGAGTTTACTGTACGCCTTCTTCCCTGCCCCCAACCCCTCCTGTGTCTTTGCTAGTTTTGTTTTGTTTCAAGCAAAACTATTTTACAGTTCTTCAACCGTATAAAGGTGAAAGAGGATGTAAACATGAAGTAGCTTCTGCATTTTGGCTAGAGATGAGCTCATGGTAAATTGCTTGGAAAAGTTTTGTAAGGCTTGGATGTGACACATTAAGTGTCTTAAGTTCTAGCAGTTTTAGTAAAATAAGTAAATTAATAAATTGGAGTAATGGGAAACCAGGAAACATTGAAGGAGGATGTCAGGGCTGGCCTTGGGTGTACCTTTTTTCCTTTAAAAAGCTCACTTCAGCGGAGCCAGGGAAACTGGTTGCTGTTTCCTCAGATTAGCTTGTTGGTCTGCTTGTGCTGTTACTAATTTCAGGCAAAACTATCTAGGTTAGAAAAAATCCCCTAATTAAAATATAAGTTAAGAATTAAGAAACTGAAGGAACTGGAACAGTAGCTAAAAACACATTAAAGGATTATTTCTGGTTGTGGATGAGGTCAGACATGCTTTGTTTCTGATGGAAGTGGACCAGACAAGAGTAACAGGACCAGATAAAAAATGGGGAGGCTGTAGATTTTCACTTTCTTCCTAGCTTTGCTGTTGTCCTTCAAACCTTCTGTAGTTAATACACAGTGACAAGGCCTTAATGGTGGACTCATCATCATCAGTCTAATTTGGTTGGTAGCATAGTATGTATCATGCCTCCTCTAAGGTTATGTTTATTTTCCTTAATTACAACTTACATTTAAGTGTGTTAATTTATTTTTTCCTAATCAGGGAAACATTTGTCAGGTTTTGTTATTTTGCCTTAAGCTTCTCAGAAAAAAATGATAACTCTTTTACTTAATTATATCATCTGCCTATGTGGTTTATTAGTTTACTTGTATCACTATCCTTCTCCTTATGTATAAATGTCAAGTGATTTATTTCTTTCTACATATTCTTAGACACCTTTTCTTTCATATTAATGCTGATCTGCTAATTTTTCTACTATCTTTTAGTATTTGTTCTAGACTTCCTTTTTACCATTACAAAATCAAATCAGTCACATTGTAATGCTTATTCTATCTCTATATTTCACCCTTACCATAAGGTATTTTTTGTTGTTTTTTGGTTTTCTTGTGGGGGTTTTTTTGGGGTTTTTTTCTTTCTTTTTCTTTTTTTTTTTTTGTACTGGGGTCTTTTAATTTTACAGATATGACTTATTTGTTAGAAATTCATGTGTGAAAGTACAAGATGGAGAATATAAAAGCTTTTGGTCAGTTTCTTCATTTTATCTGTTATTCTTACAAATACATTTATTTAAAGCAGGATACTTGTAAAAGGACATGAAAACTTCTTGTGTTTGGGCCACCATGCTTTAGCAGTTGTAATTCTGCATGTTCCATTTGTCCAACTGTATTCTATTCCCTCTGTGGACATTAATGGGTTATTTGGTGTGCACTGCTGTGTTCGGAATTACAAACTGCTGCATATGCAAAAGCAGTGCAACTCATTTGATTCACCACCTGAAGGTATGGTTTAATAAGGAAATATATTACCACGGTTCAGATTTTTGCCAGCAGCTTTTTTCATTGGAAAGCTGATAAAAAGTGATCGTTATTTAATATGGAGTGCTCATAGGGAAATACTTTTAGGAGAATTTATTACCAGTAATTTATGCATTTATCCAGTAACAGTGGGGTATTTTTTAGAGAGGTTTGAATTAAATGTAACTCACCTTTAGCTTTCACCACCATTTACTGAAGATCTTGTTTGCCTTATGTTTTTTCATGTAAACAGTTTTAGGCCTGTGCTGATCACATTATTTTGAAGCTGCCAAATGCTGGCTGTTCAAATGCAGAGTTTTTGATGTAGTGACACTTCATTATGTGACCAAGCAGCACTGCAGACTGCAAGATCTCAGAGCATTGTTTGTTTACAGACATTCTTAAAGGGCATTGTTTGCAGGTATTACAATTTGGTGGCAGATCTCTGAAAGACTTAAATGGGAGAGGGCTAGTAATTAGGTACTTGCTGAAAATGCTGGACCTAGTTGAAACCAAAAGACATATGAAAAAAGGTTGTTCAAATTTGAAAGATTTGAAATCAACTTCTTGGTAGGCTAAAGTAAAAACCTAAGGAGTTATTAAATAGAATTTTTTCAATCAAAAGCTGGTAGTGATTGTTTGACTTAAAAAGTTTTGGTTCTCTTGTGAGAAACCCGAAGAGCAAAAGCAGGATGAAAGACTTGGAAACTATAATAGTGAGTGGGCTGGAGAGAAGAAAGATTAGTTTCAAGAGATGATGAGTGTCAGCAGGATCAGAAAAGGTGTTAGGAAGAGAAGAAACTCACTAAAAATGTGTGGGCCTTGATATATAATTAGGAATTAATTTTGAGAAATTGCCTACTGAAAAAACTGTCGAAAGTTGAGATGCTTGGAAGGATAAGCAGAATTGACATTGGCAAACCCCCTGGGAATGATGAAGGATAAAACCAGAAAGGAATTGTCTGAACCTTAATAAAGGCAGTAGTTTCTGTGGAAGTGAGGGTTATGGGTTTTGTAGGTTGGGATTTTTTGTTTGTTTGGGTTAGTTTCTTGGGGTTTTTTTGATGGTGGAATTTTGTTGTTGGTTTTAATAACTTGGATTTAATTCAGAGGATAGATCCTTCTCTCCAGCTTGGTCTCCGTCTTATTCTTCCTTTAACAGGAGGGCATTGGTGGATTTAAGAAGTAGGTTAGCAGTGGTGTTTTTTGTTTTTAACTGTTTTTAGGATTAAAGATAAATTTATCTCTTAGTAGGCTCAATACATTGAGGATTGAAGCTTTAAGTATTTTTTATTCTTACAAGCTACTGTCTCTTCAGCATTGTATCTAGGGAAACTTGCTGCTTCTTGGATTGAAACAGATTAAGAATGGAATTGTTCCTGTGTACCTAGCAATTAGATCCAGAAATTTGAATTCCCCCAGAAATAGCCCAACCTTAAAGAACTACTGTTTAGCATCTCTAACCCCCAAACAGTGATGATGTATTAGTCCTTTGAGTATTCCTGATACAGTCTGAGCATTGATCTTTTGAAAGATTTAGGATACAGGAGTCCAAGTGGTACTTAAAACAATGTATATATATATATATTTAGGGCAAACAGAGCAGTGTCATGAGGACAATTTTCATAAATCCGTGTGCAATGATGGGATGATGGTAACTGAGCAAACATGTAAAAACCCATAGAAAGTGGCAAATGAAAGGTAGGGAAAATCTGCTGAAATATGAATCTGTAGTTCTGTGGGGTTTTGTGTGTCTTTTACAGACTGCTATTTATACAACAGAAGCTTATTTTGTAGATGACATCTTTCCTGGTGCTTGTAGTTTAATCCTCTAATCCAGTTGTAATCTGATTTGTGTACAACACTGACTCTTGGATAAATATAGGATCATCTGTGACCCAAGACACTTCAGTGACAGGTTTTGTTTGTCACCTAGTTCTTAAATTTATGTGCTGTATTTCACTGTCTCACCTAATCTGTTGTCTTCTTTCTTTTGGCAGTGGTTCAATTGAATAGGTTAAACTCAATATGTTTTAAATATGGGTAAATTATGCCTGTTCATTTTATCTGACCTTTAAAATACAAGGTAATATTATAGTTCTAAAAGGCATCACAATTGGGAACTTTTCTAAAGGTTAATTTTCTAAATTATGTGGGGAAGAAATCTATGGTTGCACAAGTTCCTTATGCATGTGCTGCTTCTTTGAGTTAAGATTATGAAAACATTAGATTTTTATCTTGGGGTATAAATGACTAATGCACATCACCATTCATTGCTGATCCACAGAAGATCACTTTCCTGTTTTGTTTGACTCTTATTTGCATTGATGTGGTGACTTGAGTCTTCAGTGGTTGTCTGGACATTCACTTGTATGGATATCCCAACTGCATGCTTCACAAAATACGGCACAAAAACAAGGGCCAAGATTCCCCACAGGACAGAGTTTATGGCATGCCTGTTTTACCTGACTGCTTTGGCTTGGAAAGGCTGATAGTCAACCTGACTTGAAAAAAACACAGAAAGTGAATACTGACAAAATTGCATGGGTCATGGGTTGTTCCTGGTTCTTTACCTTCTCACACTTCTTGAGAAGAAGTGTTCATGCATTAATTTTCTGAGCTATTGAACTTCAGATTCTGCTCTGAATGACACTAATAACCTGTAATAGATATGTTTGTTATTGTTTGTCCAAGGTTTAATTTATTTGTTAGCAATCTTTCCCCTTCTCCTTACTGCAGATAGCTTAAATACTTGGTTTTATTACAACATGAAATGTTCTACTTACATGGCTACTATATGTGCTTACTTGACCATAATTACATACCTCATAAGCAGTTCACCACCTTAGTATAGGAAATAATTTATATATTAACTTTTTTGGTCACATGCTACCTAAATTAAAAAAAAAATCCACATAAGCATTTTTGAACACAAAATCATAAATAGATTAGGATATGCTGACACAAGCTTTTCAGTGATCATCTCCAGCTGGAAATTTGCCCATTTTGTTATGTTTCTTCTTCACTTGGCTTCCTGGAGAAACTATCTTGTGCAATCTCAGTATCTGTGCTGTGTATCTTTCTACTCTATTGTCTGATTTCAACTAAATTCAATTTAGGCATAAACCAAGATGATTAGTTGTTACAAGCTTTATGAAAATAGGCAGTAACAGAAACTGTATGAGTTCCAGTGGAGACTGTATTATGATTGCCTGCCATTATACATCAAGAAATCCCCTTAAGCAAATGCTGCAGTCAAAACCAACCGGTAGCACCGCAGACCTGAGCTGTACATGACAAAGAGTTTGGTGGCAACCATAGTTTGAGGAATTTCATCCCTATATTGTACTGTTCCCTGTGCTGGCACAGTAGTCTTTGTGGGGCCTGACCATGAATTAGATCAAGAAAAAGAAAGATTTTTGCAAATTTTTCTATGGAAAGCTGTAGTATTTGATGGTATTTGCATAGTAGCTCTTTATTCTTATCACATGGAAGATAAAACTTTTAAGTTTTTGTTCAGTTTCTAAAGCTACCATGACCAGAAGTGTAATCTTCCTTTAAGACAACTCACCATCTTCAAACATTGACAGGATTGGTTCTAATATTTTTGAGAATTAACTCACTTGAAAGCCCTAGTGCATCACTAGACACCTTCAGAACAACCCCTTCCACCTGGCCTCTTGGAGCCAGGCTTTGATTTATTGTGAAACAAGCTGGCCCCTAAGTTCTTGGAACTATTTCTAGCTGAGGAATGAGGTGACCTTGGAATTGGAGGGTGGAGGATAACTGGAAGAGATGAAAGGATTTATGGTGATGGGAGAGGTAGGGTTAGAGTGTGGGAAGCAGTGAACAAGGGTGGGACTGGACTTACAGTTGAAAAAAAAAAAAGAGATTTTTGCCAAGATCAAGAACTGCAGCCAAGAGGGTGGGGGAAGGAATGAGATGGGGAACATGGGTGGAGATGGGAATTAATTCCACAGAAGCTCTAAAGCCTATGGGCAAATGCAGTGGAGTTTCTCCCTGGCTGGAGGGCGGAGACGCTACATCATGCAAGAAAACCCGCTGCTCTTTCTGGTGCCAGGAACAAGTGGGGAGCATTCAGGTGCTTCCAGCTTGGTGTCTTCCTCTCTGGATGCCCTCGAGGCATCTGCAGGAAGCTACAATTGTAAGGCAGGAAATGCAGCGTTCCTGCATCAAGTACCTGAAATTGCTTACTAAAAAATTGGATAAACATACCATTCACTGCTGTGGTTCTGTTGTCTGTTTGGTTCAGTTTACTGTATTAGTCATCAACTAGGATGTAAATGTAATGTAACTTTGATGTAAAAACAAGTTTTTAATGAAATCATTAATCTGCTTACCCAAGTGTAGGTCTAGCCATAATTCAAAGTTGCCTTGACAAATTTTTTTTAATGCTTTTCATAATTTTGTCAAATTTATTCTTAGGCATAACTAAGAGCTCACTGTAGAGTTTTTCTTATGTTGATATGGACAGTGATTTCTTGCAACTATGTTTTTGCTGAAATCAGAAGCAGAGATAAGCAAGCAATTATCTGGTGTCTCATGACCCAGCTAAGTTACTAAAAACCCTGTACATTAGGAATGTTCTTTCTGCTTTAAGACAGATGGACTTTTTGCTTCCCAGAAAAGCATGTATCATTATATTGAGCTGGCTCTGGAGCTTTTTAATGTGTGTAGGTGTTGCTCATGTCACGGTAAGCAGCCAGAACAGTGATCCCAAAGAGAAGTATGTCATCCACTGTAAAGGTTGTTCTAAGTATTCCTAACAAAACATATGTGCATATTTCTGAGGAGTTATATTGAGATATGCAGAGGTCTGTTGGGGATAAGGTGCTGAACTTGGTTTTATCTGTTGTGGTTCAACTAAGATTTTAAAAGAGGCAAGGACATTTAGCACATTACCTGAGTATGAATACTCAGTGTGAAGTGTCAGGTAAGGTTTTACAGGTTTAAGGATAGAAACTTCCACTGCTATGTTTGCAATTGATTTCACTATGTATCAATAGCAGCTAATAAGCAAGCATTTTTTTACTGTATTCCTTAAAGCTGCTGCATTACATATTACATTAAAGCTCTGAAAGAACATGTGTGCATATGTACATAATACATACAGTGTGCAGTGTGTGTCCATTCTTTAGATAATATTTCCATGCAGTTATGGAATGTGGCTTTTGTTTCTATCTCCTGTTTGGTAGAAATGCAGGAAATGTAAATGCATTTCTGTTACAAGGTGATACAAAGAAGTTCATGTAATTCAATTGACTTAAAATATTTTTCAATTAATTTTTGATTTTTCAGGATGCTAGAGTTATATGGGAGCTTGAGTAAATACTTGCTAAGGGGTCAGGGAGGACTCAGATAAAATTGTGGGAGAAGTGAAGGTAGTCAGAGATAGTAGTGCTTCCTTTGTTAGGTATTAATTGACCAACTGCAGGCTCTTTGGAGCAGGAAGATTTGGCTTTGTCCACAGTGCAGTTTGCTGAGCATTGATGAACTAAGGAGAACAAAGAAAAGAGGTAAACAAGTGTAAAAGGTTAATGCTAAGTTAAAGTAATATAAACAGGGTAACTTCATTATGCTAAAACTGAGCAATAGTACTAAAATCAGGTGTAGGTGCAATGCAGCCAATAAATAGAAAGTGTTACTTGCATTTTCGTCATCAAGAGTGTAACCTGTTGACTTACCCTAGAGAAGGCAACTTTTTTTTCCCCTTGAACAGTTGCTGTTACTATTTGACACAGTCCATGGTACTCTTAAATGCATAAATGAAATAAGGAATTCTTTGTTTAGTATGTAAATCAGTTCTTTGTGTACTCTTATCTTTGAAATAGCAAAATTCCTTACCAACTGATTTGAAATTTGTGATGTTTATACCTTTATGTGATTTGAAGGAACAGCAAGCCCACTGGAGTTTCTAATTTAAATGAGAAAATGTCATTCATTTTCATCGTTGTATTTTTTATTTAATTTGGCTTGCTCTGTTCAAAATAATTAAATATATTTTCCTAATTTAATTCTGATTCCAGACAGTATAGTGCAGTCTTTATTAGCATGAGCTGTTTAGGACTTTTGGTCTTGGTGTTTTTGTTTGGTTGCTTGTGTTTAGTTGGGGTTTTTTTAGTTGTTTGTGGGTTTTTTGGTGCTATTGGGGGTGTTTGTGTTTTGTTGTTTTGTGGTTTTTTTTGTTAGATATGGTTGGGGGGTGTTTTTGAGTTCTGGAAGGCTGTGTGAAGGAAGGAATGCCTTATTTTTCAGGATATGTTTATATGAATAACCTCTGTGTATTCTGTATCTTTGAGAATATGCGGTAATTTTGTATGAAGTAGGGTTAAAAGGTAAATGGTATGGCACTGTTTCTTTTGGCTATTGCATTAAAGTGTTTGACCTTTAGCAACCTGTCTTTATCTTAGGCAGTAAACTGTTTAGTTCTGCTTATCAAAAGAGACTTCACTGCTCTCTTTCCCATGCTGTTCTCATCCAAAACACACTGTATCAATCCAGCATCAGTAGACTTTATCAGGAGCAGCTATTACTCTGTTTAGAGATTAGACATAAAAAGTTTGTTGTAACAGTACATTTTATTCAGTAAATATTTTCATTTATAGTTCAGTGGTTTCCAGTTTCATTATCTAGATTAGATCTTTTGTATTACCTCCTTATTACCTTACTCTTTCCCCCAATTTTAGCTGTTTAACTTGAAATAACTTGGTGTCACTTTAAAGTGAGTTATTTTAAACTATTCACACTATATCCTATGTCTGTCTAAAGGTAAGGTTAAAATGGCAAAGTAAGTATCTTTGCAGATTTTTGCCAGATTTTCTAATTATTTGGGGATCCCTTCAAATGATGAACATGGTGATGGTAATTTGAAATTTGATGAAGTGTTTAGTTAAACAAGTCCCCCATACCTTCAGTTGTCTGTGTGAGTTACCAAAGTGAAGTTCTACACATTCGAGTATTGACCAGAGGCAGAATTTGCTGTATCTCCAAAGTGACCATAATTCACAATGCTGCTGGTGATGCTCAAATCTGTAACCTGCAGGAAGCTGGCAGACTTTGAGGGCAGCCACTAGTTTGTTCTAGCTATTTTTTTTTCATTTACTTGTTGATTTACATGATGCTTTACTGTTGTTACTAGTAAACAAATACTGTTACCATGATCAGCCTCCTTGTTTATAGTTGGAGTAAATAGGATATTTCATGAAGTAAATCCAAGAAGACTGAGGCTAGACTGCTTGTATCCGTGTGTCAGCATTAGAGTGTCTGGCAGGACCAGGGCAGTGATTGTCCCCCTGTACTGGGCACTTGTGAGGTGAATCCTCTGTCCAGTTCTGGGCTCCTCACTTTGAGAAGGACATTGAGGTGCTGGAGCTTGTCTGGAGAAGGGCAACAGAGCTGGTGAAGGGGTGGGAACTCAGTTCTTATGAGGAGCAGCTGAGGGAGCTGGGGGTGTTTCTCCTGGCAAAAAGGAGGCTCTGGGGTGACCGTACCACTGTCTAGAACTGCCTGAAAGGAGGTTGTAGCCAGGTGGGGATCAGCCTCTTCTCACAGGTAGCAAGTGACAGGACAAGAGGAAATGGCCCCAGGTTGCACCAGAGGAGGTTTGGATTTGATGCTAGGAAAAATTCACCAAAACAGTTGTCAAACATTGGAACAGGATGCCCAGCAGAATGGTGGAATTGCTATCTGTGGCAATGTATGAAAGATGTGTAGATGTGGCACACAGGAACAAGGTTTATTGGTGTACTTAACAGTACTATGTTTACAGCTGGACTTAATCTTGAAGGTCTTATAGGTCAACCTTAATGATTCTGTGATTCTTGAGTACTGGAAATATCTCTTGTTACTTTTTGACTTGGTGGATTTGTTGCATCATGCTGCTACCAAAATTTGTACCTGTCAGGGATCATAGAAAGCTGCTCTAAGCTGTCCGAAGAATACAGATCTAAAGCTCTCAAAAAGAAACCCCAGCACAGAATGGTATTTGATGATCCCAGTTTTTTCTCTCTTTTTATAAGACAGACTGAGGCCAGACTCAAAAAGAATCAAAGCTTTTCAGTGTATGCCAGAATCTGAAGACAAGCAAACACTTGAAAAAGTCATGAGTGTGTTCACTCATGCCAAGTTTGCTCCCAATCAGTCCTCTGTCAATTCACCAACCCACCCCATCAGACAACTTCTGGAAAATGTCCAGTGACACCGGATTGAATAGGGCAGACATTCCTTTAATGAGTTTGATAGGTAACAGTTCTTGTGCTGAAGTGCTTGCAGCCTTGCACAACTATCTCATTAAGAAAAGCTTGAAAAGAGACTGTAGAAGGAAAGTGTTCTTAGAAGACGTTTTGAAGTGCAAAATGGGCTTGTTTTTCACAATGAAAAAGACCAGTGATTTCCAAGCTCTTTGGAACCAGCTAATCACTGTGATTCTTCAGTATTACTTATGACTGTAACCCAAACTTATCAAATAATTAATTCCAAGTACCGTGGGATACAGTCAGTGATACATCCACTTAGTAAATGCAGGACTTGTACTACATTCCCTTGGAACCACAGTTGGTAATTGCTGCCCTAAGACCTATGATTTACTAACCATAAAAGACAGTCTCTACTCCTTGTGGCTTTCTCTTTAGGGAGAGACATGCTTTCTGTTTTTACCAATTTTTTGGATCAGATTTCTGCTTCCAAATTGATGTGGAAATAACTAGAATTGTGGGAACAGGTTTTGAAGGAAAGATAGTTTGTGTTGAATGCTAAGGACACAGAAGGAATGAACGTATTTGTAATAAGAAATTAGGCTTCATCACACAGTTTCTTTGGCCTGCTCCAACCCCAGCCATTGTGCCAGCTTCATGTTCTGTTTCTATATCTATTTTGTATTTGACTGAAGTTACATACTAAGATATACAAACATTTGAACACAGATCCTGTGTGCTTTGTCTGGGTTAGTTGGACGTTCTGTGAGTGTTTCCAGGTTAGCTCAAGGTGGACACACTAGTGTAAAGTTATAGATAAATCACTCAGGATATGTGATTCCTCCCTGCAGCCCAACTGATCTTGGGCATGTGACCTAGACAGACCGGTTTTGCCTAAGAATTCATTTTAGGGGAGTCCTTTTTGTTGCTGGCTCACAGAAACAAGTGGGTGATGGTTTCTGGCGTAGGGATGCTGACAGCTGGGAAGGGGGAATAGCCTTTTTAGCCCTCACAGCTGCATGTGGAAAAATACATCTATCCACAAGCTAAGGAAAGATTGGAGAAGTCTTCCAAAATAATTTACTTTTTCATTTATTTGGTTTTAGATTTGAAATGAGTACTTAATGATGAGTGACTATTTCAAGGGTAAAGGCAGGACAGTGGACTTGAAAAAGATTTGATTCATTATTGAGGCACTAATAAAACTGACTTGTGAGGCTAATATAACGTGTGAAGTAATTCTAAACCTTCAGAAGCAGTAAGGTTTAACATAAACTAAGCCATAAAATGTTGGTAATCGAAGTAATTGTTTTTCTTCTTGCAGCTGTTGCTTTTCTTTTCTGAAAAGCTGTCCATTACATACAGTAGTTTACTTACTTGGTGTAGTATTTTCTTTATGCTGCATATGTGATTAAAAAATCTATCCTTTGGCATGCAATTTCAAACTTGCTTTAGCATGTTTTTAACCATTAAAGAAAAAAAAAGTTTCTCTTTATATAGTTGGAGAGGAAATCTTCTCTTGTAAGGACTGGTTCTTAAATTCATTGATCCACGAGCTTTGAATTTGCATTAGCAATGCTGCTGGCAGTTAATTGTGCTACTAAACTGCTCAGAATTGCTCTTAATTGTAAAGAAATGGGTTTTTTTGTTGTTTTTTTCTATTACTGCTTGTTTTCATTGTGCAATTAGAGAAAATACAGGCAATCCCCACCTCAGGATGAAATGCTGTCTTCCCATTAACAAAAATGAACTTGCTTAATGCAGAATGTTGTTGAATCTGAGAATATTTGTAGCTGAGGATATTTGCTGAAATTCAAAGTGGGATGATTTTTATTGAGGGAAAACTAAGTCATCACAAGTCAGTTTTTGGTAAAATCAAACACATCATTTTTGATCTTGACTTCAACAGTCAATCTGTGTGGATTTTGAACTACTGTACATTTAATACAAAATATTTCCCTGGTTTTATGACAAGAAAGATTGGTTTGTCATTTTATTGTTGCTGTTAATATACAGCCCATTTTACTGAAGTGTAAATGAACATCACTTTTCTTTATGGTCAGTGGAAGTATCTGAAAATTATTTAAAGCATTTTTAACAAGACAATTAGCATAGAGTCTTTTGTAGACAAACTTCACCCTTCCTGTTTTGGATGGAGCAATAACTTTGCTGTGGATCAGATTTAGGAAGTGGCTTTCCATCAATTCAGTATTTTATAAATAAAAAGTTGTAGGGTGAGGCCCTTCCTTTGGCATAAAGCTGATTATTTCCTGTTTAATCCTGGACTGGTGTATTTCAACCAATGGGAGTTTTCTAGCATCTGTTGGAGAGTTTTTAGGATTTTGTTTTCATTTATGCTTCTACAAAAATACAGTTTCTATGTTTGCATATTATTATGGTACAAAGAGAAATTATTAGATATCCAAATAGTTGCTCTTTCACAACTTTTGGACTCGACTGCACAGTTGTTTGTATCTTGGCATTCTTAAACATACAGCTGCATATTCTTACACGTGAGCTGGAAAGATGTCATTGTCACATCTTCAGGAGAACATCAGTACTTCCAGTGAGATTTGGAAACTGATCAGTTGTGATTGAAATGGGTGTTTTGATTTCATATTTATCATCTCCTTGCACAAGGCACACACTTTCTATAAGAAGAATATGTCGGAGGCAGAATTTAAACTCGTACTGCTGTTTTACCTAAGGAACGCACAAGTTAATGAAGTAACTCTACCCTCATCCAACACATCTGTTGTAAAGAAGCCTATGAAATCTAGGCCACACACAAACTGGTCTCCAAGGGCCTGTAGTTGGTGTTAAAATGCTGTTATTATGTGGTCTGATTGGTTTAGTAAAGAATTATCTCCAGTAAAACCATGTAATATAATAGTCCTTGCTCTCCCACATGGGAGCTACTTCTGCTTGACTGAGCAAGACATTTCTTGAAGAAGTAATAATACACTTGTTCTTGCCAAAATGTTGCATTAAATGAAGTGTATCGTCATGTGCATTTCTGTTGTGTACCAGTTCTTGTTCATTTAAACATGTGTTTAAAGTTTGTTTCAAGTCTTCCACTGTAGTATTAAAATATCTGTAAGTAAACACATGGATTTCCTAACAATATATTTAAAATCAATTCTTGCATCTTGGTGAAAACTTCTGTGTAGTAGTTTTAAAGCAATGAGTAACTATTTGGAATTTGTAAGTTCTCATAAATGAAAACTCTATTTTCTAAATAGTACCAACTTTTGCTGCAATTGTTCTGAATTATACAGCCTTGGTCTACAGATCTGTCCTTGGGTAACCACATTTGCACTTGCTAAGGGACTTCACTTTTTATTGCTTTTTAATTATAGTATTATTTAGGTCTCCTTGACAATGTCATGCAAAAGCTGTATGTTCAATTCTTATATTGCTCTGTAAACACTGAGCAAATGCACAAAAACTTTGTGTAACTTTGGATGGTGAAGGGAAGAGGGGAGTTGAGGCTCTCTGCAGAGATGATTAGAGGTATGATTTGCTATGGGGCTGAGCCCTGCACAGCAGAAGCTGTGGGCAGAGGGTGCTGGCGTGGGCAGCCATGGAGTGCTGGAGCTGGCCATGGGCTTTGCTGAGCAGTGGTGGGCTCCACTCCATGCTGGAATTGCGCAGGTGTCAGGAGGGGCATGGTATGAAGCAGGGCAGTATCTAGGTGATGTCTTGAGCTTAAACTAGAGGTGATGGATTCACACAGGTGGATAATTCTGCCCTCATGTTTTCTGCCCAGAGTTGTGTCTCGGGACCCAAGCCAACTCTTCAGGCTTTTCAGCCTTGAAAGTATATTTGTAAACTCCGCACAGTTTACTGTTGACATGGACACCCACCCCTCAGTTTTGCAGAGCACTTTCTATCTCTCTTTAAACTAGAATTCTGCTTTTAAATGAAGCAGGGGAAGCCTTGTGGTGGCATTGTTTTAGACTGCATGTCCTCTCTCAGCTTAGTTTAGTCAAAGGGATGAATGATGCTATGAGCTAGAAGCAAAGTGCTGCAAACCAGCTGAACAGAAACACTGTGGCTCCCAGCACCTACCCCTGCTGCACTTTGCTCACCTGCTGCCCCCACATTGCCAACCCTGGTCCTTGAGGACAAAGTGGAGTTCAAATCTGAATTCCTATCTCTTCTAAAGTGAAGGCTCTATCAACATCTCTTCCACAGAAGGGGCTTCCAGGAGCCTTTTCAGTCAGATATTTAGATGCCAAAAATGGTGAGTGTTCGTTCTGAAAGATGATTAAAGCTATTGAAGTTCCTAAAAAGGAACTTGAAAGTTTCATTGGAAAAGGAGGCAGAATTGCATTTAAGTGCAAATAACTTTTAATGTTTTGCATATCTTCAGTAAGAAGCAAATTAACATGAAATAGTTCATTATTACATAATAGATTAAACAACTTGTTTCCCCCATTTGCATTTCAATGAGTATCTAATTGGTCTATAAACACATTGATGAATGGGTGCAGAAAATATTACATAGATACAGGGCAAAATTGTTAGTGTTTTTAAGAAAGGAATTGAGTATACTTCTTGATATTTTACAATTAAAAATTGTACACCATTGTAAACTGTATACTATTGTAATGAAGCATTGAATTTGTTCTATGTTTTTTGTACCTATAAAAAATAGTTCATCTTGGTTGAAAATCAATTTTAAATGTCTTGATCATGAAAATTGTCTGCAAGTGGTTTAATAACAGTTCTGAGCATTCTTTGCGCTATGGAACTATAAACTTACATTTTGTACTCATAAACATAACAGTACAATTTCATTGCCCCTGCAGAGATGAAAATTTCTGTATACTCTTTTTGTAGAGGATTAACTTATTCTAGTTTAGAATGGTAAATTTTGGGTAAGTTAATAAAATCTAATTTACACAGTTGAAAAAAATTCCAAGATAGCATAAAACTAAATTAAAAAGAAGAGATTTGGGGAGAGGTAATAATTCCTTTTAAAAGAAGATGCCATTAACAAAGAAAAAACTGTGATAGTGGCAATTCAGTGTTTAGTAGTTTCCCAATTTACTTAAGCTTGCATGCGCAATTAAAATGCAAATTTGACTGCATATGCAATCAGCCTGAAGTTAGGTTTGCATTTCAGAAAAAATCAGTATTGTTTGTAGTTAGGAGTAGAAGAAAAAATACACCTCATAGTCTGTCTCACCCATGCTGGGAAAACCTGGCATAGACGTGGCTTGGTTAATAGAAGAGCGGTTTGTCAGACTTATTTTAGATCTGCTGAGGAGGGGAAATAAGCTGGTTTATACCACCAGAGGGCTATACCAAACCAGCTATCATAGTTTGGGTGAGGGAACAAAAACTGTTATCTCTGTCCAGTGTAGGGGGGCCCTGGGGCATCACTGAAGTGAGGGAAATTTCCAGCAGTTTGTTCATGGAGTATCTGGAATGGACACTATGGCTTTCAAACTGGTGCTGTACTTGTGCTCTGCACGTTGAAGCTCTGCCTTTCAGTGAGAAATCAAACACCTACCAGTGAGCATATTGCTTCTTTCCTCCTTGCATGGAGTATTTGATATTTATGGGAAATATGCCCTTAGTAACTGAAAAGCTTCTGTCTTCTGAAAGATAATATATGAAATGAGTACTTGAGTGAATCACAGATGCCAGATTGTGATTGCTGGGCATGTTGGGTCTTCTCAAAGTGAGTTAGTATCTAAAGGTTGCAGGCTATTTAACGTGGTTTGTGAGGCACAACCCTAGCTCCTTCCCCTGTGTTAACTGAGCCTTGGGGGTCTTTGGCCTTTGGATGAGGAGCTGAGAAGAGGCATCTCTGAAGATGAGTGCTGACTCACAGGCACTGATTGTGGGCTGTGGTGCAGAGCGGCTCAGAGAGTCCAGACTTGTGTCGTGTTGCTCTGAAGGAGTTCTGGTGGAGGCAAGAGAGTGTTGGATGAATCTTGAAATGTATGGAATGCTAAAAATACTCCCCAAAATCCAGGAAAGGTTGTGAGGAAAAAGAGCAAGGTGTTGGAAATTACAGATTAAATAATGGGCATCAATTTCACTTGCTAAATCATCATATCCACCTAATGGATGTGGTCTTTATCATGTTTACTGGTCGTGCTTGTCTTTGTGAGCAGAAGTACCCCCTTCTGCACTGGAGTTTGCCCATCTGCATATAGCTGCTCAAGCCTGGCATATGCAACTCTCTGGATGAATTCTATTGAAGAGGCTTTCATGTGTACATGAAGCCAAGAGCATTCAAAACAACTGCCACAGTATCATATTCAGTCAAAACTGTATTTGGAGAGGAGAGTTTTAATGCCTGCATATAAAACAAAGCACATCCATTAGAACAGTTCTCCCAGAAATGAGAAGTGGCAATTCATTTGAGTCCTTTCTGAGTCAGGAGAAATTTGTATCTCCCGTTTACCACTCAGTTCTACTTTCTACAAGCTGTGGACATGAGGCTAACTTTTGTATCCTGGTGGGACCAGTCTTCCAGAGAGTCATTCTAACTATCAGAAGACCTCTCGTTTCCCTTTTCCTTAAAGCCTGTTTAGAATATATACTGTGGTTTTAGCTGTTTTGACTTTACCTTTGAGAAGTTAAAAAACTTTCATTGGACCGACTGTAGAGCTAAGCTGGGGAAACCTGGTGCATGGGTTGAAATAAGGTTTGTCCTCATCCCCTTGAATATTGGTATTTGCTATTGCTGTTGAAATAAAGCTGGCCAGGTATGCAAGATTACTCTTACGATTCTTCTGCAGCCTGTACTTATTCGCAGGGGAGGACATCCTAAGTTCTAGTTTGCATTGTCATTACTGTTTATATTGTCCAACAGCTCTTTTGCACAAAGTGTATGTGTGAATTTGGAACAGTTTTGAAGAAAAGTATGGTGCTGGGCTAATCAGAAAATTACATGGACTTTGTCAGTGAGTAGTAGGCATGTTGTCAAGGTATTCCCTAGCCATATGTAATTTCACCCATCAACAAAGCGATTCGATATGTTTTTCTTTGGTTTAAGCCAAGACCATTTTTAGATTATCATTAAAAGAGGGATATAGCAGTCGAAGACATGAGCAGTCCTCAAGTACTTGCTTCTGCCCCTCTTTCTCCCTGTTCAGAGGTTAACATTCCACAGCGGAGCTGGAAGAAGAGAGTGTGTGGTATCCATAATTTTTTCCATGTCAGTGTCATACATTGTAATTCACGACAGTGTTGATGGCACTTTGAAGTTCACTGTGAAAACTTGGCATAGATGTAGATGAGGGAGTTCTCAAAAGTTTAATTCTGCTGGGGAGTTCTAGGGCTTGATTGCCTCCAGCCTGGGTGACTGATATTTCCATTTCTCTAACTAGGTCTGGAAGTAAATGTCTTTTAGCTATATTTAAACTGTTGTAAGTGCAAATTTTGGTATAGCTTTCTCAAATAAATGAGGTGTGTTCACTAACATATTGCATGCAGATGCATCACAACTTTAGATTTGCATCAAGTACTTACATGGAGAATGGAATGGCATGGCAAAGGGCTGATCTCAGCCAGAGCCTCTATGCCCTTATCATGTAACATTCCAAAATTCCATGAGAATAATATAAAAGTATGCATATTTGTGATCCTGTGACCTCACAGATGCCAGATGTGCTGATTTTGGAAAACACTTCAAAGAACTTGAATTCAGCTCAAATACTTGCTATGCATAGGAGAAGCAAGAGTGCATATATCTGTATCTACATCATCTATATCTATAGTGTGTGTATATAAAATTGTATTTATGTATTTGGAAGTAGAACAGCTGTTTCTACTTCATCTGCTTACTAAAGTTTTACATGCTCTTTCCATTATGCTGATGCTGTAGCTTAGGTCAGAGAATGAAAGTATGCTAGGGCCTTGGTAAATGATCACCCTGTGGCTCTAGCTGTTTTCAGGATTATCTGATTTATATGTCAGAATAATCAAGTCATTGGTATCATTCCCTTTCTTGTTTTTCATTTTAAAAATGTTATTTCTTCTTTCTCCACACATGGAATCATTTTCAGGTTTTAGTTCCAGATGTTTACGGATGAGCTTTCCATGGTCTGAGCTTAAAATCAGTATCAGCTGGAATTTTGAATATAGGGTTATTTTCATATGTTGTTGGGTCACAAGTTCTTCAAGTATTTTTCTCCAACAGAGAGCTCTTTTTGCATGGTTGGAATATTTTCTGCAGTTTTCTTTCTTCCTCAAGCATCACATTCTCATTTTTCAGAAATAACCCCCTTTTATTTTGTCTAAAGATAGATATTAATGCCATGCCACCATTCCCCTTCTTTCAAGAGCTTTCAGTGCTTTCACAAATTTTTCAGATAGTTGATTCTACCATTAAACTGTAATTAGCATATTCTGTAGTGATATTCTTGTAATTGATAATCTTCATTTCCTTCTGTAAAGCATAGTAACATATCTCTGAAAGTTGGTAGTTGTACCATATAAACTGGTTTGTGAAGTTTTCACTTTAAGACTATGGCTTACAGTTCTTTCAGTTGTGCTGATGCATCTGGTTTTAGAATTGAATCACTGAATCACATTAATTGGGGGGGAGTAATTTTAAAAGGGAGCACCTCAGTGATGCAATTTACATTGCAGCTATACAAATAGATTTATCAGCACAATTGTGAAGAGGACAGATTGAACCAGGAGGATCAGAATTAGCAGCTGGGGCAGAAAGCTTGTTGAGAGAAAATTGCTCAATTATTGTTAGAGGAGCTGAGCTGTTTCCTTTGTTTTCTGTTGTTAAAAGTGCCTTCCTGCTCCACCTTTGCCCTCTTCCCCTAATTTAGGTAAATTCTATTTTTTAAAAGTCTTTTGTCACAAAGTATTGAAAATGTTCATCTCTTGGATGAAGATGCTTAGTTTCCAGATTGTTGTGACAGCAAAGTCAGATTCAGCAATGACACGAGCTCTCTTGATTCTCTTACAAGTCTTTTGTGAGAGTTTGGAAGGAAAATGTGCTTAGATCAAGCTAGTATGTATATGCTAAGAGTCAGGGAATTTCATCTGGGGTTAGTTCTTTGTGGTGTGTGGGAGAAGTAGCAGGTAGCATTAGTTTGCCTAATGGCATTAGGTCTGTCATTAGTTTGCAGACCCATGAAAAGTAGAGTATTTCCTTCAGTTGTAGCCTTGGGTGCCTCCCCATGCAGCTCTTTCTGAGCTTTTTCTTTGGGAAGAGAGACAAAAGTAATGTAGATTTTTCTGTTTGAAATTCTTTTACCATGTTTTACTTGCTGTGGAGCATGAGCTCAGAGTCTGGGGTTTGTGCTGTTATTTTACTACCAAAGAACTACAAAGCAGGAAAAATGCCATGTGCATTTCCACACTTAAAAGTGTTTAGCTCGAGTTTGGTTTGGGCTACACTCTTCTTTTTGACTTGTTACTTTCCACTGAAGATTAGTTCCTTCCAAAAGGTTCTCTTTTATTTGCCAACCAGTGTTTGAAAAGTGGGTCTGATCTTAAACTGTTTTTCTCGACTATGCTATTAAGCATTTGAGAATTGCCTGCATTAAAGGTATCATGATAATCATTGTGTTTCTAAGAATAGTTTAGTTTTGTACAGAATGTTGGGGTTTTCTGCGGGTTTTTCTAACATGAAGATGCTTGAGCTGACCTCAAACTGGCTCTTATGAATGGGTTCTTAGGGTGGGTTTTCAGTGGGGGAGGGATAGGTGTGTTTGGTTTGGTTTTTTCCTTTCATTTTTAGTAAAGGGGAGTTGCTTACATACAGTTGTATCGTTTCTGTCCACAATACAGATAAATGTGGAAGGAAGGGGTTGCGCATCTCTGTGAAAAACAAGTTCTAAGACAAGCAGACAATACCAAAAGATGATCATACTTGGAAGAGTATCAGCATTTTAGCTTTCTTTCCTCAAAAAAAAAGATGTATGGAGATAGAAAACTTACTTATGTTTAGTCAAAAAGTTAATGTATTTTCTAAATGGAAATTGGCCTAAGAGCTTTGAAAATGAGCTGCATCTGGCAGACTTTGAGAAGTTCCTTTTTTGCTGGGTGTTCAGACTAATAAACTTATTTGGAATCTAGAAATAAACTTTAAATGTCACTGACTTGCTTTGGAAACTGTATAAGAACATGGTCATATGTTTGTTGCTGAAAAACAGTTGCAGTGATAATGAAAAGTTACTTCACCTCAAATGTGGTGCATGACTGACTTGCAAACTCTTCATTCTTTGTGGGAGAAGGTCAGATGGGTTCAGGTAAACCACTGCCAGGACTTCTTTAATCCTTAGTGATTGAACCACCAATGCATCCAAACTAATTAAGTAATCCTTTTCAAGGACTTCCACAAGAAACAGATTTCCAGCAAACAAACAATATTTAATGAAATTATTTAAACACAACTTGTATTTAAAGTATTAGGAAATACTGCAAACTAAATTATTGGTGCTTTGTATGAAGATTGAGATTGCTAGACATTTCACAGTTTAAATATATTGAAATGAAAAGAAAATCTGGTTTAGCATTTGTACTTTGCTCTACTGTTACTTACTAAATATTGCTGCAAGGGGAACTTAATTTCTCTATTATGGTATTTCATCCCATAAAAGTTTTTTTTGGTATCCAGATAGTGCTGAGCTAGTTAGGTTTTTATTAGCACAGGTCAGAAGAGAGGAAATGGCCAGTAAGTTTTACAGCTGAAACTCATGTTAAATCCAATATCCTTTGTTGCATTTGGGTCTAACTCAGTAAGAGCTGTTGGTGTGCTAATGTAAAGAGTTTTGCATTCAATAATTTTCTAAAATATGTTGTTTCTAGGTCTACAGACAAGACTGTGAAACCTTTGGCATGGTGGTGAAGATGCTAATTGATAAAGATCCATCATTAGAGAAGTCCATTCAGTTTGCCCTGCGGCAGAATTTGCATGAAATAGGTGAGCGATGCATTGAAGAACTCAAACATTTCATTGCTCAGTACGATGCTGCCAACCAAGATGTATCAGAGCCCTTCAAAGAGGGCTCATACTAAGGACAAAAATACGCTTTTAGATCCCCTGCATTGTGTCTGGCATAGTACATAAATCTGCTTTTTGCGGGGAAAGAGGAGCTCTTGTTGAAGGTTTGAACCTGAGGCCTGTGCTTCTTTGTAAAATAGCTCAGGTGGCTGTTCCCTTGTCCACTCTGGTCTCCACAATTGTATTCATCCTGCCTGTTCTGGTTGACATACATTCCTTTGGAAGGATGTTCTTTTCAAAAATGCTGTAAAGCAGTGAACTGTTTTTGAAACCTTGCACAGTTACTTTGGAAAAAGTGGTCAGTTTGATGTCTGTACCCTTACATTTTGATGCTTGTAACTTGAAACATTGTATTTTTTATTAAAATTACATGAAGCCACTCTCATTCCTCAAGTTATGCACAAATATGTCTTGTTATCATACATACTATAGGGAGAAAAAAATGCAAAATTGCTCACAATTATGATTTGAATTATGTATTCTGGTTCAATTTAAAAATTCCGATGAATTTGTAAAATTAGATCAGGGGTTATCTCTAGTCTCTGACTGCCAGACCAATTAACCACTTGATGTAAGAAGTGCTGTATGTTTGTTCTAATTGCAGGTTTTATAAATGCCTTTAAAATTTTGGTATTTTCCATATCATGACTCATTACTAGTAAGCAGTATTATGTGGGATGGATTCAATTTTTTGTTACTGTTTCCTCTGTTTTTGATTACACTCTACAGAATGTAGCTGTAGGCAGCCACTGAGCAGGGAAAGGTTGCTTTTCCTACTGTCACTCTCCCCACTTACAACTTCTCAAGCATTTTCATCCAGAGTTTTAACAATAAGGAGGCTGTGTGTAATCTTTATTTCCAGTTTCAAGAAGGAGCAGGAATTGGGGTGTCAAGGATGGGCAAGGAAAGTGAGCAAGACCATCTCTCCAGTAAACCCAGATTGCTTTGGATTAGGTGTAATACAAAGTTTATCCCTAAGTCCTCAAATTCACTATCATTTCAAACCTAAGTGATTCTGGTTAGTTCTGGCACCACTTTTGACCTGATAGATCAACTTGGGAACAAGTGGTTGAGGAAAGCCAAGAGGTTCCCAGTGAAAAATATTTAGCACTCGTTGGAATCCTGATAAATATATTCTTTGAGGTACTGTTTTATATGAACATTTTAGGAAAGGGATAATTTGAGTCATAATCATAAAGAGATAAGTATGTTTTGTATACATTTGCATTTAAAATATGGGAAACTCTGTAAAAAGACTAATAATTAAACTCACTATTTCCAGATTTCATCAGAATGGTGTGCAGAAACACAAATGAAGTAGCAATGATTTTGCATGTACAAGGTACTGTATGTGTCACAGCATCTTACACATGCAAATCTTGATATGGTATATTAAATATGTATTGCATCAGATTCCTGAGATGCCTGGTTAGTTCTCATCTCAGTAAGGGGAGGTTTTGGAGTTAGTTTTTCTTATTTTCCAAGAGTTCACATTGCTCCAAGTAGATGACCTACAACTACCCTTGTTAGCACCTAGGATTGTGTGGCCTGCACAGTGAGTAAGAATCAGCTCATGGATCCTACAAGATACTAATTTGGGAGGGAGAGAGGGGAAGAGAGGCGAGCTGTTGTGACAAACCTGGTTTTCTGACATCAGTCAAAGTCTTCCCAGATGCAGAAGCACAACTGCAACATTTCACTACTTGCCTACAGGACTGAGAGCCTTCAGGATGTTACATTGGAGTCTCTACTTTGGGCTAGAAATGCTAATGGAAAAATAATAGAATTGTGTGTAATATATTTTTTATTAAAAATCTCCATTGTTACTGTACAGTTTGTTAGAAGTTTCCTTTGTTAGAAGCCTGATTAAGTTTACTATTATAAAAGTATCCAAGTTTTCAAGTGCTTTTCTGTAAGACCTAAGAATCATAGAATATCTCAAGTTGGAAGGGACCTGCAGTGTTGCTTGAGTCCAACTCCCTGCTCCTAGTGGAACCACTAGAAGCATTGTCCAGATGCTCTTCTTGCAGGCTTGGGGCTGTGCCACTTCCCTAGGGAACCTGTTCCAGTGACTAACCACCCTCTCATGTCCAATCTGAACTTCTCCTGATGCAGCTTCATTCAATTTCCCTGAGTCCTGGTCACTGGAGAGAATTCATTGCCTGCCCCTCTGCTGCCCACCTCGAGGAACCTGTGGAATGCAATGAGGTTGCCCCTCAGTTTCATGCAGGCTCCTCCTTGCACCACCTTGATCACCCTGCTCTGGGCACACAGATTTTTATCCTTATATTGTGGTGCCCAAAACTGCTCCCAGCACTCGAGGTGAGGCTCCCCAGTGCAGAGCAAAACATGACAGTCCCCTCCTTTGCCTGGCTGGTGATGCTGTGCCTGATTCCCCACAGGACAGGAGTGACCCTCCTGGCTGCCAGGGCACTGCTGATTCCTGTATAATTTGCCATCAGCCGGAACTCTCAAATCTCTTTTTGCAACTCCTCATTCCCCAAGTTTTACAGATAATCAGGACTATCTGGGCATTGCCCCCCAGCTCCTTAGTCTGTTCAGATCTCTCTGCAGGACCTCTCTACTCTTGAGGGACCCCACACCTCGGTTCAATTTAGTATCATCAGCAAACTCAATGTGCTTTTGACTCATCTATCTCCATTAAAGAGCACTGGCCCTAAAATTGAGCCCTGTGGAGTCCCACTGGTGACCAGCTGCCAGCCTGAGGTAACCCCATTCACTGTGCCTAATTATTTGCTTAATCTGACTTTTTTTTTAATGGATTAAACTTTAGTTGTAAAGTAGGGAGTCTTTTGAGTTTTTTATAAGTGCTATTTCTGTGAAAGGTTTAATTCACATTTCTAAGTGATTAAGCAACTGGTTTTCCATCTAATACTTGGCATTGTGTTGAATGTTTGCATTTAACCTTTTATGATTTATGCTTTCAGTTGATATAAGTAAAATATACTATGGCAGTCCCTTAACTTAAGGAAGAAACATGGCTTTTAGTCTTGCTTGCTTTACAGGTATGTATTTTGGATCAGTTTCATGTAAGTAAAAAAAAAATTGTCCCTGGCCTAGTGGTCAGCCTCAATGGAGCTCTGGAAGAGCACTGGGGAAAGGAAACACACTGTTATGGAGGAATTTAATTTGTCCCCTTCAGAGCTCCTGAAAACAGAAATTACTCCTAGCACTTGTTGATGTTGCAGATACCCTTAAAAATTAAAAAGGAGGTGGAAAGTGAAGGAATATGGAAATTCAGTGCTGTCTGCCAAGACTGAAGTGCTTACCTCTGTAACTTCACTTGGGCGAGTTGGCAGCTTTGAGTGATAATGTAAGCAGTAAAAATGAAAATCATCAACAAAACCACTATGTATGGATATGAAAGGAAGTAATGCCAAGTATCAGAGAAGGACCAAATCCTTGCCACCCTCTTGTCTGTAAGATTCTCAGTTTTGATGAGGATAAAATTTTGCCTTAGTACTTTAGTATGAAGGTTGTACTGGGTGTGGCTGGGATGGAGTTAAATGTTCTTCATAGTGGCTGGTGCAGTGGTGCTTGTACTTCAGGTTTTTCCTGGAAACCTGGTGATAACACTGGGATGCTTTAGCTATTGCTGAGCAGAGCTTACCCAGAGTCAAGGCCTTTTTTGCCTCTCAGCCCACCACACCAGTGAGGAGGCTGGCAGTGCACACGATGTTGGGAGGGAACAGAGCCAGGACTGCTGACCACAGGTGATACAGCATCTAAAACTAGGGCTGGGGACAGGGAGTTTGCCAGGGCTGCTGCTGTTCAAGGACAGGCTGGGTATTAGTTGGCTTTTTTTGGCATCACTTCAGGGTTTTCTGCTTGGGGATTTTTGTTTGTTTTTATGAAATGGTCTTTAACTCAGTCCAAGAGTTATCTTTTGTTGTCTCCCCCATCCCACTGGGGGGCAGTGAGTAAGCAGCTGCATCAGGCTTAGGTGCCCACCAGGGTATATATGCTCCACTAGGAATATAGGCACTACTTCCAATAACACAAACCACACTTTAGAGTTTTGTGACTGTATCTGAGTCTTGTGCTGGTCACAGACACTATATCCCATACTGCCATTCTCTTCAGGGTGGAGGAATCAATTAGAAATACTTCTCATAAAAAGCTGTCAAAAATAGTAAGATATTGCTTATGTTAAGTTGAAGAAAATAGTTGTATAGTCATCTTTAAACTTAAAAAAAAAATATTAAGAAGCAGTTAACAATCTAGGAGAACTGTAATATTTCATAAGGTGCTGCGGTTTGGGAGAGTACATCTGCTGCATCTCAGGAGATGGTGTGGCACCAGAAGAACTGCTTGTGGAGACATTTCTCCATGAGAGAGTTACTTGGACAGTAACATGGGACACGGAGTTACTGGCACAGCATTTTGTTTCTGAGGATCCTGGTTTCCATTTTTGGAAACACAGGTGAGAATGGAAGCTCCTAATCATTGTTGGAGGATCCTGGGAAGGTTACAAACAAGTCAGCATCTCCAGCCCTGCTGCTGCCTGGAAAGCTGCCTGAGCCCCACAGCAGCCAGATGGAAGCACCCCATGAGGACCAGGCACGGCTTTGATCAGCTTTCACCTTCACAAGACCTGGGGGTACAGGAAAGTGACTTGCAGGGGTAAGTACCACCTCTGGGAGAAAAAAATCTGTTGCTCATTTTTAGCTTAAAAAATGCAAGCAACTGCTAGTCTGATTACCCTTAGCAATAACCTAATTTTCTTTGGTGTAAGCCAGTTCTTGTGTTCCTTCCCTGCCTTACTTCTAGCTGCTTTTGTTTCCATGCTTCTCTGTCCTCAAGAAGGGCAAGTTTAGTTCCATTTGACAGGCTTTTTAGGCAAGAAGCATCTATTATTTCATTAGTTTCCTTTCTTCAGGTGGTCAGAAAACCAATGGCTTTAGCATTTACCATCTTCATTAGTGGATATCACTGTTAAGAAATTCCTGCCATTTATTTAAAACACTGGAAGTTTATTATAACTTAAAATAGCTCCTGCTCTGTATCTGAATTTAAGGCAGCTACTGAGATTACCTCCTACTTTATAGTTTTTGCCAGCGTGCCTTCTAGAACCACTCAGTACTTCTCTTCCTTTAGGTAAGCAAATTTCAGAAATTATTTCTGGGTAAGGAGGGGGAACAATAATAAAAAAATCCACATCCACAGGAGTTGCATACTGGTTGTAATGATATATTCCAAGCTTGTGTGGCTTTTACATTTATATAGTTTACATTTTGCTTGACCCATAAATAATACTTGCAAGATTAAGAGGGCCGTAGAGAGTATTTACATAGCCCCACCATGCATATAGAGCTTTTAATACCTAGTAGACAAAATTAAGCTGTTTTGCACTGAACATTTTTCAGCTTAAACCCCCTGACTAAAATACAAGCAATATTTCATTCATAACACTGTTGTTAAACCCCTAACAAATCTAGTTTGATATGGTAACAAACTTCTTCAAATTCAGGGATATAAAAATATTCAGATTTTAAAATTTTAACTGTACAATATATACATTAGTATTTGCACTGTTAAATTATGAATACATTTAAGCCTATGAAATAGTACATTATAAATATCAACTTTTTTTGTCTTAGAATTGCAGCCAATACATTTTAAAACCTGGATAATGCATGTAAAAAGACACAATTCTGGAGCCTAATCCTTTAAGCCCATATGAAAATATTTGTTACGTAAGTAGAGCCATTGACTTAAATGGGGTTACATGCCTGAGCAAAGGACTCCAGCAGTTGTACCTCTCTCACTGCTGAGTAGTGGGGAGGCATGGCAGAAAAAACATCACCACTCATTGGTAAGTCCAATTACAGAAGCTGAATTATATCTTCCTTTAAACAGGCATGAAAAAACCCCAAACCAAAACCAACCACCTCACGCTTTATCAAAAAATTGTAGAGGAAAAACAATTAAAGTTAAATGTACAAAACATTCACTGCTGCATTAGGATACATCAAGGCTTCAAGCATTTCAGCTCCTACATTATGATTTTTGATTTCTTAAGGAGTGTTTTCCCAAATAAAAAAAATCCAGTTTTTGTATGGAAACTTGAATGAGGAAGAGAGAGCTTTATCAATGAAGAAAGGGCACAGTATAGAGCCTTCTTTTTCTTGGCAGCAAGAGGAAGAATTCAAAGATCACCCTGTGTGTCTATAGCTACAGCACAGGACTGACATTTTTATTTACTCATCTTTGTCGAATCCTCTCCCTCAGATAATTCAACGTAGGTGAATAGTGAGCATAAAATAAAATGTCTACAAAAAGTCTGTATTAAGAACTGCAGTAACAGTATTTTGACAGCTGAAACACAGTATGTAAACCTAGCAGTATCTGAGCAGATCATTTGGCGTGGTGACATTTCTGAATGTTACTTTTACAATGTAAACTCTGGCACGGTTATCATTTACAGTGGCAAAGCATTATGACCTTTAGCAACTTGCCTAAGTACAATTATTAATATAAAAAGATGTGGTTCAAACTGTAGCTACAGAATTGACTGGTCCTCCCAATTAAGAAATACTAGTAATTAATTAAGATATAATACAATTTTTTCCTTTGTGTCCCCTCTTCTTCTTTGATTTGGTTGTCCTCTGTCCAAACTGAGAACTAGATAACGCAGTAGTTGGACCAGAAAGATCATCTGTATAGTATGGATATCTCAATGACCGTGGCTGTGGAATTGGCTGTCCCAGAAAATATCCTTCCTCTTCAGAATCAGATGATGAGGATGAAGTTGAACACCAGGAGTCATCTTCCTCGCCATACAATCCAAAAAACTTATCAACCATCTGGTTCCTCAGTGCATAGTCAGACCTGGTATGGGCATATTGTCCGTACAGCTCCGCATTTTGAATATAGGCCCGAAGCTCACGTGAGCTTCTATTCTGAATAAATTTTTCATGATCCTGAGGGGAGTAATAACGAAATCTCTCCCTTGGAGAGCATCTTCTTTCTGTGGCCAGATTAAGTGCATTATCTGAACGAGACTTCCTACTTCTTCTGCGATGGTGAGAAGGCCGATTTCCGCGCTCTTCAAAATGGTAAACACGCCTACGAGTCCTTTCACTCATTGGAGGCTGACGTATTTCAAGATTCTCATAGCTTCCATTATCAATAACATCATCTGAAAACTTCACTTGTTGTGGTCTAGACTGGGATTTAGATCGTCTCAGTACAGGCACATGCACTGGCTTTTCCTCTGGCAACACTTTTTCCTGACACAACTCTGAGCTCAGACTCTTCAAGGACTCAGTGCTCCGATGGAGCATTGAAGAATTCAGAGTTCCCATGTTGCTCATCTTCTCACAGTCCTCCACCTCCAGTTCTTGGAAAGTTTGCAAAGAGTAGAGAGATGGCCGTGGCTTGCCTTCTCCATCCATTGAAGCCCCTGTGGTGGGAATGGAGAAAGGAGGAAAAAGAAAATGAGAGGAGTACCAAAGAGAAAAGTATTATAACAAAATATGAAACATTTCTTGTCATCAAGTGGTTTTTTGGAAAAAAGACTCCCTTCATAGTAGAATAAGCTTTGTTTTGACTCTCTGATGACCAAAGAATTAGCTATCATGAGGAAGGATCTCAAGAGCAGAAGTTCAATGGGTTGAAAATTTTGAAACATTCATACAGGTATACTTTTTAAGAAAAAGGGATTACTTAAAATTATTCTGCAATCTGTGCTGGCCATTCTTAAGGCTAAAATATTTCACATTTCTAGTATTGACAAATTCACATTCCAGCTGTTGCAACAGGGAAGCCAAGCTTACTGCCTTGCAAAGAAGGAGTCTTACTCTCAAAAAATGATCAAAAGGAAGGTGGCCTGCTGTCCTCCACCTTTGTGTCCACTGACTATTCATTCCCACAAGGACAGCATCACATGCCCTGTGATAGTCCCAGGTGCAAAACCTGCAGTGCCTTCTCCTCCCATGCCCCCTGAACCAAGCTGCCCTCCTCAGCTCCTTCATTGCTGCTTGGCAAATGCACCCAGCCTGGGGTTGGGCCTCAGCTAGACAAGAAGCTGCAGTAATTTGGGTAACAGGAGGAAAGGAAAGGAGACAAGGATTGGACAACTTTTGAAATGGGTCTTAACTGCCAGATTTGGGTTTTTTGTACAGAAAGAGGAAAGCAAGGTTAACACACACTTTATCCCTTTGGGTAATTTCAGTCACATTTGGTGAGGAGGTTCACAAAAGTGGATTATCAGTTTCCCTTTAGTCAAGGGGGAAAAAATAACCTCATAAACCTAATTCCCTAAGGCTAAGAAGTTTACCATCCTTTCAGATTTTCTACATATTTTTACAAGCAAATCAGGAAGTTATCTGAAGTGTTTTGTAGATGATCTTTAATATCATCCTAATATGTAATACAACTTCTTATATATAAGGTATGGAAAAAGTAATTTACTTAAAGCAGTGATTTGTGTTCAGAATTAAAATGGAAAGGAGAAGAATCTAACAGGATAGCAGAAACAGATCCTGTAAAGGATTAGTGCTTGATAAAAGCTGCTGGCTACTTTACATGCATCTCTTGATACTAAAGCTTTTTAGAAATCACTGAAATGAAAAATTTTCCTTCAAAATACTCCAACACACATACTTTGCTTGACCTCTCCATCAAAGCCATTCATTTATTTCCCCATTACCTGTTATGTTGGACAAAGCCAAGGAGTCCATTGAGTCTCGAACACTTTGTTCTTGCTGTTTCAGGTCAGACAAACATTCGAGTGAACCTCCATACCATGGTGTTTGGTCATGTTTGTATCCTGAGGCTCCATGTTCCATGTCTAGCTCCTGGATTTTCCTGCTGCTGGCAGGGCCTGGGTGGCTGCCATATGCAGAGTCTCCCAAACCATCTTGTGACTGGGCCCAGTACATGTCTGATTGATACTTCTTACTTGCTAGGCTTGGATTATTTTTTTTCAAGTCCAACTTGCTCTGGACCATGCTATCAGAAATCCAGTGTTCACTTGATCTAATGTCTACTTCAGTGGGTTGCTGGAAGAGGCTCTTATCACCAAACTTCAGAAGAAGTTGAGTCATGTAGTCTTCATGTTCAGCCCATTCTTCGGGGTCTTCAGGCATTTCTTGCTCTACTCTTCCTTTCCAGAAGTCTTCATTAACAAAGCCTGCCTCTTCCCTTGAAAGGCTTAAATCATCCAGCTTTCGAGAAAGAGTATCATCAGCATTGTCTGAAAGGCCAGGGAATTTGTAATTGAGGGCTGGTGACAGGAGGAGAGACTGGCGGCACTGGTCGGCCGACCGGCTGCTTTTTCCCATGCGGACACTCCTCCTGGAATCTCTGGATCGAGCTGACTGAAACGCAGAATCAGAAGAGTCGGAGGCATGAACATCCTCTCCCAGGCTGCAGGTCTTTGAACAGTAAATCTGCCCTTGCTTTGGAAGGAAAGGGCAGCCAAGCAAAGAGGTCTTGCACTGAGCACAGGAAAAGCAAGTTTCTGTGGCATGCCAGTGCTGTCCATCATAGGTCATCTGAGCATGGTCAACACCTGGAAAGAGAGAAAAAGCAACGTTCTGGGTCTCTCTAAAAAATTACTTGCAGAGTTCATACTTCTGGAATGTGAAATAATTTCATAAATTGGCTTTCCCTTAATTTGTAAGTTTAATGCTTGAAAAGGACACACTTACCAATGTGTTCCCCACAGGTCTCACAGTATTCTGCATAGAGAGATTCAAAACAGTTACAGCAGAATGGCCGCCCATCCTTCATGATGTACCTCTGTCCACCCAGGATTGTTTCACACTCGAGGCAACAGAAGTGTTTCATGTGCCAGTGGCGACCTTCAGCTTCTGTACATTCATCAGCAAAAATTATCTTTTCAGAGATAAAAAGAATACTTTTAGTTAAGTGGTAAAAACCTCATCTTGGGAGTTAGAGCATTAAAAATATCCTGACTCTGCAGTTCACACCCAAAATTTATTTTTATTTTGCTCCTTTTTGAATACAAAGATAGAAACAACAATCTCCCACAACAAAAATAAAAAGAAAGAAAAACAGTACTTTTTAAAGCCAAAAAATAAAGGAACCCAGAAACTCAACCATTAAAGAAGCTTCTATAAGGGTAATATTTTGTAATATTTGAGAATGTTCAATTTTAAAAACAAAGTTTGCTTTCTAAATACCATCTTATTGCTTGTAATATTTCCAGTGTGACAAGAAATTAAATATCCCTCAGCTTTCAAACATATCTATGCAGCAGAGTCCTGACTTCCTAAGTGACAACATCTGGAGTCAGGAATTTACAAAATGATGCAGTTTGTCAACAGAACAACAGGACTGTAGCTTGGCTGTAAAATATGAACTATTTACCTCATCGCAGGCTGAACATCGAGGTTTTAGAAGTTCAGCATGGTGTCTGCCACAGTGAATTTTTCCATCTTGGTAGAAGTAGATAAGGTCAACAAGAAGCTCGTTGCATGTGAAGCACACAAAACAGGAGGGATGCCAGCACACACCAGGCCCAGCTCTTGAGGCAAAAACTGCAACTTCACCGCCATTTATTTTTGTACCACACTAGGAACAAACCCAGAAAGTGAATACACTTCCCATCCAAAACTACCAGCTTATTGCATTTAAACTAAGTTAAACCACCAAACCCAATATGAGATTTTATTCCAAAATGAACTGCATCTCAGTGAACCTTCTGTGAATATAGTTTATTTTCTACAAAATAACATTTTAAAGTATGTCTGCTTTTTATTTGTCATCACTTTAGTATGAGTCAGCATTGGGGTTTTTTATTGAGTAGGAAATACAGCAAAGACTCAGCTCATTCCCAGTAATATCAAAGGTTACATTTTGCTTAAGCAAGCACTACTTTCTTTCTTCTTGAATGCAGTTTCAAAAATAATCTTTTGTTGTCATTGTTGTTTTCAGACATAGCCAGAGGTAAGTTTAAATTTTAATATTGAGACACTGTAGTTTTACATTATTCAGCCCTGTAGCTAGCTTATGGCACCAGAATGTTACCTGCTCACAGACGGCGTGCATCACTGCTCTGGAGAGGAGTTTAATAGTGCCTCGTCCCAGTGCCTCCTTTTTGCGCTGGGAACTGAACATCTGCAGCTCGTTCTTTTCCTCTTCACTTAACGACTGGCAGTATCTCACCTTCCAGTGAAAACACAGGAGAACTTATATTAGAGACTGAGCTTCTAACGTAACAGATGAGTAAGTGCGTGCATATATATATGCAAGGCATTCATCAGGCATGCTGCCAATCTTCATTAATCTTTTCCTGCTTGCCTTCTCTACCATGTTAATATTTGGGTAATATGGCATAACACAAAAATAGTATGGAGAGAGATTATTTTTCGTTACAGGAAAAACCCACCACGCTAAACTGAGGAGTTGTTTAGGTAAGAAAAAGATTTTTAGAAGCCAACCCATAATCTGCTGCTAACCTAAAATAACGGAATGAACCTAAAGCAGCCATAACGTTGTCCTTTAGATTTATGGTTAAGTGCCCACGACTAAGTGTTGCAGTATACACAAGACCTTAAGTACTGACACCCCCGCCCCTTTCCTTACAAAGACCTTGTTTGTTATTTCCACTTCTACTCGAAATTACACTGCATAACTGAGATGCAAGCCTTTTACTATCACAAAGCATCCTTTTTGTGCACCACAATGCAATTCCAGGAATTTGTAGGTTCCTGGTAATTGGTGGGTGGCTGCAAACACTATAAAACTAACTTGTGTTAAGTTTATTGCAGTGACACCAGCCTCCTTAACAAGCAAAGGCAGTGTCCTTCCAGACAGCTCTTATCTGCACACAAGCCAAGCGGACAGCTGAACAATGGACTCAGTGTACACACCGTGCTGCTTTATAGCTCAGATGCCACTGCAGGCCATGGTTTAGGCTTGTAATAAATACACAGGCAGGTAATTCTCCACGGAAAAGCTACCAGGGAGACCCAAACTCGGATGGTTCATCCTAAATTCTGTATTTACCTCGTTATCGTGGGGTGGCAGCTGATAGAGAAGTTGTTTAATCCGGTGTTTCTCTCCAGGGCTGTTAACATAAGGGACCTTTTCCTCTGGCAAGCAGGCAAAATACAGCTGGACCTGACCAGGAGAAATGGAGAGTTCAGACCCAGGGACACCCAGGCCCCAAGCACTGCCAGTGTCCTTTGGCTACTGTTTTATCTCAGGTCTCATTTACGAAGGAAGAAGAGGTCACGCTACATTAGACTGTGACAGGGTTTATGCTGAAAATACAAGACCCAGATGAACCAGCTCAGCAAACCTGAATTCTCTGATAAAACTAGCACCCAGCTGCTGAATTGCTTTTCTGGAATGCAATTTGCAGCGACAATTAGGGGGGTATCATAAATTATGCACATTTAATGTTCTCATTATTCCCACCCCCCTTCAGGGCTGGTCAACAACTCCATGGAAATTCTAAGTTTCCCTCTGCAATTTACCACACAAGGCATGAAGCTTTCCAGAAAACAGCCACTATATAAACAAATTTAATTTGCTCTCTGCATTTTACACATTGTTGAGACAAAAGCTGTTTTGTAGTCTCCTGCTGATCAGGTTCACCCAAAGCATCAGCTTTCATTGCTTCCATGTGGGCTTTGGTAAGAAGGTGGAAACATCCTTCCCTTGGGAGGAGGCTGGATCCAGCCACATTTCAATCAGATGCAAATTAACCAGGAAATTTTCACGGGATGAATGTTTTTGTATCAGTCTTCACTCTTTTTTTTGTTTTTTTTTTTTTTTTTTCAGAAGAATATTATGACAGGAAAACTGTAATGAACACTACGACAAAGCCCAATGGCAAAAAATATTTTTGTGGAACAGCTACAGATTTATTGTTTTTCCTATGCAGTTTCCAGCTTGTCACGAGGCCTGAGGCTGTAAGAGCTGACTATTGGCAAAAATATTACTTGCCATACAGATTTAAATAATGCTCAGGTCAACAGCTTATTACTGTGCAAGACAGATGAAAAAAAGACATTAATCAGTCACTTAAGTCAGGAAGCAATCAAAATTGTGAGGTTGTACAAAATATGACTTGGTCTTCATTTAACCAAAATTTAAACAACTGAAGTGCACTGTAAGCCCACTTGCTACTGACTGTATTTCGGGATGCTCCAGAAAAAGATAACATGCAGCAAGAAGTTTTAAAATTAGTCTATACCCTTTTCTCAAGCTTATTGCACTGTTCTCAAAATAAGTGATCCTTCTGGGGGAAAAACCCTCCCATCTTTAGTGAGTTTGGGCTAGCTGAGATTATGAGGATATTTTAGGGCATTTAATTGTTCTGGCACAATGTTAGCTCACCATTTGCCTTAAGGTCTGATTCATCAGGATTCTTATAGATGCTTAAGTATGTGATAAAAAGAGTTGCCCTAAAAATAGCCTGTTATTTGCCATTCCTGCTGACTTGTTACTTTACTCATGATTAAGAAAATCTCTGCATCACAAAAAAGAGACATCTGCACTCTTTTAAACTATGGGCTGTATAAGCTTGGCAGGATTGGTCTGCCTCCTTTAGCAGATGTTGCAAAGCCACCCTGGACATTTAACACTGAAGTCTTCAGTTCTGAATATTACTGAGTACACACCTTCAGCACAGCTGCAATACCATAAATACCATGAATGAATACCATGAGCAGTTCATTCTGCAATTCTTACAGCAACTTGGTCATCAATAATTTCCCTTTAACATTGACATGTGATGTTACACAAGAAAAGGAGACTGAAGAGAAGGGAAAGGACAGCCCCACCAACCCACAAGTGTCAGCTCCAGACACCAACAAGAGAAATCCTGGCATGAACAAATGGCAGCCATACAACTATTTAAACGAGCGTAAAATACATTATTACCCGTCACAATGACTGAACACTTTCGTTTATATGCACTGCCGAACCATCCATGTTCTAAATGTCAAACGCCTAATTATTTAAAGAGTCATACAAGTCCAATGAAATACTTGGCCAGGGAGCATAATGTCATGAGGTATGCCATGAGCTTTAATTTAACCTAATAACTTCTTTCAAAAAGAAAGCAAACTTCTGTGCAGCTTTTACTTGGCTATACATACCTCTGCAGCATATACTAATTGAAAAACCTTGACTAGGAACTTTTTTGGAACATAAAACTCCTCAGGGCTGAGAACTTTAAGCTCCCTACACACCGCCTCATTGGACAGGAAACAAAAAAAGACATGGAAAGTTCTACATGAATTAAAGTTTTATACATTGTAAGAATTTAATTAGACTTATAGAGGGAGCAGATCACTCCCTCAGACAGTCCTTACAAGGTTTATTTTTGAAATGTAGAAAGATGTTTGGTACCTGCTCTGGTCTGAGTCCTGGGGGGACCCAGGCATATTCCTCCAAGGCACAGCCAGAGTCATCGTCAGAGGTCGAGCTCCGCTGACACCCATAAACGAGGTTATTGGCTTTGGGCTCCATCTCCAATGGCATAAGTGTGAAGTGTTAAATGTTTCAGCTGCAGCTCATCAAGCAGTGATCTGGAGAAAAAAAGATTAATAGAGCTTTAATAGATTTGAACATGAACAACTAATTATCAGTATAAATGATCTTACAACAGTATAGTATTCCTTGTGCTGCCCACAACAATAAATTAGTGAAGCATCATTACAACTTGCTACAAGCAATTCAAAAGTGCTCAAAAAAGATAAAAAAGGAATCTATTGAAGAAAAAAAAAACCCAGAAATGTAGGCACAGATTACCACTTTTGGCAACCACAATGTATTTCAGTATTAACACTTGTCACCTTTTACAGTTCTACTTGTTTCACATCACAGGATATATATTTAGGTAAATCTAGGAAAGACTCATTGAGCAGACACTAACAATAGGAATGACACAAGCTCTTCCTGAAGTCATTACTACCGCTAACCTAGTAAAACAAGACATGACAAACACTTGTCAAAAGCTAAAGAAATTATTGGGGAAAGAAGGTTGTTCAAGTAGCATCCTGTTGTTCACAAGGCAGGCACAAGCAGCAAGCATCTGCTGGATTTCTCTGAGAAATTTGGTTGAGCTGTATGGGAGCGGAAGGGTGTTGGTCCTGTTAAATATCTGAAATCCAATTATGCCAGATTAGTCTCTGTAAAATACATCATGATTGTTCTGTCAATTTAAAACCCTACAGGGAGATGATTTTGTTGATTCATGAAGCCTGCAAAGCTTAATATCAGTGGGATTGTTTGGAGTCACAACTGGCAAAGAAGGCTCTCACCAAGATCCATAGCAGTCTGCAATAAAAAACTTCAGAAGATATATGTCTTGTATTAATTCTAGCAGAAGTTCTTAGGAAATTCATACAAGGCATTTCAATGAAATACAGATAACCAAAATCACAGAGGATTTGTCCTAACAGAACAGATATCTTGACCACTTGGGGTAGGGACAAGCTTGCTTTCACAGTACCACATTACACATGAGCTGTGCCTTCCCTGTTTTAGGACATTCTTTCAGCTGTTTATCTAAACACAAATCCAGTTTTGTCAGTGCTATATCCGAGCTGCAGAAAATTTTAATCTTGACATAAACCTTGCCGGTGGGTCTAATGAGAAGAGCAGTCTAAAAACTTCTGGTGGGTCATATGTTACATTTCCAGTCTCATCACCACTATTTTAGAGAAAATAAGTTGCCCCTAGATCACAGGTGGAAGATTTAAGACTTCTTACCTAAATATTCTGCTGGTTACTCAACAGGAGTTTCTCCTTCAGGCATGAGACACTGGTTAGTGCCTGGTGCTGATAATTCAGCACACAAACCCAAACCTGCTCCATAAAAAGTGGTCATATGCATCCAAAAGCTACAAGCTTGGAGAAATTATAATATCCAGTATATAGTCTTATCTAGCCCTATTTTCAGTATGTCTACACATTCCCCAGCCCGTAAAAAGAGATGGGATTCCTTAACTCTTCCACTGGGCTAGTGCTCCAAAAAATTAAGTTGTTTAACCTTATTTCAAAAACTTCTGGTTCAAAAACAGATACACTATTTTTGGTGCACTGCTAAGATGCCAGCACACTTCACAGCTGCACTGTAATAGAAGATTAATTTCATATTTGATGTGGCAAGCAAACCTGCTAACTTCCCCTCTGAGAACAGGCTATTTCTGGAAAGCTGGTGAGCTGTCAGGCACATGTCTGAAATTCTACTCAAGTTGAACTACTAAAGGTTAGCACAACAGCTTCTGAGCTTAACATTGCCATATTACAATCTTTCTCAAGGAAGGTGAGTATAATCAAACTCAATCCTAAAAGCTCAATCCTATATATGTAAAACAGAAAGACAGGCTTCCTGGTACCCCTTGAATTAGTTGCACTCAGAAATAATAAGACAAAGACACAGAACGCTTTCCCCTTCCCACTTACTGGTGGAAGTAAAGTCATGCATCAGGTAAATTTTTGTTACTGCTTGCATAAAACTGGGGTGCGAGGAAGAAGGAACAGAGGAATAATGTGATGCAGTTAGGAAATCACGCTAAGAAAAAAAGGCAACAGTGTTCACTGTTGCTGATGGATAGGGATGCTCAGTTTGGCAGCTTGTGTCATACATCACCTATATCCAAGTAATTCTTAAATATAAAGTCGCTAAGAATATCACTGAGAAGCTAAACTCCTTCCAAGGTGACCTTAGCAGCAGATGAACTATTTTACCATTTCCATTTAGAAAGGGGAGATGCCTGGTTTGCAATAATGTGCCACTCACTGAGCATTAAGCTGGTATTTCCAATTCTTAGGGCATTGCAAGAACTTCTATTGGTCAAATGGTCCCTTTTCAAGAAGTGACTCCTGCCCAATATCCCAGGAATAAAAGGAGTCAGTAGGTTAAACATCTCTGACAATATTTCATTAGGCAGCACGACCTCAACCACATCCCACAAGAAGCAGATTTGAAACATAACTTAGGCAAGAGACAACGGCTCTGGCAGTACCTGGGCACTTGTGCAGAGTGTATTGCTGCCTTGTTCTCACAATATCCAACACTTACAAGCACACCAGGTAACTGAGTAATTACTTCATATTGATTGTTCAAAACCCTCTCTCCACAAGATCAAAGATTAACTTATCCAACTTTTCTTAAAAGACAACGAAACAACCCAAAATCTGAATGCATGATGACTTACTAACTTTTTTGAGTATTTTGAACACTAAGGGCACATCCTATTCCCACAATGAATAAAGCAGTGCTGGGCAACGTCAGGATCTTAAGCACAGCAAAGGTACATAAGTGTAGGAGCATTGCCTAATTCATAAGGAAGACAAGGCACTGGTGAGAAAGAGACAAGGCTGTTTTTCTGCAGAGACTGGTCCTGCCTGGGCCTCCTCTGACACATCCATTTCAGAAAGCACACAGACCAGCTCCAAGAAGAGGAAACCACAGACCCACAGGCCCACTTTCCAGTCATACAGGCCAGCGTGAAAGTTTGGCTGATAGAGAATATAAGAAAAATACATCTTACCTCCAAATGTAAAATGCAACTTTACAATCAGGGTTCTCCTCCCCAGATAAGGTGATTAGAAATGTTCAAAGCAAGGTCCACAAACCTCAGTGAACTGAGATTAGGACAGCTCAAAGAACATTATTCACTTTAAAAGAAAAACAGTCCCATAGAGCGAATGTGAAGCTGGCTATAAAATGATGGACAATACACCACATATGAATAGAGCCACACCACAAATACTGTGGAGTTGCTGAGAACAAGGTTTCTAATCCAGCCTATCTTAACAGCAGGCTATCCGAAGAACTATTTTAGCAATTGCTTGTTTAGGAGTTCTTCTTCCTCTCCTGTTCAAGTGTAATTTGGTTTGCATTTTAAAACTACAGGGTTCTTCCTCCCTGCCCCCCAGCTTCACACATCCTTCAAAGTGATCTGTTTAAAATGATTACATCCTAAGGAGGATTCAAATGAATATAAACAACAGCTGAAAAAATAAGTGCTTTCCAAGGGATGACTAGAAAGGTGGTCTTTCTATTCCTGCCATGACACCTACAAAACACAGCAAGGATTTGTTGTTTTGCTTTGCTTTCCTAAAGCCCATGGAACATTTTGAGGTTTCAGCTCTGTTCAAATACTGCCCCTCAAAAAAGGCTTTATAGCCTACAAGGAGGTTTTTCACTGGCAGGTTGACAACTATGAATAACATAATTGAGTTACACAGCTAAATTTGATTTGAAAAGAAAAGTAATTACTGTGTTTTTTCCACTGATGAATTAAAACAGTCATATGACAAATTCCTTAGAGGCAAAGACAAACTACACTCCTATTACAAAGCCCTGGGTACACAAAATACTGGGATATCAAACTTAGAACAAAGCTGTTGCTGAAGCCCATATGAAGGTTATCCCCATGCTAGGATTTCCAGCTCACTGATTATGTTCCCCCTGACCAGATAGAAGAGGTCATGATTTGTAAGCAAAGTTAGACAAACATCTCCTTGCCCACCCCCTGCTGTTTTACTCTGTCCTGCAGGGCAAATTGTTTTAACAACTTTTTTGTTAGAAGGCTTGTTAACAAGGCTATAGGGGATACAAGATGCATATCACATGCATCCATTCACAATGAAGGCTCAACGACTTAAGATTAGCATGGTCAGCCCATTCACCTGCTTATTTAATCTCTGGTGCAAGATAACTACATTAGAAGAGGAAGGGCACAATATAACAGCAATAAACCACCATACAGTAACTATAAATAATTCAAAGCCTATTTCCAATATACATTATGCACGTGATGAGGAAGTCCCATTCCCTAGCTACAGTAGAAATAACATCTACAGGGAGCTCTATATCTCTCTGTGTGGGAAATCCAGATCCAGAACTGATAAGGAGAATCCGCATCAGCACCAGCACACAGCTGCTGGGTCCTTTTGAGTAATGAAGTACCCAGAGCAGTCAGGAAGGAATAGAGCCAATCCATTTATTCATTCAAAAGACCTCTAAATGGACCCTAGAAGAACTGTTTTCCATTTTGTTAGCCAATATACAAGGACCAACAGAGGAGTTAACTGCTCTCCTCCTCTAGCATCCTACCGCAAAGATCACTCTTCCAACTGGAAGTCAGACGATCCTTCTCAGGGTATTTTCTTTTGACGAGCTATACTGCAAAGGCAGGCTACCTGCATTTAGCAAAAGGAGGAAGCCCCGTAACAAAGCATCGCCCCATGCCAACACATCTGATTTGGCCGTGTTATCCTTGGCTCTGCACATCGCTAATGGAAACTCAATCACACACGGCAGTGAGGCACGACCCAAACCTCCAGCCGAGAAAGAGGTATTCTCACGGATGCTCCCCCCCTCTCTCCTTAAGAGGGTGTACAGATTTAGAAAGAAGGAAATCTTGCCTTTTACAGTCTCCCATTGATTTTTAAAACTCTATTTTAAACAGCAGCCAGACTTTACTCCAATGTACACATATACTCAGGTTTCACCCCATCACCTGTTGGCTGTCGAACAACACCCTTCTTTGTTAGGGCTCACAGCCCTCATTTGAGACAAGTTTCCAGAGAAAACACTTGAAGAAAGTGTTCAATAAGTCACAAGACAGAAATTGTAGAAAAATAGGAAAGTAAAAAAAATTCTGCGCCCAGCCCCGCACACCCTGACAGCCCCGCGCCCCCACCTCGGAGGAGCCGGGACGGTACCTTCCTCAGCAGGCAGAGATCCCTGAAGGACAGGTGGGAGGTTTTCCATCCTGACCAAGTTTCAGAGACCCAGTTAAGGTGGGTCAGAGGCACCCCAGTCCCCCACGCTCTAGAGCCAGGTGCGCAAAGGCACCGGCAGCCCCCGTCTACCCTGCCCCTCCGGCGGAGCTGCCGCGAGCGAGAGCGGACACAAGTCACCGCAAATTACCTCTGTGCGGCACCGACAAGCGGCCAGGCTGCTGCCGGAGCCGGGCCGGCGGCGCAGGAGGGGCGATGCCGGCGGCAGACCGGACCTCGCAGCTGCACACCGAGCCGGGGGCTGCACAGCCGGGCCGGCAGCTCCCCCGAGCAGCGGCCAGCGCCAGGCACGGCCCCGCCGAGGGCTCCTCCAGCCCTGTCCCTGCCCGGCGACGCCACCGCTCGTTCTGCCCGTCCTGCCCGCGGGGAGCGCAGCGGGAGCGGTGCCGGCACCGCCCCGGCCCGGCCCGGCCCGGCAGGAGCAGCCGCCCCGCGCTCCTCCCCGAACTCGCCCCGGCCCCGCACCGCAGCCTCCCGGGCACCCCCGAGCAACCCCAGCGCCCCTCACCGCTCCTCCGTCAGGCGGCGGGAGGAATCGCTCCCACCAGCGATCTTCCTTCAAAGTGCTGCCCGAGGCGGGGGAAGGAGCGTGGGAAGGGGGAGCGTCTCCTGCCGCCGCCCCCGAGGCAGGAAGGGTCGCCGTCCCGGCCGCCTGCCCACCCAGGGGAACGAGCGCCTGCAGAAGCAATAAATTCTGCGCTCAGGACACGACGGACACGCGTTTTGGCGACACTGCTTTTGTTCGTGTTTACGTCCAAAATAGATTTCCCACCCCACCCCAGCACCGCCGCCCCGGGCTGACCCGGCCCAGCACCCGGACGGGAAGGACTCGGTTCAGGACGGGAAAACATTTGTTCTAGGTCTCTGCACACGAATAATGAAAATATAATAAAAATAATAAACCCTATCTGAAGCCGAGGATCTCAGAGGGCAGCCGTCCATCACTGCCTCCCTTGGCACATTCCAAGTGGGAAAGAGGGGTCCGAGCCCCAGCTTACGCACACAAAAGTAGCACCGGGGCATTTTCTAAGAGGCTGCCAGTCCCGCTTTTACCACTTCCCCCACCCCCGTAGGCACAAAAAGCCCCGAGAGGCGGGTGGTTCGGCTTCAAAGGCAGGCGGACGGCTTCCCCCCGGCACCGCCAATGTAACCGTGAACACCGCGGTCAAATTTCCTCTTCCCTCCCGCTCTTTGTCTCCCTGGGGAAGTCATTATCAAAGGGAATTTATTCACTGCATCTCGGGGTCAGAGCGGCAGCGCACACGGCCCCGACTGCAGCGCCCACCCAGCGCTCGCATCCCGTCCGCAGCGCCCCGCCGAGCTCCCGCAGCCGGGGGCGGCTTATCTGCCGAGCGGGACGGCGGCGGGCGCTTCCCAGGCACTTATCGCTTCCCCCAGGAACCGAATTTGCATGGGTTTAAATTCACTTGTGTAAATTTGAATGGCTTTGCCGGCAGTGCGCTGAAGGAAGCCGGCCCTGACCGTACAGGCGCGGGGTGAGGCGCTCCGTGTCCCTGTCCTCTGTCACCCCTCCCTGGTGGGGCTGGGCACATGGCAGTCTCACGGCGAGCCGGGAGAAGCCTCCACAACTCCCGTGGGCTCATTCCCCACGGCTAAGGCTGGGCAGCCAGGCCGAGGGACCAGCACCAAGGCCGGGCTATCTGACCCCGAGAGGCACAGCCCATCCTGGGCTAACACGCAGTCGATGCCCGGCACCAGCCGAGGAGATGTAGCCCCAGACACGACCACAACACCTGTCCCATGGGTAAATGCACAAGAACCCGCGCGGCTCCAGCCACAAGGAATCAAAGCCGCAGTCTGTGGCTCCTGCGGCAGGAAAAAACCTGCTAAACTCCAGCAAACTAACCAGCTCCCATCTTTCCACACCCCATTTCACTTCCATAAGCAGTTTCGCTGGTTGTACTACCTCCATTCTTACACAGCTTAGTCGTTTTGAGGTCAAAATTGGCGTATCGCTCGGATGAACTAGAGATTTTGTCAGAGCTTTTGTCAGTGCTGGCTTCAGGAGACCCAGACTGTTCCTATTCTGTCTGTTGGACTGAGCAGACCCCATCTGGCGGCCAGCTGAACATCTGCCAGCTCCATTCATCATTAATCAAAAATGGAAATGTCAAGGAATAATGTTTATTCTCCCTCACTACATGACTGAATAAATACCAACAATTTGCATATATTGTCTACTCCTTTTCCAGGAGTGCCTGACATTTTCTCAGTAGCTCCCCGCACTGAGGGCTCAACACCTCTACACAGCAAATTGCCAAAATGAGAATCTCCTCTGGGAACTTCTGCAGCACAAACAGCTCAATGGCTGCAGATAAGTTTGCGAAGTTTCATGACCAAGAGTCTACCAAAGCCAAAGAAGACACGTTCACTTACTTTTCTGGAAAATCAATCTGTCCCTCATTTTCCTAATGCTTTCCTTGACCCTGAAGTGTCAGAGGGTATACAGAGATGGATGGCTACATGGCTCTTATTTTTTTCCTGGACTTTTGTGACTTGAGCACAGAAACTAATATATTGTTCTGAACAATGCAGTTTTAAATTACCAGGCCAAAACCAACCATTGTGATCTTCTAGTCTGAACTAATGTGGTCATCAGATTTTCCTACATTTCTTGTCTGCATGAACAAAATATTTTATATTGATTTAAAAGTACCAGCAATGAAAAACCCTCTACAACTTCTGTTAAATCCATCTACAGTAGCCCCTGTTAAATTATTTCAGGTCAATTATTTTACAGTACATTATTTTCCTTTTTAAAAAAAAATCTCAGATTGCTGTGTTTCAGTGCTCAAACACTCGATTCTATGGTACCCTTGAATGTTAGACTAAAGGAACAGCTATCATAACACCCCTTAGGCATTTGCAAATTGTGAAAGTCATTCCCAAACTACCTCCTTTGATTTCAGCTGCTTCCATAAGAACAAATGTGTTGCTATGATTTCTTCTTTATTTTCACACAACAAATATGTCAACATACATACTCGTTATGTGAAGTACAAACTGTGCCACAGAAGTCGCCTTAAAAAAAAAATAAAAAAAGAAAGAAAGCTAAAAAGACAGGCACAAACTGACTCACCCTTTATGGCATGTACAGCATTCTTGACTGTGTCTGGGTAGAGCTGATCTTTCAAACAACCAAATGCTTCAAGGGACCTGTAATGGATATGAAACCTTTTGCCGTAAAGGTTTAGTCTAGGTAACAACTTTCTTGTACTACTGACCAGGCTAGGGATATTCTCTGGCCTCTGCTGAGTTGTCAGTGTGATTTCCCAGTTCCAAATTACCCAGATCAGGGAACATCCCCTGAGATAACACTGGTAATTGCTACCTTTGTTGGCAGTCACAGAAGAGAGACCAAGCAGCAGAAAACAAATTAACCTCTTGTGCTTCAGAGCCAGCTTCTCCAGGTAGGAGAGTGGCACAACACCCACCTCTCAAGCCTGATTTCATTCTGTGGATAAACAGAGGAGTTCACCATCTACATCATCACCCTTTAATGATCACCACCTCCATCCCAAGACTTTTAATTAAGTATCATATCACATGTTCATTTAAAATAAAATGTCACAATTCAGCTATGAAAAGTGAAAGCCTGCAGAAAAGTAAATGGAAACTAGAACAAAAGCAACAACAAAAAATTCAGTAATAACTATTTCAGAGAAACCAATGAGAAAATTCTCCCAAATAAGCCAGATTTTGTATTTTTAAATAAAGCAAGGAAGGTTTTCCATATATCTGACAGCACAGGAAGAGTCCATGGAGTAGGAATTACAACTGCTCCCTCAACAGTGGTGATGCACAAATTGAAGCAATGTCTGACACAGGCAGGTATGCCCTTCAGGAATTTTAGGGACGATGACTCGACCATGTATGGTCCTGCCTGAAGGCTACAGCACAGGGAACTCTAGGATGTATTTACAGCACCAAGGTCCTTTCCACCCCCAGTGGCCCTGGGTCTATGCCTCCAGGGAGCAAAAAGACCAGAATAAGGGAAGCAGTTTAATTATGATCTCAGATGATCTACTGGAAAACCTAACGCACTGAAGAATACCGGTCTAATTCCATAGACCTGCCACTGTTAGCACAAGGAAAATCCATGACTGATTCCTGTGAGGCTGGACCATTGTGGAGACGGAATTGCCAGCCTTTCTCCCTCTCTGGCTGCTTACACACACTTGCTTAGCTGGTATGTAAAAACACCCTGACCTCCAGGAGCACTTTTTATGTGTACCTTAGTGTATTCAGAAACCCCGATGGGCATTCACCTGCACCTCTAGATACTTAGACCCAAACTGAGCCCTAGATTTCTTGTCCCAGGTTATGAGTGTGGAAGTATGCCTTCACAGATGGGAACAGTTTGCACAATTTCATCACTATGTACAGTCACTAGGAGACACCTGACACATGGCACGTCCTTGAAGCAAAGCACGAACCTTGAAGGACCCCAAAGAGTCACCAGGCAAAGGCCACCCCTCTCTGTACCACTCCACACCTACAGCCACAGGTGAAACTTGTCCCTGTTCATCCCTGCTTCCTTCTGCCCCCTCAAACTGGGGAGTTTGGCACCAGCAGTGGATCACCATGTGCTGCTGGGAGCAGAGGCAAACCAGGGGTGTTACCGATGCATTGAGGCCTCTGAACTGTGCCACTGACTGGCGTCTTCCTTATTTTCTTTTCTGAGGTTGCGGAGAAAGGGTGTGGAAGCAGCATCTCATGACTTCTCAAGGCTCCAAAGTCAGACTCTTTGCCAGTCTTTAAATAAAAATAACATTTAGATAACATTTAAAATCCAGAGCAAAGCACCTCCATAGGAGATATACATGTAAAGCACAAGAGATGATCTGCAGTAAAGAGATATAGGGATTAAAACAAAGCATGCATGTGAAATGCAACAAGCTAAAAATATAAGAATCAGATGACTTTTGCCCAGCAAGGGTTTGTGATTGTATGATGGTGCTTGGTTTCCACTCTTTGCTGCATTCCCTGTTATCCTAAGATCCTGCCCTCTCTCTGCCTGCCTCAGTAAGTCAATACAACCAATGGAAATATTAACATCAGGTAACAGACCAGGAGACAATCAAGTGGCACTAAACTAATAATAATAGCTCTTTTTTTTTTCACCTTCCAATGGTACATAGATCTGCTGAGGCAATAAGGCATCAAGGTGGGCAACAGTGCCTACTGCTTGCTTTGGAGAGCTACACCAGCTACAAATGGCCTGAGGACTGGCTGGCATAAACTGCTGTGTGTTGGGAATGCTTGGCTACGAGAGGTTTATTTTATTTCCTTTCCTCAATGCTTTCAGAGGTAAAGACCAACACACCTTCTAAAACCACAATTCTGCTTTGCTTCAGCAGCAAAGAATTAAAATTTCATTAAAATGCCCTTCCTTGTCAGATCGGGCTAGGACTTGCTCCTGAACCAACAGGTCTGTTGCTGCATCTGGAAACTCTTAACCCCACAGGCTCCTCTGAAGACAGCAATCTTGATTTTATCATAATTGGCTCAGCACAGCCCACAGTCACACAGGGCACAGGTAAACACCCAGGTGCCCACAGCAGCACTGCAACCACCAGCTGTGGGATGTGAGTGGGGCTCCCCTACACACCAGCACCCTTGGACAGTCAGTGCCCTGTTCCCAGGCTGCACAGGGCAAAACAAAGGGCATTGCAAGGATGTGTGCCTGCAGTGCTTTGCCAGCAGCAGAGGCTGACGCAGGTGGAATCGCTGCCTGGGTTTTTAATAACACCCCAGCACAAACACCATTATGCAATGGGGAAGGTGTTGCAGAGCCCGTGCTAATGCACTGTTTGCTTATTGAGGGAATTTCAATCAAGCATTGTGCCAAAGCCTGTGTGGATGGTGAATGATGTCATCTTCTCTGTGTCAAGCTGTGTTCCCAGGCCTTGCCGTCAAAGAACTCCTCCAATTTATCTAAATTTGTTTGAAAATTGATTTAGATTAAAAAAGGAAATGGTATGAACTCAGTGGATCTTCTACTGTGGTCAACATTCATACATGCAGACAGAGACATTTAACCAAGGAGTTGGCACCCATGTAAAATACCCTAACATAATAATAATAATGCAGTAGGTAATGTTATAAACTAACTATTTAAACAAATATTTGAATGAGTGTTTCAAAACAAATTTAAAACCCTTTGTGAGTGCAGTTTTGTTGTGTGAGTGATGCTCCCGTTGCACTCAGTCTTCCCGGTAGCTGGCAATGCTTCTCAATAGTCTGACTTAGGAAAAAACATAAGTGTTTGACTTTAAGTGAAGGCAAAATTTGGCATGGAGGGTTACCACTGCTCTTGAAGCATTTTATCTAGAGAAAACTGAATTAAAAGCCGAAGATGAGATATGCAAAGGTTTGGGATAACCTCTTCTTAAAATCTGCAGAAGAAGGGAAATCCAGCACTGCCATTTTCCACAAGCTGTATGCACACACACTACAAATACAAGGAAGAGGACAATGCTTAGATTAACTATTAGCTTATTTTACCAAGCCACAGGTCAACCTCAAGGCACACAGGGATACAAGAAAGATGCAAAAATGTCAGGTGGATAATGAGATGCATTGCTCCTTTATTAGCTTTCCTTAGTACAGCAGCTGAGAGAGACACTACCTGATTGATGAGCTGTCAAGATGAAGATCACGAAACTACCAAAAGGCACCACCAAAATATGGTAAGTATTTCAGTATTTTGCATAGAAAGATCAATGGCTAAGTAATCATCTGAGCCAGGTGAGCCTGGGAACAGTCCTCTCACTTCTTACTCAGCAAACAAAGTTGGGCACTTCTACCCAAAGTTGGGCAGGCAAAGTTCTACCTCACCAGAGGTTTGCTGCTCTTCTATTCAGCCTGCCACCACTGTTACTATAGTTTAATTTGTATAACATTTCTTTTTCCTCACACTTAACAAGGCTTGGAGCTGGCTAGGCAGCATCCAAATGACATCCTGACTCCAGAAATGACACACAGTTTTGCAATGTGTTGCCTTAAAACTGCTGCCTTAAAATAGAAATGATACTCTTATCTCTCCCCAACCCTGAAATTAAAAAAAGAAAGGAAGAAAAAGAAGGGAATATAAGATAAAGCCATCCACCTAGCTGAAGTTCCTTCAATGAGAGCCACAAAGGTTTAATTCCCAGGTCTTTCTTAAATGCACTGTGAAAATATGCTGGCATTTTGGTAAAAAAAAATCCAATTCCTTGTTTCCAAACGGAAGCACTGTAATGCAACCCACTCCTCCAAAATGGGCAACAAACCATCCCCCATTTACATGCCTGCACAAATAAAAATCAATGTTAAGGGATTTTTGCCCTCAGTACAAACTTCACCTCGCTAACACGAATCCAACTCTGTATGACAAAATAAGATGTAGGGTAAATGCAGATGGTTGAAGCTTGCTCTTTTTTTCCCAGGGGGTGGGGAATATGGGACAACGGAGCACATTTTTTGGGAAACCCAAAGAGGTTTTCTGCTTAACAGAATAAAGAAGGCTGATCTGGAGGTTACATACTTTTATTTTTTTCCCCTTCTTTTGCTTCCTTCTTGATATATTTTTTTTTCCTCTAAGCATGATTAGTTTTTCTCCGCCAGTTTAGCTCCCAGAACTGGTTTATTGCAGGATGAGTTGAGCTCAGTTTGTTAGGAATGAAATGGGAGGAACACCAAGAGGGATGGCCCCACTCCTGGTCAGCAGCTAGCTATCATAACTCCACTGACACATCCAAACCACATCAAAAGGCAGTCAGGAAGACAGCTTCAAGAGTACTTTTCCCAGGTGCATGCCAAATACCCTTGTGATTATGGATATTCAGGTATAAACTGAGCTGAAAGATTAGGCAAGAAGCACTGGTGCAATAAAAACCTCAGACCCAGAAGAGTCACCATTCACAGGCATTTGAAAGGATAAGGAATTGGCTGGACAGTGGCACACAGGGAGCTCTAATGGTTTGATATACCCATCCCTGAGAGTGTTCAAGGCCAGGCTGGATGGGGCTTTCAGCAACCTGGTCTAGTGGAAGGGGCTCCTGCCCATGGCAGGGGGGTAGGAACTAGATGATCTTTGAGGTTCCTTCCAAGCCCAAACCATTCTATGATTCTATGATGATACTATGAAACAGTATTCCCTTCTCCACAGAGCTAGATGCTTAGGATTGAGTGATTAGAAATATGAAAGTGCTGCTTTCCTTCTCTTCATCTCCACTGCACTGGAATTTAAAGGCCAAGTGGGCAGGCAGTGTCTGTTTGAGATAAAAGTTATGTCTGTTTGTTCTGTAGGATCATATTGAAGATTGTAGTTAAACAAACATTCAAAAAGAAATCCAGTTAATTATGTTCCTTAGCTAGCAGACACTATCCTTTCCACAACAACTGGCAAGATAATTAATTGTAAGTACAACAGGGAAAATCAGTTTAAATCCCCTAAATATCAAGCTTCATCTCATCAACATGACACTAGCATAGAAAATTCTGGAGTCTCCAACACATATGTATTTCCTTAACTGTGTTTACAGAAATGTTTGTAGACTCTTAGGAATATATAAGGATATTTTAGGACCAAAATATTTTTGATTATTTACGGTACTGAAAGTCCTTATGTATGAAGCAAACATACAAATGAAATTGTCTCAAGACACTCAACTGGTACCCTTGACATCAGCGACCTTTGTGCAACATCCATTGATCCCTAAGCCCTCAAGGTACTGTCAGCTGCTGAAACAGCAACTGCTTGACAATACCTGACACCTGATACTCAGTTGGCAGCCGCCGAGCTTTAAGCTACACCCACCTGGGCTTGCCAGCAAGTCCTGGCTTTTCTTAGCAGCTTGCCCAGGAGGATGAACTCCTTCGGGTGCGTAGCCTTGAAATAACGCCTAGCTTTGAAAGAGTACCAGAATTGAATGGAAGTGAGTAAGTGCTAATGCAATCTATGGCCATAGGCAATGCATGCTTCTAGAACTGACAACTTTCACCCCCATTTTTTAGAATATATTTATATTCAGCCACTATAAAGTGAACCATTTTAGCATTGCTACCAGTTCCAATAAAAGAGGCTGAGCTAATCCACTTAAGTGTCAGGCCACAAAGATGGTTCAAGATTAATTTCTGAAATAAGTTCAACCACTTTCGGCAGGAGACAGGAGAAAAGAATCCAACCCTTCCACTACATAATACTTTATTATTTTTTAAATAGTTTTTGAAACCATATATATAAGATGGCAATATGAACCCAAATTTCAACAAACCAGGTTTTTGTTAAGTAAAACCTGTGAATATCAGAGCTACTTGATGAGACTTCAGATATGTATCACAGGTGATTTGTCAAGACATGGCATTTTTACAGGTCTGAAAAATGGCACTCATCACATATACAGTCTATTTTAAAAGTCCTGAGAATATTAATGTATGTTTAGTATTATTTTTTCAACAATTTAGTCCCTTTATACTTTCATATTTTCCCAAGTTGCTTCCTTGTCTACAAAAATTACTGCTAGGACAAGATCAACTCTCAGACAATCAGTAAGCAGAGGAAAGATGAGAATCAGTGTTTCACAACAGCCACATACACATGACTCTCCAGCTTAATGTAATCTTTGGATTTTTGTGTTACACACACATCCCTCCCTCCTCAGTCAGCAGCTAATTTCTCACCAGTGGTACTCCTTCATAACGCTTCTCTGATATGCAGAACAAATGAGTCAGTGATAATTCAGTGATAATAATATTGTTTTTATAAATGTAATTGACAGCCAGCCTGGACTTCACTTCCACCTGATAACAAGAACCTGAGTCTTCTGAAGGTACTCTGAAGCTCTCACTAAGTTTTAAAGCAAGAACCACTTTTTCCAACAGAAAGAAGAGTGGGGATTTGGGCAAGAATCACTTTTTAGGTTTGGATGATTTGCTTTCATCAGCAGCTATCCCACACACTCCTTCAAGACTGCTGAGTAAGCTCCATGCACAGAAAGAGGAACTTAATAGATGTGCCTAATGGGCACATCAAAGAAAAGAAAAAACAAAAAAGAGAAAAGGTTTGAAAAGACCATCTAGTTAAATTAGCTACAGTTTCATTAAGAAGTGGATGAATCAAGAACGGAGAATACTGACAACCAACATGGTGCCATTACACAGTTGGATTAAAAATGTCCTTTCTCAATCAATTCATGGTGTACTGGTCAGATTAAAAAAAAGATAAAAATTTCAAGACTTAGTTACCGTGCAAAGGCCTAGAGAGGGCCCTGCTTAGCAGGAGCGAAACCCACTTTCATAGAATATTATGTAGCTAGTCTGCACAACATTAGGCTACTGAAAATAAGGAATGTCCATGTAAACCCAGACTGGCTCTGTGCTGGGACCACAGAGCCTCAAGTGTTGATCAGCTTCCTCCTGTAAATTAGATTAAGGCTGGATTTACTTCTTCCCTGCACATCACACAGGTAAGATTACACTTGGGGAAATCTGCAGTCGCAACCAGCACGTAGAGCAGTGTGAGAAGCCTGCACTCAGCACTTCTTAGCAAATCCAACTAGATGATGACTTATTAAAATTTCAGGTAGATCAACTTCTGCTTGATACCATAAGACTGTGTCACAATGCGACTGATTGATCCTTCAGGATGCGTATGATCAAGCGGCATCAGCGGTGCCACTGGGACAACACACCTGTGAGGAGAATATCAGACTTCCAGAATGAGGAGAATGAACAATGCTGAGGAAATGGAATAGAGCATTCTAGAGGGTACTCTACAGCTTAGATGCTAAAATAAGACTTTTGTACCTAATTATGACCTTATTACTCAGCTGCCATCACTGCAATGGACAAGTTGCCTCCTCTTGATTTCTCTAATCTATAGAAGACCATGGAGCTAATAGAAAAAGGTCAAAAACCTGAAGCAATACGCTGATCCTGCCAGCAGAGGATTGACAATAGAGATCCATTACCATACTGAAAATGACTGAGGTAAGTTTACAAGATGCAATTATCTGTAGCTTTTTCCCCATTAAGTCTTGTAACTCTTTCAATGAGAATTTAAGAGCATACATATTTCAAGTCCTGTGTGAAGTTAATAACTTCACAAGAGAGAAATGGTGGAACAAGTCATTCACATTTTGTATTATCAACAAATAAACGCTGGAGAGCAAGTTTTTGGATCCAGCTATTACCTCTAATTACACGTATCTCTATGAATAAATGAAAGCTAGTTTGCATTTTTCCCTGATCATTAGCCTCATTTACACAAGTGTTATGAGGCCAGTTTTTTATCCATTAGCGCGAATTAAGCGATACCCTGCTGAGTGCAGGAGTGTTCAGACATGCTGACTGTGGAGCAGCTGCTCTCCTCCTTTGGTATTGAACGTTGATTAGCATCACAGCACATGACACACTGCAGGCATATTGTGTGTCACACTACAGCATACAACACTTAATGAGAACCCAAAGCAAACCCTATGGTTTAGAAAGCCAGTCTCTGCTCTGAACACCAAGGCAATAATTAAACACATGGTTGTCCTGGGAAAGACTGAATCCCTTGAACAGTGGGCATTCATTTGGGACAATGCTGACTACCTGAGGCAGAGCTGTACATTTTCTTAGCTATCTATCCTAAGCAGCAGTACCTGTATACAAATAGTAGTATAGGAAGATACTCGTGTATTACCCTTGCAATTCTGATCGAGGAGGCAGAATGAAGTTTCTGTATCATTAGATTCATACAGAACATTTAAAGAAAGACATAACAACTATTAAGACAGAGTGCCCTGTATATACCCAACTCCTCAAATACAGATCAAGGTAAGTATTGACTTCCTGTGACTACTATTACATCACCAGCTTTCTTTATCAGCTTTCCTCATCTGAAAGATAGGCTGATACCACCCTTTTCTTGCACAGAGTCTAACTTACTTGAATGCTGCTTCGACAATACTGTAAAATAGTGCATCACTGTATCATCATTTAGCTACTTTGATGCAGTTAAATGACGGCAAAGAAAAGCTTTTCACAGCAGTGGAGGAATTAATGACACACTGTTCAAACTCCGGTTATGTTACTAGAAAACATGTTTCACCATAAGGGTAACAATACAAGAATGTTGAAAGCATTGCTGCCTCAACTCAGCTGCAAAGGAGCGTACATGAAATACTGGCAATGATTAGCTTAGTTTGTTCTGAATGACTGGAACTTTCTCCTTTGATTAGTAAAGGTTTCATCATGCACATCTTTTATCTAGAAGACAACAGAATCCACTTTTTCAGCTAAATAACATGTTTTGATATGCATGGGGCTCTCTCGCTTATGGACCCAGAGGAGAAACCCTCTGGGGGGAGCACAGCAAGTGTAGTCCCTGGAGTTTATCTAATTGCCATCATAGGTGTACATCTGCTTCAAAGATCAGAGCTAAAACCCTTGTGTGAGAGGTGTTAGAAGAAATCAGACATCATTAATCAGAATTATGAAGAAACATAAAATAATCCACTGTGCTGTTCACAATACAATTGTATCAATTTGTAGGAGAACGCAACAGCATAAAAAACAAGGGGTTAAAAATTTTACATCTACAGCTGAGTCCATGGAAACAGCTAGGAAGAGATAGATCACTTCTCTATTTCAAAAGATAAAGCAGAGAAAAAAAAATCATAGGATGATCCCAAATTGTATGCTCTCTTCTTTTTTGCTCCCACAATTCAAGGGCACGAAGACATTTTTCAGATTTGGCAGAGAGAAGGCACTTGAGAGGCTGGGTTTTATACTAAAAGGGATGTTATTTTATAAATTGAGAATAGACTTAGGTTATGCCAGACATCTTTATAAAGTAGTTCCTGTTTTTGATGGCACCTGCATCTCTCCCAATAAACTTAATGAGACTCATTGCTAGAATACTCCAGTAAATAGTTAGAGATGATGCTACTTCTGCAACATCACTGCGAGGCAACAGTGCCAAACTTTTTTTCTGGACAGACCACTGGTCACATCACAGTTCAGTCTCAGGAAGGGTACCCATCATAGCATTCCTTTAATCCAGCTCCTCTTTTTTACACCTTAAATTAACTTCTCATGTACTGCATATGCAGAATAAACTAACTGCACCTGGATCTTGTAGGTGCAGAGTGATGTTCTGAGGACTCCTGGCCCTGGAGACAGGCAATCACCAAAAAGGAAGCCCCCAGGGGCAGACTGGGTGAGGAAGTCACACTGTGTACTTTGCTGAGAACAGTGCTGAAAGCCTTCAGCCCTCACCCCAGGAGGCTCTGGAGAACACTCATGTCAGAGCATGGCCTGGGAGGACCAGTGAGACACAAGCCACGAGCCTTTGGTGCAGCTGCAGCCTGCACAGTGTCAAATACCCTCAGTACCCCAAATACCAGCACTTCAAGAGCCTTGGCCCTCCTTTAAAGGAAAGGACACTCCAACCATCTCTGCACTAGCAAATTAAACAGGAACAGAGCCCAAGTGCGAGCCTCAGCCTGCACGCACTCACACCCTTTCACTGGGGGTGCGCTTCACGGGGCAGTTTTGAGTAACTAGCACCACTGGGCACAGTGAGTGGGACACAGGAAAGGCCATGGACTGTTCCTACCATGTGGGCCAGGAAAGAGTTGGGCTTGGGTTTCTCCATCCTCCCTCCACAGTCCTCCAGTGCCACCTCAAAGAGTCTTTGAGTCTGTGCTTTCTTGTAGTGCCCTGACACACACAGCACCCACTCAGCTCCCTGCTGAGCATTTCAGACATGCTGAATGTGAAAAAAGACAATCCACTAAAGGGAATGTCTGCAAAAAGGGCTGTGCACGTGTGCTGCAGTGCACAGTGCAGGGAAACTATGGGCAAGGACAATGGATTTGGACAGTCTAGCATCTTGTGTCAGGGTCAGAGGATCAGTTACTGCTAAATGAAATACTGCTCAGATAGATACTAGTGTTGGCTTTTGAGAAGTCTTCCACTGACTTTATTAAACATGGTTAAAAATGTGGAATAGCAGTGTAACTGCTGCCTTCCCGCAGTTTTTAGGCTTACATAAGTTTCCTTAGAATAACAGAATCATTTAGACTGGAAAATACCTTTAAAATCATCAAGTCCAACAGTTAACTCTGCCAAGTCTACCACTAAACCATGTCCCCCAAGTGCCGCATCTACATCTTTTAAATATGTCCTTATAAAAATAAATTTTGGAACTATGATTTACTCCAGCCTGAGTGCTGGAAGTAGTTATAAACTTCAATGCAAAACATCTATGTTATAAAATACTTTCAGAAACTCTTCCATCATTTGGAAACTTTTTGATAGAATCCAATTTTTAATAAAAATAGCTTTTAGTTATATACATTTGAGAAGCAAATGCAGAGAGGCCATTGTTACTAAACTGAAAACAAAATTAAAGAAATTTGAAACCCCTTTTTAGAGTTTGGATGATTTTTTAATGCATATCACACTTACAAAAGAACCCTAGAGTAAATGCAAAAAAGAAAAGGGACTTTCAATGTCATTCACACAGATATTAATTTCAGAAGATACTGGTGTTTTCAATCAAGTTTAACACTGTTAATTTTTACTCATTTATCAGCAAAACAAAAAAAGTACATGCTGAGGATAAGGAAACAGCTTTGTTTATCTTCCAAATCATGTGCTTACCAGAACTAAAGCATGTATTTGCCATATGTCAGCCCCTGCTTCCCTTCTTTAAATTACAAATTCATTAATATAGCACAGCAGTGCTACATCATTAGCAAGGAATAAAGCACATTTTAAAGAGCAGTTAAGTGGTATAAAACTACTTGGAGAGAAAGGTTTTCCACTGCAGCAGCGTCTTAGGGAGAAGAAAGGGGAAACCTGACACGAAGGAATGTCAGCCTGAACTTGATTAATTTGTACTCAGAGTAACACATCCCGTCCCCCCACTGCAATGGCAGCAGCTTCCCACATCGCTTTGCTGTATTCACCCTTGGAGCTTTCTTCTGATCTGTATAGGTCATCCACGAGATGGATTTGCTCAGATTGACATCTTTAATAGAGTCATATCTTCTCTGCTATTGTATTCACAACTCAAACTATCTGTATTGGATGTGTAGGCTCCCAGAAATGGCTGCACTGCCAAACAGGTTGCGCTGGCTGAATACACAACGTCCCGCTTCAGAACGTGCAAAACCGACTCAAACACTCCCACAGACAGCAGCACTTCCACAAGACCCACGCTGTGCTTTCCTGGAATGGTCAGACTGGAAATACCAAGAGTTCAGGACAGGGACACAACACGACTCAAAACCAGGTCAAGTCTGAATTTTAGTTTCCTTCTCATTGCTTTTTTGTTACTGGGATTTGAGACAAGAAGTCTAATGGTTCAGTTTTATGGCTTGGAAAGAAAAGACTTGAAAAGCTCGACTCTGTTTTAAATGAAAGCAGATTCTCACCCACACAGAAAAAGCCCAGTGTTTAACAGTGCTTTGATTTCAAGCATTGTTATGTTGTTGAAAAAAAATGTTTCTTTGAGGTTTAATGTAGAGGAATTTATTTAATTTATTTCTATTGCAAAACTAAAACTGAAGTTTGTTAAATAAACTTACTGGCTTTAAAAAAGGAAACAGTGAAAAAGCTTTACATCTGGCCTATGAAGATCCTAAGAGTATCCTCAAAACTCCTCTCCTTTCCCTTGAGAGTTAGGATGCTCAGCAAGTTTGGCTCTTAAATCAACATATGTTTGTTATTTAAGTTATACAGTGATTGTTTCTTTTCTGTTCTGAGAGACCACGGCATGGCTATCCCTTCCAAGCAACTGGAAGCAGCATCTTTAGCTTGTGAATATTACATTACCCACTCACCTACTAGACTAGAAAGAAAACACTTTTGCTACATAGAAAGCCTGACAACCCTAAACAAGCTACAATAAAAAGCAAGACCTGATAAAAATTCCATTACTTGCTTATCTGCAGAGATTCTTCCCAGTTCAAAGGGTCAATTTCCCAGCAGGGCACCCGTGCTTATCAGCTAGCTCTGCTGAGCCTTTCAATTGCAGAGAGAAGTGTTGCCTCCAACTGGCATGACAATGGCACTATTAAACAGGCACTTCAAAGATACAGATGTTGTAAATGCTTTGATTTTGCAAAGTTCTCTATGCCATCACTATCCAGCAGACTTTTTCATGTAGAGGTCAGAGCCCTTACTAAGCAAATGAAAAACAGATAATAAAATAAATCATGTGAAATGCAGAAAATCCATCACATGCCTCTATACCCAAAGTAGGTCCCCGTGTTTTCCTAGGTACAGAGAAGCCTATACCTGGCCAAGAGAAAAACAGGGCTAGCACAAGGTAAGGTTCAGTGAATCTGCTGCAGCATGTCCAGCAGGACTTGTGCATATCCCACAAACCTGCAACTTTCCTTCCCACAGGAGTAAACATGCAGACAGTAGTATTACTGAGGAGGGCTTAGAGGAGTGGACACTTGCAAGAGCAGATCTGTTGATTAGCTGATGGCTGACATACCAACCTGGATTCATTTCAAGCAGGCTGTACAGGCAGGACAGTTGGTCCTCCCTTGGATGATTGAAGAGAAATGGGGTTGGTTTGTTTTCTAGTTTGCTATACAGAGAGGAGGGCACAGTCAGCATGGTCACTCTCTAATTATCACAGGATGATGTGATGTAGGTCATGCTTGTTAGGGTGCATTTGTGGTCATCTCACATCTGCCAAGTTTGCATCAGCACTGGATGCACATCCCTTTATCTAGATCTTGGATTACTTGCTTCAGATCTTTCCCAGTATTCGATCTTCCTTCAGTGGGACCTTCCTTCCCACATAAACCATATGTTTTAAGTAAAAGTCTGCTGCCCTGAGCACAAGAAGTATGCACGTCATTCACCTTCTAGAAATTCCTTTTCACTTAACTCTCTCCCCACATTCTTTGGAGCAACAGCTCAGAGTCCCAGCCTTGTTTTTCAGGCCAACCATCTGCCTGGATGGAGCAGCATCCTTTGCAAAGAATGCTGCATTCTCTTTTGAATGTCTGCAGCGCAGTTCCTTCAACCTGTTAGCTTGCAACCCTTGGGACACAGGTAAGATGTGCCAGAAAGGATTGTAACAGCAAGAAGCCTCATTTTCACATGAATGAGGACATGACAGGAAGCTTTCAACCCAAAACGTTTCCTGTCTGATCAACAGGCCACAATTTACACATAGGAGTAAAACCTATTGTGACTCACAGCAAACCAAGGTCTTCTGCTCTAAAATACGCCTGTTGACAGCACAAACAAACCCTGACTAAATTAAGTTTTAATTCTCAAAAGCAGTTTAAACTCAGATAAGGGTTAGATTCAATCTCCACTGAAGGAATTATCCTTTTCCCCAGTTACTTCCCTTCTAATGGGAAAAAGCCCTTTCACTTGGATGTCCCATATCAGCTTCTGCAAGCATGATTACAAAGAACACATGCAAATACAAGCTATTATATTATCACATGCACTAGGATACACTATACCAGCAGAGACCCACATACTTTCCACCTGTCCCAGCAGCAAAGCTGCAAGAGCACTTTATGCCAACACATGACACCTCACAGGGCACAACCACAACACAGGGCAACGTTTTAGTTTCAGTAAAACTGACCTAGGCAAAATAAAACCCTAAGTTCCACGGCTGACAGGCTGAGGTGTGATAACACACAAGTTATAAACAGTTTTGTCTCATGGCCTTATTCCATCTCAGCTAATGTACATTGACGTGCCCTCTCCTTCCATGCCCACGGCAGCAAAGCAGTACAGCTTGTGGTTGTGACTTGCACACTGTAGTCTCTCTCTTCCTTTCTTTTGTCCTCTGCCTCCCACCTCCCTTCTAACGCATTACCTTTAAATTAGTCACAGAAGTACAGCAAAACACACAGTCCTTTGATCTCTTATGTGGTCTTTTATCCATAAACATTTAGCACTTGCCTTCTCTCCAGAAGGAGTAATCTTTTCAACGAAAACTTGCTTTTCAGAGAAGACAAAATTGGAGGAATTTAGTAAGGAGATGTTTTCAATATTTATGCTAGCAACCTCTATGCTTGTTTCTATCAAATACATTCAGAAAAGATTCTCTCAAAAGTTAAAACCAAGCAGTTGTGCCTGAGTCTTCCAGATGCGTACTGGTCTGCTTGCACAACCAGCATGTACACCAGTGGTCCCTTCCCTGGAGCTGCCCACTTTCTTTAGACCTCAAACTTAAACATCTGTACAGATAAGTCTTTATGCCTCTGTAAACACATTGCTTTAGTTGTACACGCTGAAATAGAAAGTATTTCAACATCAAGTCATGTACAGAGTCTCTGCGAGAGAAGATGCTCTAAATCTGTGCCCAGGCAAGAATTTTATTACTCCAGTGGTTGCCAGGGACCATCCAGCTCTTTTACTCTATTAGTAACCAGATGCAGCACATTAATTTCTCCCTCTAGAAGAAATTTGAAGCCAGTATTACTGAAAAATGATCCATGATCCTCAGGTATCTAACAACGTTTAGTAGGCTTTACGGGAAGAAAAAAGGTAGAGTTAAGATTTCAAGTTTAGCAACAAGCCATGAATTTCTACTACCTATAGGGCACACATTTGTTTAAAACAAGTAATTTACAGCAGATTCAATGACCATGCCATTCTGCACTGACTTTTGCATATTTTATTGTAGAAAACTATGGGACAGCAGACTAAAATGCCTTTGTAAGTTCTAACTCAAGGAGAACAGTTAATTTAATGCCAGTCTTCAAATGAATATATAACCAGGGACCTGACTGACAAAACAGCTCTATCATGAAAAGCTTAGTTAAAATTTCATCAGTTAATATCTAGATGGCTTCCCTTGACAACCCTGCTTTAGCTGCTGTGTAACCTGTTATTTTGTAACATGATTTGAGGAAAAATAAACACTGAAATAAGGTTTTGCAATGTTCAGCTTATCCTGAAACATCTCTATTAAACCAAGATACAGGAATAAGCATTTATTAAAAATACAAGATGCCTAACTTTATAGTGTAACACACAAGCAACCCAGGACAGCCCTGGGAGCCAAAGAAAGCAAGATTCAGTATGTAAAGTTTTATCAGAAACTGATGGACTAAGTTTTCTGAAATAGTTACTACTGATCTAGAAGATCTGATATCTTCATTAATGCCTTAATGTCTTAAGCCACTCCATCACCCTTTTGGGTTTGCTCATGTTGCTTATCAGGTTTTAAACACATCTCCCTAAGAAAAGTCCTGCTGGAGAGTTCATTTCATGGGGTTGATAAGAAATAAGTTTAAAATTCTCCTTTATAATGATGTCTGGAAAGGCTGACCTGGAACAGAGACTAGACAGAGCAAAAGGAATAAAATAGGTATTTATTGAAAAGATTCACCTTGGACAGTGCAAGAGCCTGGCCAGGGCTACCTGAGTTTAAGGATCACAGTTGCTCACTTGCTTCCAGTGAGAGTGCTTCAAAGCGAAAGAACAGGCTAGTCCATCCAAAAGTTTGGAGGGTTCAAAACCTAGATATGACTCCAAATGGAGTTAGTGAAGAGAATTCAGCACTGGGCAATATGCCCTTTGCCATACGGCTGCTGGGCTCCCTGCCAATTACAGCTCAAGAGCCAGTGCTTGAAATGGCGAGATAAAGAATTACAACCGTCTCGGGCCGGACCCCCGAGCTCACACATCTGCAAAGACGTGCGTGCCGACACCCAGAAACAGATCAGAAACAGAGACTCATGAGCTGGTGGAGACACAGGCTCATAAAGCCACATGATGCAGAGCAGCTGGAAATCCAGCTTGGCCCAGCAATGATATAGCTGCATTTACATAGCTCTTGTGTCACTAAAATTGGAAGTCTCTTGCATTCCCCCATAGTTTCCGCTTCCAAGGAAGTAGAGCTGATCTGGGAATGCTGAGAACACACATCTGGGGTCTAGAAATGCTCCAAGTGAAAGCTGACAGGATGAATCACCATCTTCCTGCCAGCTGAAGGATGGGAAGGGGTTTAACAATCAACTAATCTCCTTCCCCACCCTCATCCCCCATCCTAACAAGGGGCTGTGATACCCAGGAGCAGAAGGAGCGATTCAGGTGAACAGGAGAGCAAACACCAATGGTCTGGAAATAGATGCTCATGAAGGGAAAAAAGCATTCCAAAGAAAAATGTTCTCAGTGTAAAGCTGTTTAAGGGTAAGTTTCAGATAGGACTTGACAGAACATAGAAATTAAATCTCTGAATATCAGTGAAACTATGACAGCTTAGGTACAAACAGCACTCATCTACCAAATAGCCTAAAAATTACACTGAAGCTTTATTTCAACAGTGTCCATGGGATAAATAATCAGCATAGTCAGCACTGGCAATGTTGGGAAATGGCCAACACCAACGCAGCAGATTGAGTGGGACTAGAAATTGGGAGGAAAGCTGCTTAGGGAGGCCCATAGCCTTAGGCCAAAACACAAGGCACTGCTGTGCAGAGCAGGGAAGGGAAGGGTAACAGAAGACAACTTCCATTAAGTCACATAAATCACTGAAACTGCCGATAGGGAGGGAAAAGTACTGGGATGAGAGGACTGACTATGTGCTGGAGGCTGTTTGAGACTGGATCTTGGTCCACCAGGCTACAGTAGTGCCAGGATATCTCAGGGAAGGGGAAAGGGACAGCAGGAACAGGCTCAGTAACAGCATCTGCACTTCCAGAGGTTGCCCTTGCAGCAAAGACACTGCTGGTGCAGAGCCACCTTTCCTGAAAAGGCAGTTTTCAGAAGAGCAAGCCAAAAACCATAGTAAGGCAGGCTTAGAGAGGATGATGTGCTCAGTGCAGAATGCACTCTGCTTTACACTCAGCCCCAGCATCTCCTGCTCATTCCTCTGCCCAGGAATAATGGATGCCCAGCACTACAACTGGATTTTGCATTGGATTTTTTTCTGCTTAAGATCTTAGTGGGGCTTCAGGTTTGAACTATATTCCGATGGCAAAAATATCCATGGTAGCTGCTTAGCAAAAAGGACGACCTGCCCCATCATCTGTCTTACAGTCTGAAGTGACACAGCACAGGCCTTGTGATTTCTCTCCCCAAGGCCCTCTCAGTTTTGACAACTTCACTGCATTACTGATGCAGACGCTCCCTCCCTCTCTCAACAGTTTGACTGCTATTCTCAGGACAGGACTCTGAAGGGCAGGGAGGGAAAGATCTTGTACCAAGACAATGGGGAAGCAAAGCACAGAGATTGTGAGCTACAATGAAGACAAGCTGGGCTGCAGCTCTAGCTCTACTTACAAACAAGATACACACTACATGGATGCATATGTATATACACACATATACAGGCAAGGCTATAAGCAAGCAAGATGATTCCAGAGCACTTAAGGACACAACAGTAGACAGGTCGATACAAGCAAGTAATAGCACAATTTAAAGAGCACGCTGACAGCTAAAAGATGCAAAGCAGTTTATTCTAAGAAGTACCTCCATCTATCCTATGGTGGAATAATTCATTTTGTATTCAGTAAAATTTGTTTCCAGAGTAATTAATGAAAACTGACTTCAGAACTTTCTTAATTATTTGTGTGGGTACAAGAAGCATTTGCCCCGAAATACGTTAACTTGAAATCCCCAACAAGCTTAACAAGCCTGAAATTGCTGGGGATTTTTTCCTTAATTTCATTCCACGGCTAGAGCCTGAATAGCTTTGCTATAGTCTGTGTAAAGCCATGGCTGCTTTTCCTAAAGCACTAGCCTAATAGCCAGGAGAGACATCTCTTCCATCCACCTGATTTGTTGCACTCCAGGGCCCTGAGCGAGACAAGGATTGCTGAAGGAGAAAGAAATCCACTGGGAACAAGAACCATCCACAGAACATACATTCCATAAAGCTCCACCAACAGAGAAAAAAATAGGTTAACCTCTCTCACTCGCCAGTCCCAAAAGAGGCTCACGCTTGTTCTGGGAAGTGGCCTGAAAATCTGGTTTGTTTCCACAACAACTCATCCAGTCACTGGAAAGCCTGAATGCAAGCACGGATCTGTGACCACATTTCACCTCACTAGGGCAAACAAATCATAGATATTTTTACCCCAGCAAGAGAGATTTCCGGAGCTCATCATTAGAGCCTTGTCTGTGCTGCACTTCCAGTGCACAGCATTAAGCACATATGAATTAAATTGTCAAGAAAGACTACCTCCCCTACCTCTCAACAAAACCCCTCAAGAAATTCGGCATCTCAAACCACATCCTTATTAAAAAAAATTAATAAGTACTTAGTCAGAAGGGTGTGTGCAAGCCACTAAACCAAAATTCCTAAACTCTAATCCTTTCCAACAATAAAACTTTCTGCTTCTGCCAAACCACTTGGTCCATCTGTTTCACTTTCTTTGCTGTAGAAAGGAGAACATGGCCTCCTCCACAAAAGTAGTCTGTGGACTTGATCTTTATAATGTCCTTTTCCAAGTAAGTTTTTCTTATTTGCAATTCACACTAAAGCTTCAGATCTTTGCTAACAGAAAACTCAGGTAATTGTACAAGCATTAGTTCTTGAGCCATTGCCATACACATAGGATTATCTGCTTTTTGTTGCTTTTGTTGAAAAAACAGGTGGAAAAATACAGGTTTTGGCTAGCATTTTCTTGACAGTTGAGAGATAGAGAAGAGAGTATCTTCTCACATAAAATACCTTCTTGAAAAGAATAAAATCTCAAGAACCAAATAAGAGTTCAGCCAATCTGCTTCCAGGTTTCAGCATTTAATTCAAAAGATCAATATTTTTGAGAATCCAAGACTTAGAGAAAGTCTAAGTAGGTATTTTCTCTAATGTCTTCTCATCACAAAATCTGATATATTAAATGGAGAATTTCTTTTTAGTCATTAAAGAACTAGTTAACACCTTCTAATACTTGAGGGATGTAAATTTTGAAGAAATTCTATTTGTTGACCTGTACCTTGCAAACTTTTAAAAATACATGCTGTGGACCACCACCAGTCCATCAAGACATGGTAACTAATCCAACACATGCACAAGAAACAATTATTTAAAGAATATATACCATTTAACTGCAACCAGTTCTAGGCCTCCTACTTTGAGGTACAAAGCAAAGCTGTCTTGAGAGCACCTTCAAAAATGTCTTCTGCAGGCTACCTTTAGAGGAATTGCTCCTGTGGGTGGATATATGTAAATAGGTGTGCCCACTCCCCCTAGGTTTCATATGGAAACACTTACTAAGTTACACCAGTATAAATGGCTGTAAAATCTCAGAACAAACCTTCTCCTTCAACATTAGATACTTCACCTCAGATTTTATTTGTAATTAAAATGTTCCACAGGAAATAATAACCATAGCCTTAATTAGGTAATTAAACCTGTTCTTGGAGACTTATGTAATGCAAAAGAACAATCATGCAGATGGAAAAGTTTAAACCTACTAATTACCTGCATGCACAAGTTACAAGCAAAAGCTTCTTTCTTAAATCACTTAACTTTTGCAAAATTACATGTTCAACAACCAGCTGTTGTGCATCAGAAGTGAAGAGCTTACTAACGCAAACCTTCTATTTCACAGGGCTGCACTAAAAGCCCCACATTAATTCTCATAGATTTAGAAGACTCAGAAGAAGTAAACCAAAGAATCACAACAAGCTCAAGTCTGTTTTCCAGATCCTCTTGATCTTAGATGTGCCAAGAGTTTGGAATAACTTCTCTTTACACGATTATAGTAAATATTCCCTCTCCACCTGCCTTGTTCCACCCTTCTCCAAGATGAGTGGTAATAAAGACGTATCAGCTGCTCATGAGGCAGTTGTCAAGCCATCCTACTTTAGAGTGATAAAAAAATACAAGGATTAAAGAGGGTGGGGGAAAAATCAAGTACAATTACTTTTCTTAGTGGGTAAGTGTTTGTACAGTTGTAAATCAGTTCTGAAAAATCAAGGCAAAGATGTTCCCTCCTGTACTGAGGAGCCTCACAGATACTCAAGGGTTTAAAAAAATCAGTGCTTTTCATTCTCTTTTGCAACTTGTTGCTCAAAATATGTACAGCCCAAGTCAGGTTCTGCATCTCAAAATTAGCTTTCCTATGATCAGCCTTTGACTTCATGAATATCTGAGAAAGGATAATTGCAGTTATACTTATTTGTACAGAAATGCATTTAGATCAGTTTACACCAGTGTCTCAAGTAAACAGCCAGTGATATTTTATTGCAAATCGACCAGTTCTCCAAACCTTTTTAAATAGTCTTGTCTTGTCTTGCAGAGCTGGGACCCTAGAAAGTAAGAAGCACTGATCTTCCACAGAGCTCCCTCTACTGATTAGCTTTTCATCTGTTGTCACACTGCAAAACATTTATACAAGTCCATTCAGCCATACAGATTTTGTAACTCGTCAGAAATACTTGAGTATTATTATATAAATATTTAAGTATCAGGTAAAGAAACCCCAACAACAACACATCCAAACAAGTCAGCCTTGTGTGCCCAAAAACTACTCCATTCCACAAAACCACTGGGGAAAAAGAAAAGCAAATATATTCACATTTCTCCCAGCTGAAACAAAACCAGCCACAGTGAAAATCCAGTTGTCCAGAAGTCGGGACAATAATAATGTCAAACACTCTAACATTTACTAAATGGAAATTGTAGTTTCCTCCTTTTTAGTAATGTTTGCTTATGTAAAGTCTTAGCAACATTTGTTATCAGTAGAACGCACAACTAGACTAAAATCTTCTACCTTAGGAGACCCATGTTTGATAAATACTCTATAGATTCATCAATGTGTGTCTAAATTCAACAAGGCATCTACAATGTAACAGAAGACACCACAAGAACAATAAAGAGCTTTATACTCCCCAAGTACTCAGTTTTAATTTGACTTTAGGAAAAAAAGTAACTGTTAATAAACTACTGCCCATGAAATAAACGCTCTTTTTTCTTCGGCCCAAGAAGCTACATCAGTAGACAAGATACTCAATAATTATTTCACATGACCTAATCATCAAGGATTCACTTGTGCTCATTTAGATGACACAAAAGTACTAATTATGATCCTCACCACCTGCATTAACTCATGTTCACACTACATCTGCGCTTTTACCCGAGTTCTTTAACCATACGATCTACATACACATAACACTGCCTTCATGTGATATTTCCCTCAGTGCAGCACATAATACTCTAAACAAGTGCTTTCCTCACTTTTTGCAGCAGACAGAGCACAACTGCTCTTGGTGGGTGCTCCCAAGTATTTGCCTTGGTGTTTCAATTTAGTACAATATCTGTGTTTTTTCAAACTTCTCGGGTCCCCCAATCTTGTACTAGACCACTATGTACCAAGGACTGTGTCAGCAGCCCTCCCATTTCTTCCTGTGACTGACGTGGGCTGAAATATCAGTGGCTTAACAGCATGATGCCACTCAGCATGCACCATTATTACTTTATTTTAAGATCAGTGGAAGCAGCTACTAGGTGTAACAACAATTGTAAAGAAATAAGAAAACCATGCTTCACAGCTGCTTATACTTCAGCCCAAAGGTTGTTTTTGCACCAGCCAGACAATGCTGTGACTGCTTGGCAGGCTTTTTTAGCGAGGTTCTGGTTATTGTAAGGCCCTTATCTTGACTGTCTACAAACAGATCTCCAATTACAGGCAAGCATGTCAGTATACATCCATTTCTCTTACTGTAATTCTGTTCAGAATTCCTTCCCATTCAAGCTTTCCCCTACAGTTAACCTGCAACTCATTAAATAGATGCATAAAATGCCAGTTTTAAAAACACTTATCCCAAGGAATACCAATTATCTCTAGCTTCAGGAATCTTGATGTGCTTTGGGAATGGCTACACAGAGCCATCTCCTGGTTGGACAGGAAACAGAACTTCTGTAAATACACACCTTAACATGTGTGAACAATTATTCATCTGCTGCAAGACCTGTGTGCCAATTCAAGGGTAAGTTTCAAAGGATAGTCTTCATATTTGCATACCACAGTTCCTCAAATCATACATAGATGATGGAGAACAACCCATCCTGTTTGCTACTAGATTTTTGGAGAGTACAGATGTAAAGTTAACAGCAAGCCCTAAACCTCTCCTGCTGGCTTGAGAAACAGTAACACAACAGCAGTTTCATTCATTTGTCCATGACTAAAGTCCCAAAGAACATTCAGAGTCCAGGACACAAATCACACACAAACTTGATCTGAAGTGTGTGGCATTCTAACCTGCAACCCTGTCTGATTTCCTTAGGCATAACTAAACTCAGTTACCTTAACTTTTCACCATCAATTGATACATACAAATAATATGCATGTTTTGGAGATCTTGTTCAGGATTAAGTTAACATGACCCAAACTATAAGGTATTGAAATTACACACAACTCAACAGGAACTGAGATAAAAAGATCAAAAAACTCATTACTTGGTGTTGATGAGTTTAACCCTAATGGAGTTTCTAAGTATCTTGTGATGTGGATTTGCTTTTAAAAAATCATAGAACATCCTGCATTGGTAGTGACCCACAGTAATCATCAAGTCCAGCTCAAAATAATAACATTCTCAGACAGCATTCAGTCATTTGCTTCAGTAGGTTTCAAAGCTGCAATTATTGTTCCTTAGATAGAATTCACTATTAGAACTGTTTCTGAAACTACTTCTCTGCACAACATGCTACAGCTTATATGGGAGAGTCATTTTCCTCTTTCTACCAACCAAGAAGAAAGATGTGAGCATGGCAAATGAGCCTTCTTCTGCACTTAAGTGTATCTCTAGATTCCTCGTTAAATCAACACTCAGGACAGCTAACAGATGTTAGAGGTTACAGTAAATTCACGAATACAAGCCGCACTGACTATAAGCCGCATCTCTGGGTGTCGGCAAATATTTCGGTTTTTGTCCATAGATAAGCCGCACACGAATATAAGCCGCTTTGTCGTTCGCAGCGAGGACCCGCGTGCAATTAGTAACAGAACCGCGGGAGGGCGGAGTTTACTGGCTGAGCTAAGGCTGTGCAGGCTCGGCCCGCTAGGGGCCGCTGAAGGGGCCAGGTGGTCAAGCACGGTGCTGCAGCTCGGGGCCGGCCGCCGCTGCCACTGGGCTCGGTCACCCCGGGTCGGCGCTGCCCTGCGGTGGCAGGCAGGGACGGAGCTTCCCCTGCTCCTACGGCAGCGGCGGCGGGCGGGGACGGAGCTTTCCCGCGCCCGTGGCGCCGGCGGCGGGCAGGGACGGAGTTTCCCCGCTCCTGCCGCGGCGGCGGCGGGCGGGGACAAAGCACCCCGTCGGCTCCCCGAGCCGCGGCAATGGCAGCGCGGGGCTCCCGTCGGCTCCCCGGGCCACAGTAATGGCGGCGCGGGCTTCCACCCCCCTCCCCGTGCCGCGGCAATGGCGGCGCCGGGCCCCCCCCCGTCTCTCCCCTGGGCTGTGGCAGAGGAGGAACGAGAGCTCTCCCGCCTCTCTCCCCGCCCCCCGTGCTGCCTACAGGGAGCCAGGCTCCACCCGCGGTGCAACAAAGTAGCGATTTGTAACAATCGCAAAATGCCGACTTTGCAGCTGCTCGGCTCAGCACTCTGGCAGGCACTTCTGAGGTTGTATTAGCCGCTCCTGATTATTAGCCGCATTTCCGGTTTAGGAGCAAAATCTTAGTCAAATTGGTGCGGCTTGTATTCGTGAAATTACTGTACTGATAAATAAGTGGATTTTGCTCAATTAACTGTCCTTGTTAGTTTTCTTCCCTCCTGAAAAGGCTATTTCTGTGTCTTCTGAATGGTTGCAAACACTGACTTGTCTGTAAACACAAACAGAACAAACACTACAGACACTTTAGGGCAGGTAGGGAAAGATCACTTGGTTGAAGCAACAGCATCGTGAAATATAGTGGGCTAAAGAACGTACCATGGTAGTGAGAGCAATCTGTCATCAGTATCTCCTCTAGGCTGTAAGTGCAAGCAGTTAGCAACTGCAGCCCTTTGAATCAGACTTTTATACTGCACTAGGTATGCTTGCACCTCAGAGGAACTAGAGCCTTTTAGATCCTAGTTTTAATTACAGTTGAGCAAATATCCTTCTGTTCCCTTCTTAGAGGCAGGTGAAGCTCAGAAGTCTCTTAAAATATACCCTTCAGCCACCACCAGGTTGATCTACTGTTTATATTATCACTTTAAAAAGATTGGTGTTTTGACCCTTGAAGTGAAAATTCAGCTTTCTCTGCAAAATTCTCATTAGTCAAGCTCAATACATAAGCTCTTTCAGAAAAGGAAATATTCTGAAGAAGTGTCAGAACACAGGGTTTCTGAAATAGGGGTTTTCCTGTGTACTACCACTGGTACAATAGCAGAAGAGGGCACAGCCATCAGCAACAGGAGTGGCATGTGGTCCCGCTCCAGCCTTGGTGTCATTTCAAAGTGGATCAATATACCAGGATTTAGGATCTCGGGCTAGAGCTAGTACATGACCTAGGTCAATAGAGTGAAGCAGAGCACTCTGGTCCTGCACTGAGGCTGCTGTCCCCTCCTACACGGTGCATGAGCAACAGCGAGATCATTGGAGGCATTTCACGTAGGCAGTCTGGCAAGTCACAGATGTCACTTCTAAGTAACACAGACATTATTCATAGCCAGTCACTGCTTGCTATCTACAGATAACTGATTGCATTCAGACCAGATTGGAAACAAGGTTGGCTAAAAAAAAAGAAAAAAAGAGCCAGACAATCTGTTCTCTCATAGCTCCAGCCATTCCTGGACACAGAAAGTGGGAAAGACTTTGACAGCCGGGACCCACACTTTAGCACAATAGCTGCTCCAAGTCAAGAACACAGCAAGATAATGCATTATTAGCCAAGTGCTGTAGAAACCTCAGCACACAGCATTTGAGTTTGCTTTTTACTGCAGCTGGAGGATCTGACAACTTCATTTTCCACTCCTTGCCTGCTCTCTTTTGTCCAATCATTTTTTTAAACATCCAGACTTTCTGCACATGGCGTAACAGTAGAAGAGATCACATAGCAGTTCAGTGGGCTGTGTGAAGATGCGTGGACTGTTCTGTGTATTTTTTTAGTTGTATTAATTAATCTGATAGTTTTTTTTTTTTTTCTTCTAAGAAGAATACACAGGAAAATGTAGGAATGCATTAAAAATGTTTGGTGTTTTTGTTTGGGTTTGTTTGCTTGTTTGTTTTTTTTTGTTAAGCCTTTTTCATGGGTGCAATGGAGGCCAGACAATCAAACTAAGAGCAGCAAATCAGGAGTTTTTTCTAAAAGCATATAGCATAGTTATACTGCAGAGTAAAGTTAACATTCAAGCAACCTGTCAAGTTCCAGAAATTTTTAGAGCTTGACAATTACCGTAAAGCATTCTTGATTCTCTTACCACTGCTCTCCTTATCAGCATGAAGATCACTATGACAAAAGTGTGACACACAGACCTCTCCATTTGAAAAATGTGAACTCAAGTTTTGAATTCTTTTCCTGGCACTTCAAACCAAACCAAAAATCCCACACCAAAACACCAATGAAATAACCACAAACCAAAATAAGTTACAGCAACCTAGAGAAAGACTCAGAAGACTGATGGTAAACTAAGAACCAAACATAATTAGTTACATACAAATTTTTGTTTGTTTTTAATTGGAATTAATTCCATCTCACAGTCTATCACAAAATAAATAGTGCTCTAAGCCACTGGAACCAGGCCTTCTGTGACCACTTTTCCCTTTGCTGTTCTCAAACCATTATTGCTGTATCCCTACTGAGTGGTTTCAGCGTCACACTCAGCAGGACACCCTGAACTTTTCTCCTCTCTTACATTTGCACACTGGAGTAGGCAAGGAAGAACAAGACATTTGCATTGGGTAGGAATTAGCTGTTTGCATTAGCAAAGACAACTGGAGGTTTAGAGCATAATATATGAACATCCATGGCTGAAGTATCTGAATACGTTGTACAAACAGAATTAAGAATGATTACCAGCTCACAGAAAGAATAAAGAAGGCTTACTTATTTACACAGAACACTGCAGACCGACTGAACAGTAATGGACTGACATGCAAGACAGTAACACAAAAACCCCAGAATACAATGATCGCTTTCGAGTGTGAATCTGAGCATCAGTGCAGAGCAGTCCTTAGAAGGACAGACTTTTCCAGCATGGCCAACTCACCTACCAGTGCCACCAGCACCCACTGGCAGTAAGGTTGTTATGCTCAGATACCTCAAATAGTTCCCTAAACATACTCAGATCACCAGAAAACCAACAGGAATCAAATGACAGCCTCTACAATAATTTCCAACCCAAATCCAATTTCCACTAAATCATTAAACATCTCTTTGGGCATCCAAAAATTCAGAGTTGTTCTCTTAAGTATAACTACGACTTATCAAGCTTTCCTTTACTACCAAATTACCTAGAAGGAATCCACACCCATAAAAATTTTGTCTGAGAGAATACAAAGCCATGCAACTTTGGCTACTTGCAAGGGAGCATGACGCAACCATATTGAATATGAAAACAAACTCAGAGGTCCAAGTTCAGCTGCAAGATTGCTGAGCATCCAGAATGACCAGTTTCTCAACCTTATTTGACATCAGGTAGATGCAAAATATGAAAATCTTTATTGCCTTTTATTTATTTATTCCTCTGGAACTACCCTGGACTAGCTCTCACAAGCAGTTGTATCTGAAGAATTGGCTAAAGGTCTTGTAAATAGTTCAAGAACAAATCCCTGACCATTCATGGCCATGAATGAGTAGGATCTGCTGTCCCACATAACAAGCAAGATGTTTTAACATGACAAAGCCCAAATGCCTATTGCTTATATCACGTCTAACACAACACACAAAACATGTATTTCATGAATACAGCTTCAAAATTAATAATTTTAGAAGGCACTTTCAAAAGAAAGAAGTGCCACTAAGTCAGCCTGAAGCTGGCTACTTCAGCACCAAGCATCCAAGAATGAAGGAAGCCAGTCAAACAGGTTAACATACTCTGCAAATGATCATGATGCAGTACTGCAGCTTCAAAGAGTAACTGTACACACAGGGAAAAAGCTGCACTTTTCTATTATCCCCACTTTTATCCCCCATTCTAGTTGGAACATGGAATTTACTAAAGGCATTGTGATTTATGGAGATACAACTTACAGAATTACTGGTTTATTTATAAAGAGACCCACTGCATGTTGCAGAAATCCAAATAATGCATTGATACAGTGTGGTCTGAATTCATCTGACCCTGCTTTGAAACAGGATTAGATCAACTGACCTTCAGAGGTTGTTTCCAACTAGAATGATTTTAGAAAGTTGTACACCTATATTTTCTCCTACAGGGGTAACACAGCTACACCAGTTCTCTCATAGGATTTGCATTCGACCTGACACAAGCATAAATGATAAAGTAAATCTAAATGTCCAATCCTGAGATTTCCAGTAGTCTATGGACTAATGTGACTAATAAGAATAATTTTTACAACCATTATTAAATTCTCCTACCTAATGTGGTGGCTACTTTAGTTTGGTGAGAACATACTATAGCACTACAGCACTGTCATTCTCCATTAAAATGAGTTTTTAGCATTTTTGAGCATGATGTCCTTGTATTTGCTTTTCTAAGCAAACTAGTAGGCGGTAGAGATGTGCATGCACTGTTCATATGATAACTGTCTCCTGTTGAGTACAACATCCTACTTAAGTTATTATTTGAAGTGAATAACTGCCACTCAGGTCAGAGCTATACTGCCACTTCATTGCCAGCTATACTGGGTCACTATAAGCTTCTTACTATTCAAATGAAAGGAGGAACTGTTTGAAACAGAGATATAGCAATTACTTCCTTTTTTCTGTCTCTCCAGATTCTTCACATCTTGCATTCTTCCTGTGTTCCCCTGAGTACTATTTTCCTTCTGTATTCACCACTCTAATCATCAAGGACTCAAGACACTGAGTGGGAGAAGAGTAGACCCACGCATGGCCAAGTTAACCAGCAACAGGAAAGAACATATGCAATACTTTAAATGGAAATGAGACTTGTTATATAAGAAGTTTAATTTTCTAAATGTCCTCCTGACAGACTCTGCTGATAAGAACAAATAACTTGACATTCTTAATTTTTAAAAAATTTAAAGCATGGATGAAAAAAATGTGCTTTTGATGGAATAAACATAATCTTATGTAAATTTGTCAATGTAATCAATATTTGCCAGATGTCACTCTGCTCCAACAATTTAAAGTACTCCATAGCAATAGTGCAGTAACATTTTATTGAACAAGCAAAAAAAAAGTCAGATGAACAGATACAGCTTAAGCATTAACTTACATAGAGTATGAACACCTCAGGAAAAACAATGGATTTTTTTTAAGTGACATTTTTTGCCTTGTTTGTGTATAGATGGTTGATTAAACATTGTTTTGGTCTGAAGGGAAAAGCTTCCCAAGACCTGGCAGCAGCAGTACATAATTGTTAGCTGACTATTTTTATATCATTTTAGGATGAATTTGCCCAAGAGTTGTCTTTATGAAACATCAGCTTAGAAGAGTTAAGAAACTGTGAGCTGGACATGCTACAGAGGATGGTCTTTTTCAGTGTTTTAGATCTTCATTTTGCTTTATGAGATAGGTTCCGCAGTGATACTACATACTTCTGTGGAGCATTTTGTTCAGGTGCTGCCTCGATGCACCACATGGTGGCTTTACAGAAGAAACTCACAAACTAGGTCCATCAAATGAATTCAGTTCTACTAAAAACAAAAACAAACAACAAAAACTCCACTCAGCTAGTGGCACCAGAGCTACACATTCTACAGTAAGAGATAGGATATATTTCAGGTTTTCATTAGAATGGTTTTATGATGCAAAGAGGTGCTGTGTGGAGACAGCAACCAGCAGTACTCACTGATGAAATATCAGCTCTTCGGTGAACTTGAGCTTCCAGAAAAAAAACCAAAACCACCCTGCACTTGTTTTTCAGTGCATTTGGTCTTATTTCAAGAAATTTCTGTGGGATTTAGTTCACTCTTCAGTGAAAGGCAAGAGCTGTCTATCTTTTAGAGGGATGTTTTAAGACTGAAGCAACACTGAGAATTTACTTCACTAGGCTTTCCTTGGGCTAACAATCCTGCCAAATCTTAGCTTGCTCTGGTCACAGCACAAACACTGAACTATGGAAAATCAACTTCAGACTGTTACCTGTGACATCAGTTTCTTGTATTCCTCTTTTTTAGTCTTTACATGCCAGGGTACAGACAGCATGCTATCCACAAGTGGAAAGTGTTACCTAGTCAATAGAAGCTTCCTAAAATTTCCACTCGAAGACTTAAACAAAAATCCCACAGGACCACAGCCTGTCATCCCCCGAAGGCATGTGTCATGATGCCAGACATGATTAGAACATGATAAGAAAAGAATTTAAAGAACACTTAAGGATCATGTACAGGAAGCAGCTTCAGGGTTATGCCTTATCAACCCAATCTACTTCTAACTTTGTAATTAATAAGAAATGGTCAGTCAGACAAAACATACAGGTAGTACTTGCAGTAAGACTTACATATTCCAAGTTCCAAATAAAAGTATCTCTACTTTCAAGTGCAAAGCATAGTTATTACAAAACCTTACTCATTATATGAAAAAAAAAAAAAAGCTGTTAAGAAAGAGCTAGTTCTATTTCTCCCTTGTTCTGAAGGTCTTTATTGACAAATAAATATTTGTTGATGGGTAAATTGCTAGCTGGTTCTTATTCACAATGTTTCGGTATAAAATATGGGTAACTTTGATCCTTGAAATCAGTTTCTCGCAGAGTTTGCTGAAGACCAAGAGAATTACAAGCATCACACATCGAATCCTGAAGTGCTTCAACTGCATCTGATGTTCAAAGGACTGGCATCTCAGATACCACTACACTACTTTAATATATTTTAAAAGTTCTTCGTAAGCACATCATTCAGGTTGTGCATTATCTGATGAAAAGTGGAAGCTAATGCAACAACATTGACAAATTTGGGGCTTGGTTCTTGTTCAAAGCAGTACTGCAGCACAGAACTTTTCTTTGGCAATTTTCATGCCTCATCACGCACAATAAAACTAGCATCAGGGGTGGGCAATGCTTCACTCAAAGAAAGCTGTTGTTTAGGACGCTTTCCATTTCATAGAAGCGCATAAGGGTCAACCACTTTTACTGTTTTTTACTGTTCAGCTGGAGGTTGTTTTTACGTACTTACCCTTCACCCTGGCTAAGAAGTAGACTTTGCTCATTTGACTCCCAGACTTTGCTCATTTGTTTATGTTCCATATTAGTAAGCCCTGTGATTCAGAAATGTACTTTTAAGAGTCATTATATGTTGATTTTTAATCCATTTTAACACCTTATAGGAGGTTCCCCACCACTGTGTCACCCAATGTCCAGTCTAAAAAGTGGGTAATGTACATTTCATAGTAATTCTTGCTTCCACGTATTGTGCTTTTCGCCAGTCAAGAGGCAACTAGCATTGCAATCTGTTCAAACCCAAGAGGAGGACAGCAATGAAAGGAACCTCACAGAAGGCCCAGGAACCACTTCATTTTTTCCAGTATGAGAGAGGGGAGTATCATGTTCCCATCAGCAGCTTACTCCTGTAACAAACTGAAAAGCAGGTGTGAACATTAGAGGACTACTAGAGATATACAATTAAACCCTTGTATTTTTTGTGCCATTACAGCTCTTAGGACAGAGAAGACAACAGCATCACATACAAACAGTCATATTTAGAACCTGTATATAAATTGAATACATCAGTAACTGGAAGGAAAGACCATGGAAGAGAAAGACAGAAGGAGGACGGGAAGATTCCTTAAGGAGGTTAAATTGCTTCCACACACAAATATCCTGTTAAACACTGATCAAGTGTTTGTGTGCCATGGGGGAGAATGCTAATTGTTTACAGGTATCAGAGCTGAAGGACTTGGATGAATACCAGGAAGCTGAGAAAGTCCATTGTACAATTAAGTAATGAATTGCTGAACAATGCACTTTCATTTAAGCCGATCCTGCTAGTTCCTAAAGCAATTATTTACCACCAAGGATTTCCTTTCCCAAGATTGAAATCAAGGAATCAAAAAAAAAAAAAAAAAGAAAAAAACCCCAACATAAACCACCCAAACCCACCACTCCTGAAAGAATGTTTTCTTTCTACTGTGGGAAGATGGGTACAAAAGGAGACAGGTCTTGTTTGTTGTAGCACTAATCAGTATTTGTAGAAGATTGGAGGGGGGGAAGCCTTCTGGTCTATTTGAGAATGGCTTCAACAGCCGCCATTCAGGTGATTCTCTATTAGCACCTGTCTCACAGCCCCATCAGAAAGTCTACAAAGCTATGAACACTTCATGTTAACAGGATAACGTTTACAAAGATTTAGCTAAACTCTCAAACCATATGCCTAAAATTTTGAGAAACCACCAACTTATTTTTAAAGAATACTTTGGTCAAGTTGGCCAGATGCCCAAGTTCTGTCGTGCCAGCAACTCCTCCCCATTTCTTTTCTGCAGAAACTGTTCTCCATACTGAATATTTCATCATTCCTCTGCTGTTAGACTAGCTTGATCGAGGTGGAGGAGTTCACTACACACACAGCTCAGGTGCTTGACAGCTTTGATCAACAAATCTGGCTACACAGGCTGCCTTTCTTGTTTGTCAGGTGAGTAACATCCCTTCCTTATTTGATGGTCACTCTTCCATGGAAAGATATGGACACTATTGCTTGAAGCCCAATCCATCTGAAGTGTCAGTGACCTCCTGAGGTTCCCTTTCTCCTTCTAAGGCCATTAGTGGGATATGGTAACAGCCACAGTCTGCACCCCAAGCAGGATTACTCTGCAGACTTGAATTTAGCACCTATCCATCCTTCCTTCAAGAGGACCAACAGTTACTGACCCTGGATGGCCTTCTCACAATTAATAAAATGCATTTTCAGTCTCAGGCAGTCCCTATCTCATCCCTGTACCTTCGGGACAAGCTCACTTCAGCACAAAAGCTCCCCAGGAATGAGGCTGATAAGGAAGAGCTCCTTTGGCCATTCAGCAGAGCCCATTTCTTCCTACCTCTTCTGCCTCTGGGCCTGGTTAAACTAGTTTGGGCAGCTTACCAAGAGCCTAGAGAACCACATCAAAGTGCTTGGATTTCTTCTGTTGTCTTCGGTGTTTGTGGAGTGGCTGTGAGAAGGCTCCTGCCTTCACCTACGTGCTCGGACCGCTTGCATGCTTATGGATCTGCACCACAACAACAGGCAACACGCATCCTTGCCCTGTCAGAGGCTCTTCTGGGGAGTGAAAATCTGGTGAGGAAGAGCTCGCTCTCCAAGCACAGAGCAGCACAGCCTGACAGGCTCCTGCAGTACCCTCCAGCCAGGTGGGGCAACCAGAGGGGCTACAGCCCTGTTCTCCAGCTCCACCTAGAAAGTCACATCCATCTCCTCCTGACAGAAAAAACATGAAGCAAGACGTCATGGAAAAGATGAATATCTATGCAGATATTTTAGCATATGGGCTGGGACCTTCAGGCTTGTTCCTTTCTTCTTCGGGTTTCAGTATGATTTTGAACACTGAGAAATTAACAGAGCCAAAGCAAGCAGAGGAACAGAAAAAACAGCCCATTCTCTTTTTCTGCATGGACAGATTGCTTTCTGTCCTTCAAAACCATTTAAACATCACTCATATAAAGCAGCTGGAGAGAAATTAAAAAGCTTTGCTTTTGGTGTCGCTGCGAACCAGCCCTTGAAATATCTTCAGCCTTGAAAACGCAGCTAGGCAGACGCACTGCCAGTGCCACAAGCGCCGGGAGAAAAGCACGAGCGGTCTCCTTTACCCGCACCGGCGGTGCCACTGCACACCATCTCCCGGGAGCCGCCGGGGGCCCTCAGCCGCCCGGGGCTCCCCCAGCTCAGCCGCCCGGGGCTCGCCCCCCTCGGCCGGCCGGGGACCGCAGCCGCCCGGGGCTCTCCTCCCCTCCCCTCAGCCGCCCGGGCACGGGCGCCATCTGGCGGGAGCGGGCGGGGCACGGCCGGGCGCTGGGAGCGGGACAGGGCGGGACGGGACGGGACGGGCTCCTGCTCAGGAATCAGTGCTGGGACCGCCGCTGTGTCACATCTGTGTCACTGACACGGACACTGCCGTCGAGAGTACCTCAGCAGCTTTGCTGATGGCACCAAGCTGGCACCATGCTGGAGGGAAGGGATGAAATCCAGAAGGACCTGCACAGGCTTGAGGGGTGGGTCTGTGCAAACCTCATAAGGTTCAACAAGGCCAAGTGCAAGGTCCTGGGTCAGGACAATCCCAAGCACAGCACAAACTGGGCACAGAATGGACTGAGAGCAGGCCTGAAGAGATCTTGAGCGTGTTGAGAAACTCAACGCAGCCCGGCAATGGGCACTTGCAGCCCAGAAAGCAAAACATGTCCTGAGCTGCATGAAAGCAGCATGGCCCGAAGGTTGATGGAGGACATTCTGTCTCTCTACACCCACGTGGAATGCTGCATCCAGCTCTGGGATGCACTGGAAGGGCATGGACCTCTAGGAGAGAGTCCAGAGGAAGGCCAGAGGACTGGAGCACCTCTTCTATGAGGACAGGCTGAGAGCGCTGGGATTGTTCAGCCTGGAACAGAGAACCCTTCAGGGAAACCTTACACACAACAGCCTTCCAGTGCCACAAGCAAGCTGGAAGGGACTTTCTACAAGGGCATGGGAACATAGGGGTATTGGATTTGTAATGAACAAGGGTAGCTTTAGATTAAGTATTAGGAAGAAAGCCATTATTGTAAAGTTGCTGAGACACCAGAAAAAGTCGCTCAGAAAAGCTGTGGATGCCTTATCCCCAAAAGTGCTTCAGGCCTGGTTGGAATGGCCTTTGAGCAACTGGTCTAGTGGGAGATGTCCCTGCCCCACGGCAAGGGTTTGGAAGTAGATGCCTTTTAAGGTCCCTCCCATCCCAAACCATTCTATGGCAATTCATCAACTTTTTGTTCAGCTCTACAATATGCCACCGTCACAGGTCACACCAACTCCATGATTGCAACTCCCCTGCACATCCCCCTGGCAAGGAGATAACACATAGCCCTTTTTCCACCAGAACTGCAAGGCCTACACTGAACATTAATAGCAGCCAGAGCCCTAAAAACAGCAGCTGAACCTTCCATACCCCACCAGTTAACTAGTACATCTTCTGCCACCTTTGAGTCTATACTTGGTGTTTGCCTGACCAGCCCTGGCTGCTACCCTCCCAGCTGCAACACCCTATTTTTCCCTGGAGTCACCAGCTGCTAGAGAGGTGAGGCAGGCACTATCACACCAGTCTGGTTTTCTTTGCACAGCCAGAAGTGTAGTTAGAACCCAAGCCCCATATTTTAGCATTTAAATGAAAATGTCCAGGACTGTACACTAATTCTGCACACATTTCATCTGTACATTGTCTAGGTGAATTTTCTCAAGCATGTTTCCTGCAGAAAGCTGTCACAGCACTGACTAGACAACCTCAGGTTGGTATGCTCTGCCCTCCGTGCTGGAAAGCACCTTTCATTGTTGACCTAACAGCTACACAAACATTTCAGCTTTGGAGATGTGGATCTCAGGCTGCCTTCTATATATGTGCCTGGTGCCATCTATAGTGGTATAGGTGCAGCATGTGCACATGATCAGGTGTTTTCCAAATTGTCTCTTAAGGACAAAATTCATAGCTGTACCACGCTGTGCGCATACTGGGGTCAAATTTAGATATAAGTGTTGCAGTGTGTCCTTCTGATATTTACTTTGTTTCATAAGGTATCACACAACCGGCTAATTTGAAAGTGAGAGCTGGAACTGTTCCAAGGAAAGAAAATCGAGGCTACCAGAATGCTGCTAAAACACCAATGTTGCAAAACTGTCTTTAAATAGTACTTTTGGAAGGATGTCAAGAAATATATATATGTTTTCTATGCACCCTTCCACAGTATACCAATTTTTAGTCATTTTTACTTTCTTTAAACAGGACACAGATAAAAAACTTAGAGCCTGCTGGCATTACTTAAAATATTGCTTTATTTCCCCCACATACACTTTTGTGCTTAACACAAATATTCTTAAAGAGCTTTAAATACTTTCTTGTAGTGTATACCACAACATGGACCTGTAACAGAATAGAAGGATTAATCAGACTTCTGATCTCATACATTTTTGTTTTCTGCCACAAAAGACATGGGCGCCAAGCATGCATCTGAGGCCTCTTGTCAGAAGGCTTCTCTGTGCAAAAAGATAGTTTTTAAAGATGTCTGAAATAGGTAGTGAGCTATACAGTAGTCATACTTACATACAAATCCAGATCACAAGCAAATGGTTCTGGAATTATTTACAAGAAGGATTGATTTCTAAGATTTACCCTGGGCTTATTGCTGCTTCCAGAATAGATTTCTGTCTTGCAGAAGCATTGCACCATCAGCTCCGTATTTTGCAGTGACAACTCTTCAAAAGTACCTATAAACAGATTCAAGCTCTGGATCCCTAAAATCATCTCCATTTCCTGAGGTCAAATCTTAGATCAACAGTTTCACAACAGGCAGAAAGTCTTAAGTTTCTTCAGAGCCTTTAAGTCATCAAGTTGATGACACGCTATTATCTTTGATTTGTTGTTAACCACTACAGCTAGTGACAGAGCCAGAAGCATGCTCTTCTATTCCCATAGCTTTTTCAATGGAAGTCATGTCATCCATAAACCTGATAAGGTGCTTCATAAGATTTCAGTCTTTCTGCAAGCTTGCTGTATATACCAATCTGTAGTAAAGACTATGTAATTTTCCTACAGAGTCTCATATTCTAAACACATCGCCTTTTGCTTCCCTTGTACCCAAAAATTACTTTTGCACACCAGACCTCATGCTTTGAAAATACTACCAAAAGTAGTTTCTGTACCAGACATGCATTGCAGCCTCCACAATTGTAACTTTCAGAAGAGCTTAAGAATGCCCCCAAAATGGCATGACAGAATGAGTCTTAAAACCACAAGAATAAACATGAGTAAAGCCTGCCACCAGGAAGATCTCTGCACATCTCTGCACTTGGAAGGCTGTCAGTTCCGTAATCCACAAGGGCAGCCCTATCTAACCAGGCTAAGAAGGATCCAGCTTCCAGCTAGAAAAAGCATATTGAATTGACAAGCACACATATTGCTATCAAACACTTTCTCTGCCCTCACCACTCCTCACATCAGTTGTAGACAAGCACCACTGCTCATGAGCACAGCAGTTCACATCATTTCTTGGTCCCCACCATGCCACCTCACTGTCTGACAGCTACACTTTAAAAAAAAGCCATAGTTAAAGCTATGATTAACTTATTATGATAAATCATCTTCCCTGTGGTAAGTCATGCAAAACCTATCAAGGACAAGGAAGAATTCACTACTGGAATTAGTAACTGTAGTCAAGGGTTCAGGAGCCAGTTCCACATCACTTCTGAGCCCAGGAAGCCATACTGAATGTTGAGATGTACATCACTCAGCCCAGTGCAGCACAGCTAACTTCTGTGACATCAGCTGTCCCTGATACATAAGGCCACCACATAACTAGCTAGGCAACCTCTTGACTTTTTGGGGGGTTGGTGGACTAAAATGGAAGGGGAAAGCTCAACAACTAAACAGGTTAACACCACAGAGTTTTTACCCATATCATAATAAAATTGGAGATAAAATTTAAGTGATGTACAAGTCTACTCCAGATTTAAAAAGAAACTCTTATGGACACCTGTTATTCGCAATTCAAGCAGAAAACAAAAATTCAAATACGCCAATAAACTTACTGCAAGTCTGAATACGTTACAAGAGCCAACTATTTCATGCGCATTTTTTAAACTATAGAAAGAGGCAGTCAAAGCAATGTTTCAGTTAGGCAGAGAAGGTTGCATTAATTTCAAAAACTAAATAGAGGTAAAGTTGGAGTCTGCTGCACTGGTTAATGAATGAGGTGACTGTTCTCAAAGATATCCACACATGTACAGATCACAGCTACCATGAACAGTTTTCACAGCACTGCTGTATAATCTCATTCAGTCATTTGACTACTGATGGTAATTAAGGACCATAATCCATTGCCAAAAAATAAACAAATGTGAACAACCACCAAAACTCGGGCAATAGAAAAAAATGTGTGTGGATATTCCAGGTTTCTTGCAAAGTACTTCACTGTTCAGAGAAAATTTTAAGTTATAATGTGTACTTAAGTACGTACAAAATGTAAGAATGGAGCTGAACACTTCACAAGCACAGAAAAACAACAGTAACTGAGGAAGTATTATTTTTATAGAATTAGTATTTTGAACCTGGATAATGAGGAACAAGATTCACAGATTAGAACTACTGAAGGAAGAGAAAACCACAAAGAAAGTTTAAGTTGTAGAGATAGAGCCAATCCAGCCTTCTTTCCTTTGGGGCCTGCACTGGAATACAGCTATACTCCAGAATTTTTGCAGGATCTAAGTCTAGTAAGGTAAGTACTTTACCATATATATTACTTATTATGTACCAAAATTGACATAGTAGTACCAAGGTATTAAATTAAAGACATGTGCATCCTGATTAGGGGTACTAACTGTGATGAATTATATATGAAAATGAAACATTATGTACAAAAAGTAACAAGCATAGTAACTGATATCTACAAACTAAAGTCACAGTGGCACATTGAACAATTTTAGGTTAACCAGACTCACTTAAAAATAGAAACCAGAGGCTGGGCTCGTCTCTCACCCCATTTTACATGTCTTTACTTCCATTGATTTCAAGTGGAGTTCTTCACAATTTATGCCATTGTGAGAGGAGAATCAAGCCTTGTGTGCTTGAAAGGAAACAGCAGACATGCTTCCCACCAGAGTGCAGGGGGAGATTTAAAAAAAACACAAGTATATGAACTGTGAAACCGATAGAGTACACAAGCAAAAGCAGGCAAAGAGGCTCTAGCTGGGGGTGGGGAAGAAGAGAACTTGCAGCCTACCTAGGGGCTTTGGTGGTTGTTTTTTTGTTTGTTTGTTTTTAAACACTTGGTACAGATATTTAGTCAGAAGCCCAGTCAGTATACAGGCTTCCAAAAAAAATGAAAAAGTTTTAGAGATAAGTCACATCTTTTTCAAACAGACATCATTGATTTATGTTTTCCTACAGTTACTCTAAAAAATGAACAGCACACCATTTTGTTTGTGGAAGACACAGACTTTTCCTAGAAAGCAGAGATCTGATCTATTTGCATCACCAGAAACAGTGCCCAATGGATCATTTATATCCAAGCCCAAGCAGATGATCTTCCAAAACTCTTCAGGATCATCTGGACAACTAATATTACAGTGGTTAGAAAGAGTAATATTTAAGACTGGAATTCAAGTCAGACAAAGTCCTATATGTGACATGGATGACAAAAATCACTTTATGGTTTGAAGGTATAGCAAAACAGAAGCTATAGCTTTATAGTCTATGTTTTTTTGGCTTTTCTTTTTTTCTTTGTAGCAGTATGTGGTTAGGAAGTGCCTCTTTCACCACCCCACTGTGCACAAACATAACCCTTGCACTGTTCTGTACTGATTGGGCTGATTTGGGAAGCTCATTTATAACAAAAAAAGCAGTACAATCCCCAAATATTTCCAAACTATCTTGAGGTACACCTGCATAACTCTGACAGTGCAAGGGAAACAGCTTGAGTGTTTTACAGAGGGAATACAGACTTAATTAATTGTTTTATATACCATAGAAATGCAAGATTTAAGCAATTCATATTTATTCAGAGTCCATCACTGACAAAATAGTACTGCAACTGTTTGGAAATGCTTTTTCCCCACTTTCACTCATGAGTACAACCCCAATCACAGCTCACACAGCAGATTTTAAGTCACGCCCCAGCATGACAATGTGTCAACAGTTTCCTTTTAAACACAAGTCTAGATCATCTACTCAAAATTTCATTAGATAACAGTTGATTTAGTACACAACAAAGTAGGATGAAGGTAAATGCAGAGAATTGCACAAAGGCATATGCCTTCCACCTGCAGAAAAAAATGTTGTGTAATTGAAGGTGTACTTGCTGATCTTCATGAGACATGTTCTTTCAAAGTGTAAGTCTCCTTCCAGAGGCCCTCAGAAGGTGGAAAGAGACCCAAGAACAAATATATGTCCTTGAATATCCAACTTTGTTTTGCACATAGGATTTAAATGTTGACCACTGATTTATGCATAAAAAAAAAAAACAAACCAAAACCAAAAAAAAACCACACCGAAAAACCCATAAATGAACAGGAGCTTAGTATCACCCCAGTTCCTAGAATAAAGCCACTAAGTACACCTTTGTGAAAGAGTCATCACACTATCAGTACTTCTTGACAGCATCAGCTCCAGGCTAAAAAGACATTCACTAATAGGTCAGAAATGTTTATGAACAGCCATAACACAATAGGAGACAGACAGGGAGACAGTAAAAAAAGCAATCTTCCAAAATTACAGCCTAAAAGGTGGCAGATTGAGAACTAGACAATAGAACTCTAAGTGTCAGGGGATGTTTTGCAAAGAAATCTGAAAAGCAATAAATCTGCAGCAAAGAAATAGGTGCCTATTTGTCAATGTGGTCCCTTCAGTTCAATTAAATACATGCATTGTTCAATTTCAGTATATTAACAGCTACTCCAAAAACATGCAAGCATTTCTTGCGCGAAATCAACAGTTTTATATAACCAGAAAATCATATATTGAGAACAAAATGGGGTATTAGCCTGGACCACTGAACTTCAGCTTCACAACACCTGAAACCCCCCGTGAATTACCGTCCAAGTAGATGGGCTGTAGGAAACTTTGGGTGTAAAGGTTGGCATTTACTGGATTCGCAAACAACTAAAGAAACCACTGAGCTCAGCAATCCACTCTACATCCCTTTGCTGAGAGCACTTCTACAGTTTTTTGGCAGGTCATGGTTGAGCACAACAGCACAACATAGGTCTCCCTGTTACCCTGCAGACATTCTCTCCAGCCTTACTCTGGTACACTGCTTCCTCTCCCACAGTGGTACATGTCCTAGCAGACACCTGCTGATTTCCAAACCTACACTGAGCTACTGAGAGAATGGAACAAAGCTGCATCCTGAGTAAACAACATCCTCATGAGGCTGGAAGTTTTCTGGTACCTCATAACAGATGAGAGCCTGGTCTGCTTTCTACATGTTTGGCACTACTCTAAGACATTCTCTGGCTATTGGCCTGCCAAGCTGTTTAGGCTTGCAAATTTCTTTGCACTTGCTTTATGCTATTAATTTTATTAAATATAAACATATCCTTTGTATATATTTTTCTCATATTCCATATGCACAGAATGAACTCATTTCAGCCCGAGGATGAATGAAAACTCAATATTTACCACACAGATCCACCACGATTTGCAAACAAGACTAGAAAAATGCCCTCTCACAATGAAGTTATCCATACCATCTTTCTGATGAGCAAAGCAAGAGGAAACAGTTCAAAGCTCTTGGAAAGCCATATGTATACTTTTACAAAAGACATCTGCAATTCACCAGTGAGGTTCTAGACCTAGCATAATTTATTTAGCAGTCTGTATATAGAGATGCAAATATGCAAAGTTCAGACATTTCTTTAGCACCTCCATAACATTCATTTTAAAGTATATAAATATTCATACTTTGAATAGTCATCTCAGCATGTGAAGCTTTTATTTTTATATGAAATTCCTGCAAAGAGTCTGAAATAAAGTAAAAATGTATTAATCCTAAAGTATGCACACAAACACATGCAATTTCTTTACATAAACACTTCTGAACGTCTGCGTGATTATCGCTTGATTACAAAAAGAGATCCTTAAAAACTACCTTCACTAATCACACACTAATTTTTAACATACTTGAAAACAAGTCAGGTTTTACTGCTGTTAGACAAGTTGATCCACACCTGAAAGTACAAGGTGGCTTTCAATTTGTGCCATGGTTATTGTGTGCCTTTGTTGCTACCGAAATGGGCCATGGGTGAGGGCAGTGTCCGACAAGTCCAAGTGCTCAACGGGTTGAGCAAGAGTGCCTGGGTGCCTCGGCAGAGCCTCCTGCTGAGCCAGCCCTACCACAGTCACACGAGTTCTTTGCTAAGGATGAGATCAGGGGACAGCAAAACAGGTAAAGCTGAACAATGACAGCCCCTGGGTCAGAGGTGGGTTACGTGGCTCCAGCAGGGATCACAGAAATGCAGAAGGGATGTGTGCTTTGAGGAACAGCATAGAAGCATTTGTCTAGATATATTTAAAGATTCAGAGACAGGTCTTTTAATATCAGTCTTTTCAGTGAGAGAAGATGCAGCTTCCCTACAGAACAAGAAGGTGCAGTCCTACCATATAGCACAATTCAAGCACAATTATTATATTTGTAACTGCATATGTGTTCTTATTGTCTTTTTTAAACACTTAAACAAATTCAGAAATAAAGATGTTTGGACCATGAAGACTCTCAAAGAAAACTTAAGGGACACCACACTGCTTAAAAAAAAAAATCTGTAAGTTCTATTATAAGCATCATGACACTGACACACAGATTTTTAATCATGCTGGTTGCAATTATACAAATCAGTGTTCCAACCCACAGAGAAGTCAGTTTTCACATACACCACATTAACACAGACATTAAACAGGATTTGGCATGCTGCCGACAGAGAAGCCTAGTTCTGGAATCATGTAATATTAAGTCTGGAGTTACTTGATGCAAGATTACAAGGCAACAAGCTCAAAAAAGAGGCTACAAAAACATCACAGGAAACAAAATTATTTTAAATAAAAGCAAGAAATTATACTTCAGTATTTGGATGGCATTTGAAAATACTTTTTTTGCATGCAAACACTCCACAGAGCTAATATTGTGTGTAACTGGAAACATTTAAAAAAAATTCTTACTAAAGTCAAAGACAGTAATGGTGAACTATGAGATCTGTCGTTAGATAAAAGAGGGGAAACCAAATAAAACTTATTATATCTGTTATAGATACAAACCTACAATCACACTCCATAATACTCTTACATCTTAAGGAAGGGAGAGAGGGGAAGAGAGAGAAAATGAAGGAGATAAGTACACAAGACAGAACAGAAAGAGCTATCAGGTGCTATAAATCAATGTTTCAAACACAGCCTTTAGACAGGACTACACGACTTTGGTACAGAACTGCAACAGCACAGTTCCAGCATTTGTTGACGTACAATCCACTGGAAATGAAAGGCCTACCTGAGAGACTGTCTACCCCAGGTTTACTAGCTAGCAAAACACTGGGCTTGATAGGTTCATAATGATCTTGAAAAGCAACTCACCAACTTTATGGCTATATTTAAGAACTTTAAGAAGCCTTCCAGGCAGTGCTCCAAGAAAAGGTAAACTAGCAAAAAGCTGTCATTTACAGACATTTTAAAAATACTAAAAATGTTTGTGTTGGCTCTTACATCTTGTATATGAGCACTTCACTCATTTTATACATTTAAAAAACCCTCCTTGCACAAGAACATGCTTGAGGAGTACTGTCAACGTGTGCTGAGAAGTCAAATGCTCTTTTAGTTCTGCTAAAAATATATAACTTATTTTGTGACTATCATAAATACACAAAATACAAAGAGGAAGAGTTGTAGCAGACCACCTGTGAAATTTTCTTCAGTGGTTGGAAATATCCTTTGTCAATGAACCAGCAGCCAGAGCTGTTTCTGAAAAAAGCATGCAATTTTGGCAAACTGATCTGATAGTCTATCTGGGAATTTCTGCCAGAAATGCCACGACTTCAGTGTGCTATTACTTGCAAAACATGTTTCTTCCCATCATTCTTCAGCCATAAGGTGGGAGGAGGAAAAGATGAGCAATAGCTGTGCTGTATCCTTCCAAGCTGGTTCTTCCCATTATACAACTCCTAATCCAAACAATTTAAGCACACAAGTAAAAGCTACTCATTTCTGTAAACATTTCCAGGAGCAGGACCTAAGCTTGCAAGGCTTACACCAAGTATATACTAATGGCTAGAGCTAACCTCAAGTTTACTTCTGTTTAAACAGCATAAGCAAAAACCAGTGCTGGCCAAACTGAAGCTTAAGCCTTAATAAAAGGGGGTAAACTGAATATTGATATAAGCCACTTGGTCACTAGGGACCCATCTCAACCCAGCATTCTCAGTGTAATATTGTATCATGCAGTGGTTTTCCCAGAAGCACAAATAATGTTTCTCAACCATTAAAAAATAAAAAGCAATGTTTCAGAGCATGCTTTTATACCCCAGCAGCAGGGATCTCTTTACTTTAGGATAACATAGTCACAGAAAACAGAAACACAACCCAGCTTGTTTGTTTGTTTTAAATGAAATTCATCACTGCATATCCAATTAACTCTGGAATGCATAAAACACAGCACCCAAGCAAACAGAGGCTTTAAATTTAAGAGCAACTTTCAGTCTGCTCTGTTAGAAGCTGTGTATGGCAGTAATTGACAATGTATTTATTATGAAAGATTCATACGACAAAGGGGAAGGACTTTTAGGCTTTCAGCATTAAAAAGGGTCAAACCAATCTGCAAAAGCATAATATGAAGCAAAGCCATTTAAATTACTCGCAAAATGTAGACATTCATTAGCATAGAAGAGTTTCATGGGAAAACAATGACAAAGTAAAAGTCATCCTATTTTCATATGCTAATTAATTAAATATGCCAAATGCATTTAATCTCTTATTATAACCATAGGGGGAGACAGACCAAACTCTTGAAGTTCCAAAAAGCCAGGTCATTAGTGTGCCAAGTCATTCTTCAGATCTTCTCCTTATATACAAATTTCCCAACTTATAGCATATGTAAGTAAAACTCGACTCCCCCTCCCACCCCCTCCATTTCTCCTTCTTTAGAAGGCACTTGCTATCTCTTGTTCCTGTATTTTAAAGTCTTATTAAATGCTAGAAATAACTCATCTTCTAGGGAAAAAAGCCCTAAGAGCACAGAAGCCATTTTGCCAAAGGCCTGAGTTAAACACCCCAGACCCCCTATGACATAGAGTAAGCTAGCTGAAAATGAGATTAATAACATTCTTGCACATATGCACAAAAATCCACACATAGTTTGTAGTCTTTAAGTTCAGATGACATTTCTAGCCATTTCTTGCCTTTCCAAACAAGAAAGGGATTCTTATGTTTACGTAAGTTTCTCCTTGCTTAATAAATCTTAAATTGAAACAGATTTTTTTTAAACAATTACCTTTTTCAGAGTTATCATACTACAGGATATTAGGAAAAACCAGACTCTCCTGTTGCTTTTACCCACATCTGACTCCAATCTTAATAGTTTAGCTATTAACCCTGTAAGGTCCTTACACACACACCTTGCCCAGTTGATGTTAAAATTTTTATATGGTTGATCTGGGCTTACTCATTACAAAACCTTTTGTTGCACAGAAAGAGAGCAGCTCCACGGACCTTGATTTACAGGACACAATTAACTGTGCTGTTGGCAGAACTGCACCAGCCCGGCTCATCCGGGGCTCTGCAGGGAGAAATGAAAGGATCTGTCACTGCACCAGACTAACGGCTCTCTCCATCGCCTTTCCTTTCCACTCCCTGCCCAAGCTCGTTCTCATCTACTCACATCTTGGGATGAAAACCTGGCCCTTGTGATATAACTGTCTTGCAAAGAAATAGTACAAATTACCCTATTTCCCCCTGGAAATAGTAAGCTAAAGGGGAGAAAACCTCGTCCTACTAGAAAAAGCTTAGCATTTACTCTAGAGTTTGCTGTGCAAAACATCTCAGTGTTTAAAGATCTCAGTTAGCAGCTAAACAACAATCACAGTGAATTTCGCCACAATAATGCTAGCAACTAATTTATGCCATTTTTTAGATTTTGGCTTGTTGGGAACACGCACTGTTAACCATTAAATTCCGCTGTATAAACATTTCTCAGCGAGCCTGTAAAATACCCCCCGCTGCGTTTCCTCGCTCTCCAGCTGACAGCATTTAGAAACACTGGTACTGGCGGGTGCTTTATTTTGCCTCCCTGGGCCACCCCCGCTGGGGTGCAGTGAGAGATTGCTGTCAAAGACCGGACTCAGCCACCCCGGGCTCGGGCCACAGAGAAGGCGTCTGGACTCAGCCCAGCCCGGGCGACTGATAAATGGTGACTGCTGGAGTTTGAAATCCCGAGGTGGGCATAAATGTTCTGCGAGAAGGGACTCGCGGACGGCGCATCGCCCTTCCAGAGCTCTCCTCGCTGAGAGAGGAAAGCACACACACACACTTTCGGGAGGTCCGTGGCTGCAGGGGTGGCTGTGGGATCACCCCCAGTTAAAGCGGGCAGCGCGGAAGGTGCCGCCGGGATGGCAGCCGAGCCTCCCACCGCGCCAAGGGTCCCCGCTCGGGCCAGGAGAGCGCCCGGAGGCGGACGCGTCGCTCAGGATAAGGGAGAGGGCGGAGGCTGCCTGGAAGGGGCCAGTTGTCACGCACTGACAGGCAACAGCTGAGCTCCCGCATCTGGACCCTAACTCAGCCCGGCGACCGCGGCGCGCCGCTGGCCCCGCCGGGCACACCGAGCCGGCGCCGCGACACCTTCCCCGACACCTTCCCCGACAGCCGCCGCGGGGCTCGGCGGGACGCCCTGCGCTCCTCCGAGCCGCAGCCCCGTCCGACAACTCCGCGCAGGACGAGCGCCGCTCCGGGCTCGGGCGGCTCCTCCCCGGCGATGCGAGCCCCGAGCGGGGCGCAGGACCCCCGCCGCACCGCGGGAAGCGCTCCGCCGCCCGTGGCTCGGTGCCGGCTGCGGACGGCGCTCCGCCAAACCCGCCGGGCGCTCCGCCGCGCCGCCGCAGGCTGTCCGCCGGTCGTCACCCCGGGGAGCCTCCACTTACCCTCCCCACAGCGCGGCCGGACCACGGCGACGTATTCCCGGGAGGCGGTGCGGTCCGTCACACAGAAGACGGGGGAGGCGGACACCTGGCTCTGTCCCACGGAGTCAGCGCCGGCTGGAGACGCTCATGTCCGGCAGCGCCGTGCAGGGACCGCCCGGAGCCTCTCGGCCGCCCCGCCGCGACTGCCCGAGCCCCGGCGCGCTCCCCGCCCTAATGGGGCTCGGCCGCCCCGCGCCCGGGACGGCGCCGGCCGCGCTCCGCCGCGCCCATTGGCTGCTGCCCGCCGCGCCCGCCAATCGCCGTGCGGCCGGCGGCGCGCGGGGCCCGGCGGGGCGGGGCGCGGGGCGGGGCCGGCCGGGGGGCGCGGCCGGGAGGAGCTCGGGGGGCTCGGGAGGGCGTGTGGGGAGCGCGGGGTGAGCCCGGGTGGGACGGGGGCAGGCGGGGCGCTGCCTTTGCCTCGGTCACACGGAGCTCTGAAGCCGCAGCTTTCACCGAGGGAGCGGGACGGGGAAAGTGAATTAAAAACTTCTCCCGCTGGTGTGTGCAGGGCGGTGCGATGGAGCCCGGCGGGGTTCGCGGCCCGCGGAGCTCCCGGTGGGCTGCGCACAGCGGGGCTGGCACCCGGGCGCTGCCGCAGAGCAGGCGGAGCGGGGCCCTGCCCTCCCGGCGGTGCGGAGCCCGCAGCGCCCCAGGGGTGGCGGGGCTGGCGCGCCCCAAAGCAAAGCGGGCCCGTGTCAGCGCTGGAGAGAGGCAAAACCAGGGCGGTCGGCCTTAGAGGGACTCCGAAGTAGCCGGGCACACGTATAAGTCCCTTTCCTTTCGTTGTTACCGGGTATCTGTTAAGCTGCTGCAATCTGCAGCCCTTGGTCCCGTTGTTCGCACCTAATACTCTTTAAGCAACGTGGATAGAGCTTCTGGTTCTCTAGTGGTCTCAGTGTTTAAACCCTTCATGGAAGCATCAAAGGATGAGTAACACGGCATTTAACTCAATGTTATACTTCTATAGGCGCAAATCGGAAGGTGAGAACAATTTTTCCGGAGTGACTTCTAGGCAGTCACAAACTCCCCCCACTTGGTGAAACAAATGTGTTTGGAGTCTCCAAAGTTGTGTGTCTGGCAGTGTCTCTCTTGATTCTGTAAACAAGGAATTCCATGAGGAAATGAAAATGAGGATTTTCTCTCTGTTTTGAAGCACATTTGGTTTTCCTCTGTTAGCAGCAGAAAGGTTATCTGTATTCCAATCTGGTCAAAATGGTCTATCTTCATCTGAAAAAATAAAAACTTAACTCGCAGGAAACAACTTCAGACTACAATCATAGGCTACAACTTTGCTACAGTCAAGAGTGTAACTACTTACCTAAAACTACTAAGTTTCAACTGCAATTCAAACCGTGGGTGCTCTTTTAGATCATAATTTTTCAATTTTTAAGTGTTATTTTTTCAATTCCTTTGAAATGTTAACCCAGTCTGAAAATAAATGTTTCCAAATTCCATCGTTGAAGTTTTCAGAAAAAAAAAGAATGGACGCTTGCACAAACAGGGGAAACCTCAGAAGAGTTAGCCTCTTTCCATCAGAATGAACTTGCATTTCTCCTCTAATTTAAGAAAAACGACAGTGGATAAAACAGGAGTGTGAAAAAAAAATAAATATATAAATATATATATAAAAAATATATATAAGTATATAAATATATACTATAAAAATAACATTATATAATAGTATTGTAAAATTAATTATAAAGGGAATGAGAATAAGAGGGTGGCAAATATGGCAAAAAAGCCATCTGATGCCTTAGAGCTGTTTGTCCCTTGTCTTGTGTTCTTCCCTGCCACCTATTCAAGCATTTCTGTATCGCTAATCACAAAGATCTAAATACTTTCAGGCTCAGCACTGCATGATTTTTGTCATTTACTTCTTCTCACTTAATGTTCCAAAGACATAAGAAATAAGATTGCTTGCTTGGCTTTTAAATAACCTTGTCAAAGGTGTTTGAAGTCATATATTAGCAGATCTGAATCTGGAATGAAAGAATTTATGGCCAATGCACTCTTTTAAGTTGTATATCTGTTTATCTGATCCTCACTTACAAGTGCCTCTAATTAAGCTATAAACTCCTAGTTTCTACTTAACCATATGGGTAGCCTGGGAAGTTTACTACAGTAATGTAATTTACCCATTCCACGGCCATGTCTGCAATGCAAATCCATCATGGCTGTTTAGAAAGTGTGATAACCTGCTCTGTTTTTCAGTACATGGAAGTAAAGCACATCCAAGTTACCAACTGTAATCCTGAGACAGTTTTCCTACAGACAGTTTTCTCTTTAGACCTGAGGATTTTGTTTGTGTCCAAGAGAAAAGACACCAACTGCAAACAGCAGGAAAGAAAAAAAATTGCAACCTGCAAATGCAATTAGGAAGGGACAAAAATATTTCCATCAATTTTTTTTCCACTTTCTGTGGGAGCTATTTGGCTGTTTTGTGCTTTTGTTGCGTTCTCTCCTCAGGTGCTGTTCACAGGTTTTAATTGCATGCTCTTTTCATTCACTTGAAGTGTGGATGATTTGAGGATGGGGGTCTTGCTGCTGGAGTAGGTTTCAAGATGGTATAAGGAAAGCTTACACATAAAAAAGGCCCAGAATATCTATTTATATATCTTAAAATTCTGTTAAATATTTCAAAAACGTCTATGCAAGAAAAAAACATAAACTGCTGACGAACAAGTTTAAAGGAGGCTTGAGTCCCACCTTTGGTACTGTAATATAGTAGAAACCCCAAATTCCATGAGACTGTTGCCCACCTTATGAAAAATGTTTTCTAAAATATGTTCTAGATTTAGAATTTTTCTGTGGAAAGTATTGCTGGCAGTTTTCATTAATTTCGTGTGAGGAATGCAGTTTTTGGCCCACTTGCAGGAGGTCAAAATTTAAAAATGTGAAGTATGAGACATTTTTCTGTGATTTTAAGTAGGAGGAAAGTCTCTGTACAGATTCGTGCAGGTACCCTGGAAGAAAATGCCTAGAGCAATCCATCAGACCTTCTTTTCCAATCCTACCTCTTCTAGTGAATACTTCAAATATTTCTTATTATCTTTAAAGTATCCCATGATACTTTATGGAAACTGTACATACAGAGTTGCAGCTGCAGGTAAGCAAACAAGAGTAGCTCCCTGTGTAAGAAACGTGTAATCTAGCACTGCTGTAGCTTTGGGGCTGGGCTGGAGTGGGTGGCTGGACCAGACAGCCCTTATAGGTCCCTTCCAACCCTGATCCTGTGATCAGAGCTGTTGGATTCAGCCAATACAGGTCTGACTACGTTGTTTGATTACCAAAGTCATTTAAGTATGGGGAATAGAAAAAGGGCATGCCCAGAGATGGAGAGTTTTGAGTGAAACATAGCAGTCTTTACACTGACTTTTGGCTACCCCACAGATGTCTGTGATGGGTTTCCTGTGTATTAAAGCAAAATTTTTGTTAAACTGGGGGTGAGATTTGAATTTTGTGCAAGGTCCAATTATACTGTTTTGTTTTGGTTTACTTTTTTTCTAAGGTGTGAAGCATAGACCCGCTTAATTTGGGGATTTTGGGAGAGAAGCAGTGCATTAATTTCTGCTGCTTGCTTTTTATAACACTGCACATTGGATTTTTACTTTTTCGTGTTATTACTCAGTCTTTCTTCAGGAAGGGACATCTTAATGGATACAATGGCCATTCCTATAATAAATATGCCTCTAAGCAGCAGTAGGAATGCCTCAGTTTCCCTGTTTGCATGCAGAGAATAAAATTGTCTTATACCACATGCATCATATAAGGCTTAGTTAATCTTTATGCAGAGTTTTTCAGACAAAAAGCTATATGGGAGCACATCAATTATTAATAGTAACAAGAGTAGCTTGTTAAATCTCTGTGTTGAGTGTTTTGGTGGTTTTGGGACACTTTCACTGGAATCAAGTAATGTGGACTGGCCAAAGCAATTAGGCATAAGCTTTCAAATGCTGATTCTTATAGACCCAACTCTTTTCTTTGGCTTGTACCCAGCAATATACTCTTTATCAGTTGTATAAAAATGGGTTAAAAAAACCCTTAGTCTTGAAAACTCTGGAGATGAGTTTTCAAACTGACATTAAGAGGGTTGTTTTCCTCTTAACCTCGGCAGATGTGCTTACTTTTGTCTTCTGTATCTGCATGAGCCTAAAAATCTACACCAAACCTTCTCTGAGTGCCGTATGGTTTTGCAGGGTAGTTGGAAACCTGGTCACTGCTGAGTTGAAACAGGGATAGACTGAGGCATACTATGAGTCCCATCACAGAGTCCAGGTTTGATTTCTTTTCCCATGTAAACCTGGTGAAGTATGCAAGGAGGGAAGGAATTGCATCCTGCCACAGGGTCAGGACAAAGCTGGAGTGCATGCTTGCGTTTTGGAGAGGGAATGACTTCTCAGGCTTTCCAGTTCAAGTATTGTTCCAGTTTACTGTATCTCCTTTTTTGATTTATTTTTGCAAGTCCTTCATTTTTGTGTAAGATCCCTCCTGCTGATTTTTGTCTGTTTTGTTTGTTTTGGCCTTATCCTATGGCTCCATAACTTTTTCAGCTATATAGTCCTGCCTAATCTCTGTTTAAAAGTCAGCTGAATCCTTGCATGGCCAGCTACAAAAACATTTCTTATGGATTTCTTTCACAGGCACCTTCCCTGGATGTTTAACTATGTCCTTCCTGGGCTAAACTGTTATCCTTATAAAAAGGCTTCACGCTCTGCCTTTGATCACAGACTATTCCATTGGTTCTTCTAGCCTGGTTATTTCCTGTGGACTAGGAGAAAATGGGCAATTTGACTAAGATGAAAAAAGCAACGTTTAGTTTACAATACATGTAAGTAATGCCAGCCCTGTTTCCAAGATCTACTGCAGTGCCTTGCTCCTTTCTGCCAGAGCTGGAGTCAGTCCTGTGAGCTGCAGGGACGTTTGGAGCAGCTCTTGGAAAACATCCCAACATTTCTGTAACTATTCCAGCCATGGATGATTGTACTCTGCCTCGTCAGTGGTCTCAGATGAATCTGGTTGCATTCAAGAAACAATGGCAGAATTCCCTGCATTTCTCTAGTTTCAGAAGAATACTCAGAAACCCAGTGGTTCTTTCATATCTATTTCCCAGTCCCACCAGTCTCCTGTCTGCATGAGACTACAATGGATTTTTCACAGTGTTTTCCCCAAGAGCGTGTGGCCCTTTCATTGCATGGAGATGTTTCTGTCTGAACAGGAGACACCAAAAACCTTCTGTTGTCCCCTGTTTGAGAGATAAAATATCTTTGAGAGGACATGTCTGATCCCCCATGCAGTAAGACACTTGATGATTAACCCTTTCTTAAGATTGATCTGGTTTTGTAAGTGCTACACAGAAAAAAACCCAAAACTGTTTCACAGGAGACAATAAATATTATTTTAGATATATAACAATAATTATTTTAAGTATCTTTTGTCCTTAGTAAATTCAATCTGCTTAAAAATAGCACTTTGGGATAGCACTTTGGAAGTTAGGGATAATATACCCCACTGTTTGTCCTTTTCCTTCTCTATAATGGCAAAAGTGTAAATCACAACCGTAACTTGATTAACTTTTGTTTCACTGTGTTAGATTTTAACGTTATTTAAACGTATTTTGTTATTTAACTATGCAGAGATCTTAATCTTTTACTTAAATGTAAATTACAAAGTACAATCTCTAAACAATTTGATTGAATACCATTGATTTTTCATCAAATAATTGTGGCAAGTCTTGTAATCAATTATTCATCATTCTTAGAGAAGAATAGATGACACAAAGAGTAAGCTGTAATTAAGATAAAAAACTACTGGATTCTCTACTGATAATTTCTTTTGAAATTACAATTCTTGCAATTAAATCAAATTGAAATTAAAATGTGAGTAGCCTGATTGAGGCACTGAGTAATGATTGTACAAAAGTGTAATATGAAAGAGCCTATTCATGTATGGGGACAGACATGACATTTGATGCCTGAAATATTTTCTATGTTTCCCATGCATTTACTTCTGTCTAATGCAAGCATGATGTTATTATTATAGATTTTAATTTCCTCCCTTATTATGTGACCAATGCAACAGTTGCAAAACATAAAGCACATTCTTGAAAACAAATTAAACATTTAATTCCTGTGCTAAATTTATCTTTAGCCTAATTTGTGTTTTTCATTCTAAGTGCTAAAAATTAACATGAATTTGCATTGCTGTAAGGATTTAGTTTTACAAGTCTTCTGGATTTTTAAATTTACTAATTGATTTGTTATTTCCTGAATAAAGGACCTGACTTTCTGGACATTTCAATCAATGGAAAGTACCCTTTTGTCTTCAGTCATACAGCATACCTAGAAAGAGATTCTGCAAGAAGCAATAAAAACCTCAGCATTAGTCTTAACTATAACCACTGTTAATGAAATAACTTGTCAGTCAGCTGCAAAGTGAAGTCTGACCTTGACAGCAGTCCCCAGCAGATGTCAAAACTTTCTTCAAGTATTCAGGACTTTTTGACCATCTGAAAGTGCTAAAAGTGAAAGGAATGAAATGGTCTTCCACCCAAAGAGAGAAACTGGAAGGTCACTAATGTTCCAGATTATGTTTATTTTTCAAATTAAAAGATAAATACTTCAAAAGGATTGATAAAATCAGGGAATATTTTAACACCAGAGATGAACTGTTCTCTGGAAGTTATCATTATTCATGCTATGTAACTGAATGCAGCTATTAGTTGCAAATAATAACCTCACATGACATTGTTTTGATGCTGATAGGATGAGTGCAGTAATACACAGAGCACAAATATTTAGGTAGATTTGAAATTCATGTACTGGGAATACACTTTCTGTTATGATTAGGCCTATGATTTAGATATGAGCTGTCTCACAGTTTTTAAGGTCTTTTTACCTCAACAATATGCATTATGACAACCGGTTTAGAGCCATAAATGCAGAGTTTGCAGGTAAGATACATGCACATGGGCAAATGTATTCCATTGCCTAAATGACCATTGGTTTGGAAAATGAAAAGGATAAACAGAATTCAATCAAATTTAAATAGCATTTTAGCTAGACCTGTGCAGTGAAGCAGAAATGGTATTTATTTCCTCTCTCATCTCTTTTAGACAAAATGCATTTTATTGTGTCTTTAAGTATCAACAAATCAATTATTTTCAAAATTTGTTGAAAATTATCTGAAAAATAAGTGTGAAAAAGACCTCAAAATATTAAAATCCTCAGATTTGTAACAGATCTGCTTTTTGTGTTTTAAATGCATATCTTGTTTTCAGAATTTGATGTTCTTTATTAAAATTATTTGTATTCCCATGTATCAGGCAATATTACATTTTTCTTATTTACTTACTGACTGAAGACACGATGCTGCTAGTGTGTATCTTGAAAAATTTAGGATTCTGCTTCCTTTAGCAGTCTGAAATTATTTTGAAATGCATTTTTGGAAAACATTTGAGTTCGAAAACTTGGTAGCATGGGAGTTCACAGAAACATAAAAGCCATGAGTAAATTACTCAGAGGATGCACTTTGGAGATGGGTAGGAGCCAGAAATCCAACAGAAGGGAAAGAGAATAATGAGTGGGCAGCATTTCTGAAAATCAGAAATGTTTGCAAAATCTGAACACTTGTTGTTTTTTTCCCCCAGTTTTTTGATAATTAAGCATTGATCTGTGTTTCAGTTCTCTTCCATGGAGTGTCACAACACAATTTGCTATTGCCGTGACAGCTCCCTTTAACACTAAGTCTTTCTCTAGCTCCAGTCAGAGGGGAGTGTTGCCAAATTTTTGTACTTTTGCATTCTCCATCCTGTAAGGTTCATTCTATATTAGTTGCCTTTCTGAGATGTCAACAACTAAGTAAGCTGAGGTACTGGAT